>NC_143397.1:181961672-182667922 GCF_052110815.1 Crocodylus siamensis
ACAAAAATATTGTGTATGTACTAGAAAAAAGCCAAATTAATAAGGCTATAATAATAAACTTTTGCTTTTCTTATTTCTTTAAAATATAACTGCATTAAAATACTACATTTATCATTCAGTTTCTTTGGTTTTTATTTTTATTCTTTAAGGAAAATAAAAAGGCTAAGAATACTTACTCCACTGTTCTTTAAAGACTTAAGGCTGTATAAGAACTTAAGCCTCTAAATCTTAATTCATCTTAAGGAAATAAGGCAGCACAGGCATTTAAGCTGCTTTAAATTCTAACGACCACCTGGTGCTCATTGACATTACTTTGAAATGTGTGCAATTCTGGAAAAAAATTTAGACCAGATCTCCAGAAGTGCAAACTCTCAGAGTTAGTGAAATACATTGTGCATGCCCAGGATACAGTTTTCAAATGTTCATAACTTTCTTTCTTGCTGCTGATTTTTTTTAAATTGTAGTCACGATTGGAATTTGCAACAGAATTATTTAAGATGTCAAGTTCCAAAGTTCCATGGGGTTTTCAATTCACTGTATGGCAGTAAACTGTAGGAAGTGCCTTTTTACTCCTGTGTTATGTATCAGTACTCAAAGGCTGCATCCAGACAAGCACAGACATGCACATATGCTGAACAACCTGCAGCGCCACACACCACACACTCAGGCATTCCCCACACAGCTACCTTGCCCACACCAACAAAAAAATGTGGGGCGACGCACATGGCAGTAGCATGCAACCAAAACTGGCACCTGGCTAATTAGAGCCATGCTCCAGCTGCTGGCCAGCCTTTCTGCTGTGGCTGCAGCCCCAGGAAGCCCTCAGGACCCCAGGTAAAGCTGTTGGGGCCAGCATAGTTGCTGGCCCCAGATACCTCTACCTCACCTGGGGTAACCTGCCACACACCAAAGCATGCATGGCACAGGTGTTCCCAGTGGACAAGGAGCAGCAGCACAAGTCCTGGGGGAAACAAACATCAGTGCTTGTCTAGACGTGGTCAAAAACTGCAAGAGGCGCTTTCTTCCAAATTCAAAAAGAAAAGAAAAGAAAGCAAATAGAAAATAAAAAAAAACAATTCCCCTCCTCCCCCTTAATCTCTCTGTCTCCCCACCACTCCCCTCCCACTCGCAACCAAGTAAACACAACCAAGACAGAATCCCAAACCTTCGTGCAAAGACCAACATCTTATTTTAAAAGGTTATGAGTAAGGGAGATATAATAAAAATATTTTTGAGCTTTCAATGTAGCTTTCATTATCTGCCACCATACGCAATATTTTTCCATCTACATTTACAAGTTAGGGTTACTGTATTTTGATGTATGCTCACCTCTTTGAGAACAAAAAAGACAAAACTAACTTTAAAAAAATTCCCCTTCAATATTCCTTCCATTCTCACTCAGAATGTTATTATGATATCCAGTCTACAATTGTACATTTTCCTCAGGAGGGCAGGTGTGCAACTTCCCTATAAGCCAATAAAATCAGACGCTGGGATTGTTATTTGGGTAATACTACCAGCACTCCCCACAGGACAGCATGTAAGTCACATTCACAATATGTTAAGTCTATCCAGGAGAAGGGAGCAAGATTCAGAAGTCTATCTTGTAACATGGGACTCCCACATACCAGTGTAGCACGCTGTTGGAAGCCACTGAGTCAACTAATTAAAGACAATTTTATAGCCAGACGATTTGTTACCCTTACCCTGCACACACACAAAATAGCCTAAAAGGGAGCAGTGGCTCTTTCCAGCTTAAAAAAAATCCTCTGCATTTTGCCACATCTTAAAATGAAATGCTTTGCATATTCCACAACACATCTTTTATTGCTTAACATTTTTTTGGGTACAGATATGCTGAAGACTGTCACGAAAATAAGAACTATAGCAACATTCAAAGCAATGGCTACAAGAAAAAGAAAATGACCTAAATAGACTTAGAATAAATCACAAAAGAAAGCTAGTATTTTTTTATATTGTTAATCAACATATTTGGTCTAATTCACCTTCTCCTTAAGTATTTTTATTATATGTACCATCATCAGGGTATCATGTTTCTATAACTGCCACTCCAGAAATCTGTCATTTTGTAAATTCTTTCATTAACATCTCTAGCTAGTGAAACTCTGTATCATGACTTGGTATGAGAGCTAAGTAAAAAACTGCAGGTGGAACATTTCTCAAATGGAACATGTCATTTTATTAAAACCAAAACTTCCCACAGTAATGCATGGATTTTGATTTTAGGAAAATAGTCTCCCCATATGTACATAATGCCCATTAATTATTTTCAGAATGAATTTGGATTACTTGTTTTAAATAATGGTTTCAAAATCTCTTTTACATTATAATTTGCTATCAGTCAAAATCAAAATAAAACATTTTGATTTACACACAATTGCATTTATTTGAACCATAATTTCTTCATTCAAAACTAAAATGAAACACATTTCTGAAGTTGTAGAATTTCCCACAATGCAAATTTGGGTTCCCACACAGCTCCTATTCAGTATTTTTTGCACTTTAAAAATTTTACTTAATGATTAAGAGAAAGAAAACATCACTTATTAACGGAATCATGTCCAAACAAATATATTTTTATCTTGGATGTTCCCATTCAATAATAGATTAAACAGTTTTAAAGTAAATGAATTTTGTTTTTAAAAATATATAGTGAGTTTTTTTTATTATTACCACCATAGTACCATATAATACTCAAATTATTTACTAGAATAGCTTCTTGAGCAATTATTGGGCATGAAGGATGCTTAGAATTAAATTAATATTAATTATAGAAATAGACAGTTATGCCTGTTGCTACTCTTTGGAAGAAAAAGAAATGTCAATACGTCTAATGCCATGATATGTCAGGATGCTGTGGGCCACAGGCTCTCTTTCAGATCATCACAAATCCAATTCTTTATATGCAATTATGTCTATTTGATAGGTACATAAATCAACATTTCAGAAGTACAAAGTCAGGCTTTGCTTAAAGGGAGCTTTAAATAGAAAGCTATATTTAAATTTTGGTTCTTTAGGTCATTCAAAATTCTTTGGTTCATCTTAAATATTATTTGCAAATACTTTAGTTGAACATACACTAATCATTTTAGCAACAGGGAGTAACCATTTGAAGCAGATTTACATTAGGGATAAAAGAATGTAGTATTGGGGATCACGCTTAAGAATATTTATTGGAAATATCATTTATAGACAGTGCAACAGTGTGTAATGCAAAATAATCCTTATCTAGTTAAATATTAAGTTCTGTGCCAATGTATATACTATAGGTGTAACAGACGTTTTGGGACAACACATTGTTTTGTATTTGTGGGAAGTAAAATTTAAAGATGCTATGACAGCAGCTATGAATAAAATATGACTGACAAGTACATTTTGATCATTGTGCAGTTAAGTTTGCCACATTAAGCAGTATGTGCATCAGAAAAGCAAAAGGCACATATACTTTTTGGCTGTGCTGCTTATTTCAGCAATATTTATGCATCTTACCACTTTGGAGCACATTCTTCTGCTATGACATGGCATGTCAGCGCTCTGCTATAACTGACTTGCCAGGTCTCGTTCTAGATCCACTGCCTCTGGGGTAACAATAGCCTACATACATGCCCATCTGGATAACAATGGTTAGCACAAAATCCTCTACGCCTCCTTGCATACATTGCAGGTTAGACTTTTTTGATCCTTTAGGCTGCATCAAGACGAGTGAGCACGTGCCGGTTGTGGTACCTCAAAGCAGTTTGAGACACTGCAGGAGGCATACCATGAATGAAAAAAATGTTCCCCATGCTGTGTATTTGCGGCATGGGCTCTAAATCTGATACCAGGAAATCCTGGTATGAAAAGAAAACATGCTGCAAAAAAGTGGTGTGCCTGGAGACAAACAGAGCCTGGGTCCTCCAAGACAATGCTCCAGCACCTGGCCAGAGTGTCCATATGTCTGCCGCATTCCCCTGCTGCTCCAGCATGCTGCCTCACCATGCTGGAACAAATAGAAGTGGGGCAAGGCTGGCAGCAGTGGCTTGGACCCAGGCTCTGTCCCTCATAAGTAGGGACGTGGGGGTGGGAGGGACTAGGGGGTTTCTGGGGGGGTTATGAGTGTGGGGTTCATAGGTGTATGTGTGGGGGGTGGGGGGGTTGTGGAGAGGTTTGCAGGGGGGGCTGCCATCCCCCCACCCCCCCGAGGCTCATAGCCCCTGGCGCTGGTAACAGCAGCCAGCCAGGTCACTGGGGCACTCATGGCTCACTGCAGGCAGTCCCATGGCAGTGTGGCACTGTCTGAGACTCAGTGGCTACACATAACGAATGGAGGCGGCCCACTGGCGTACACCTTTGGACAGGACTGGGACAACTTCTGCCATGACCTGGTGCTCTTGGCACTGCACACAGAAGCTAGCTGCCATTGGGCTGGGCCAGACATTCCACATGCCCAGCCTGATGATGCACGGCTGCTGTGTACAGTGCCAGAAGCACCAGGTTGTGGCAGGAGCTGTCCTGGTCCTGTTCAAAGATGCACACTAGTGGGTCAGGCTGGGCCAGCTCTGTTCACTGTGTGCAACCACTGGGTCTCTGCAGAACTCTGCCTGCAGCAGAGCAAGAGTGCCCTGATGGCCTGCGGGCTGCTGCTTCCAGTGCCAGGGGCTGTGTGCTGCAAGGGGGTGGGCATGTGGTGCCCCCCCTCAAACCACCTCCTACCCCCTGGCTGCAGTGGGGGGGAGGGCACATGCACAGACACAGACCTAGACCAGAAGAGCATTCACAGCCTGCACCCACAGATATCCAGAGGTAAAAAAATCTGGTGTAGTGCACACTCAGGCAGCATGCCCTTGCAATGTGGAGAACACTGGACTGTGCGGTATGTGGTGCTGCAAACATGTTTGCAGTGCCATGTACCACACAACCGTGCTCATCTGGATGTGCCCTACATGGGCAGCAAGTTATCTGGTAATCAGCTATGCTTTTAGAGGCAGCTGTGAGGTACAAGATTCATTCAGGCGTTTAGGAAGAAATATATTTTCATTCTTCATACAAATATAAACGTGTAAGAAAACCAGAGGCAAGCATATCATCCACGTCTAGTATAAAGAAAGAGGAAAAAAATCTGTCCAATAAAAATGGGGTGGTCTCAGGTGCCCAATGGGTGCACTGGAGTAGTACGGGTGGAAAGTTTTTCTGCAAAAATCTCTGCTATCCAGTAAATTGGAGATATTAAGAACCTTGTTATTGGTTTGTTCCAACCACTCTAATGGTTTTTGTCAGATGGATTTTTGTCAGAACTGGATTTTACCATCTTATATCAACGTATGTTATGCCAAGTGATATTAAAATTTTTCTTAGTGCTGAACAAATTTCTTACAGTGATATTGGTATGGTTAACAGTACTTCAGGATAGCTTAATCAATCTAGCACCATTTGCCAGCTGAGATACACTGCCAACCTCATCCTTTCATGAACCTCGGCATTAGTCATTGTTAGGCAAAAAAAATTCCTCCACTGCCCAACGACATTTGAAGTTCATTGGGTTAGTTTCATGGAGCGTATACATGTTAGCGTTAAGAAAACATATTGTTGTATTGGGTCCATTCATGAGTACAGGTGACAAGATATGAGGGGCATTTAGAAGATACCTAGACTAACCTATTTAATGATATGCTAGAGCTCAAACAGATATCACAGATCAAAATACTAATATTTTGATCTGTTTCTCTGCTAACCACCATTTATCCATGCAGAACTTGTATGTGAAGGAAATCAGCCACCAAACATTTGAAAAATAGAGACAAATGAAATTAAAGCAATAATCAAATACCTGCAAAAGAAAAGCCTGAAACCAAAGGAAATCCACAAGGACATCATGATAGGACTGGGGGATAACACTACATCATATACCATAGTAAAAAAGCCCAGAAAACCTGGGCAGTTGAAAGCAAAAGAGAAACACTACTGAAGGAAACCCATGATCTAGTTACTTCAGAGAGACTGCTACCTCAGAACAAGTTGATGCCATCTCCAGGATGGTAATGAGTAACAGAAGATCAACAGCTAGGCACATCAATGACAGCAGGACACAAGCATGGTACAAACCATCCTCAATGAAGATTTTGGTATGAGTAACATGTCAATAAGATATGTACCCAGAATGCTGAGCACTGACATGACAGTTAAGGAAATCTGGAGAAATTTAGAGAACCCAGAAAAATTCATGAGCAGAACTGTGATTCAGGATGAGGTACGGCTTCACCACTTTGATCATAAGATCAAACAGCACATTATGCAATGGAAACACACAGTATCAACTCACAAGGAAATTGGGAAGATTGCATCAGTTGGTAAAGCCATGCCCTTGATTTTTGGACAACAAAGTGGTGATCATGACTTACTGCTCCTCAAGAGACAAGACTGTCCAATGAGTATTATGTGAGACCAAATTGCTGCACTTCTCAGAAACCATCAAGGAGAAGAACCATGGAAAACATGTCAAAGACAAAGTATGATCCCACATATCCCAAGCTGCAGTGACCACAGCAATCAAATATAATTTTGAAATGCTTCTCCTTCCAGGCTATTTACCAAATTTGGCTCCCCCACATTTCTGTCCATTCCTCAAACTGGAAAGAGTTTAAGTGAGAATGAAGTGATTTCAGCAGTCAGTGAGTTTCTTCTAGATATGCTGGACAAGGACTTCTACAGAAAGACAAGCTGCAACAGCACTGAGTTAAGAGCACTGATCTCACAGGGAATTGCACTGAAAAGTAAATGGTTGAATACAGACAATGCTTCTTTCATTATCAGCCTAGAAACTTTATGAATGCCCTTTGTATATGTGGTTTTTAACACATCACAAATTGGAAGGACCCACCACGTCAGGTGATGTCCAGACTTCTCATTTCATCTCAGACTCACAAGATTTGTTCATCTGTTAGGAGACTGTTAATAAGTTTCAGGAGGTGTGGCTCATGTGTGGTAGAAATATAACATAACCGGGTACTTGCATTCGTCTGAGATAAGGAAATGCCAAGGATATGCTCCTACTCAACAGAAGCAGTGCACTATTATACAACATTTGTTATGGTTTTTCATAGTTTTTATAATTAGTAAAATAGTGCTTGGAACATGAAGAACTGGCCAAGGCATAGACTTATCAAGCCTTAACTGAAATAAGAGAATGTCCAGGTGAACATGAATGTGTAGTGAAATCCAGGAGAATATTTTTGACACTGTAGACAGCCAAGCCTTTTATCATATGATAGCTATTTAGCCAATAGCGATAGCTATTTAGCCAATGATTTAATCTCCTGCAGCACTGAGGAAGACATTAGCCTTTTTGGGGGGACAATTCTTCCAATTCTACTACTTTCTTCTGGATTGCTACTGTTATTGATTCTCAGACATTTCCAAAACGGCATTATTACTCTTGAAGCCTATAGAAGCATGTCAAACATATGGCTGCAGTGCCAGTCTAGCCGACTCACTGGGCCACTGGAAATTAGGGTATGGTCTGCCACAAAATGTAGGGCCCTTGGGACCCAATAAACATGGCAATTGGCAGCAGGAGGGCAAGCACACAGCCCGTGTTGCCTTGCAGCCACTTGGGCACCGCCTTACCTCCCTGACTGTTGGCCCTTCCCATATGTCCCATGCTGGAGCTGTCACCACAACACGGAACATGAAGTGGTGGCAACTCTAGTTTTGACATGGGGTAACACAGTGAAGGCTGGAGCCACTGCCACATGCGCCAGGTCAGAGTCAGAGCTGCTGCTGCTATCGCCTCCACATGCTCTAAGTCAGAGGTGGAGCTGAATATGTTACCACTGCTGCTACTGCCACCACTTCCTCATGGTCCATGCTGGATCCAGCTCACAAGAAGCCCTGCAGGCAGGACTGGGGTTGGAGAACATGGCAAGTTTGACATCCCTGCTATAGCATATGCTTACCCTACACTGAAAACTAGTGTGGGCAAATGGAAAATGAGCTAACTTTTTATCCTTGTTATTTTCAAGAGCTATAAAATACAGGGTGAATGTCTGGATTTTAGGCACTTGGATTTGTGGGTCCACCAAACAGTACAACAGCAGAATGAGGGGGTTACCACATGCTGTGAGACTAGCTGATGTAGTTTCTGTACTCCTCAATGAATGAATGGTATCAGGCTAATGCCATGATTATTCATTTAAGGGAAAAAAATATTAGGGTTTGCATTAGGGTGAATCTGAGTCAGAATTTAGCAGGAAAGTTGGTTGTATTACCACTTATAACCCGACAAAAATGGTTGGCATGAAATAATTGCAAATATAGGTTTGATGGGGATCTGTCAACCCTGCTTGCATTATATCAGGAGAACTGTGAACTTAAAAGGTCAGAGTTCTGTGTGATCACACATGGGAAAGTTGGGTATAAGATTCCTAAGGAAGATGTGCATGTTAATCAGACATGGGGAATTATATTAGATCTTTTGGGGGCAGAAGACAGATGGTGGCATGCAACAACCAGGCTATTCAGCGGCACCCCCTCAAGACCCCTCAAGACCAGTGCAAGTTCAAAACAATCAATCTGCAGAGGGAAATATGAGACCCAAGAGATAACAGGTAATCGTCTCAAGGCAAGTACCTTAAGTTTTCAAAGATCAAGTAATCTTCATATGCCTCCTTAATTTTTCATAGCTAAATTACTAGGTCGGGGTGGGCAATTATTTTGGGTGGAGGGCCACTTACCCAGTTTTGGCAGGCTGTTGGGGGCCGCATGGGTAGCCCTGCCCATTGACAGGTGCCCCATCCCTTGACAGGTGCCCCGCCACCTAGTCACCATCTTGGGACCAACATCCCAATATCTTGGGACCAATATCCCAGGGCCAGCAGCAGAGCGGGGCACAGGCTGGCAGGGGTCTGTGGAGCCGAGCTGGGCTGCACCAGCAGAGAGTGGGGAGCTGGCCCGGCTCCACAGATCCCCTGCCAGCTGGGACCCTAAGCTCCTGCCACCCTGCTCTGGGCCCCACCAGCACTGGCCCCGAGACACCAGTGTGGGCCCTGTGCTCCCACTGGCTCCCCGCCCGCTCACACCCAGTGCCCTCCAGCCCCATAGTACAGGCGGGGGACAGCGCACAGCCCTGACCCCCTGCTCACCAGCAGGGAAGAAGCTGGTGCTGAGCATGGGGAAAAGCGGCCCCTCCCCTGCTCCCTACTCGGTACCTCTCCCCCCGTCCTTACCTGAGCTTCCCATGCTGGGGCAGCCTCGTACTCCCAGCCCAGAAACCATGGCTGGGGCTTCTGGCTGGGGGGCAGGGCCAGGCAGGCCCCGCTGTTGTTGGAGCACACTGGGCTTCCCCTGGGTTTTACTTCCCTTGGTTCCTGTCATTTTTGACAGGAATCAAAGGCAGAGAAATACTAATTTTCTACGTTTTTTTTTAGGGGCTCCACAGGCCAGATAGTATGGCCTTGTGGGCCGGATCCAGCCTGTGGGCTGTATTTTGCCCACCCCTGTACTAAGTAGTATGCATAGTTGGGATATGCAAAGTACTTTCATAGTTGGGCTAGTTGCATAGTTCGAATAGAGTTAGATAAGCCTTCAGATGCAAGACATTCTCATGTGAAGAACTTCTTGCATCTGAAGGCTTATCTAACTCTATTCCAACTATATAGTTAGTCCAAAAAAAGATATCACCCTAAGAAATCCTTGTTTCTCATATTATTTCTGAACCATCACACCTACAACATCACTCTTACACTACCATTGACCATATATGTACTTTTAATAGTGCTAATTTAAAAGAAAATACAACAAATAAAAATGTAACATGGTTAATGTAGATAAAAGCAAAAATTAAGCAATTATCCATTTTCTTAAAAAGAAAAATTAATGTGTGAGAACAATTCAGTAATCAGTTTACGAGATTTCATGACATCTGATCTTTCTGAAGCGTTTTATACCCAGAGCCCCTATCCTTTCTGTATATCTATTCTACAAAGCTCTGATTCTGTAATTAAATTTCCACAAACTCAACTTCCAACTGCTTGGTTTCAATTGTAATATTAGAGCTCCAGTCAAACACCATACAGAAAATAATACTGTATTACAGAATAGCCGCTTCCTGTCAATTGACAAGAAATTTCATCACGTTAGCTAGATGCCAGATTTCTTTCATTGCCTCCTGAAGAAGGCTATAGTTTCCACAAGTAAAAAGTCAGGCTTTCCATTTTACTCTCCTTTAACCCATTAAACATAAGTAAAAAACAAACAAACATACAAACAAACAAATACAAAAAGCAAAACCACCCTAAAGCTGCAATGTTAAATTAATATTAATATGGTAAAGAATGTTACTTTATTAATTAAAAATAAGATCAGGACCAATCCTACAAGTACTAATACAGAAAAATACCAATGGATTTCAATGGCAGTGTTGCTTCAATTCTGACAAGATTGCATATTAGACATTTGGTAAAAATTTAGTACTTGAAGTGCTTATAATGTCAGTAACTACTCAAATTAGATGTAATAGTTTTATTTTCATTTAAAAATACTAGCTCTAATGGTACCTACCCTCAAATCTTCCAGATCTTTTTGTCTAATCCACAGTAATTCTCCATATATTTTCTCCTCATACTTTATTCTCTTTTCATATTTTTCCAGTTCATCTTGGAGATGATCAGTTATCATCTGAGCAGTCTGCTGCTTAAACTTTACAACATTTAAATTTTCCCTTTAAAAAGAACAGAAAAATATTCTCAATAAAAATTTAAAATATGTTTCTGATTTTTATGGAACACCTCATAGTTTAATGTTATCACAGATAAATAGAAAAGAAAAACTAATCTCACACACACTAATTGCCCTTTTGAAAAATTTTGAGCCATATGACAGATCTACCATCACATCTTTAGATCCAGTCACCTCCACTTTGTCCATTAATACATCTCCAACAGGACTACTAACTTGTAACACTCTTAAGCTAAGTACAGAAAGATAAAAAGCCCAAGGCTGAATCAGTTCAGTCTTTGCAGGCTGAGATGCACAGCTTAAACTGAGAAGCAAGTAAACACACATTCATTTCTGATTCCAGAAATGTAGCCACATGCCTGCAGTGGCTCTTACCAAAGGCGGGGGGGAGGGGAGTACTAAACCATGCCTCCCTGTTTAGCTGGTGCAGGCAGTTTGGGCCAAGACCTGTGAGGAGGGACTTGCAAGACCTGTGAGGAGGGACTTGCAGGGGAGGTGCAAAGCATCCTGGGAAGCTGGGGAACTGAGCTAACTTGAATTTGGAGGGGATCTGGGACAGAAGTTCAATAAACTGATTTAATTTAAATCAGTTAAGTCTGGTACTACATCCCATCCAGGTTTATCTTAAACTGGTTTCAACCATTTTGAAAGCAATTTATGTGCACTGAACTTCTGTTGCATTATAAATTTAAACCAGTTTCCGATTGCTTTTGCCAGTTTATGTGTAATTTCTGTCCCCAGCCCTTAGTAACTTGCAAAACAACTACTATTTTAAAAATAATTTTCCATGAGAAAGACTGAGTTTCCCCACACTCCTCCAAATATATTGGTCTGAGAGGCAGAACAGTTGGTAATAAACCCTGGATGTGAGATAGGTTGAAGATCCTATGTCACATGACTTATCAGAGTTTTAAAAAAAAAGATTTACATAACTATAAACTCTGCTAATGTCATGAAATACCGGTTTTGACCCTGGATCAATCCCTTGACATGATCTCGTAAAATCGTATCTTTCAGATTAACATGAAAGCTACCACAGGCAATTTTAGAGGTTTCCGAAATATAGCTGTTATAATTTATCTTTCTCTCAAAAGTCTGTATACACACATTTGTGTTACTAAGGGACCCTCATTTAGATAGAAGGATATTGAAAAATAGAACATTTTTTTAAAAAAATTCTGTAAAATTCTAATAGTATACCAGAGATCCTATGGAAAATACAGTAGTTGATCATTTAATGAAAGACTAACATGACAACAAAGATGTACAATGTCAAATAAACATTTCACAGGCAACTTTTTTCTGGCATTTCCTAACTTTGAAAATTTTACTGAAGAATCAAGCTTTTTACCTCATCTTTATATAAAATTTTCTATTTAAAAAAAAAAAAGAAACTGAAAAAATAAATGTTCCATCATTTAATACCATACTTACTCTATCTGAGCTATGAACAGGATTGGAAACTAGGTCCATCATACATACCTCTACTATATGAGGTAAGAGTAAATGTTAACTGTGTTAAGCTATTATCTTCTATGTAGACCGGGGTGGGAAAAATATGGCCTGCGGGCTGGATATGGTCTGCCAGGCAATTTCATCCAGCCCGCAGGCGGGTGCTTATCAAGTCACTGTATCCAGCCTGGCCCCAGACTGCCCCTACTGTGCTCTCATGAGGCTAAGCCCCACTCACTTCTGCAGAAGCAGCAAACACTGTGGTCCCACACACAGGATGGGGAAGTGGCAACGGCAGGTGGAGGAAGGATGGTGGCAGCGGGTGGGGGGAAGTAGAGGTGGGTGGGGGAAAGGGAAGCAGCAGTGGTGGCAGCAGGGGGAGGGAGAAGTGGCAGCAAGCAGGAAGTGGAGGGAAAAGCAGCAAACAGTAGGCAAGGGAGGAAAAAGCGGCAGAGAGCAGATGGGCAGAAGGAAAACTGTGGTGGGTGGGAGCACAGGGCCTGTGCTGGTGCCCCAGGACTGCCAGGGGCCCAGGGTGGGCCAGCAGGAGCACAGAGCCAGGGCCAGTAGGGGTGTGGAGTCTGCCTGGCTCCATCGTGCAGGGCTCCCTCGGTTCTCCACCTGAGCTGTATGCCACCAGAGGGAGCACTGTGCAATGGAACCGGCACCCCAGCCCCACTCACCGCCACGTGCAGGTCATGGAGAATGGTGGGGAGCTCTGCACTATAGAGCCAGGCCAGCCTCACCCCTCTCCCTGCCTCCCTGGCTAAGCCCCATGACCAGCACAGCTAGATTCATCACACAGGGCTCTGGCAGAGAACCAGGGCACTGCATGTGAGCCCTGTGCAATGGAGCCAGCAGCTCAGACACACGCAGTCCTGGGGCTCACTGGGACTGCATGCTGTCGGGGGCCTAAACCTGCCACAGGTCATGAGTGCCCTGAGGACCTACCACCTGCTGCTGCCACTGGCAGCAGGGGCTATGCACATTGTGGGGGGCATGTGTGAGGCAGGCATTTGTAGGGAGCCCCCACATGCACACCTCACCATACACATGCACACAAACCCCTCAATACACACTCCAAACACACAGCTCCCCAGCCACACCCCTACAGCCCCTGAGAAACCCCATACACATCCACACCCTTCTCCACACCCCACACACACATACACACACACCCCCATGCCCCCCACACGGCCACAATATACAACAGTAAGGCTTAATTTTGAGCTATTATGCAATAGTCTCTATACACACTATGCAAACACAAATCAGGACAAATTTTTTTTTGAATAAAATTAAAATATGTTATAGTAGATGTTTGATTCTTAGTATATAATTTCGGTTTTTTCCAGTTCCAAGATAGCAAACCCCTGTCCCAAAAGGAGTACTTCTGGGGATAACAGGAGGGACTTCCAGTCTCAAGATGGCAACCGGAGGTGGGACTCCTGTTAAGGGGTGGGGCTACCATCACAGCCCTAGACAGCTCATCAGAACTCATTAAATGACCCTATAGCCCAAATAATTGCCCACCCCTGAAACTAACCAACCAAGGCAAATAAAACACATGCTTTTCCAGTGGGGTTTAAGAGTTATTTGCTGATAGCAGAGAAATGTTATTATTCATAAACCTTCACTTCACTATCAATCTCTGGAGGACAATCTCTCTAATACTTATATACCCTTTTGCCTCATCTCCTTAACCTTTCACATCTTACCTTGTATCCTTTTGTTCCTATTCTTACCCCTCTATACACACACACACACGCTCACCCCTAGGCCCATTATATGGGCTCTGAGTGCAGCAAAAAGAGAAAAAGACTGGAGTACAATTGAATGTGTATGTTCTCCCTACCTTTAATAGCCCAGAAATCAGTTTTCCATGATTTCAAGTAAAGATGTGAGCGTCCATCCTAAGGCAAATGACCCTTTGGGCTAGCATAATTACAACATGCTAGCCAATAGTACCCAAGGGAATTATGTGGCTGGCACAACATCTAGCTGGTTTTGAATCCCCCACTGGAAAGACAAGGTGCACATTTAAACATGAATGACTAGAAGCAACCCTCAGCACAAGTCTACAACAGGTGTCAAACTCATAGCTCAGGAGCCATAAACAAGATGTCTTAGCTGTATGGGGCAGAACATTTATCTTCTTCTTGTCCTCTAAGTCTCAATAAGACTGAGGGAGAAAGAATATGGTATCTTCTTTATTGGAAATACTAGTTCCTGGTACACTGCATTTTTGGGAGGTTTTCTTTCCCCTTCAGTATGAATTAAAGGCAATAAAAGTTTTCCATATCAGCTGATGATCTTTATTAGGTTGTCTTTGCTGGATTTCAAGTAGAACTTCTATGGTGTCCTTCCTTGGTTTTTCAGTTGTACAGTCACTGATATTCTGGAAAAATATTCAGCTAGGTATAATGTTGTTTTGGTAACATTTAAGTCAACATTTCTAGTTCATTCTTGCAGTTTGTTTAGGCTTTTACTACTTGTTTGGAGCTTTAAAAAATGAATGACATACTATTATTTAGATGGAAATCTGAGGAAGTGAAAATAAAGAAACAACTACACACAAAGGCAGTTCCTTCATCAAGCCAGAAAAAAAAAAATCAGCATCTGGACAAAAAAAAAAAAAAAAGCCCATTGCCTCTCTTTCCCAGCAGCATCCAAGTTTTCTTCATGGGAACAGAAACTCATATGCCATTATTCTGCTGATAAACATGCTGAAAACAGGTGAAGTACTTGAATTTTGATCCCTTAACTAAGAGACTGAAACAGATTCAAACAGAAAAGATTATTTCCTGCTGCCTTCCTTAATTTTTCAGATCTTCACTTACAGTTGGTCTCTTCACAGACAGAGGCAGCTGAAAGAAGTGCTGGGGACCTGTGGCAAACCTACCCCACAACACATTAGTAGTATTTTTTCCAAATACTACTATTACTGAAACTATAACAAGCACCTCCTGCCCCAAAAGTAGAAGCTTCAATCCAAATAGAAGAATGTGTTTAACATTTAACTATTCACATTACCCAGAAAATAATAAAAAATGGCTCAAATTGTAATTTTCTTTATGGTAATTTGATGGAAAGTCAGCATATTGGTTAAATTATAAAAAGCATTAACAAATGTACAGAAGTTAAGACAAAAAAGATCCTTGCTTCTGTATACTGTCACCAGTGATCCTCACTAATAGGAAGTAGCAACTAATGAAAAAGAAACTTGCTCTCCTTTTTTACCCTGCTTTTTTTTTTTTTTATATATATATATATATATATATATATAGGCTGTATGCTCCAACAATCACAGAGGCCATAAGTGCACTGTCCTAGTTTTTCAGCAAGTCACATGGTAAAGGAATTCCAATGTGCTATATGCTCTCTGTGGAGAGGAGAATGAAAAAGGGTTGGGGAATAAGTGACTTCAGTAATTTAGATAACACATCTTGAAGAGCCATTTCCCTTGGTTTCATAATTCTTTGAGTCACAAATACGATCCTTTGGAAGAAGGAACTCAAGAAATATGCAGTTTCCTTTCTAGAATTGCAAATATGACATTCTGTTTCAAGAATGTAAGTGACAGAATTTGCTGAGAAATCACTCCTCGGAGAATGTGCTGAATTTGAGAAGTATTTAGATTCAGGGAGTTATACTGATAGAGACCAAAACAAACCCTATAAGCTACACTGAAACTTTCAGTTATTATTTTGTTTCCTGACCAGAACAATGGAATAAGGATATATTTAAAACCCACTGACATCAATTGAACAGATATTAACAACTATTAGGTGCAAGGCCCTTGGAAGCAAAAGAGGGGTCTGAATAAACATGCTGATTCTCTTGTGTTCTTTGAAACCATTTGTCTAGAGGCCTGAATGCTGGATTCATTTGAATCACTGTCCTTAAATCAAAAGTTGAGACCACACAACAGTTTTAGGCAGTTTAGTTTAAATAACTGTAGAAAACTACTTTTCCATTATAACAGTTGAGAATCACTGTGCTACAGGTACAACTAAGGTGCTGTGGCACCCTGGGATGCTTTGAAATCCTTTCAAGAGTGTGGTGCGGTGCCACACAATGTTAGCAGTGTTAGTTGTGCAAACATGATTCACAAAATAAACCCAGAGGCTGTGTCCACACAAGCATGGATGGTTGGTTCCTCGGGGACAAGCAGCAGCAGCAGTGCAAAGTGCCACCACTATTTGTCCCCAGGGAATGCCCATGCCACGCGTGCTTTGGCAACTGGCAAGTTACCCTGGATGGGGTAGAGGAGGCTAGGACCAGCATAGTGCTGGCCCCAGTAGCCTTACCTAGGGCCCTGGGAGCCTCCTAGGGCTGCAGCAGTGGAGATTCTGCAGCATGGAGCCCGGCCAGCAGCCACAGCATGGCTCAGGGTGGCCTGTCTCCACTTTTGAGCAGCGCACACTGCCTATGCGTGCACTGGTCTGCTTTTTTTTCTGCAGGTTTTTTGACCCCTGAATATCCAGGAGACAAAAAACCTGTGGGGAAAAAAGGTGGAGCAGCACTCACATGGGCAGTGCTCCCTTGCAGCATGGACAACATCTGAACATGTGGTATGTGATGCTACAGACGTGTTTGCAGTGCCACATACTGCACAGCTGCACTTGTCTGGATACAGCCAGAGATTTGAAATAGGAAGAATCCATCATGTTAAAAGCATTCTGACGTACTGTGTTCTGAATTATTTCCAATAGAAATATTATTTAATTATTTTTCCATTCTCAAAAAAACAGCAAAAAACTAAGTACTGGCATTTTCTAAAGGATGCCTCAAGTCTAAAAACGTAGAGAACTACTACTGGGGTTGCACTGAAAATAAGAAAGTAAACATGACTGCAGAAAGGGAGCTGTAGTGTGCAAAAGCAAGAAAATCTTTTTTTAGGGCTTGCCCATCCTGTACTATTCAACACCAGCTGCTTTTCTTTGACATTGCACAGCAAGCTCACCTTTATCCTTGAAGGGTGAGCCTGCTGTGCAATCAGCATATATGGCCCTCCAAGGCTTGCGTGGCCTAAAAGGCAGCATGCCTTTTCAGTTTGATAGAGCCTTCTGAGACTATTTTCAGGACTCATCAGTCACAGTAAGTATAGGTCCACATTTTTTAAAACAGAGAAAAAGCAGAATGCAAGGAATCCTCCATTAATTAAAGATGCAACTGACCATGGATATTAGATTTTGGAAAGTAATTCTGATGCCTGAAATACCACTTACTAAGCTAACAATTTATCATGACTGACTTCTAAAAATGTGTAAAACTACAAATAATAATAATAAAAAAAACCTTTCAAGTTAATGACGAAAACTGCATTATATAAAAGGCAATAGCACATAAACATAACAACATACAAACTACCTTAAAAACTTCTTTGGAATCTCTTACCTTAACTCTGTAAGAGATTTCTCTGTAGTTTCCATCTGTCTTTGCTTCAAGTCCCATAAACCATTTAATTCCAAAATTCTATTTTGGAAATTTTCAATATTATGAATTGTTTCATCAAGCTGTGTGGAAACATCTGAATATTTTCCCTAGAAATTATAAAAACAATACTGGGTAAGGGAGGCTGGGCTAGATTTCCAGATACTGTTTTTTAAGTGCACAGTTATGGGCAATGATGCACGAAATTGCATGCCCAAAGAAAAAACTGCTTTCAGAAGGGCAGTTGAAACACTTAGTGCAAGTGGAATAATTATACTTCTGTAAGGCCTCACTTTTGCTGCACATCTAAGTTCCAGTTCCCCAACCTGTTGCGCAAATCTCACCAGAAGACTTACACAAGGGTTGTGAAAGTGCTTATATTCTTGTAACTACATATCAAATAACACTTTCTTCCTTATAAACATATGTATCCCCTTTTGACTTGCAGACTCACATACACAAAGAACAACAGCTATTTCATTAAGTAAACAATACTATGCATAAGAAAGAGCAGCACTAGATGAGGTAAAAGATAAATGCAACACTTTTGGTATGGGGCCCAATTCTGTACCCACTCAATTCAATTTAGAATGCATTTATTAACTTACTTTCATTCAAAAATGTAGTTAAGAATTTTTAAATTTGTAAATTTTCATGATGTTTAGTAGAAAATATTTTTCCAGTTTCATGCATTAGCAAGTTGAGTTGCAATATATTAAAAGTATTTTATTAAGTACATGAGCAACAAGATTTCAGGAGTATTGACTAAATTTAGCTGTCATCAGCTTCAGTGGGAGCTGGGAGGGCTCAGTAGGGCTGTGCAAAGCTTTGGTTACCAATTTAATTTGGCGGAGATTTGGCCTGAATCTCTGAATCCAAATCGAATCAGGAGACCCTTTAATCTCTCTGAATCAAATCGGAACCCTCCAAATTGATTCACAGAGATTCAATTATTTGGACATGGACACAACTTTAAATGTTTTTTCTACATATAGGCAGTTCTCGACTTGCAACGGTTTGAGTTCTGATGATCCACAGTTACAATGTTTGTAAACTGACACCTGGGTTTTGAAGTTCCAACACGGTTTCAACTTTACGACACTGAATGCAGGATGCAGGTCTGTTGGTGGAAGGGGAGGGTGTCATGGGAGGTGGTCAGCTGAAAGAGCCCCAAACTGCACACAGGAGACCCCTAAGGTGGGGACTATGCAAGAAAGAAGAAAAAACAACGCAAGAAAAATGCTTACTTGGAGCAGGACCCGCGGCGCAGCTGGAGCAAATGAGGGATCCCGCGCAGGTTGTAACCCGTGCCTTTATTCAGCTGAAGCCGGGCAGTGATGTCATCGGCAATCACTGGCCAGCAGAAATAAAAAGGACCACCGGTGAAGGCTGAGGAAGGAGAGAGGGAGAGAGAGAGTCAGCGGAGACTCTCAGCACTAAGGACGGCAGATGGACACTGAAGGAGAGAGAGCCAGCAGAGGTTCTCTGTAACAATGACAACTGGCGTGTGCAGGAGGAGGGAGAGCCAGCGGCTTATTAGACCCAAAAGGACTGCGGGATGCTGGAAGTGGAACGCCTCGGATGACGCTGGAGGAGAACAATTCCGCAAACCACATTTGGCGGCGTGAGGGGAATGACAGCCCAAGAGATGTTGTGGCCTTCCTTGGCTAAATGACAGGTCATCTCCCCTAGAAGTCCCAGGTACTGAGAATGGGGTACTGGCTAGCAGGGACAACGATGCAGAGATTTATAGTGAGAGTGACCAGGAGGTACCTCCGTGGCCTAGCAGAAGAGCTAGGGTAGGAAATGAGACAGACTGAGGCAGCTTAGGTCAAGGGGAAGACCAGTGCAGGCCAGATAACAGATCAACTGAGCCACCCCATGAAAAAGTGCTTGGGATACAACAGGTCCTAGAGGACGTCAGGGCTAAGAACACAACAGCATCAGGGAAGCGTCTAATCAAATCCCATGACCCGCCTGAGGTTGGCATGAGGCTGGGATGTAGGGGAGGTGGACCTCACAGGCAGCCGCCTGGTGGACAACCCACCGCAGGGGAACCCCTGGTGTTTGCCCGCAGACTGAAATTACATTCAAAGTTGTGGCAGATGAGTCTGGGGGTGGCCACCTAGGTGATAAGCATCTGACTCTCCGTTTACAAGAAACCTTGGGACATCCAGTGCCGACTGTCCAGGCCAAGGCCGCAAGCGAACAGCTGTTCAAGGCCAGGTGGTCGCAAAGGGGAAAGGACAAAGCTGGGGGGGAGGGGCAGATCAAGGGCCCTGTGGGAGGACAAGGGCTGGGGCTGAAACAGGCAGTGGGGCAAACGCTGCCCAGCTGGGGCTGTACTGGGCTCTGGGAGTGAGAACTATGGGTGGCAGAAGACGCACCTTGTCCGGCTGCTCCCCCGAAGCAGGCAGTGCCAGGGCTGCGCCGAGCAACCACAGGAGAAGCCACGGCTCATCTGCCTGCCCCCTGGCTGCCCCCACCGGGGTGAGGCAGGCAGCTCTGGGGCTGAGCCAGGCCGCCACAGGAGAAGCCATAGCCTGTCCAGTGGCTCCTGCAGCTTGTCCATGAGGGCATGGAGTGGGGGAGGGATGTGTGACCCCCAGATCTGGGTGGGCTGTGCTCGGGGCAGATCCAAAGGCACAAGGCCCCCCCCACTCTTCACTTCCAGATACATGGCCAGAGCAGCAGTGTGCCGCTTGTCTGGGAGACATTTGCTAGGCCGCTCCTCTGGTGCTCAGTCATTGCTGCTGCTGCTAGAACTACAGCTCTACAGTATAATACTATACCTGTACTGAAAAAAGAATAAGTCCCAGCACCGTACAGTACAGTATTTTACAACAAGTTCACTGTGCTGTCCATGCACTGTTCTGTTTCCATACTTTTTCCGAAGTGAGCATAATAATGGCAGAAAAGCATAAAATTTGATGGAAGTGATGTTTCTTCTTCTAAGAAACATAGAACACTTACTATGGAAACAAAAATGAAAATAATTAAGAGGTTTGAAGAAGATGAGACCCCAACTGAAATGGGTAGAGCTTTGGATATCCCCCGAACAACTATCGTGACCATCCTGAAAGATGAGGCAAGAATTCAGGAGCATGTTAAGGACTTGGCTCCTAAGCAGTCAACTGTGATGACTAAGCAATGTGTTGGACTTATTACTCAGGCTGAGAAACTGTTAATCATTTGGCTGGAGGATCAAAATAAAATGCTGTGTTCTTGTGAGGTTAGGTATCATTCAGGAAAAGACTAGGAGTCTTTATGATGACCTAAAGAAACAACAGGGGGAGAGTTCTAATGCTGAGTCTTTTCTTGCAAGTAAGGGGTGGTTTATGTGTTTTAAAGCCAGGGCCAATTTGCATAACATCAACATCTCAGGTAAAGCTGCCAGTGCTGAGGAAGAGGCAGCTTGTGCTTTTCCTGAGACACTGGCTGAAATCATTGCACTTGGCAGCGGACCTGGAAGTGGACCAAAAGCACTTCTGGTAGCACTTCTGATCCACTTCTAGGTCTCCCAGTGAGCATGTGTGGGACCCTCCCTTCCCACCCCCTGGCTCGGCAGAGGCACCCAGGATCCCCCTGCAGCCAATCACCAAGCCAGAGGGGTCGCGGGGTGGGAGGTCCCCATGCACTCGGCAGTGGAGCTGGAAGTGAACCAGTAGTACTTCCAGTCCACTTCTGGGTCCGCAGCCGAGCATGTGCCCCCCTCCCCCCCGTGCCCCTGTGAGATGCTCCATCCGCCCCACCATCACAGCATTCAAGAATATTTAAAGCTGTGTCTATGGCTAGATCGCTGGTTCTCTGAATCAGCATCGAAACTTCAGATTCAGCTGAACTGAATCAAAACCGTGATCCTAATCAACTAACTGAATCACTGTCCCCCAATTCAGGCCAAATCTGAATACAATACGGCTCATTTCACACACCCCTAGTGTTCAGTATTTCTGGAAGTCAGTGTTTATTTCATTACCTAAATAAAGATTTCAGTGTTTCTGGACATACAAGGTTGAAAATTGCTCTCAAGTTTCTTCTCCTGTATTATAACCAGCAGGAAAACTTCAAGTAAGCA
Organism: Crocodylus siamensis; assembly: GCF_052110815.1. Classification (NCBI taxonomy): domain Eukaryota; kingdom Metazoa; phylum Chordata; order Crocodylia; family Crocodylidae; genus Crocodylus; species Crocodylus siamensis. The sequence goes on from NC_143397.1 coordinate 181,983,367, forward strand.
AACAGGAATCCTGACATCCTGTCTGTTTTTCCAGTGAACAGACATGCTGCCTCTCAAATAGAAACTGATACCACATTGTTTAAAAACTTAATATGAGCAACTGTTTTCACTAAATACTCTAACTCATCACAGATATGAAGGAGGTCTCTGCTGCATCCAAACAAAAAAGCAAGGATGTTCATGGTTACACACAGACTAATGAAGAATTTTATCATCGAGTAAAATTTGAAGTCTCCTTCTAATCATACAGGTGAGTGACAATCAGGTAGATAAAGAAAAATTATCAAATGAAGAAAAATACATACATTATAAGATCAAGAAAAATAAATACGCAGATACTGCTGCTAATATCCATAGTTCACAGAGTATCCAAGATTGCAACTGGCCTAAAATGAACAAATCAGAGCTATAGAAAGCAATAAGCAGGTGGGAGTCTGGACTACTGAGAGTTATTTTTACATAAACCCATTTTACATGTACAAAACATTACAGAGAGTAATTCTAGTAATACACACTAATGGGCTCTAAATAGCAATATAAATGAGTTGAATTAAGGAGGAGGAAACATACTTCTTGATTACTTTTTTATATATATGTGAATACTGAATTACAGCCCTTTTAACTCATCAAACAAAAAACTGCATCAGTCAACACACTCATATCTAACTTCTGGTATGTAGTAAAAAAGCAGACACACCTAGGCTAGGGATAGACATTACACATAAACCTAATGTGATCAGAAACTGGTTTAAACCTGTAACAGAACAGATGTTCAGTGCACATAAACCAGTTTGAAAAGGCTGAAACCAGTTTGAGATAAACCTGATTGAATATAGTATCAGACTTAACCGATTTGGCTCAAACCAGTTTATGCAATGTCTGTCCCATACTCCTTCCCCTCTCTCCCTCCCCTCTTCCCTCTCACCACTTGCTGCTTAAGTATTGATCCCTTCCTCCCTTCTCCCACAGCATGGACCATAGCTAGCATGCGGTATGCTAGCTAGTGCTGTATAAGGCTCTGGCAGACGCTGCACACATAGCAGGGTCTGCTGGCTTCCTCCTGCCCTACCCTGCCACCCACTTTGCTGTTCAAGCAGAAAATACCCCCTCCCTCCCTCCCATCTCCAACAGCACAGACCCCCGCCCCATGGACCCTAGGTACGTGGTGTGCTAGCTGATGCCGAGAGGTGTCTGTGTATGTGTGTCTCCAGTTTCATTGGGACAGGCAGGTAGACAGAACAGGGCTTTTGGAGCTAATCAACAGGTCACCCCATAAGCTGTTTAAGAAGAGTCTGAAGGAATGGCTATTGTTTTGCTAATCAGGTGATAAAAGATTCTTATTAGCTCCAGGCTACCTTGCTCGCCTGTCAGTTTGCTGCAGACAGTCTGACAAGCAGGGAGGGAGACTGAAATGCACAGCACCCTGCTCCTTGCCTCAGACTGCTAGCAAGGGACTGGGGGCTGACAACTCTCCCACCCCTTGAGCAGCCAGTGGGGAAAAGCCTGGGATGGTGCAGACAGACCTCCCCAATGAGAAAGTCCTGCTGGGGCCTGGCCACACCCTCCTCAGCTCAACTCTGTGCAAGGGAAGGGAGGGATACTCTAGCACTCCCTGGGTTCTAGCCTGAACCACTGCAGGCATGTGTCTGAATTTCCTCAGTCCAGAGAGAATGTCCAGTTTCCAACCAGTTCAGCTTAGCCAGGTTAGACTACCCTGCAAAGGTTGAATCAATTTAGCCTCAGGCTTTCTGAATGTCTTTCCCTAGCCCTAAAGATAGTTGCTTCAGAGATCTCTTCTTGACATACTCCCCTTTTTGTGCAAATGGTAGCCTCCCACATGTTCGTTGAAAGGGAGTAGAGGAACCCCTGTCTTAGATGAATATTAGAAAAATATCAGAAAAAAATCCATCCAGAAATCAATGCTTTCATAACACACTAGACAGTGGGAGCATGGAAGCACTGAGATGTGGCAAGGACTATGGGTACATGAAATAAAGGTGCCTCTATGTCAACTCATGGAAATTATAAGTGTGTCCTGCAGGCATGTAAAATCACTAGGGGGCAATTAATGTGAATCCCTGGTTCAGGTAAATCACCTGGAGAAAGCCCCCATCCTCTGGTGGAAACTTCATACAGTAAAAGTTCTGCTATCCAGCATCTTACAAGCTGGCATGCCAGTTAGTGAGGCATGCCAGCTTGTAAGATAAAGTGAAATGGAAGTGCCCACCATGGCACTTCCAGTTTCTCCAAGCCCCCATGACTCAGGGCAAAGCAGCCTGCATTGCCAAGCCCCCATGGCGCAGGGGCATAACAGGCTGTGCGGGACTGGCTTCCTTGAGGAGTGGAGGGATGCCGCAGACGTAGTGTGAGAAGTACTGGCTGGGGCTGCTCAATTAACCGGCATATTTTATTATCTGACATCCCCCATTTCCAGGGGATGCCAGATAACAGAGCTTTTACTGTACCATGGTTTGAACTGTTAAAGGTGCTCAAACAATGAAATGAAAATGATAGAAATGACTAGCCTTAAATCAGGAGGACATTGCTCTCATTTAACCCAGAAGTGACATGACACAGTTATAATATAATTGTTCACTCTGGAACAAAAAGCTGGCAGACTTGGATCATGTACCTGACAGGGCCCCATTGGATAGTACGCAGTATGTGGTAAGCTTAGCACGTGCATAAACTATTTATTTTCTCTGTTATGCTTCTATCCTAAAATAAATAATTATGCTCTGTTTCATGAAAATGGTGTGGTCACCAATGAATGATACCATCCAAAAGAGAAAAAGAGTCAGACTTCAGTCTTAGAAGTCAGACTCGCTTAGGTGATCACACTACGTGGAACAGGACTTTAGCTTTAAACCTAGACAGAGAAAAGCGCAAGTCCCCATACAAAAATATTTATAACTAAAGGCCTGATATCAGAGACCTGGACCGGATGCTTGTCAGAAGACCATGCACAGAGGTGGATCCAGGAGTAGTGCAGCAGCACTTCTTTTTGGCTGTGCACTGGATGTGTAGTGAGCAATCACAGCTCACATAGTGCAGCTCCTGCTGTGAATTCTGCATGTGTTGCAAGCTCTACAAGCTTACTGCTAGTTGGCATTGGCTCTGCCTGGAGTCTCTGACTGAAACTGGTTTATGATAAGCCTGGTTGAAAGTATCAGACTTAATTGACTTAACTGATTTAGGTCAAACCAGTTTATGAAACTTCTGTCCCAGACCCCTTCCTGGTTCAAGTTAAATCAGAATCTGCTAGCATCCCACCATGCTTTCCCTGAGCTGGGCTGTACTGTATGCTCCAGAGAGCAGGGCTGGTGCCACCCCTCTGCTCCCTAGCTGGAGCAGTGAGGCCCGGCTCACTGCTGCCCCAAGGCAAACCCTGGCTGGAGTCTGGGGCCAGGGAGGAGGGTTAAATTCACTTTCTCCAGAGTACAGATGGAAGTGCTGAGTACAAAGTACTCAAAAGAGTTAGTACAGAGTACTTAGCACTGGCTCAGCTGTGGACTACAAATCCCAGAGGTGCCTGGAAGCAGGAAGAGGAAGTGATGAGGAATGCTGTGGAGTTCTGCTGCTCTGATGCTGGACTGCAAATCCCAGAGACCTCAGAGGCAGCAGGAAGAGGAAACAAACACATCTCCCAGGCTGTGTTTATAAAGTTCAGTTTATAGTTTTTTAGACAAAGAACAATTCCTGTTTAAGTTTTTATGAATTCAGTGCTACTACCCAAAGATGACTGTGGCAGGGTGTGGGGCCCAGGGCAAATCAGCCAGTGCAAGGCTCAAGACACGGTGGTAGCAGTGGGGAGGGAGAGGGTTGGTGAGCTGCCAGATGCAAAGCTGACCTGGCTCTGCAGGGCCCCACAAAGTGCAGGGCCTGGGGCAGTCACCCCAATTCCCTCACCACCACCCCACCCCCACGACAGCCCTGTTACTACCTTCCCTACTCCCATCCAGGAAGAGCACACGCTGAGGCCTGGCCATACCCCTCCACTCCAGCAGGAGCAGGAAAAAGCCTTGGAGTGTGGAAGGCATGTTCTAGCACGCCCCCTCCCCCCAGTTTCTGGCTTGGGTCACTGTAGACATATGACTGCATTTTCTGAATCAAAAGTGAATGTGTGCTCATTTGCTCATCGATTCAAACTCTGCATCTTAGACTAACCTGCAAAGACTGAATCAATTCAGCCTTGGGGTTTTTGACTCTCTGTATTTAGTCCTGGGGGACAAGGGGTAATATTCCTTCTTGATTCCAAATATGGTAATCAGTTTATCCATCAGGGCAGGGGAGAGACTCCTGTAAGACACCTCAAAGGTTTTTCCGTACCATTAGGAGGAACATTACACCCCAACTGTGGCCAATGTCCAGTGCTTCAGGGGACGTTTTGGGGGGGAAAATAATCTCCAGTTGTCAAGGAATCCATTCAAAGGAAAAAAGCAATTCTTCCTGGCCCATATAGGCAGCCCACAAGCAGTTCTGAAGCACAGTATTTATACAGTAGAAAACATGAACGCAAGTATTATAAGCACATTAACAATTTAAGTTGCTGAAGAACGAACAAAGCAATGATACCTGAGGCAGAAAGAGCTCTCCCAAATACCTAGCACACCTTTCTTTCTTGCAGATGTGGATTTCCCTGTAATCTAAACTAAAAGACAGGCTCAAAAACATTAACTCACTTAAGAATCCCAGGCATTGGCTCTTGTTATGCCTAAATTAAAGACCATTTATTACCGATTATTTTCTCCCGGGGAAGGTACTTATGTGCTATAATTAAGTCACCTCAATCCTCTTTTTGATAAGGGAAACTATTTGAATTCTTTGTTTCTTGCTGCAAGGCATTTTCTTCAGCCCCTGAAACATTTTTGTGGATCTTTTTTGCAACCCCTGTAATTTTTCAACATCTTCTTTAGAAGTGGAGGGCACTGGAAATGTACATAGTATTCCAGTCTTGGTATCACAACAAACACAGCCAGAGGTAAAATTTCCTTGTTGCTCCAAATCATGAATCCACTGTTTCTACATTGAAGGATATTTGGGGGGGGGGGGGGGGTCACAGCGATGCACTGGGAACTCATATCAAGTTGCTTGTCCACTCTGAACCTTCAGTCTTTTCAATTACTGCTTTCCAAGATTCTGTCCTGAATTTTATAAAGCAGTCTGTACTTTGCATTTCTGGAGGAATAATTTTGCACCTGGCTGTATTAAAACCAGGGGTTTTTCAAAATTTCTCAAAACTATGGTTTTTTTAGTTAAAAAAATGATTTTGTCAAAATCCTTTTTTTAGTTTTTATAGGAACAATTTGAATTAAACTTTTTAGGGAAAAGGTGTGTGGGGGTGTGGTAAGGCAAAGTGCTTCCCCTTCTGAGGACTTTGAACCCTGCTGGGAGCCTCTAATCCCTCGCACTTGGCAGCCTGGCCAGAGTTTAAAGTCCACAGTGGGGAAGCTGCCCCATTCCACTTTTAAAGCTCTGGACACCAGGAATCATGGCATAATTTCAATAGGAAGATTAGGTCCAAAAATCAGCTCTTCTATAACCAAGTTAGAAATGCAAAAATAGGTCTCTCCCTATTCCTCTATACTTATTTCAGCACTTTAAGACTAAAAGGACAAAAAAGTTATGGTTCCAGGAATAGAGAATTCATCTCTTCCTACTGCTAATAGATCCTGATGTCTGCTCTAATTCTGGAAGCAAACAGTTCCGTTACTGACATTTTCCACATCCTGATCCAACCCTGATGAAATACTGATGAACTGAGTCTTCTCAGTTCCCTGTGGTTTCCCTATAGTTTCTTTTAATGGCTCAGTTAATTGGGATTGATGTTTATTTTCCTGACTGGGTTGAATAACATTTCATAGACATCAGGGCTGGAAGGGACCTCGAGAGATCATCGAGTCCAGCCCCCTGCCCAAAGGGCAGGAAGTCAGCTGGGGTCATAGGATCCCAGCAAGATAAGCATCCAATTTACTCTTGAAGGTGTTCAATGTAGGTGCTTGAACCACCTCCGCTGGCAGACTGTTCCAGACCTTGGGGGCTCGGACAGTAAAGAAATTCTTCCTTATGTCCAGCCTGAAGCGGTCTTGCAGGAGTTTGTGACCTTTCGACCTAGTCATCCCTTGGGGCGCTCTGGTGAAAAAGCGTTCCCCCAGATCCTGGTGTTTACCCCTGATAAACTTATAGGTGGCCATCAGATCACCCCTGAGCCTGTGCTTTTGCAGGCTAAAGAGTCCCATGTCTCTCAGCCTATCATCGTAAGATCTGTTTTCCTGACCTCTGATCATGCGCTTTCCTGATCATGATCTGGCTCTCCTCTGGACTCTCTCAAGCTTCTCCACATCCTTTTTGAATTGTGGAGCCCAAAACTGGACGCAGTACTCCAGCTGCGGCCTCACCAAGGCCGAGTACAAGGGGAGAATGACATCCCGGGATTTGCTCGAGAAGCATCTATGGATGTAAGCCAGCATTTTGTTCGCTTTATTAGCCACAGCATCGCATTGGAGGCTCATGTTCATCTTGTGGTTAATGGGCAAACTGTACTCTTCATCCTTCTTAGTTGGTGAAGTCCTCTATCATTGCATTAGTGAAAGAAAAAGGACCAGAAAAGAAAATGTAGATATGCCAGATGAATTGCTTTAGTTTAAATTGTTCCTTGCTCTTAGACCATTTGCCCTAGAAAGACTTCTGATCTATATGGACTCCCCATACAGAGAAACTGTAAATTTATTACAGAAGCCCAACCATAACTTGTTAGTAGACTTCTAAAGGAGGTGAGCAGACTGTGTCCCAAACAGACCAGATTTCATGACTTATACTTAGTGGAGAGTTTATTTTTTTCAAACAGTGACATTTTGGTCTTATTGTGAGTATAAAGGCAAATACAGGTCTGGTACAAGATGAAAAGTTTTGAAAAAGTCCTTTCATCATCAATCTAAAGGACTTGCATTGCATCTGGAAGGAGGTAAGAAGACATCCTGATAATTAATGAAAAAAGGACCACTCCTTCAGAGTTTTCAAACCACTCCTGTAAGTTTGGGTTGTATATACCTATACATCGTATTTTTCATACATTACATAAATGATGAATCTATGTTCTAAGAGCTAAATAGTATGTAGTCTTGACACTGAAACTATTACCTGTACTTCCCATAATGTTGTATATGTCACAAATTAGATATATTTTTTTGAAGAATTTGGGGGATTTTTAAAAGATATTGGAGATTTTTAATCCCTCCACCTGTGAAGCAAAATGTCTTACATCATGGGTTGGTACCTGTGGGCCACATCCAGCCTGTATAGGGATTCAATTAGGGATCCAGCCTGTATAGGGGTCCAATGTTCTACACTAAGGCTGTTCCCCAATTCCCCAGCTCTTTGATCTGGTCCACATTTTACTAATGGTAAAGCACCAGTTGCTTCCGGCCACTCCAGGCAGCTATAGTTGCTAGGTTCCCTTCCCTGATGAATGGCAACAACAGTAATTGCCACAGACGTGGCAATTCAAATGCTGCAGCGCAAGGGAATCCAAACAGTTTGTTAGGCTAAACAGGAACCTGTGAACACATCTTCACAGGTGGTGGCCAGGTGACTAGAAGGGGCAGGGCTTAGCTGCATATAAGCCCAGTCTCTACGCTGGGGCTGGTAGTCCATGACTGCAGGCAGCAGAAAGAGCTCAGGATGGAGCTGGCTGCCAGAGAAAAGGAGGTATCCTGGGACTGGGGTGAATCAAGTCAGCTCCTTATGACTGTTGCTATTATTATGGCCCTGAGGGGATTTTGGTTGAGTATTAACTGGATGGTTAACCTTTTCTGTTCCAGTTATCTTTTCTGTATTTAAGTTTCATACTGGAGGACAAGGTGGTGGCTACAGGGGAAGCCTGGAGGCCACGGAGCAGGGTGCCAGGGGCGCTCTGTGTTTTGAGACCAGCTTTGGTCAGATATGTAGGGCTGAGGCCCAGGAACCCAGCGTCTGAGGCAGTGGACCTGGGCTGAAGGGGCTCAGTCAGATAAAAAGGGCTGAAGCTGGGAAGGTTGAAGCCCAGACAAGGGTTTTGGGGCCTGAAGTTTCCTTCCAAGTAGCAGCAGAGTCATCTCTGAGGTATGGACATGGCTATGGGGCAGCCAGAGCCCAAAATTATAGCCCTAAGGCAGGATTAAGGTCATCTTGAAGGGGAAGTGCACCACATGGAGTTTGGGGAAAGTACCCCTGCAGATTGAGGTAGGGGTGAGTAACTAGCACTAAAAGAAGAGAGAACACCAAAAGAAGAGGTTACCCCAACCTCTGGAGGCAGCTTTTCCTTAACTATGTATTAAGATAAAGTTGCAGCAGGTGAGACAGGAGGTAGAGGAGGCTGGGGACCACAAGGGGAAAGTTGGATACTCCAAGCCTGTTACACTGACCAATTTCATTCTGCACATATAGTAGCACATGGAGGCATTAGAGAGACAAACAAAACTCTTGCATTAGAGGCAATATCCTTTATTAGACCAACTAAATAGTAGCAAAAAAACATTCTCTTTGCAAGCTTTTGGGTCCAAACACCCTTCATAAGGCTGAGGAGAATTCGAAGATTGTAGAGGTTCTCTCAGGTAGAAAACAAACTTCATTTTGCACAGGGTTAGGTAGAAGGTGGAAGTTTTTCCCCCTGGATTACTCAGAGGAAAAAATTCAAGGGGAAAAAACTTCCACCCTCTACTGCCCCTGTGCAAAATCAAGTTTCTTTCCTACCTGGGAGAATTCTTATTACAATCTTTGAATTCTCCTCAGCCTAACTGAGGAAGTTGGGACCCAAAAGCTTGCAAAGAAAAATTTTTTTTGCTACTATTTAGTTGGTCTAATAAAGGATATTGCCTCTAACCCAAGAGTTTTGTTTGTCTCTGTTTCTTAGACCAACACAGCTACAACATGTATCCCTGGAAGTGTTAAAAGCATTTCTGTCATACTCGCTAGCCAGCAAGGAGGATACAACCCTTTCTACTATGATGAAGCAGCAAGCTGTTTTGATTCAACTGCTAAGACTGCACTCCATATTGTTTTACAACTGAATTGGCTTCTGTCTGATTTACAATTTGCTACCTCCACTAGAATTATTTCTTTGCTTTTATACCTTTTAAAACTTGCAACAGCCAATATAAGGCCGCAAGCGAGGCTAAATTCATCATCAGAAAGATCACAGCCCTAGAAACATGGATCAAAAATGTAGGCAACATTATGTGGAAGAGAGATCATTTGATTTTCTGTGATATCTTGTCTGGGTTTTTTTTCCACTTAGACTTTTGTAAGCAGACTTTGTTCAGTATTCTTGTAAATATGTTTCTTAACGATCAGGAACTCATTCTTGGCATCAGACAATATAGAGCTATCATTTTCTGTATTGTGAACAAACTGAGCAACAGACTCAGGCAGTGAAATAAATTTTCTCAGCTAGAAAACATGATCATCAAGAAAGTCAACTGTGGTTTGTCTGGGGGCAAAACCTCACCATACCTTCTTCAATAGTAGGTGATTGAAGTGCTTTCTGGCATTTTTGAAGATCTCTGAGAGATTTAATATAGGATGTCCAGTGAATACAACGCAGCTTACTCAGTATGGATGCAACTAAGCGCTGTACTAAGTGACACTCAAATACAGATATTGGTACTTTTTTAGTTTTGAAAAACTTGAAAATTTTTTTCAGTTTTGACACCTGTGATGAAGACGTTGCCAGATCTTCAGCATCATGAATGAAGAGCTGCATCACATGGGCAGCCCATCCAGAGAACAGGTATGGATACTCATTTATCAACAAAGCCTAGGCACCTTGTATGTTAATACAATGGATTCTCAACTAGGGTGTCATGGTACTCTGGGGTGCCATGTGATCCTTTTAAGAGTATCACAGAGAGTGCACAGTATTAGTACTGGTAGCTGTGCAAACACCTACACATGATTCATAAGATAAACCCAGAGATTTTAAATAGGAATCCAGAGTGCCAAAAACAGTCTGACCCGTAGTGGTCTTTCTGAGTTTTCTGCCAGAGAACAATTGCTCTAGTATTTTTTCATAGTCAAAAAACAAGTGAAAACTATGAGCTGGCACTCTGTGAGAGGTGGCTTGGGTAACTGTATTAGTCGCACTGTCAGTTATAACTGAAATAATCTTCTGTAAACCCATTTATTGATGATATTTTTAAACTGGTCAGCAATATATTGGGTTGTGCAATGATGCTCAGTTGTGCATTAGAATTAGTAAGTCTGAGTCTGGAGTTGTTACCATGAAGGTAATGACATCCTTCAGTGTGAATTCTGCTCCATCCACCAGACAGTAAGGACAAATGAAGACCTTGTAAAATAAGAATACTAACTCTCTCTTTCACATCTTCCAGTCCAGCATTTAGAACAGTTCCTGCAAGCCACTTGGCTACTTGGTATTTTGGAATTCAACACAATTAAAAAAAAGTCTAGCACATAATTTTCAGCTAACTGAAATGGTATATTCCTGGCATAAATGTCTCTGGCAATTATACAAATCAAATTCATTTTTCTGGTCATCAGACATGTGATCTAAAAACTCTTACTACTAGCTTAGTGAAACTTTTCAAGAATTCTTGATACTGAAGCACACAGAGTAGCAAAATGTCATTGGGCTATGTAGAAACTAAACTACCTTCACTTTCACTATCATTTGCACCTTAATTAAAAGACACTGTGCTTTGTGAAGATGTTACTACTGAGGATGAAGTAGAAGGAGAATGTGAAGGAAAAAACAAATTGTAAGACCAGTTTATCCCTTCAGCTGTTTCTCCATTCTGTCTACATGTGTTACATACTCAGAAGAACAGAACTTGCAGTGAGTTTTAACCATTTTTCCATGTACCTTTTGACTAAAAAGTTTTAAAAAAATGAGTATAGAGAGAGTTGTGGGGAAGCCAAAATCTCACAGTATCTCTTGTATTCAATTCAACCTCTAGCCTTCAGCTGTTTTTAACAGGTACTTTATCTCCTAGAAAACTCAACAGTCCAGTGCTTCCAAGGACTTCCCAGAACAGACGGCCTTATTAGCTCCTCCTCCCCACAGCACCTGCACTGGGCTCATGGGCAGTCCAGGCGCCTGGGCACCGGTGACCTACATCAGACGACTGCTTCTGTATAGGTTTGCCTTCCTACTCCCTGAACCAAGTGTTTCTCTTCGTCTTGGGAGGCCTGCAGTTACAGTAGATGGCCAGCAGGAGAATCTTTTCCATGCTACTGGTTCTACTTCCTCCCTCAGCACAGACCGTTCATTTGTAGCCTTACAAAATCCAAGGACCTTTTGGTCAATCTCCCTTCTGGACTTGGCCAATCTGTCCATTTACCTCACCAGGAAGGAGATGGTGATGAAAAGGAACATGTGCAACTGCAGGGCTAAATATCTTTCCTTCTCCTATCCATAAGTGTCTCTGATCAGAGTTTCACTAGGCAGCTCCTAAGATGCCTTTAGGGAGTAGTGGGCACTGGCTGGTCATTAACTTCTAACCTTCACCCTCATTTTGGTTCTGTCATTTGTTGTCCCAGGGAATCTCTTGTTTGCACTTAGTAGTCTCTATCTAGCCTTTGAGAGCGGCTTGTAATTCCTGATGGCATTAATTTTGCTGTCACTGCATAGCAAATAGGCCTACAGTCACACATGGCTTAATAGAGAGAAAGGAAGGGAGGCAGGGAGATGGGGAAATCTCAGGAAAGAAGAACAGGGCACAGGATGCCTACTCCTAAATGGAGTGGGTGCATGCATGTCTCTACCTGCGAGTATCCTGATTCATGCAGGATTGAGGGGCAAGAAGCCCTCACCATGATGCAATAAAAGGGTAGGTTACCACTTACACAAGTACAGTCTTGACTTCATGAAATATTTTGACCGTGGTCAAATAATAGGTGGTAAATTGATGAGTCAACTAACTAGTTTACTAACCCTACTTAAAACATCTTGTCTTTTCCAGAAATATAATTCACCTTGAGAGAATCATATACTTTTGACTCTGCAAGGTCAGAAGTTGTACTGTCTCCGGCACCTTCCACCAACAAAACTGCATGATGGGCTGAGAGAAAACAGAGCACCAAGGCAAGTAGTATTAGCATTGGAAAGAAGTACACTGGAGAGATGTGCAGTCATTGGAACTCCATGCTAATACTTCAGCCTTCTGCAGGTATTTGAAGATCCACTGAAAAACTCCTGGTCTCTTTTGTAGATCTGAAGCACTACAACTTGAAGAAGAGGAAAGAGCATAAACTTTGCTCTCCCACTTCAATGTAGCAACATGAGAAAACAATCAAGCCCTCAAATTAAGTTGTTCCTCTGTAGAGGATAATAGTCTAGAAGTTTTCCTTACCAGAACTAGTAAATGCATAAAGTAAAAAGACTGCATTGGATAAATTAAAAACATTTTCTTTGTTTACCTATAAACTATATGACTCATTTTTGATACCATAATAGTTATCTAAAGTTTATATACACTATAGCAATGAAAGGATAACAACAATGCAAATTCCTAAAAGAAAATGCTTGTTTCTTACAAATGCTTATAACCATACTTATATAAAATGTAGTGTTCAGTAATACAATTCAAATAATTCCCCTTGGTAGATTATACAGTTTAGTAACTAATATAGCAAATATAAGCCATCATTTACAAAAAGATGCCATCTGCTGAGCAAAAGTGTAATCAGCAGGCAGTTTCTATTACGGCTAAAATCTTTTTCTTTCTTTATTGATTTTCTCCATTGCTTTTCTAAAGCCCCCCAAGCAATCTCAGCTACTGTAGCAAATGAAGAAAGCAGAGGACTTCTCAATGACCTCAATATCAATTCTGCTTTGTACTTTACCCTGTCTCAAGGCTATGGACCTGATAGGTTAGTTCAAGCAGGAAAGAGAAAATAGTACATGCAGAATATGCATATACATCCAAAGCAACTGAGTAGAAATGACAGGCAAACCTTTGGAATTAAACCTAGTTCAAAAATAACTTCCAGATATTAAATTATTCACCTGTGTATCACTTAATTGTTTCTGCACAATAGTCTTTCTGTGCTCCAATTGTTGTTCTATTTGTTTCTGCTGTTCATCTAGGTCTTGTATCCTTCGATTCAAATTAGAGAGTTTCTGGAAAATATATGCATAGAGAGATGTGTTAGTATGCAAAAGTAATTGCCCTTATTTCTGCAGAAATTGTAAAATATATTAGCCATTAAATACTTTTCTTTAAAAGTTACCATTTATAAGTTCATTCCTATTTTCCCTAAAGCAACTATTATTTCATGTGGTTCATTCTTTAGCCATGCTATACATTCAGGAGTTTGATTTCAGACATATTTTCAACTACATAACACATTTTAAAACAGACAAAATAGCTAGTGGTTTACATACTATATATTGTCATATAACAGAATATCACTGCTTCACAAAAGCCTTTCCTCCTCATGGTTCTGTGAGTTTATTTTGCCAGCTAATGAACAGATTTTCTGTATTCAAAATGTGTATTTTGAATACTTTGCATGAAAATAATAGGAAAGGAAGAAAAAACACTTAAGGTTTAGTGTCTGCAAACTAACACAAGGAATACCACTTACGACAGCCACAGAAAAACTGGTAGAACATAATGTATTGAAATCTCTCCTTCTACATTGCTCATTAATCCAGTCTGTTATTAATTAGCATATGAACAAAATTAATTTTAGATGTCTCATTTTGTACTAAATGTTTGCATCATAAATACAAAATATTACATTATCCAAGTTATTATTATTTTCAATAAATAACATTTGTAAATTACTCTGTTCATAAACAAATGTAAAATGGTAGTTACTTGAAGTTTTTACTTTGAAATTTTTTTAAAATTATAGGTTGTGTGCAGCTACTTGCACTAAATAAAAACATTAATATTCTGATTCAGCAACAATACTTTTAACTTTTAATCAGTCTAATCTCTTCTTTGAAATTACTAGCATCTTTTGCACATTATTCACATATAAATCAGCTTGTGCAAACTTTGTTTCCAAGCTTTTAAGACCGAAACAAATGTACAGCTAAAGACAATGATACATACCTCAAACCACACCCCTCTAAGTCTCTAGAAGACTAACGATGTGATCTTTGTCACATTGTTTCTACTAAATTTTACTTGGGGAAGGGCTAACAACATTAGTCACTGACATTAATACATTGTTTTGAAAATACTATTAGCTATTAGAACTATCTTTTTTGTAATCTTATGGACCCATTTTGATATATTATACCGGCATCCAAAATACACTATCATATCAGCAATTTTAACATATTTTTTACTTTTTATTTCTTATTGTATATTTGAATTGTTGCATCACTGAACACAGTCCTGTGTGCTCCTGGGGCTTAGATGCAAGGGCCACTCAGGGACAAGGTGCTGATCAGAGTGAGGAGGTGTGAACATAATCCAAGTATAAGCCAGGTCAGGAAGCTAGGAGGTCAGTCTGAGAACAGGGTCTGGGAATGAGCTGAGCTGGGGAGCTGAAGAATCAGACAGAGCACAGAGTCAGTGGAAAACCAGGTTGAAGAGTTAAACTGTGAGCAGATGCAATTCAGATGCTCAGTCCAGAAGGCTGTGGAGGCAACCTATACAGTCAGGCACTCCCCTTAGCTGAGGAAACACCTGTGCATAGGATAAAATGGGCCACTTAGTCAACTGATCTGTTACTGTCAGGATCAGAGAGCAACCATTTGATGTGGGCAGCTCTCTACTAAAGTACAAAGATATGACAGACTATGGCAAGGCAGACTGAGAAGGGAATAGAGGAGTCCATACAGTCTTTGAGTGAGTCTCTTAGTCTGGGCACAAACATTGCAAGAACTGACAAAAGGCTGCCCTGCCTTCCACATCCATGGCCATTAAAAGTAGGAAAAGACCTATCAACTGATCTCCTCAGTTCCAAGGTAGCCTGCTAACTGGGGGTCATGACTTAGGTGAAAGAAGGTTGCCTCACCTGACCTGGTAATACACAGACCTTAACCTAGGTAAATATGACCCCATTCTGGACCTGGTATGGTTATTCAGCAAAGACGGCTTGCTCTTCTGGAAGCATTTTCTCTCAGATGGTAGGAAGGAGCAGAGAAAACATGTCTGTTGGTCATGTGACACCAATTAAGTTGTGGGGCTTCAGAATAGGCCTGGGTTCTGATGGCTCTTGAGAGGAGTCTGTATCATACAGTCTTCCAAAACAGGGTGTCTGACTTCCCATGTCTAGGCTTGGGTTGGTAAGTTGTCTTGAAACTGAATTGAGAGAAAAAGGAATGTCCACCAGAGTTGCCTCTGATTAAGTAGCCTTTCAAAAGTATTCCAGGTTTCAATGGCCCATAAGAACCTGTACCTCATGGTATAGTCCTTCAAGGTAATGATACCACTCACTAAAAGCTGCTCTGATGGCCAAGAGTTTGTGGTTCAAGGTCTCATAGTTTTGTTCTGCTGGGGTGAGCTTGCAGGAAGAAAAAGGTGCAGGGGTGAAGGCTTTTTTCACACCCTGTTGTTGTGAAAGCACAATGCTTAGTGCATCATCCTTACCATTGAAGCACAGGGCATAACTGTGTCCTTGAATCTCTGCTATGGAAACCTGCTTGCATCAGCAGCATCATTCCTGATCATACAAGTTATGGTAACAGTGTCCCCCACTGTTGGGTTCTGGACTAGCAACAGTGGGGTAAAGAAGCAGAGGAGGCAGCAAGTACCTCTTCTGCTTCCTCCACTCCTGGAGCACCTACTGGAATTGGTAATGCTGGACCGCCCTATTCCAGCAGGCATCTGCAGCATAGCAGCAGAAAAAAAAAAGAGATGCATAGGCAGTGGCAGTATCCTGCCAGAGACGACTTAGTGTGATTTTCACTGTCCAGGCCCAGTTGAAGTCAAACTCCTGCAGGAATACCTCTCAGTCCTGAAGCACAAGGCTGCTATGATCCATTAGCAGGGAGGCCCAGCTGAGGGCATGCCCTTTCAAAAGACTTAAGATAAGGCTTACCTGCTCCTTGTCATAAGTTTTGAGCAGGGCTAAGAATAAAATGCAATACTGAATAAGGAAGCTTGTGAAGTGCTGCAGGTCCCCATCAAACCTTTCGGGTAATGAGAGATGGGCAAGGGACTCCTCTGGATGTGCCTGGAGTGCAGCAATAGCCTCCCACAAGCCCTCATGCCTCCTCACACTAGTGTTGTTGGTTCTCCTGGTGGTACACTGCCTGGGATTGGAAGGACAGGCTTTCTGCAAGCAATTGCTGCACCCAGACTTCCAGTATGATGGGAAGAGGCTACCTGAGTCAACTGATCTGGTCTGGCCTGGGGACACCCCAAGTTGCAGCCATCAAGTTGGATGGGTACGAATGCTCTGGCAGGGAATTGTTTCATGCTGTCCCCTCTTCACAGAACATTCAGTCTGAGCAAACTAGTGCCAGGTCATGGTCAGTTAGGTAAGGGGCCACTCAAGGAACAAGGTGCTGACCAGGGTCAGGAGGAACAAACAGAATTAAGGTACAGGCCAGGTCAAGAAGGCAGGTGTTCAAACCAAGAACTGGGTCTGGGAATGAACTGAACCAGGAAGCCAAGGATCACACACAACACAGTCAGAGGCAAGCTGGGCTAAGGAGCCAGGAGTTCAGACCAAGAGCAGATGAGGAACATGAGGTGGAGGGAACAGTAAGGTAGTTTGGGATCAGGTTGAGCCCTGTTATTCAGACGCATGTTCTTCTGGGTCAGGGATTTATATGGGAGTGAGTGATGGGTCAGCTGCTGTTGTGGCAGGGAGTGGGCAGATGCCTAGATCTGGGCGGAGGTTTTAGGCCAGCTTGCTCACCATAAATCATCAGTTGGAGAGGGGGCAGACCAGGATGAGCAGCTTTTCCGGGAAGGTCAAGGCCCCAAGTTTAAGGCCACAGCCTGACAGCCACAGAGAAAGTAAAGGGTCTGGACTGACAGGTTATTTACTCAATAGTCAGCAAACTGTAACTAAGAATGAACACAAATGTGAGTCTGCATAGAAAATTATTTCAGTGGATGCTAGGCTAAACAGTAGAATCCAACTGTAATTTGACAGCAAAAGACTGGGCTGAAAGAGGTCATGGAATTTCTTATACCCATGGTTCAGTTTGAGAACCAAAATTCAGATGTCCAAATTGAAATTAATATGTTCACAAGACTTTTCTGAAACCTGGCTGTAGCAAAAGCACTGAAGGCATCAAGAAACTCTTGGGGCCAGTCCTCCACAACAGTCTCAGTTCAATGGCCAAGTTCTGTACTGACTAGCACAGAATGAAAATACTTTGCATTCTATTTTGTAAGAAAGAAATCCTTCACACTATGACAAAATTAAAGCTGTGATCTTGAGAGACAATTCATGCTTTTTACTGCAGTTTAAATTCACGTTGTTTTCTGTCAGATATGTAAAGCATCATCTCTCTTCTCACATATTCAAAAAAATATTTGGATGGTACAATGAAATAAAGCCTCTTCCTAGAGGCATAACATGGGCAAAATGTGCTCAAGGGAGTCTTTTCTTACCTTTCTTCCACTAGGAAACATTTAGGAGCAGCAGCAAGCAACATCATGGGCAATGTCACAGAGTGCAGAGTATTCAGGGAATAGTAGTTCTCTAAAATGGCTGTGAAACTCAGGCCTTGACCTCATTTTTTTGCCACTGAAGACCATGTCGGGAGGACAAAATATTGCTGATTTTAACACCAAAAAACCCCAGGCTAACAGGGTCAGTCCTCCTCCCAGCTGCAGCAAACTCCACTGACACCCTATGAAACTATGTTTTCTAGAACACCTTGGACTCCATGACATAAATAGCCCATGCCACTGCAATATGCAATCAAAAAGTGCAAGATGAGCAAGGAAGACTGAAGTGCTGCCCCCTCCTATACCTTCCCAGCACTCTGAGCACATCCCGCTCACCCACCCTGTTATGCTACTGTTTCTGCCTGCCTGTTTACACAATATATGGCAGTAGAATTGTCTGCAAGGCTTTGCACATTGACACTGATCAACAGAAGAAAAGTTATGAAAAATCAGAGGAAAGCAAGGCTGGAAGGCACCTCACAAAATCATCTTAACCAGCCCCTACTTAAAGCAGGATTATTCACAACTAAACTATTGCAGCCAAGTGTCTATTTTGCTCTTGAAAACTTCCAAGGATGGCAACTCCTCAGTTTCTCTAGGTCAGGGGTTTTCAACCTTTTTTAAGGAGTGTACCCCTTCTGGTGGCAGTGGCCAGACAGAGTGTGGCAGGTAGGGAGAGATTGCATGCAGCCACAGCGGTGCAGGGTGGTGGATAGCAGCAGTGGTCGCCACATGTGAGCCCCCCACCACATCCGGTCAGCCAGGTGGCACCTGTGCGGCCTGCAGAGGGAAGCCACTGCCCGTGGCCACACCCCCGCTCCTGGGAGGCAGCGGCCCGGGTGGTGGGTGGCAGTGCTCTGTTCCCACCCACCCACACGTATCCCCTAGCACCCTTCCAAGTACCCCTGGTTGACATCTCCTGCTTAGGTAGCCCGTTCCAATGCCTGTCCAACCTCATAGACAAAATGTTTCTCCTAATATCCAACCTAAACTTTCTATGCTGCACCTTGAGGCCATTTCTCCTAATCCTATACCCTTGTGTCTCAGAGAAAAGCCCATTTCCATTTTCTCTATAGTCATCTTTCAGGTATTTGAAGATTGTTATCAAATCCCTCTTCAATTTTCTCTTCTCCAAACTAAATAACCCTAGTCCTTGCAACCTTGTCTCATAAGTTATCCCTCCCAGGCCCCTAATCATTTCTGTTGCTCTGTACTGGACTCTTTCCAAACTCTCCATATCCTTCTTAAAGTATGGGGCCCCAAAACTGAATAGGCAAAGCTTAAATCTAGTATACTGATGTCTCTTCAGGAGTTTCAAATAATGTGATTTGTATGATCATCTAAATGAGAACCACGCTGCATTACATCATCTATGGCAAGCAGTCTAGTCCCCTGCCATGGGCAGGAAGTTATTGGGCTCACACAAGCTCAACCAGGTGAGCCTGTCCAGCCTCCTCTCAAACACCTCCAAGGATGGTGCCCCCTCCTACACCTCTGCTGGGAGCGTGTTCCAGATTCTGGCAACCCTTAGAGAAGAAGTTCTTCTTTATATATAGTCTGAGTTTACCCTCTATAAGCTTATGTCTGTTGGTCCTTGTCTTCCCTTGAGGTGCCTTCCTGAAGAGTTGCTCACCCCTGATGTTCTTGCAGGTGGCTATCAAGTCACCTTTCATCCTTCTCTTACCCAAACTAAACAGGCCTAATTCCCCAAATCTCTCCTCATAGGGCCTATCCTCCATGCCCTTGACCGTGAGGGTGGCTCTTCTTTGTACTCTCTCGAACTTATCCATGTCCTTTTTGAAATGTGGTGCCCAGGCCTCACCAGTGCCAAATAGATAGGGAGGAGCACTTCCCTGGCTCTATTGGACACAAATTGGCTGATGCATGCCAGAGTTCTATTTGCTTTCCTGGTGATCTCATCGCACCGCTGGCTCATATTCATCTTCTGGTCAATCGTAACCCCCAGATCTCACTCAGATCTTGTGCCAGCCAGTGGGCCACCACCCATCGCGTAGTTGTTCTTCCTACCCAGATGGAAGACTCTGCACTTACCCCTGTTAAACCTTATCTGATTCCATTTCGCCCATGAGTCCAGCCTATCAAGGTCATCCTGGATCCTGACCCTATCTCCAGTGTGCCCATTTCCCCACAGCTTGGTATCATCTGCAAACTTAATAATTGAGCTTTCCACCCCCTCATCCAAGTTGTTAATGAATATATTAAAGAGCATGGGTCCAAGCACCAATCCCTGGGGGACACCACTGGAGATGGCCTTCCAGGACAAGGCCATCCCATCAATTACCACCCTCTGGTAGCACCCTCTAAGCCAATTGTCCACCCACCTCACTGTAGACTGGTCAAGTCCAGCATCCTCAGTTTGTTTGAGAGAATCCCATGGGAAACAGAATCAAAGGTTTTACTGAAGTCTAAGTAAATCACATCCACTCTGTGTCCCTCATCCAGATGGCTAGTTACCTGGTCATAGAAAGACACAAGGTTTGTCAGGCATGATCTACCCTCAACAAAGCCATGCTGATTGCTTCTTAACACCCCATCGTTTCCAGTTTTCAAATGATTGCCTCCTTAATACATTTTTCAAAGATTTTACTCAGGACCGAGGTCAGACTGACCGGCCCGTAGTTTGCAGGGTCATCTCTCTTCCCTTTCTTGAAGTTGGGCACCACATTGCTCTCTTCCAGTCATCTGGGACAACTCCCAAGTTCCACAATTCTTCAAACAGCTTGGCCAGTGGTGCTGCTATTAGCTCAGCCAGTTCTTTCAGGACTCTTGGGTGCAGGTTGTCAGGCCAGAAGACTTGAAGACATCCAAGTGTTGCAGGAGATCCCTCACCTGTTCAGGACTGATTTTCTGTAGTTTGTTGTCTTCCCCATGCTCCCCGGGCTTCTGGTCAGGTGAACAGCCCACTTTTGATTTCAGGAATACCAATGTGAAGTATACATTTAGGAGCTCAGCTTTTTCACAGGCATCACTGTGGGCTGCCCTTGAGCATTCAGTAGGGGTCCCACAGTGGAAGCCTGATTTTTTCTTGCTCCCTATGTATCTGTAGAAGGACTTTTGTTGTCTTTTATTCCAGTTGCCAGCTTGATCTCTATGCCTGCCTTGGTTTTCTTGTCTTATATCAGTAGGCCCTGGCAATACAGATGTATTCCTCTCTGGTTGCTAGTCATTCTTTCATTGTTTATATGCTTTTCTTTTTTCTTTTTCAGAAGCTCTCTAATATTCCCGTTGAGCCAAGCTGGTCTATTGGCTCCTTTCCCATTTTTTGCTTGCATGGGGATGGCCTGTTTTTGGGCTATGAGAATTGCCTCCTTAAGGAAGCATCCACCATTCCTGAACTCCCAAGTCATCCAGTTCTGGTTGCAGAGGGCCTCTCCAACTAGCCTCTTGAGTTTGCCAAAATCTGCCTTCTTGAACTCCAGGACTTCTGTTCTGCTGTCTGATTTCGTTGTCTTATGGTGGATGGTGAACCTAACCAGGTTGTGATCACTGTCCCCCAGAGTACCACCAATCCTTACCTTTGATGTCATCACCTTTGGCCAGCACTAGATCCAGAGTGGCCTTACCCCTGGCAGGACCCTTCCACAACCTGCATCAGAAACAGGTCATCTGTTGTTGCCAAGAAGTTGGCTTGACCTGCCAGAGGTGGCCGAGTGATCCTCCCAACAAGTATCAGGGTAGTTAAAGTCACCCATGCATGACGATCACATCTCTAGTGTTAGCTGCCTCAATCAGTTCTCTGGAGAATGCCTGATAACTCTCTTCTTGGAGGAAGGCCTGTAGTAGACTCCCACCATCAGGTCTGCCTCTCCTGATCTCGAGACCTTCTGGGTCAGGATACAAGAGACCCTTCTCTGTTGTCAAACGTGACCTGCAGTGAGGGGTACTGCTCTCTTACATATGGGAATCCATAGCATAAGAAACATTCTGACCAGTTGTAGTCTTTCTGAATACTTTGTAATAGAACAATGGCTGTTTTGCCTCTCTGTAGTCAAAAAACCAAATGGGGCCTTTGTACACACAACAAAATTGGCCTTTAAAGCAGCTTAAATGCCCTTTTGCACAGCTTTAATGGTGTTGCTATTTACGCACTCGGCAGCATATTCTGCTTTAATGGCATTGCTATTTACATGCTCAGTGGCGTATTCCACTTTAAATGGCTTTGCAATGTAGCAAGGTAAAACTCCTCCAAGGTGCTTTTGTTTGCTACCTAACAAAGTGCAATGGCTCACGGAGTGCTGGAAGTCAATGTGCTTAGGAAAGCTTGGACTTGGTGGGCTTACAGTGTCCCATGAACTCTCCCCACCACCTTCTCCTGCCACCAGCACACCCAGCTGCCCTCCTGCCAACTTGCCGCTCTGCCCCAAGGGCAAGCCAGCCATCCAAGATGGACCCAGGCAGGTGGGAAGGAGATGGGGACAGTGCATGGGGTGCTGGAGCTTACCAGCCTCTCCCACAGTGCAGGGCAGAGGGGAGCTGCTGGCAGGCTGAGCAGTCCCTGAGCTGTGGGGGACCCTGTTGCTTCCCTTCATGGTGGTGGCACCCCCCAGGCGGCACTCTGCCCAGGTGGTCCTGGGGGGTGCCACCACTGCAGAGGGAAGCACCAAGCCTTGTGTAACTCAGGCACGCAGGCAAGCTCTAGGGGAAAAAATAAGAAAAAAAGATAACATTCCTTGTCCTTTTTTTCCCACCCCCTCAGTCAAACCTGCCTGCAGGAGCTTCTGCCAGGTCTCAGAGCTGCTGAGCTGTACAGGGCCCAGTGCTTCCCTCTGTGGTGGCGGAGCCCCCCGGGACTGTCCAAGATGGGTGCTAGCAGATGGGTGCTACCTGGGGGGTGCTGAAACCATGGAGGAAAGCACCGGGCCCTGGACAGCTCAGGGACTGCTTGGCCCGCCAGCAACTCCCCATCCCCGCCCAAGCCATGGGAGAAGCAGATAGGCTGGGGGCGGTGTGGAAGGATCAGGTCCCTTCACCCTTGTACACACAACAGGGGTTTAATTCTCCCTAAATTGAAACAGTGGAATTTAGGAAGAATTTTCGATTTAGGAAGAATTAAACCCTCATTGCATGTACAAGCACCCATGAAAGCTAAAAGCTGGCATTTTGAGGGATGCCTTCAGTCCAGCAAGGTTGAGAACCACTGATCTACAAATAGTCTTCCATAATTTAAAAAAAAAAAAAAAAAAAGTTGTATATCCTGTTCACAACTTTTTTTTTTGTTTGCCTGTTTTCTTCTTGAAAATGATTTCAATATTAGAAGAAAATACAGGATTTGAAGATAAAAGTGGTGTGGCTACTCTTAGGAATGAAGTCAGAGGCATAAATGCTATTAATATTTACAGAAAAATAAAGATGAGAAAGAGGTGGAAACAGTGCCAGCTGAAAGTTACTAGCATCATTACACCTTCTACCCCACCCAGTTCTATTGGTTATTTTTACAGATGGTATCGTACTGGAGGCCTAAATCTCAAACGCTATAGTATTTTCCTGACTCTCAAATAACAATCGCATTAGGCCTTAACACCAATATTGGTTTTCTTTGTGTTTAGTGCTGTTTTTGTGTGCTTGTTCCTTCTCTGCCTTGTCGACCTGTTCTGCTACTGTAATCAGAGCCACACAGAGAATTTACTTTGCTTCTGGGCAGCTGCCCAGATATGTTTTATGGAGAGTGCCAACAAAAGTATTCTCTTTAATTACTTGTAATTAGGTGCAATATGTTTCATTATAGTGGCTGAATGTTTTTGAATCAAGAGATCCTCTAAAGCCAACTCCCCTGATAAGCGATGTAGATGATGTTCCTCTTCAGGGTGGGCTTGGAAATGGTTTGCCCTGAAGGAACTTTTGCTAGGTGAGCCTATCTCCTACGAGGAAGTTGAAGTGGGGAAATGAAGCAGTACCTGCCTAATTCTCAACCTTCAAATTGCATTGCATTTGATTTCTTATAGGAAGGAGGCAGCCTGTGGCCTTTTTATTTCTCCCTTCCTGTCACCCTTAGGATACGGCCAAGTAATTTGTTCTATTTACCTAAACCAGTGGTACTCAGATGTTTTGCTTCATGGACCAGATGGGCAGTGCCAGGCCTAGCCATAGGCCAAATCTGGCTGGCACAGCAGGGCCCCATCCAGTCACGGGAGAACTATGTTGCCTGACCCTGATCTAACCACCAGGGAGTGCAGGGTGGAGCAGCCCCAATCCAGATACATGGGACAAGGGAGAGCAACCCAGCCCTGACATATCAGGGTTGGGGGAAGCAGCCCCAATCCAAACACACTGGGGCAGGGGCAGAGCAGCTTTGATCCAGATGCACAGGGGAAGGATGGTGGGGAGCTCAGACCTGATCTGGACCGACAAGACAGGGTGGGGTAGGGTGGAATGGCCCCAATCTGGACACATGGGGGAGGAAAACAGGGAGCAGCTTGGCCCAAACAGCCCAGGGTGGGGTTGTGAAGAAGCCCAGTCCAATTCAGATGCATGGTGAACAGCCCTGACCCTGATCCTGCTGTGTTGCAATGGCCCAGGCAGGACTGAACCCTGCTGCGTGAAGGTTGTACCGCTCCCCATCTGCCAATTTCTCCAACCCATAGGGATTCTAACAGGCCAGATGCCATGGCACTGCAGCCAGATTTGGCCTGTGGGCCAGACCTGTTTACTGGAGTGCATAGAACTTTTGCTTCTATGACAATTTTCCTATTGGATAAAGAGAAAAGTGTCTTACCACACTGTTCAAATGTGGAAAAGCAAGTTATGTAGCCACCAGTGAACAGCTGATTAGAGGCAAGGCTATTTACTCATTGATCCCTTTGAGGATGACATGAGAAGTGCGCTGGAAGGCACCAAACTGGAGAATGAGGAAGGGCCCTTTATTCAAACAACAAAGATGAAAATTGCTGTCAAGAAAAATGGAGCCTGGAAGAGTATGATGCATCTGAAAAATGCATGGGAATAGAGAAACAGAGTAAAGATCTGGCACATGACTTCCTTTTCCTGCCCCTGGCATCTGACAGAGCCTTCCCTGGACAGAGGAATTTCTTGTTCCATCATTCTGACCCACTGGGCTGAGAAGAAAAGAGTGGCCAAGAAGCAACAACTGAAAAGCTGGTTGCCCTCTGTCCAGGTCTGGAAGTTACAACTAAGGAATAATCTAGAGAAGACATAAACAAAGCCTACGCTACTTACAGTTCTTCAATTTTGTCCTGAAATTAACAATATAAAAGCTGGAAGAGAATGAGACAAGAGGTCTGTTGAGATGAATTAATTCCAAGTTAGCTTTCCTGTTGTGTGTTTCTCGTTGCCCGTACAGATAGCTATAAGGCACAACTATGCAGCTTAAAAAGCTGAACCTCTTAAGTCCTCTTGATTTAGTCATTAAAAACCGCTAAGTTTTAGTAAACATTTTTACTAGCACAAATATTTTGAAATACATTCTAAATTACCATTTGAAGTTAAGAAAAATCACCTTATTATTTTCTTTATATGTATTTTTACTTTTTTTTAATTTTGCTTCCAGGTCAGCCAGTGGTTCCACAATGTCAGCTATTCTCTTTAAAGCTGCTTCTTTATTCTTCATGCTCTCTCTTTGCTTTTCCTCTAATTCAGCAGACATTGTTTTAATTTTCACCTATTTATAAGATATAAAACTACTGTCAACTACAATGAAAGCAGAAGAGGAACATCAAACAATCTATTAAAATTCTTTTACAAATGATAAAAGTACCCTTGCTTATACAAAATGTCAGCATCAGCACCACAAATTAATCTCATATATACACATGCCAACCCCAAAGTTTTTAGAAATATCTATAAAATAAGACCAAAATTAGTCACTGAGCATGAATGCATCAAAAACAGTCCAACTGGCCAACAGAATTTTGGACACAAACAGTAAAGGTACTATGCAAGAACAATATATATATAAATTTTTCACTTAAGCACAACATGAAGTTACAATACTATTTAAGCAGTTGCTATTCTTTGTGGAGACAGCTAGGTGAATAGCCAGCATAGGTTTGTTGCGGGCAGGTCTTGCTTGACCAATCTAATTTCCTTTTACGACCAGGTAACCTATCACCTGGATAAGGGAGAAGAGATTGATGTCATATATGTTGACTTCAAAAAAGTCTCCAATCTAGTATCCCATGATCACCTCCTAACAAAACTGGCCAACTGCGGCCTTGGCTTCAACCACACTCTGCTGGATGGGGAACTGGCTCCGTGGTCAGACCCAGAGGGTAGTCGTTGATGGAAGTCAATCATCGTGGTGCCTTGTGACTAGTGGGGTCCCCCAATGCTCTGTCCTTGGGCCAACACGATTCAACATCTTCATTAATGATGTGGACATTGGAGTCAGAAGCAGACTGGCCAAGTTCGCTGATGACACCAAACTTTGGAGTAAAGCATCCACACCTGAGAACAGGAGGGCGATCCAGGCTGACCTTGACAGGCTCAGGAAATGGATGCATGAGAACCTGATGGTGTTTAACACCGAAAAATACAAGGTTCTCCACCTTGGGAAGAAAAACCTGCAGCATTCTTATAGCTCAGCAGTGCTACGCTGGCCAGCACTATGGACAAAAGGGACTTGGGGGTCATGAATGACCACAAGACGAATATGAGCCTTCAATGTGATGCTGTGGGTAGCAAAGCGAGTAAAACGCTGGCTTCCATCCATAGATGCTTCTCGAGAAAATCCCAGGATGTCATTCTCCGGTTATACTCAGCCTTGGTGAGGCCACAGCTGGAGTACTGCGTCCAGTTTTGGGCTCCACAATTCAAAAAGGATGTGGAGAAGCTTGAGAGAGTCCAGAGAAGAGCCACGCACATGATCAGAGATCAGGAAAACAGACCTTACGATGACAGGCTGAGAGCCATGGGGCTCTTTAGCTTAGAAAAGCGCAGGCTCAAGGGTGATCTGGTGGCCACCTATAAGTTTATCAGGGTTGCTCACCAGGATCTGAGGGAACGTCTGTTCACCAGAGAGCCCCGAGGGTTGACAAGGTCAAACAGTCACAAACTCCTCCACAATCATTTCAGGCTGGACATACGGAAGAACTTCTTAACTGTTCGAGCCCCCAAGGCCTGGAATAGACTGCCGCTGGAGTTGGTTCAAGCACCTACTTTGAATGCGTTCAAGAGAAATGTTGATGTTTATCTTGCTGGGATTCTACAATCCCTACTGACTTCCTGCCCCTGGGGCAGAGGGCTAGACTTAATGATCTTCTGATGTCCCTTCTAGCCCTAATGTCTATGAAATCTATGAAATAGGAATCAAAGTAGTGAAAATGTCATGGCTAAAGCAAAAAGATATTACTAAGGAGAAAAGTTAGTTGTTGCTCTATTTAGACAAGGAACATACCAGAAGAATGAAAGAGGAAAAATCATTATTGCAAAATAAACCAATGTCTTTCAGGTTTAGGTTCAGGATAGCTCTGCCCTTTAAAATCAGACATTCACAATGATTTTCAAAACATGTTTCAGTTATTATATTCTAATTGCTCATCATTGTTCAGATTTTGCCAGATGTCCAAACAGTAAACATCATCAGCTAAGGAGAAAAAACTGTTTCGCTAATATCAAAATTCCTTAAATAGGATTTTATTACAGAAAAATTGACTGTGCTAGCAAAAGAAAAAGAAGTTAAAGGCAATTTATATATTAGAGTAAATCAATTATTGTTTTATTTACCTGAGTTGTTTGCCAAGCTCCTCTTTCACTTCGAATTACACATTTTAAGTTATCTTCCAAATTCTAAAGTAAAATTAAAAATTAACTACAATCTAATGTATGAGCAGATCAAAACAAGAGCAATGAAGTTCTAATAATAATGTTACCATAAAAGATACATGCTCCTTTTAGACTGTGTATACTGTATGATAAAGATATATAGACACAACATATTTAATATCACTTTAACAAGTTATAGAACCCTATGACAGGATCAGGGCCTGTGGTGACCATGACATCCCCTGGTGGCCACTTGACCTCTGCCTCTCACTAACTCCTCAGGGTACCCTCCCTTTCTACCAGTCACAAATTGATATTATTTGTAAGGTTTCAGGAGGCTGCTATTAGGGCCCAAGTGAACCCAGTCTAGCTCTGCCCAGCCCCTCAGACACTACACTACAGCCCTCCTGGCCCTATTAACGCCCCAGAGCACCAGTCACCTCCTCCTATCCCTGTAGCCATGCCTATGCCTTGCAGATTTTATGTTGTCCACCAGGCTTTCCAGCCCACCTGTCAAACACTCCAATCAGCCTAACCCTGGTAAGACTTTCTTTGCTCTGGCCCTAGTCCTTCCCTAGGCTTTGGCCCTCTTGGCTTAAGCCTGCTCTCTCAGCCTTCAGCCTCTGGGCCCCTGGTCCCAACATGTTTTGCAACTCTATCCTAGCCCTCAGCCTCTGGGTCCCTGACACCAAGCCAGGCTGCTTCCATTGGCCTTGGTTCACCCTGCAGATTCATGCCGTGGCTCTCCCAGATTCATCCCAGCCCACAGCTCTCTGGGTCCCTAACCTCAGGCTAGGCTCCCTGTTACCGACCGCCCTGCCAAGCACTCCTATGTGGCCTCCACACATCCTCCCAATAACAACAGCCCAGTCCTCTGTTTAGCCTAATCAGATCACAGACAAAAACACAATACCTGTACAACTACCAAATGCATCTCTAGGGAGGCAAGGGCTGAATTCTGTGACTTTTAATATAAATGGTATTTAGTATGCTTCCTAGAGGTAGGATCACTAATTTGTTATTTATTCAGAGGCTGAAACCTTCCCTTATCTGTTTGAGTATTTTTGAACTGGAAAAGAACACTTTAAAGTGTCTTTGAAAAGAAGCACTCCACCACAATATTTAACGCTACCAGATGGACTGGCTCTGGATTTAGAAGAAAGATTCTCCCTTGATATGGGAGCAAAAGACCCGGAAGTAGAGAAAGTTAAACTATATGGTTCCCTGGCCAACTGCTGGACACCAGTGCTTGGTAAAACCACACTGCTACTATTAAGATGACATTAGATTTCTGTTGTCAACCTGGGGAACTAAGGAAATTTGAAAGAAGGCATATATGAGTATTGTTCAAAACCACTGCATCTGTGACAGTCCCTGTATGTTAGTCCCTGTATGTTCTTGTTCAATATAACACATTCATATTATAAAAAAAGACCATGCATACATATGTTTATTGAGCAAATGTCATGCTGAATACATCAGATCCAGTGATTTCCTAGCTCTGTGAATAAGATCTGGCAACAAGATCCCTTTTCCTTACTAATGTAGTATTGTTTGTGAGCACCCATACTATGCAGTACTGCAAGAGCAGGTTAAAAGACTGCATTCTACTGTACCCTTTAAAAAATAATATTCTCTCTCATCCATTTTTATATAACTTAATACATTTATGTAATGCTATATACAACCTTGTACTGGACTTTTTCTTGAATTATTTTTTCTTCCAATCCCTCCAGTTTTAATTTCCTTTCTGCATAAGACATCTCAATATTATATAGCTCTTTATTCACTTTTCTTATTTGTTCTTCAGTTTTCTGGATGTTTTTGCGTATAGCCTGGATTTCTGACTGATATGCAATTTTTCTTTTTGAACTGTTAAAAAATAGTCTTAAATTATCTGACAGTTCTTTAATGTTTGTAAAACTAAATGAGCTAAAAGGGAAAATGTGTTAAACAGTACGACTTCAATGCACATCATAAGTGCTTTACATTCCCAGTTCTTTGGATTGACATAACTATCAGCCATTAAAATGGAAATTTTGATGAACCAATGCAATATGGGTCCAAATAGGTGCTGCCATGCAGAGGCCTATTGTCAACTTTAAACTGTTGTAATAAATAGTCTAACTTAACCTGTTAAATAAAATATTCTATATGTCAGCAGAACTTGAAGACGGAAAAATGGAATAATTCTAAACAAGAATGGTCACTGGAACTAGCCAATGACTATCTTAAGATCACCTCTGGTAAACATAAGGAACACAAGACCATAAATTACTTGGCCAAAACTGGTGAGTCACGAAGTCTCCCTCTACACGTTACATATGTTATTAACTGGTTAATCATGCAATTAATTTAGACTGGCTACACATGCAAAGTAACTGTCATGCTATAAGAAGGTCCATCCAGCTATTAAGTTAGAGCTGGAAAATGTGTAGTAACTTTATAACTGGCTTCTTTCCAGCTTTAATTTGCACATGTAGCAGGGTATTATCATGCAAGGCAGGAGGTATAATTGTGTGGATCGTATATATCATGTCTTTACCTAAATGACTAGAGAGGTCCTGATAGGCAAAATAAGAGAAGATGGGTTGTTCACCCATTTTTTAGATTAGTTATTTAACATTGATACGAGAAATACGGGTAGATGTGAAGGCATACATTGTATTATTACTTTGGCTACCATCCCCTGCATCTTTGGAATCTGGGATCCACACTGACACTGCTGGACCTTTAACACTCCAATCCTGAAATAATCAGAGAGAGGCAGGAGGGGAGACCCTCCATTATACTTCCATCTTTACCAACTTCAGCAAAGTTCAGCTAACTCATGATCGCCACCTGGAATGTGAGGCTTAAATTCCTGTTGTCATTCCCTCCCCTCTTTCCAACCGTTATTTCTCTTCTTTCATCTCTCTCTCAACCTTCTTGTTTTAAAAGTGTCTGCTTCAACCAACTATGGTTGCATGCTTTGCAATATTGCTGAGCCATTGACCAGAGAAGTCACCTAAAAGAAATGTTTTAGCCACTCTGATGCTGGTGTTAAGTTTGGTGTCAGTGTGTCTGATAAGACTGTGCCTGTCCACTTCAAGAAAGAAGGTTGCAAGTAAAATTCAGTACTAAAAACAGATGAGCTTAGCGAGAAAGTTTTGGACAGAGGCAGCTGGTCTAAAGTTAGTTAGTCCAGATCCTAGGGGGCTCATAAACCCATCTAAAAGAATGTGTTTGAGATGAGCCCTACTTCTGCATCTTCAAATTTTATCAGAGTTATATTCCTTTGGGCAAAACAAGCATCTCATGTGGTTGTTGTGGACTGGCAATTTTAACCACCAAGAGACAAGTTCAATTACAACTAAGTTGCAACACCATGGAAAAATACTTCTCCTTGAAAAACAAAGAAAAATTAATTGCATCTAAAATGCCAGTGGACAAACTATCTGAACTACAGTAAAATCCCAATCCTATCATGATATATTTACATCAAAAATACTTTGAAGTTCATTAACATTCAGACATTACCAGGGTTCTTTCCTAGAAACACAGAGAATAAAATGGGCAAGTTGGCCTGCCCCCGACTTTTAAGCTGTGGTAAAAGAGATGAGGACACTAAGGGGGCATGTGTGGCCATAATGGACACTGATAACCAAAAGATTCTAACCTTGAGTGCACAGGGTGCATGTGCTCTATAAGTAGAATACAGACTAGCATACAGGGAAGCCCCTATGATTTTTGTTCTACATACTAGGAGATGACAGTCTTTCATCAGCTCTGAAGTTTTTAGATCTATTTCAGTAAATCTTTAGAGCTATTCTGAATTTGGAAGAAGATTCCAAAAGCTTTTGAATGGCAGAAAAGTTAATATATTGATTATAAAAGAAAGAAAGGGACAGTTCTTTTCATAGATTTCAGAGACATTAGGGCTGGAACAGATCTCAGAAGATCATCGAGTCCAGCGCCCTGCCCCAGGGTAGGAAGTCAGCTGGGGTCAAAGGATCCCAGCAAGATAAATGTCCAAATGTCTCTTAAAGGAGTCCAGAGTAGGTGTTTGTCAGGCCTTGGGGACTCAGACAATAAAGACGTTCTATCTTACGTCCAGCCTGAAACAGTCTTGGAGGAGTTTGTGACCATTGGACCTTGTCATCCCTTGGGGCGCTCTGGTGAACAGGTGTTCCCCCAGATCCTGGTGAGTACCCCTTACATACTTATAGGAAGCCATCAGGTCCACCCTGAGCCTGTGCTTTTCCAGGCTGAAGAGTCCCATAGCTCTCAGCCTCTCATCATAAGGCCTGTTTTCCTGTCCTCTGACCATGTGCATGGCTCACCTCTGGACTCTCTCAAGCTTCTCCACATCCTTATAAAAGTGTGGAGCCCAGAACTGGATACAGTACTCCAGCTGCGGCCTCACCAAGGCCGAGTACAATGGGAGGATGACATCCTGGGATTTGCTAGAGAAGCATTTATGGATGCAAGCCAAAGTTTTGCTCACTTTGCCAGCTGCAACGTCACATTGGTGGCTCATATTCATCTTGTGGTCAATTGTGACTCCCAAGTCCCTTTTGGCCATGGTGCTAGCAAGTGTAGCACTGCCGAGCCTATAAGAATGCTGCAGGTTTTTCTTCCCAAGGTGAAGTATCTTGCATTTTTCAGTGTTGAAGGCCATCAGGTTTTCATCCGCCCATTTTTTTAGCCTGTCAAGGGTGCCCTGGATCACCATCCTGTCCCCGGGTGAAGACACTTTACCTCAAAGTTTGGTGTCATCGGCGAACTTGGCCAGTCCTCTTCAGACACCAATGTCCACATCATTAATGAAGATGGTAAAGAGTACAGGCCCAAGGATGGAACCTTGGCGGACCCCACTGGTCACAGCGCACCACGATGATTGTCTTCCATCAACTACCACTCTCCAAGTCTGTAACAGGGGGCCTGCTCAGGGCCAATCCAACCGTGGCCCGCCCACCTGTCCCTGGGCCAACCACCCACGTTCTTTCCTGCCATGCCTTGATGTTAATTACTTAAAGAGATGTAATTAAGTGGGAGGCTGCCCATTTTCTGCCCTGATGCCATGGAACGCTATCTGTGTCTCCTTTCCTCCCCTACACCACAGCCCAAGCCTCACAAATGGCATCACAATATTCTCACTATCACCGGCCTCCAAACTGGGCCCCAGAATCCTCCTATTGAACCCTACCTGGATTCCTCCCCTCTGGTGGCCTCTTCTGCTGTCATACCAGGCACCATGGCTCCCTGAACTGATCCCCCTTTGGGTGTGATACCCCCACTGGAACCTTTGGCTTTCTAGCCCTGGGCTACCTCCAGGCTAGTTGAGACCCCAGGCCCTCAGTTCTTGGGTGTCCCTTGCGGTGGACCTCCAGCCCTTCGTCCCTTCCAGTCCTAGCCCCAGCATGGGCCAGTCAGGGGGAATTCAGACAGGTCTGAGTCTATGAACCTTTTCTCACTCTCTGAGGGTCCACACTCTGGGCCTCCAAAAAAAGGGGTCCACCCACCCAGTCGTGGGGGCGTGACCCGCCTTTCACCAGGGTGGTAACTGGCTTGGCATTTCCTGGGGGTTCCCACATCAGGGAGCCCCACCAAGCCACCCATTCCTGGCAGCGTGCAGTTTTAGGTCATGCCCAGGACCAGGAGCCTCCTATCCATCCCCTACAGCTCCTCCCTTACCTCCCCACTTACCGCAGGCCTCCGGCCAGGAGATGTTGTTGCCTGGCCCCCAGCAGCAGAACTGCCGTGTTTATATGGGCAGCCCCAGATCCAAAACAGCTGCCTTCATCAGGCACCTGGCAGCTGCCAGCTCCAGACCCTTAAAGTGGCAGGCACACACAGTGTCCTGCCACAGGGTCCAAGCTCAGAGCCAATTCCCCAGCCTGCAGACTGTGATGTAGCTGAGGCCACAATTGGCCAGTTTTTCTATGAGATGATGATCACGGGATACCAGATAGAAAGCTTTTTTAAAATCAAGATATATGACGTCAATCTCTTCTCCCGTGCCCAGGTGATATGTCACCTGGTCATAGAAGGAGTTGAGATTGCTCAGACAATACCCACTCACAACTAACTCATGCTGGCTATCCCTTAGGATGTTGCCATCAGCCAGTGTGTCAAGAATGGTCTCTTTGATAATTTTTTCCAAGATCAATCCTGGGGCAGAGGTCAGGCTGATGGGCCTATAGTTCCCCAGATCTACTTTTCTCCCTTACTTGAAGATAGGCACCACATTGGCCTTCTTCCAATTTTCAGGCACTTTGCCTGAGTGCCACGAGTTCTCGAAGATCCCTGCCAGTGGCTGAGCTACGATGCTTGCCAGCTCCTTAAGTACTCTGGGGCATAAACAGTCTGGGCTGGCTGATTTGAAGGTGTCCAGCCTCTCAAGGTGTTCCTTCACATGGTCAACATTGATGAAGAGTAACAATTCTCCATCACCCTGGCTGTCCCATACCATATTGAGCAGGGCCATCCCCTGGGGCTGGTGAAAAACCGATGCAAAATACCCATTAAGCAGGCTGGCTTTTTCCTGGGCGTCAGTTGTCAGTTGTCCCATAAGGTTCTTATCCTGTTTCTACTATAAAAGACTATATAAAAAGGAGTAGCCAACTCAAAAAGGACAAAAAAAGGAAACACTTTGACAAAAAAAACATCAGGAGCTTATAATGGTCTCTAAGGACTAAGCTTAGACTCAGTTTTAAACTACCATCCTAATAAGACAGCAGACATTAAAGGACTGTATACCCCAAATTTGTCAAATTTCTCTCCCAACTATACACTATAGCCAGTAAAAAGAAACAAACTCACCAAAAAACCT
Organism: Crocodylus siamensis; assembly: GCF_052110815.1. Lineage (NCBI taxonomy): Eukaryota > Metazoa > Chordata > Crocodylia > Crocodylidae > Crocodylus > Crocodylus siamensis. Next base: position 182,017,507 of record NC_143397.1, read on the forward strand.
CTTTCTCTCCTGAATAAAAATTAGGCATAAGAGGATAAGGTCTGGTAGCCCAGAGGATGAGGTATAGTAGTCCTAAAAATCTTGTAGATATAATCTTGACCAAAAACAATCAGTTAATCAACTACAGATAGCATTTCCTCCATCAAATAAATCAGTGTTAAATGCAAAACATGTTTTGATTTAAAAACATATGCATACAACACAAGAAGGGTAGTTTTATTTAGTTGTTAAGAATCAACTTTATAATGACAGCTTTGTGCATTTTAATTGAATTCTAATTTCAATACAAAGGGAACAAGACATCAATCACTAATAAAGATTAACAACTTTACCTTATAAAAATAAGTGTTTTATAATTTTAACAATAAAAATATAAAAATTAGGAATCCAAATAATTGCACTTTAAGCTATACAATAGCCCAGAGATATTCAAGTACGCTGGACAGGCTCTGACCAGAAATGGTGCCTCTCATAAGCACAGACCAACTGGAAGTTGGGATGCGAAGTAGAAAAAAACATTGGGAACCAGTGATCTAGGTCCCATTATCATAATGATATGGAAGAACAAAGTTTAAAATAGAGTAAACTGCTAGAAGAAAGTTGACAGAAACTTCCTGAAAATGGCAACCTGGAGAGACTTTTAGAATCTCTTATCTTAAATGTTTTTGTTTTTCAAATTGCCAAACTATGCTTGTGAATTCTTTTGTTGAGTTTTGGAGTTTTGGTTTATGGGTTGTTTTGGGTTCTTTTTGGGTTTTGTTTTGTTTTTTCTTTCTTGGGGGGGGGGGGAGGGGGTTAGGGCTAGGGTTACGGTGTTGTAATAGAAGGCCAAAAATTTAAATGCTAAATTTCAGCTTGTTGTGAATTAAAATTGTGAAAATTCTTATCAACAATGCTGTTTTTAGAGGCAGAATAATACTTATTTTATTCAAAATTGATCCCTTTTCTATTTACATTGCAGGTATTCATTAATGTTTTAATTACCTGTCTCTGATTTCTTGCAGAAATACTTCATTTTCTCTCGTTAAACCTTTATTTTCACATTCCAAATCGTTCACTACTTGAAGGGTATTGAGGAGGGTTTGCTTCATATTTGATACTTCAGATTCCCAACCAGACCTCTAAGAAACAGTAAGATAATTTGAATATGCTCTAAAGATGATTTAAAATTAACAGAGAATGCACAAACTCATTAAATGTGTAATTCATTAAAACATGTAAACACTTACTAAATCTTCACATATTGTAATCACTTCAGAACAAGAAGAGAATAAACTGTTGTTCTCATTCTCTTGAGCAGGTATTTTATTGTTCAGCTCTTTTACCTAGAAATATATATGTATATTTTAAAAGTTAATAAAAACCAGTATCCTCAATATTTCTTTACAATACGATAATGACATACAAAGAAATTCAATTAAAAATGTAAAAACTATAGTAACTTAGTCATCAAGATACTTTTTCCATACAGTTTCTACTCCTGAACCGTAGAAGATCTTAAGCCCCCGGCTTAAAGATATACAGGGTTTTCATAAAGTCCTTGTGCACTTTGAAACTTTAATAACTTAGGTTGTAGGTATGATAGAAACAATCTTTAAACAGCATTTCTAAGCAAATTTATTAAAGTTTTAGGACAACTAGAGTACACAATGCTATACTTCAACATAACCACCATCCATCATGATACAGTACTCAATGCAATCTTCCAACTCCTTGAAAACGTTTCCCAGTTGCTCTTGAGTTACTGCACTAATTGTGTTGGTGATCCTAGCCCTAAGTTCCACCAAATAATATGGTTTTAACAAGTAAACTACACTTTTAACATGTCCCCATAAAAAGAAGTCCAACGGCGACAAGCCAGGTGAATGAGGTAGCCAAGTAATTGGCCTACCTCTCCCTATCCACTTCTGTGGGAAAATGTCATTTAGGAACTGTCATGCATTCAGAGTGTAGCGGCATGGAGCTCCATCTTATTTAATAATAAATTCATTGTTACTTATGAAGTCTAGCATTGTGTACTCTAGTTGTCCAAAAACTTTAATAAATTTGCTTTTAAATGCTGTTTACGGATTGTTTCTATCATACCTACAACCTAAGTTATTAAAGTTTAAAATTGCACAAGGACCCTGTATAAGACAAAGTAGATTTAAACAATTCTTTGTTCCTTCAAAAATGCAGAATCCCAGAGAGAAATAGGGGCCCTAACAGCAAGAAAGGAGAGCAGATATTGGAATCCACATGGATAACACATCATGAGGAACACATTAATATAACTTAATAAACCATTCTTCTTTAACTGATTGTGCACATGTATTCCATTCTTGATGACTAACGGGCAGCTGTCTGTTTGGAAATGGGTATTCAGAGTCCTATTTAAACAATAACATCAGAACAGTCTTTCAAAATGGGCATCCAATCTGAAAGCCTCTTCAAAAAAAAAAAAAAAATGTGGGTGCCTAGCTCCCAGTAGAATGAGCTCTACATGGATTAAACCAACTGGCTTATAACAACTAATTAGGCTTGTGATCCACTTTAATAATCTTTGTAAAGATGTCTGACCATTTCAGCAACAGCCACAAATAGTATAAGTGTGTTCCCCATTCATTTTGCCCTATTGAGATACTATTAAAAGACCCTTCCTACATTAAGTCCTTGAAGTTTAGAATCCTTAAGGATTGACACAACCTTGGGGAAGAAAACCAAAAGATAAATAAATTGTTTCATATGCATCTTTGGAAGGAATTTGGGATGAGTGACCTGTACTTACATGAAAACATGGCAGATCCACCACAAAGGTCTTCATCTCCCCTATCTTTTGAGGTGAAGAGCCTCCAACCCAGGGAAAATCATATAGCTCTTACAGTGGCTATATGCTATAAAAATATATATACTCTGTACCCTGGATAGGAGAGTGATGTGTATATATAGCTGCTATAAAGCCACCTGTAGCATTAATAAGTGGTATATCTACACTGCTTCCGCAGATATGCCACACTCTCACATATGTCTGACCCAGAAATGAACTGCTGAAAATGCTCCAGGGGTATTCCCCTAAAGTCTCTTTTGGGACCTCATGGAATATTTGGGCTCAGCCCTGTAGGGATGCCCCCCATAGTGGCTTCAGTGGTGTATTTCTGGGTTAGCTGCACAAAGGAAAACACTCTTGTAGGAAAATGCTGAGCACATGGTATAGACGTACCCAGAAAGTCCATACTGTTCCATAGTTGGTAAGTACAACCTGATATCGTTGAAAAGTGTGCTGGCAAGGGAAACAGCTTGTTATGAGGGATGCCCAAATAGAATACCTGTTCTACTTAACTATTGGAAGTCAGTCTCATTGAGGCTTTCTTGTTTTGATGCAGCACACTTCAGCTAATAAGCTTTTTTTTGGTGGATGTCAGACCACCAAACCCAATTTGTTGGAGATAACAATGCTGTACCTGGTCGTTGTTTTGCAAAGCTATAATGATCAGAGTGATCGGAACTGCATTGAGCAGTTCACTAGACCTGAGTACAAGAAATGCCTAGCAATGTTAGGACTTCCATGATGATTAATTCAACATCTTGCTTCAATTTTTTCAGGAACCTTGATATGATGTTTCCAAAGAAGGCATATATTGGTATCATGTCCAAGGGATGAGAAAAGTATCTAACATGTAGGCAGTATTCTGGCTTGGATTAAACAGAATTAAACATGGCAGTTCTCCTTCTAGACTGTGAACAGATGTAAATTTAAAGCACTTTAAAAGGGTAGAGGAATTTGTCACTTGCAACACATACCAGGTGTTCCTATTTAACTGGTGCTCCTCCTGAAAGCAAGCATTATCATTGTAACTTTAATTCTGAATGAAACAGAGATACAGTCTCAGTGGTTTCATTTCACTAATACTGCTACAGAGCAGACAAAAATATTGACTACATCAGGAAATCTTATAATAGCTTAACTTAGAGGAATAACTGTTATGTCTCTGTATATCCCAACTCCAGAACAAGTGTCTTAACTGATAAGGATCCCACTTTTGAAAGATGATGTGCAATACTTGAACCTTGATTAGCTACTCATGGTTGTCTGAAAACTGTCTGTTGAAGTGATCTGCTGAAGTGTTCTAAACACCTGGGAAATGCAGGACAACAGCATGATTTAGTGAGAAATATGGCAGATATAAAGTCCAGATACAAGCAGCCTCCTGACAAAATGAAGATGACCCAAGTAGAGCCCTGCTGATGTAATAAATGGATGTGGTGGTTTCTGTCAGCATCTGGATTGTGAATGAAAAAGAGAAATTATCTATATGTCATGTGGACAGGTCCACGTTTCTAAATATCTATACAGAAGAGGTTGCTCTGGAGATTCTATGACACAAATATGAAAATGATGTAAAATGATGTATACTACTCTGACTTGTAGCATACGATGAATATGGTACCAAAGTAGTATACATGTAGTACAGAGCAGCGGAGATACAGAGAAGGATATTCCATTGCATATCTTATGTGGATTTTTTTCCACAAGTTTAATGAGAAGAGAACTTTGTGAAAGAGTATATGGTGCTTACTGGTGGACACAGTGACTTCAGTCATCCTTGGAGTGTAGGAAGTCTGGGAAACTGAGTCACGCACGTGTAAAAGGCTACATACATCAGAAGCCTGAGGTAGGTTTTTACTAGCATCTTTGGGTGAATTTAAAGTTGGTTGATGGGGTTCACTGCATTTTGCAATTTCTTCTTTGAAAAGTAAGCTCTCAATCACTTGGAATCTGACAACGTTTTTGTGAATGCTATTCTTTCAATACAAGTACACTTAGATGTTTTTCTGATTTTGAAACCTAGTGTAAAAGATTTAATTTGTTACTTGGAGTGGTGATGTGCCTCAGTTCAACTGATCAATGAAAGAATAATAGACTTGGATCTCCTGTTTTTAAGAATTAACATCCACCAAAAGCTAAAAATGTCATGAATAGCCATGGTGCAGCTGAAAGACTAAAGAACAGGACACTGTTGTTGCTAGTAAGATGTCCCTGCTATAAAAATGAAATATTTCCTATACGCTGGATGAAAAGATGTGAAAATAGACATCTTGAAGGTCAAAAGTCATGAACCAACTTGAAACAATGAATGAGTTTCAGACAGTCTCTAGTACAGCATTAACCCCTTTTCCTTCAGGAAACCTCTATTCCTAAATTCCAAAGGTGACCTTCACTGCTTCAGGTTGCATGTCTTATTTGACCAGCACCTCATAGGTGCTGACTTTGTTTTTTTGCTGGTGGGTGCTTGCAGACTTAAAAAACCAAAAAGCAGTACTTTATTTTTAGTTTGGCACATTCCTGTGTGAGCCATACAAATGACCAGAAGAGGCAGCATGTTACTTCTACATGGCTCTGCCACATCTGTACAGATTGGGTGCTATTGTGGGGCTTTTTCAAGACTTCTACCTAACAGCTGATTGACTCAGCTTTAGCTAAAAACACCAAAAATACCAGCTGATGCACTCAATCATTCCAGTAAAATGCTGTTTTTTTTGTTTTTAACATTCATAAGCATGGGTCTATGGGTGCTGACAATCCACTAATTTCTTTTGGTGGGTGCTTGAACCGTGGAGCACCCATGGAGTCATTGCCTATGCAGCACCTCACATCAAGTCTCCAAAAATGGACAGAGGAAAAGCTTAGGAAGCAGGAAGGAAAGAACTGAAATTAGATGAGCTAGTGCTTGCCGACAATGTCCAGTGCCCATAGGTGAACAGAGTCCAGACTTTCTAAAAAATGGTTACTAAAGTTGATGGAGATCCTTGAAACAGTATGTCAAACTTTTGACCCTGGCATCAAACCTGCACTTGGTGGAAAGTGCAGATTTGCAGAGGAAAAGAGAGGGGGTCATCACCATGGAATGCCTGCCTCTCTCTCAGCATCTCCAAGGCAGGTAACAGTACTGATTAGATGAACACTCCTTAAAGAAAGTCTGTAGTCTTACCAGCTTCATACCTGGGGCTAAGACAAATCAACCCAAAGAATACAGCATCATTTGAAATAGTCCAAAAAAATAAGAAAGTCTCATTTGTTTTTGAATTAGTCAATTCATTTCCTTCAAAGGGAAGGTTCTCAACTATGGTTTGTACAACACTGGACTCCCCTGAGGATTGAAACTAAAGAGATCTTTCTCATTGCCCCAGATGTGACTATAGTATGCACTACTGTATCAGACACGTATAGAGCAGCTGAATGGATGTGATCATTATCAATTGATCGTAGGCCATGGGAGCTTTTAGTTCTTATTAAGGTTGCTGAGCTGGCTTTAGAAATGCAGATAAATCACACTTAGATAAGACCACCTGATGGTCAGCCATGCACATTTGGATACTAACAGATAACAGACTTTACAACACTGCGTGTCTTTTCCCTGGATGTAGACTTGCAGGCTCTTCCTGCTTCACCTCCACTAGACAACAGCTACTACAAATGATCCTAGTACAGGTAGGAATAAGAACACAAATCCTTTTGAAGGAATTCAGTACCTTCTGCCAGCTTGTTTCTATGTAGTCAGCTGCCAGGGCTACGGGACCAGGGTTCACAGCCCCCTGCCTCTGGCAAGAGGTGGTGGCTGTTGCAGTGGTGCAGAGACTGCCTTCCCCCTCCCCCTGCCTGCTGCAGGAAGGGGAAGGAAGACCAGCTCCCCACTGCTGCATGCACTCAGATGAGGCAGGGGGGACCTGTGACCCCATGATCTGTGCGTGGGGCAGAGGTGGGGGCATGTGTGAGCTTGGGCTCCTGCCCTGCTGCCCCCCAACCTCCCCAAGGGCCTCCAGAGCCCGGTAGGTGTGACCTGGCACTGCAGGGAACCACAGGGCCATGCAGGGAAGCTACCTGCTGCCGTGAGCTGCGCACTGTCTGGGCAATGCACCCCCTGTGTGCATGCTGCATGTACAAGGGGCACCTCGCTAAGGCAATGCAGCACTCGCAGTATGCAGCAGCTTTCCTCCATGGCCCCGCTCTGTCCATGGCTCCCCCTTGCCTTCAGAAGTGCACAGCATTGGGAGCTGGCCCCTTACCCTTCACCCCCTAGATGAGCTACCTGCAGCCCTGTTCTGCTCCATGCGGGGTCCCTGCAGCTGTGCATTGGAGCCCCGGGCCCCAAGCCCCGATGATCACAGCCCCAACTGCAGCCCCACTTGCAGCTCCAGCCCTGCCCAACTCCCTACCTCCCTATGGAGGCCTCAACCACAGCTCCCCTTACCTGCAGGTTGCCTGACCACCCTGCATGGCCACCCTCCTCCTGCTCCCTCCCAGGCCCTTGCAGGCTGGAACTCTGCCAGCCTGCAGAGAGCTCTTTGCAAAACTGCAAAATCTACAGGTTTCCCCGCTAAAATGAGAAATCTGCATGTGTCTCTGGTAAAGTGGAAAATCTGTGTTTTTTTTCCCTGTGTTCCATGGAAAACAGAAAACCCAGATCCCTGGTCTTCACAAAAAAAAGGTGACTACATACTTAGCTACATTTATTATAGTTACGGGCATCCTTTCTGGCAGATGTGACAGAGCACTTCTGGTGTCTGTCACTTTAAGAGCCTGAAGAGTCAACTGGCAGGTATGGCCCAGCTCTGATGAGCAGCCATTTTAAGATCCAGGCCAGCAAAGCCTGAGGCGGCACTCTCCTGCCTGGCACTGAGGAAACAACATCTCCTGGTAGAGCTGCTGTTCCAGTAACACCAGAAGATAAGGGCAAAAGCTGATCGGGATGGTCAGGAGGCTGTTGGTCCTGGACATGATGTAAAAGTACACCCTGCCAGGGACGGGTGGCCTGGTGGGGCTGTTTGTGGCAGAACAGCCCCCCAGAAATGCCAGGCCAGTTACCACCCCAGTGGAAGGCAAGCAGGGGTGCCTAAACCCCACCCCCACCTTCGGATGGTTCATTTAACATTGGAGGCAGTTGGGGCCAGGCATGGCTGTAGCCACCTGACCCTGTGCGGGGTGCAAGACCCCAAGGAGTGAGAGTGGTGGGCCAGACACACTGGTGAGTGTGTGTTTGACCCCAGGTCCCAAAGTAGGGGGGGAGTATATAGTGGAGGCAGAGGTGTAGGGCGGGGCACCTAATGGCCCTACACCATAGTGGCACTTGGGAAGCCTGGAGAACCTACTAAAGGGCATGGAGCCTTGTGAGGAGGCAAGGAGCCCAATGAGAGAGGCCAGAGTTAGGAGCCAGGATATGGTCATATGTGAATGCTGAGAGGGGTGAGTAGTGGGGCCCTGTTAACAGGTGGGCCTGAAATGAGGTCATGTGAGGAAAGGGTGCAAAGTGGGTCCCGGTGAGCAGGGGGCTCGAGGGCATGCCCTGCTAACATGGGGACCAGCTTAGGTCCAAGTAAGCATTCAGGCACCTGAGGCCACAAGTAGGTCAGAGACCAATTGGATGGGGCAGCTGAGGAAGTGCCATGGATAAACAGAGTGAGTCAAGAGCCCCTAATTCAGAGAAGCTGGGAGAGGACCCTGGTGAGGGACTACAGGCAGAGTCACTCCAGTGTTCTGCTAACTCCCCCAATGCTCACTTGGATGAGAGTTGTGGGAGAGGCCCAAGAGGCCGCATGTTTGCTGGCCAGAGAGCACAGGGAAATAAGCCCCAGGACCCTCTGGGCAAGGGCAGGGTGAGTGTGGCCCCCGGAAAAGGAAGGGCAGTATGAGAGAGACCACATGAGAGATGGTGGAGTGAGAGAGGCCTCAGTAATAGGGCAGAAAGCAAGAGTCCTAACACTGGGATGAGTTGAGCCTGGCCTCATGCTGCTCAGCTGCTAGGAACATCTACAAGGCTTGGAATGCAGTATAGGGGTGGTTGGAGCTGCATACATAGGCCCAGGAGAAAAGGGTATATGAAGGGTAGCCTCCCACCTAATTAAGACCTTAATTTTTGAGTCACAAGGCATGGCAGGTGAGAAAAGCAGGCAGCGTGCCCAGAGGCAGGTGGGAGACTAGCACTGTGGCTAAGCAGGGAGTTCCCACTTTGCCACAGCAGTTATACCACAAATTAGCCCCATACTATTCCCCAGTGCCACTCTGATCCCCTTTCTCTGCCTGATCTGCTGCTCTGCCTATCTGCCACTGTGCTGCCTGTCCCCTCCCTGATCTGCTGCCGACCACTCAAAGGTTGCCTGTGCCATTTGTGGCACACTTGCCGCAGGTTAGCCACCCTTGATCTACTGTAACAAGGAAGAAGGAGTTCAGGCCAGACTAGAGAATAAACATATTAAAGAACAGCAGATGTGCTGTATGTGTTCAAGTCAGCAGAGCATGGCAAAATTAGGAACATAGGGCTGTAAGAAAGTAGTACAGAAAAAAAATTCATAAAATCATCTACTCCAGCACCCTGCTCATAGTAGGATTATCCCTAACTAAACCATTCTAGCTTTCTTACCTCCTGAGCACTGGGGGAAGAGAATGGTCAATGTTAATCCCTTCAGTGGGCAAAGCAATAACACTCTAAACTGCCCATTGGTGAATTGCATCAAAACTGTCACTTAAATCCACAAACAATGTTCTGGAATACACAGCAGAACTTTCCAGAGAGTCCTTCATTGTCCACCCTCCCATGGCTCCCCTTTACAGCACAACTCATAACTACAAATAGTTGAGAGGCTGAAAGTTACAAGAAGGTTCCTAAAAATCAAAACAATGAATACTTGGAATGATCTTCCAAACAAAGTACTTGATGCAATAAATTAAAACTGCTTCAAGATGGAGCTCACCAAGTTTATGGAAGGTGCAGTATAATAAGGGTAGTCTTGGATCAGCAGATACGATATATGAATTCAAGTATTTGATATTCCTGTAAAGAGGTTGAAAAAAACTTGATCTTCATTCAAGAGGGGTTCTCAGGGCCCACAGAGTGTTCAACCTAGTGGCTAGAGCTGGGGGTGTTACCAGAGTCCACAGTCAGAGGCAAGCCAAAGTCAAACTAGTGCTCATGTGCTGAGCCAGATGGGTTACCAGAAGCAGAGGTGAGGAGGCAAGCCAAAGTCAAACCAGTGTTCTGAAGTGCAGAGACTAGGTACATGGGCAGGAATGCAGGACCAGGCACCAGGGAAGTCACACAGGTGACAGCTATGTACAGACTGAGGCCAGTTTGAGCACCAGGGGCCAGGTGCTGCAAGAGCTCCTTAAAAGCAACCTTGGAACCAATCAGCAGGCTCAGTGTCAGCTGTCCTCCTTAAGAGGGATGAGTGTTGCTGACCTAGCTGACCAGCTGCAGCGCAGAGGCCTAACAGGGGTCTAATAACCCCAACCTTCAAGGCTTCTACTAGGCACCAATAAAGTCCAGGAAGAATTTGTCCTCCCATTTAACCTATATTTTAACCTAACAACCCCCCTGTCACTGTAGAAACTAGGCACTGACAGTACATTTGTCTCCCCTCTTCTTTGCTGTGGCATGCTGTAGAGTGCTTTGTGGCTATGATGCATAAGAAGAGTCAGACGGAATGATCTTGCATACACTTTGGACAAACAGGTGATTGAACAAATGGAATGCAGAAGTGCCTGTGCCTATCCCATGAGGTGCATCTCAACTTTTCCATGGGTCTCAGTTCTCTTACAAGCAAACAGCATGCTCCTAGCATTATATAAATGGGACTTGGGTAAGGGCAATTGCTCTCTCCCGCCACAACTTGTTCTTCTATATAACTTGGGAGGAAGATCTTAATCCTTGTGCATGTTGTCCTTAATCCAACCCTGGTGCCCTCTTCTGGGGCTCCGCCTTCCCTGTACCCTGCCTTACACCAACCTTCAAGATCTTAAATATATGTTGCAGGGCACACAGACTATGCTTTCCTATAGTGCCTTCTGAGGTAGGTAATATAGATAAAGCAAAACAATACAAAACTCGAAGATCATTCCAGGGCTTAGTCCCTTCTCAGTCCTCTATCCTGGACTTTAGGATCTGTAGTCAGAATCGTCCACTGTGAGCCACTCTCGACCCCACTGTACTCAGAATTGTTCTCTGTCTTCTCTTTCAGGTCCCGTGTCTTTGGTCAGGTCCCAATCATTTGTCCCCGACTGCCAGAACAAACCTACAGGTAAGTTGTTTGGTTCCTCCGAGCCACCTCGGTGAGTTTGCTACTAGCAGGCTGCTTTCGACCATTCACCCCTCCCAGGGCTTCCAAACCACACTTTTTGTCCTCTCATCTCCTCAGGTTGGGCTGTTTTTAACTTGGGCGCAGGGTTCCTGCTCTTTAAACACTGGTGGCACATGCTGGGGTTTCCTTGGCGCTTGTCCTGTCACTCAGCCCCATTTTTTGTCGCTACTTCACCACCTTATGCTGACTCAGCATGTAAGGTGCTTCTCGTGTTTTCTCCACACCATCATGGGAAACTTGACTCTTCAAGGAACAGTGCTAAATGAAGATCTTACAAGTTCAAGCTGCACTATAATGAGTATGTAATACTCTGAGCTTTCTCTCTAGAAACACAGGTTTCTTCTGTATCTGTACCAAACATCTCTCTTTACTTTATTTCTGGGCCCTAATGACCTAACCTTTCTTTTGTTTACAAGTCAACAATATGAATACTTTCTATTTTCAATATTTCATTTCCCCCGTCCCCCAATTTGACAGAGATGGCAATAAGTAAAAAATACATGCAGGTACCTTAGCATGCAGTTCCATCTCTATTCAAAAGAAGGATTTATTTATGTCACACACATCGTTAATAGTACTCTTTGCTAAGTTATACATAGTATAATTATCATTCTGAGTGAAACAATATTTTGGTTCAATAAGCAAGTAATAAATGCAGTTATTTTAGTTTTTCCAAAATTTGTTCCCCCTAAGAAAAAAACTATTTGTTCATGGAATTCCTTGCCAGGAATTTTACTTCCCTAGTTCTGAAGTAGGTATAAAGTAGCTGAAATTATACGTTAACAAAACACTAGGGCAGACGCATAAAATCATTCATTGGCAAAGTAAATTAATCTTTATATTTGGGTCTGGAAAGCGTTTATGAAATTGTGCTATTTTCTACTATATAGCACAGAAACATTTCCCAGGAATGGCTTGCAAACAACTGTCTTCAAGAGCTGACTAGGAAGGACTAACAAAAGCTCTCTTTCATGTCCTCATTCAATAATGGCTCTGCTTCACTATCATCACTGGAAGACAAAAATGAATTGTTTCTAAATTAAAACTTTTGATGATATTTGGTAGCATTGGACATTTGAGCCACTGGAAGAACAGAAGCTAGTGGTGGAAATAAGGTTAAATGGCCTCTCTGAATAAGTTTATCTCTAAGATGCTACCCTGTTCTATCTGCTTCCTAAGGTCAAATGGCTTCTGCAAAGAAGGAAAATAGGCTGAAAACAGTCTTGGCAAGATTTGGGAAAAACCATTCTGGCCTTAAGTCAGACTTGTAAATATGTTCAACAATCACAACTAAGGTGAGGAAGTGTCCTGTTCTATATATGATGCCCACTCTTCTGTGCAATATCTAAACCTACCTGTACAGCCACTGCTAACAGGAGAGCAGGGAGCTTTTATTGTTTGCCACTGTAAGAGGTATCTTGTTCCTATCCATTGCACAGCAGAGAATTCTGGAAACAGTATAATGAGTGAATGGGACTTAAGTTTCAAAAGCAACCACAATTCAGGTCTCTGCTTCCATTAGCCAAAAGGAAAAAGGGAAATTAGCAGAAAACAACTCAGATGGCCAACCATATCATCTATGAATACCCTTACAGCCCTCCTTCAGGTGCCCAAGGTCTCATTGACATTGACCATTCTACCTGTTGCTGGTTTTCTAGCCCTCATGCTTCCAAAATGTGTGGTGACACTTGCTTCATCATCATCAGGAAACAGAAGAATAAAGGACAGGTTATCAGCTTGGGTTTCTTGGTGGACTCAGGCACAGGGATGCCTACTTTGTAAACCCCAAATAGCCTTAAGCATAGAGATCAGAACTGAGACATTCAGCTCAGCCAAGATGGGGAAAGTTCTGGACATGTATAATAGTAGGAATTTTGGATGCTTATTTGCTGGAAAAAATTAAGCATCTAAAATTTCTCAAGCACACACATGGTTAGATAGGGGTTTTGTGGATTACTTACTTAGATTTAGGTGCCTGAATTCTGCCTATATTGTGCTTCAAGCACCTACGTCTCTTCAGATCTATCCCTAAATTTTTTGTTTAGTGTTTGCTTTCAGTGTGTCGTTTTTTAAAAAAAATTACTTACAAATAGGGTACTCTAATGTAATTGTTTTCTTGCACTGTCCTCATTTACATTCTTCCTAATAAGAGTCCTCTACGCTTATCTTTTTCTTAAAATGGTGCCTAAGGCTAATGAAGTACTATTACTTACTGTAATCATCTTTCTCAGTCGCTGATTCCTGCACATATGCTATCTTATTCATTTAAACCTCTGTTACATGACATGATGGCACAGTGAAGACATTCCCCAAATTAAACAGGAAAATTGCTGTTTCTTTATTAAGTTTCATTTTTGGGGGGCAAGAAAGACTAGCTATAGCTCCATAAAATCTGGATCTATACTATACTTTTTTTTGCTTGTGTTCTGTTTTCTTCTGCAGATCTCCCCTATGCCTTCTATAGATTATAGTCATTGAGTTTTGCAGTTCTTTCCAGAATCATCTTTCTTGATCATAGCGCTAAGGCTTTCCTCCAGACTTCTCCTTCACTTAATTAGAAGGTTGAAAACTAAAGAATTACCTTCCTATTAGTTAGAGCCCAGGGCCAGAAGATACCATATGAAGTGTGCCCAGATACAAACGTTAATTTAAAAGCTAATAGCCAGCTCAGTACCATCTTTTATTCTGCTGTTACTGAAGTCTAATCAGAAAGGGCCAATGGTTATTTCATCTACCCTCTTAAGTGGTAACTTTAAGCCGTAATAATGGGCACATTTTTTAAAGTCCATTTTTATTTATAAAGTAAATCCCTCCAGAATGAAGTGGTCTAACTTCTCTTTTACTGAATTGGAATTAGTTGAAAGTATGGCTGCTTTCCAAAAAATTCTATCATTCAGATTTTTTTACCCTGACTTAGGCATATATTTCTGATAACTAATTGCATATAATCATAAATAGTATCCTTAGCATATGTAGAAAGTTATTTTCTGCTCTTCAAATTTAATTTTCTTCAGGATAACTAAATGAAATGCATATTAAATAGTTTACCCTATAAATTACTAAAAGATTATATTCAAAACTGGAAGCCTACTGAGATGAAACCATTGATTAGTGCAGTATTTTGTTAATAACCTACTGATATGCCAATTTAAAATCACAATTATTAAAACATAAGTAATATATAAAACATTACTATAAATGAAAGCTTCATATATTTATAACATTTTAAAATAACCTTTCAATAAATAATTTATCTACTACAAAGAAAATGTCATGTTTACCTCTGATTGTGAACTGAGTTTGACAGTTACTGACAAATATTTCTATTTATTTTTAATTGGCACTTTATTCCCTATGAATCTTAAAAACAAAATCCCTTCACTTTTTTCCTACCTCTAGCACTACCCCACCGTACTTTAAAAAAATAGTGAGCCAATCACCTGAACCTAAAGACATGATTTAGGTGCCTAACTGTAAAACTGAATTTTAGTGAATGCCACTCCCGGAGTTTGGCACCTACAGGTAGGTGTGGCAATGCTGAGCAACATCACACCTAACCCTTTTCTGCATCACACTCTTAGTTGCTGCAAGGTAGTATACAGCAAACCAACAAGATGCAGCCTAAAAGAAAGTGCAATAAACATGATTTTTACACCTGCACAATACGGTGATGATAGAATTATAACAATACCACTCCAATTTTAACCCTGTTTCATTGGCGTCACAATTAGGATGATAGAGGAACTTGTATAGTTACAGGACTATAAAAGCAGTTAGCTTGTAATAAGCATATGTACTTCCAAGAAGCAGCTCCCCTATATTTTTAAGGCAGGCAAAATGTACACTCACCCACACCCTCATTTTCCAATTACATGAATATCTTGAAAATGCAGGTTTTGGTGGGGGGTTGTTTAAAAGCCTCTAAATATCAGAGCTATAAGTCCAGCATGTCATCACATAAGAAAATATAATTTGCCATTTTAGTTTCTTCTAAAAAAAGTGTACAGCTATGCTCCTAGTATACAGCTAATCAAATTAGCCACATTGAGGTCTTCAGGATGGATGAGCCAAAGATCAATGCACATAATTTCTTCAAATGGCTCCCCATGTGGAGATGTATGTAGCTCAGAGAAGACTATAATCACAATGTTTTTATAGATGTTACACAATATATTTATTTAAGTAGTTCTGGATTCTGGAAGAAATAGTTCCACCCTTGCCCTTGAATATGAATTAGGTAACAAATACATTTTTTTGCTCCCTTCTCTTTTTATTCTCTATGATAAAATAATTAAATAGGTGACCTTTATATTGGTAAATTTTATAATCTTTTATAGTGTACTATACCAGTACATTTTAAGTCGAATGTGATCAAGATTTTTAATTGTTAGCTTATCAGCATAAGAATTTACAGCTTAGATTTTAAAAGATTCCAAAACTATAGTAAATCAACTATATAAGGCAGAAAACAAAAATAAAGATAAATGTTGCAGTAAAACAAAAATCACTCTAGAAGTATAATACTTGTAATTTAAACTTTGAATGTTCCAGACCCTAGACTACACTTATGCAGCCCCACAGAAAGTTTAAAGTTTGGCAGTACTTGGTGGGAGTGTAGTTAAGTGCAAGAATGCAGAGGTAACTTGAAGAACTATCAGTCTCTGTATTATTACTTTTCATAAACAGTGTTACAAACTGTAGTTACTATAATATATTCAAAAGTTCCATACAATTATTATAGTATCTCAAACATTCTTGGTTCACTGCAAAATCAATATTTTCATTTCAGATTGCAGAAGAATCTAACTTTTGAACATACAAAATATTCTTCTTTTTTTTTCAGTAAAGGAAAATCAATTACTTGTTTGTTTATAAATATTCAAAACTCACTTTACTGTTCCAAGATTTTGTGTCCTCCTGGATCACTATTTTTTGCTTCACCAACTCTTCAAGGTGTTTTTTATCTTTTATAATCTTCTCCTCTGTGTCTTTTAACTTCATACAGTATTCAGTCCAAAGAGATTCAGAGCGTTTTAACTCACTCCTAATGGAAACACAAGTGTAAGATTATCCAGCTAGGTAGAAATGTTCCAAGGTAGTTCGTTACCATAAAGGTATATAAAGCAGATTTAAATCAGTAAAGAATTATTGCGATTCTGTTAGGTAAACTGCTTGAACATTTATATACTAATGGATTTCAGACCATCTAATCCTGGAAAGATTAGCTTGATTCTAGTCAGAATACAATCTCATCTGCTGAGGTACTCAAATATTGCTACTGAAGACCACACAAAATAGACAGATAAGTATTATATCACTTATCTTGAGGTAGCATCTATACCAGATTTTGCACCACAGTGCTAGTCATGGTATAAACAAGATAAATGATAGCCACTGCTCCAAAAAGCATCTTCTAGAATAGAATAGTCTTTCTACATAAATTATTTAACAATGACATCTACCTCACCAAAGTCACCATTTATTTCAAACCAGAAGATAAATCCATCCCATAATAGCACAGGTAAGTTTTTAATAAAAGAAGTATGATAATATGCCCTTGGGGTATGACAACCACATTGGACCCTCTGTCCCATCAGCCACAGTACGTCTAATAAATTTCAAGACTACAGGAACAGTAATGAATTAAATCACTGAATTAATTTAGGTAAGTTGTTTCGGTATATCAGCAGTTTGCTCAAACTATTGCTACCAATCCTCCCTGCATCCTGGTTTCCCCCCAGTACCAATATTGGTCAGGATGATGAAGAAAATGTAAGCATTTAGCTCAACTTGAATCTTTCTGAAACCTTGCACAGAAGTTGTAAGATCACAGGATCATAGGACTAGAAGGGAACTCATGAGGTCATCTAGTCAAGATGGTTACTCAGTACAGAATTATCCCTAAACCATCTCAATCAAGTGTCTGTTTACCCTACTCTGGAAAACTCCCAGGGATTAGTAATGCACAACCTCACTAAGTATCCTGCTACAATGTTTAACCACCCCCTCACAGTGAGAAAATTCCTCCTAATCTTCAACCTCAATTTCCACTGCTGCAGTCTGCAGTCACTGCCACAGTCCTGTCCCCTACAACCTTCACATATTAGAAGACTACTAAATCCCAACTCACTCTTCTCTTCCCTAAACAAAATAGTCCTAGTTCTATCAACCTTTTCTCATAAGTAATGTTGGCAACACCTCTAATCATTTTGGTCACTCTGGTAGATTCCAAGTATGAGGCCCAAAAATGGACACAGTACTCCAGATGAGGCCTCACCAGTGACCAATAAAGGGAAGAATTACTTCCCTTTGCAAGTGGCATTCCTGTTAATGCAAGGTATGCCATCAGGTTTTGGGTTTTTTACAACCAGTTCACATTATTAGCTCATATTCAGCTTCTAAAAATACTGCAACCCCCAGTACTACAGTCTAGCCAATCACTCCCTAGTCTGTACTCATTTATGCAATTATTCCGCCCTAACTGCAGGACTTTGTACTTGTGTGCTTGTTGAATTATGTCTGACTGATTTTGGGCCATTACTCCAGGTTATACAGGTCATTCTGGGTCCCAGCCCAAACCCTCCAAAGTATCTGCAACTCCAGCTAATTTGCTATCACCTGCAAATTTGCTAAGCACATGCTCAATCTGATCATTCAAATTATTAATGAAGATGTTAAAGAATACCAGACCCAAGATGAGACTCCCTGGGGAACCACACTTGATACATTCTCCTAACTGGTCACTGAACCATTGATGACTACTTGTTGAGTACAATGACACAACAACTTGTACATCTATCTTACAGTACTTTCATTTAGTCTGTATTTCCTTAGATTATTAATGAGAATGTCATAGGAAACTGTCAAAAGCCTTTAAATCAAGGTATATCAAATGTACAGCTCTTCTCCTATCCACAGAACCAGTTACGTTATCATAGCTGGAACTCACGTTGGTCAGGCATGACTTGTTCTTGGCAAATCCATGATGGCTAGCAGAATTGCCAACTCTCATGATTTTTGGTGTTGTTCTTAAAGTCTAAACTTCAGGAATGTGAAAAACTTAGCTCTTTCATACACACATGTCAATTGCCCATCAAGAATGACAGGGGAGGGGCAGTGACGGAGTGGTACCACCCAATGCCCCATGCTGCTGTTGCTCTGCCTCTGGCCCTGTGGCTCCACTCCCCCGCACCAGTCATTCCTGATGGGCAACTGGCTAGTCTTTAATATATGCTGAGCATGTTCAATGGTATGGAATTTTGCTGTTCTCCATGCCCTGCCCCCTGTTCCCCTCTGCCTCCAAGGAGCAGGGTCATGGAGGGGAGCAAGGCCAGCATTGCTGGCCTCACCACCCCATTCCGGATATGTTGGGGGACAGTGCTGCCATGACAGAAGCTACTGAAGGGCTGGCAGGGGGCAGGCCAACGCCGTTCCGGCCCCTCAGTCCCCACTGTCATGGTGGCACTTCTGTCAGCACAGAGCACTCTGATTGGCTGTTTCAGTAAGCATTGTCATCGGCTGCCGAGACAACAAATCAGACTGTGAATAAAGCATTACGGACAGACAGAGTAAAGCTTTTATAATATGGGAGGGGGGTGTGTGTGTGTGTGTGTGTGTGTGTGTGTGTTTATAATAAAGAGTTAAGTTTTTCATATTCCTGAAGCATAACTTTAAGAACAATACCAAAAATCATGAGTGTTGGCAATACTGTGTCCCCGATCATCTTGTTCTCCCCCAAGTGTTTTAAAATAGATTCCTCAGAATCACAAAGAAGAAGCGCTGTAAGGGAACCTGAGAGGTCATCTAGTCCAAACCCCTGCCTGAGGCAAAATCATCCGTATCCAAACCATCTGTCCCAGGCGGACACAAGCAGAGGCCCCAGGTCACTGTTACCTCTCAACTCTATTTTCTTGGGAAACCCTGACACAGGACACAGACTGCCTGACTCACAAGGAATCCCCCCCGCAAACAGACACTGATTAAGATGCAGTGGGAGATGCACCTAAAACCCTCCAGGTAAGGGTAACAAGAGTGAAACAACTGCCCTAGGTCTCATTTGCATCTGAGATAGAACCAGATGACCATTCATTTACATGAGAGATGGAGAACAGAGAGCCCGAAGCAGAGACCACAGTGAATTCTGGGATCAGAGAACCAGGGGATCACTGAATGATGGGGAATCTGTGTTCCAAATGCTAACCAACCCACATTTACATGCACCCAGCTCAGCATTTATCAGACCAGTTCTAATCTGGATTTATAAAGAATCCCTCCCCCCCACACACACACACACACACCTCTAAGCAGAAGTAAAGTTTAATAGACATCTCAGGCTGTACATTACCCAGTCCCACTATGGGAGGCCTATTTAAACTCAATTGGCTAAAACTCGGTTGCCGGGTTAGGGAATGCTGAGGCAAAGAGACTGAGTCAGAGGAAGTATGGGCAACATTTGAACAATGGTAAAGGGTTCATCACAGCGTCCAGCCTGTTGGAGCCCTGACCACAAGTGCTATCATACTTTTCCCAGGATGACTGGTGGAAGTCCTCCCCTCCCAAAGGTTGTGAACACTCCAATAATTGCCTTAAGTCTGTTAAAAGACTATAGTAAGATCTGGAAGAGTCATGCTAAGCTGAGGCTTGTTCACAACAAGTAAAAATCCAAAACCCTGATGCTGCAAGCTATCTATTGTTTCTGAAGAAACCAGGAGATATCCCATCAGTATATCAGCTATCCATAGGAATTTCAAGTTGGCTCATAAGTATCTGGTTACTCCCTAACCTTATGTGTTTCCTGAGTATCAGTCAGTTTCCTGAGATGTTCCAACCAGATAACCCCTTGTCAATAGAAAAGACAATTTGATTTACGCTACTGACAATGCTTGAAAGAAGCTGAACTGAGGGTATAAAAATCTGTAAAAGCAGCAGCAGTGTGTGTGCTTTGAGAGGAGAAGTCTCTCTCACACCACCTGCTATCGTCTCCCTTCAAGGATCATGCTGAGAACTTTACCTGTCAGCTTTGCAACACGAGTCCCTTGGACTGGTGAGATCCCAGCACTCGCTCTCTTTTCTCCTTTCTCTCTCTAAGCATAGATTTCTGAACCTGAACTGTATGAGTTATGCTTGAGCTAAGTTTTCCCCAAATACTTAGTGAAACCAGGGTAATACTGTAAGTGTTTGTTTTCCTTTGCATGTCTATTATTACTAGTGCCATTATGTATTTCATATGCTTAGCAATAAATAACTTTTATAGTCAAACTGATGGTAACTGGGTATATTTTTCCTTCTCTATTTCTCCTTCCCAACTTGCTGTGCTGCAATGCTTCTTTTACCTAAGCTAAAGATCCCTGTGAAGCCCCAAAATACTGTGGGGTCTGCTCATCAAAAGGCTAAAGATTGGGATGGGCTGAGTTTGAAACACATATGGGGATCAGCTTGTACAGGCTGATTGACCCAGTTTGGCTCAGACGTGCCCTAATGAGCTGAATGCTGGCCCATGAGGGTGTCAGCTGGACACTCAGCTGGATTCAGATGTATTCTGTTTAACTGTGTGCTCGTGTCTGACTGCAGTTTATTGTTGCTCTGATGAACTGATTCTTGGCATATGAGGGTGTCAGCCTGTCCATGCTGATCAACCTGGCCAGGTCAGGTGTGTCACGTTAATCTGTGTGTTTGTGTGTGTATGCCTGATTTGGTGACTGGAGGAACCCAGCCCCATTGAAACTGAGTCCTGCAAGATAGCTCCATTGGGGGTGAGGACTTACAGAAGGGAGATATACAGCTCCGTATAGAAACAGAAGTAACACAAGCAACACATTGATAGAATTACTAAGACCCTAGAAACGTATCCCTAATAAATGAGCACACCCCAAAATAATGGGCAAATCTAGTAACGGCACCCTCCCGTGGCAGGACCCGAGACAGGACTGACCCACTTGAAGAAAGAAATGAAAAGCCCTGAAAATGGGGTGTACTTACTGTTTTCAGAAAGAACAGAGCCACACCGGGACTAACCACCTGCATGGTTTGTCAGCCACTTTTATTGATGGCTGGGAGTGGCGCCAGCCAATGACGTCATCAAAAAAAAAAATCGCTGCCCGGCTAATTTAAAAGCTGGCAGCGAAGGAATGGAAAAGGGAGCACTGAAACAAAGCATGCCAATACCTATAAAAGAACACTTTGAAAATGCCAAGTTGGGTGAGTGTCTTTCTCTACTGCTGTTTCATTGGAGCATAGATGCATCTGTTCACCCCACTCCAGCTGTTATCTTTAAATCTGCTATCTTCAAATCATCATCATCTACTCAATAAACCCGGGTTGGCCACCCTGGGCTGATATTGAGCAACTGTTGCTGGTAACTATATGTGGTGTATGTGTGGATGAAATGGTTGTTTTGTGTATGCCTGTGTGTAATGATGTATATGATGATTTGTGTGTGTTTGTATGAACGGTGTGCCTGAACCTCTATGTCTAACTCATGTAATCAATCAATGTAGCACCTTGCCTCATCCCTCTTTATAAAGTCTTGCTTGTGATTCAAGCAATTGGCAATTTGTGTAACATCCTCTCCATTAAAAAACTAATCTCTCCGGCTCGGCTGGGCAGCCAGGCCAAGGACAACAGCATCAAGGAATCCTGAGGACCACAGATGCTGGACCTGTGAGTGGGGTGGGATGAAGCCCCGACCCCCAACTACCCCAACTATTCCTTTCTTTTGTCCTTTTTTTTTTTTTTGTGCTTTTGTTTTTAGAGGGCCCACAAGAGCCCAGAGCAGAGAGGGAGGCTTCAGATGCCCCCTTGGGTCAAGGGGAAAAAGGCAAGGCAACTCAGCATACCACTATGCCTCGAGAGAAGAGTAGAGTAAAGGGACAACAAGAGACAAGCAGGGAAAGAGAGCACAGGCAACAACATCAAGGGACAGGCCAACAACCCATCATCCGGCCATCCTGAGGGCTGGCGCATAACTGGGGTGTAGGGAACGTGGAACCCCAAGAATGCCCGCTAAGGGCAGCACCTGGTCTGTGAAAAGGAGCCCCACCACTGAAGAAAAGAAGATCAAGTCATGGCAGGCAAGTGTTGGGGCCTCCCTCAGGGGCGAATGCAACCCAACACCTAGGCCTCAAGGACGCACCCTGCAGCCGGCACTGGGTGCATGCTCTAAAGCCGCTAGACAGTGCCTATACGAGGCCAGATGGGTGCACCATCCTATACCAATTACTTGTCTAACCTTTTAGCAAAACTACACAGTCCACCCTGACACAAAACCCAAGACATAACACCCTAACCTGCCACAGGTAAAGCATGGGAACCATGGCAGTCAACATCCTGCTGCTGCAAGGCTGTTAATATATATCATGAAATCCCAGGGAGAAGGCCATGCTGCCTGCTAGAGAAAGGCAAAAGCCCTCATAGTTTGTACAAATCTAACTGATCATGAGGTAAAATTCCTTCCTGAGCCCCAATATGGTGATCAACAAGGATCCTGGTTTTCTCTGTGTAAAAATTGCAAGTTCTCTGATTAAAAACCTCAAAATCCATTATTTCCCCCATAGCCCCCTGGGCCTGCTGGTGCCCCTCACTCCCCAACCACAGCTCCCTCAACACTGCTTCTGCCCCTCACCTCCACCCACAGCCCCTGGGCCCTGCTAGTGTCCCTCACTCTCCACCCACAGCTTCCTCCCCCCCAGCCCTGCCAGAGGGGGCCCCCAGATGCCAGGGCTACAGGGTCAGGGATTGAGGTCCACAGCCCCCTGCCCCCGCAGCAGTGCCTGAGTCCCACCTGCTGCTCATGGGAGGTGGCAGCTGTTGTGGAGAAGTGGAGCCCAGAGCCCAGCTTCCCCTTCCCTGCATGTGGCATGGCTGGAGCAGAGCTGAGTGTGGGCTGCCTGCTGCAGGTTCGGGGCTCGCCACCCTGTTGCCCTCCCGGCAGGGCCTCTATGGCCCAGCAGGCAAGACCTCATGCAGCAGGCCTGAGCAGGGTAGGGGAGCTTTGTGCCACCACTGAGAGCCAAGTGCTGCCATAGCAAGGCACCCCCTGCCCACCCAGCAGCAGCAGGGGTAGCAGTGCAGGGCTGTGCCTCCCACTGCTGCCCAGCAGGCAGCAGGTGCCTCACCATGGCAGTGCTTGGCTTGTGGTGACAGCACCAAGCTTCCCTGTCATGCCAGGGACTACCCACTGGGTTCCAGGCTGCCTGGCAGCCTTCTGCATACAACTGCACATGGCACCCCCTGCTGCCCACCCTCCTGCCACTTCCCAGCCCCTTGCAGGCTGCAACTCTTCCAGCCTGAAAGGAGAAAGCCACAGTTTCCCATGTTTTTCTCCTTTAAAGGAGAAAATGTGTTTTTCTCCTTAAAATGTGAAAATCCAGCTTTTCTCCTTAAAATGCAAAAGTCCAGGTTTTACTGTGTTTTTCCATGGTGAACGGAAAACCCAGATCCCTGGTGGTCAGTCTGACCCTGAGTGGAAGGGCAAGACCCTCTAGCCAGGAACCCTGCAGCTTGAAGTCCCAGCAGAAGCAGAAGCACGAGCACACCTGTCAAAATACCCAGGCTTGGCTACAGCCAACACCCAATGTCTCTGAGGAAGGCTTTAAAAAAAACAAAACAAAAAAAACTTTTATACACAAAACAGCAGGAAAGGGGCGTAGAAATTCACTCCCAGACCCATGCAGCAACCAGCAAAGCTCAGAAGCATGGGAAATAGCCACAGAAGAATATAGGCATAGCCATAGGTGGTGCACAGGGTGGGCACAGGGGGCATGTACCCTGCCCTGAGATTGGCCGCCACCGGCTTTTGTGGGTGGTCACTGCCCCTCCCCCTCGCTCCTGATGTGGCCAGCGGCGGTTGCAGGCAGTTGCTGCCGACCCCCACTCTGCTGCTGACACCGCTGGCAGCAGCTGAGGGTGGTCCTCCACAACTTTCCCATGCACTGTGTTCTGCTACTTCACTGTTCTAACAGCAAAGTAGGCTTTTCTGATATCCAAACTACTTCTTTGCTGCAACTTCAAGCCATTGGCTCATGCCCAACTCTCTGCCTCAAGATAAAAGAAATGTTTTCCCTCTTCTATACGGCAGTCCTTCAAGTGTTTAAACACTGCTATCATGTCCCCTCTTAAGTGCCCTTTCCTCAAACTGAACATGTTTAGCTTCTTCAGCCTCTCCTCATATGACTTTCCTGCCAAGCCCTTGATCATTTGTCACCTGCCTCTGGACCCTCTTTGACTTATTTCATAATTCATAAATTCATTCAGAGATTGTTAGGGCTGGAAGGGGCCTCACAGATCATCAGGTCCAGCCCCACCGCTCCAGGCAGGAGAGCTTCTCAAGCCCTTTTTCAACTTTGCTAAGCCTTTCAAAATGTGCTGCTCAAAACTACACAGTATACTCTATCTGAGGTCTAACCAGTGCAGAGAAGAAAGGCACTATTATCACCCATGTCTTACACCTAATGGCTCTATTGATGCAACCCAGAACTGTATTCACCCCTTATGCTGCTGAATCACACTGCATTCATGATAAGTCTGTGATCTACCAAGGTTCCCAGATCCTTCTCTGTAGTACTGCCATCCAGCCAGGTGTCACTGATTTTCTATTTTTTATTATACTTCCTGAGGTGTAGCTCCTTGCATTTGTCAGCATTGAATTTCATCCTGTTAGTTTCAGCCCAACTTTCTAGTCTGTCAAGATCCTTCTGAGTTGCATGCCCATCCTCCGGTGTGTTTGCAATCCTTCCCAGTTTCAGGTGGTCTACAAACTTGCTCAAGAAACTCTCCATTCCAGTGTCCAAATCGTTAATAATAAACACACTGAACAGCAGTTGGACCAGGACAGACCCCTGCAAGACTCCATTCAAAGCCTCCTGCCATCCTGACATGGGTCCATTTATAATTACCCTTTGCTTGAGGCTATTGAGCCACTTGTCTAACCAACCTTACAGTAGTTTTGTCCAGCACACGTTCCTCCAATTTGTTTACAAGAAGGTAATGCAGGACCATGTTAAACATCTTGCTGAAATCCATATACGCTACATTAGGAGTGCTCCTGTGTGAATCCCCCACAGGTCAGGGAAAACTGGCAGCTGGAGAGCAGTGGAACTTCCACATGGGAAGGTCTAGGCCTGCCTAGGCCATTATCACACAGTAGGATCAGGGTTGGGGCACCCACTGTGCATCTGGATCAGACCAGGCTTCTCCCCTTCCTGTGTGTCTGCTCCCCATGTGTCCAGATTGGGGACATTCCACCCTGTCCTGCCCTGTGTATTTGGATCAGATCCAGGTTCCCCACCCCCCTGGATCAAGGCTTCACCTTCCCTCCCCCAACCTCCAGTGTGTCAGGATCAGGGCCAAGCTGCTCCCCCATCCCACAAGCATCCAGATTGGGGCTGCTCTGTCCTACCACTCACCATATGTCTGTACAGGGATTACTTCATCCCATTTCACCTGGTGATTAGATCAGGGTCTGGTTGCCTACCTGCCTCACCCTCCATGGCTGGATGGGGCCCTGCTGTGCCAGAAAGATCTGGCTTGCAGCCAGGCTGGCACTGCCCATCTGGCCCATGAGGTAAAAAAGTTTGACATTCCTGCACTAAATCCACAGCATTCCCTTCATCCATCCACATAGTTACTTTGTCGAAGAAAGAGATCAAATTTGTCTGACACCGTTTGTTCCCAGTAAATTCATGCTGGCTGCTAGTGATCAGCTTTTCCTCCTGAAGATGTTTGCAAATGAACTTTCTTAGGACATGCACCAGTACCCAAGTAAGTCTCTTCACCTTTTTTAAAGGTGGGGTACTATGTCGGCTGTTTTGTAGTCCTCTGGTACCTCATTCATAGAATCATAGAAAGTTAGGTTTGGAAGGACCTCAGGAGGTCATCTAGACAAACCCCCTGCTCAAAGCAGGACCATCCCCAACTAAATCATCCCAGCCAAAGTTTTGTCTAGTCAGGTTTTGAAAGCCCCCAAGGATGGAGCTTCCACCATCTCTCTGGGTAATTTGGTCCAGTGTTTTACTAACCTCCTAGTGAGAAAATTCTTCCTAATATCTGACCTAAACTTCCCTTGCTGCAACTTGAGACCATTGCTCGTGGTTCCGTCATCTGCCACTACTAAAAGTAACCTAAATCCATCCTCTTCCAAACACCTCTTCAGGTAGTTGAAAACTGCTAGTAAGCATCCTCTCAGTCTCCTCTTCTCTATATTAAATAAGACCAGTTCCCCATGTCCCCCAGCCCCCTCACCATTTTCGTCATCCTCTGCTGGACTCTCTCTAATTTATCTACATGCTTTTTGTAGCGAGGGCCCCCAAAACTGAACACAGTACTCCAGATGTGGCCTCACCAGTGCTGAAAAGAGGGAAATAATCACTTCCCTTTACCTACTGGCAACACACCTACCAATGCAGCCCAGTATGCTGTTAGCCTTCTTGGTAACAAGTGCACATTGCTGACTCCTATTCAGTTTATTGTCCACTGTAAACCCCAGGTCCTCTTCTGCAGAGCTGCTGCCCAGCCAGTCTGCCCCCAGCCTGTACCGATGCATGGGACTGTTCTGTCCCAAATGCAGGACTTTGCACTTGTCCTTGTTGAACCTCATGATATTCCTTTTGGCCCAGGCCTCCAATCTATCTAGGTCATCTCCCACAACTTCATGAATATCATTGCTAAGGGCTCCAAGATCTCCCCTGCCAGTTCCTACATTAACCTCAGAGGACTCTGGTCCAAAACAAATGGTTTTTGTTGTGCCATTCCAACTCCCTCTGTCCTAACTCAGACTTTTGCTGAGTCTTGCTGTCTACTCTGGGACCTTCTCACCTGGGCTCTCTGTCTCTTCAAGTCCAGCCGGCCACACCTGCAATAAAACTATAGTCTTATATTAGGTGATTGTTGTCCCCAGGTTAACGAGACACTGTCACAGAAAACAAATCAAAGAACAGTCTCTGTGGCCTGTCAGGCCAGGACTGCCATCTGCCCCTGGGGTGAAAAGGGCACATAGATGTCCTACTTAAGGAACTATTTACAGAATTATTTACAGTAAAGCCTGCCCACACTGAGCACCCCAGCCCAGCCATAGAGGAGAGTCTTATGTTCTTTTTTTCCCTCTTCCTTGATACAGAGACCCTGTTGGAGACTACATAATCAATGTTAAGCTTTTGTGTTTCTTCCAATCTTTACATAACCTGATTAATAATTCCTGCCTTCTCTCTTTCCTCAGAACTCTGCCTAATACAAGGCTTACTACCCAATTCTTTCAGATTTCAAATATATTCTAAATTGGTTCTTAACTATTAGCTTGTACAACTTTTACTCTCCTTCAGTATACAAAGAAGTTTTTTAGACTTTCTGGATCGGAAGCAAAAGATATTTTTCAGCAAAGTTCAAGAATCTCCACCAAATTTAACTGAACATATTTCTTCTTCTTTCTTCCCTGCAGAACACTGATTGTATAGGATAATATTTCCATTACTACAACTTCCGATTGTTTTGAAAAACACTCTGCGATTTTAGAAGCGTCACTTATCTTTTAGTGGCTACAAGAATTACCAATTACAAACACTGGGAAATGATCAATTCCCTATGACTCGTATCTTGCACAGTTCTTAGGAAGGTTCAATAACATTAAAGGGCTTATCTCATAGCTAGCAACCTCTTATTTCCCTTACCATGTTTGATTCTAGGACATGACCATTCTATGTCGTAGAATTCTCTCAACTGACTATGCTCCCTCTAACATTAACCTGCTCCTTTACTATAAATATGTTAAATTGTATGTGCAATTAGAAGAAAATATAAAAAGGATGTATTAAAATATTCTATCTAAAGACATTTTCAAATGGCTAGCCAGCATAAAAAAGGAAGGAATGTGTATATGTCATGTACAGGTATCACATCACTGCCTATAACCAGTATGTGTTCAGCAGCAAAATGAGGTATAAAAAAAGTTGGAAAGCTTAAGTAATATCACAGGCAGAGCAGATAAAAGAATGTTTTGACTTTTTAGAGCTTCAAACAGAGACTTCCAGTAAGGAGGCAAAAGCATATAAGAAGTACTAAAATTGGGAGAGAGAGAAGTAATTTAAGAAACAGCCTATAACAAAGACTCTTGTCTTCTTTACTCCAGGATTTCTGCTGGAGCTAGTGATGGACTGAGGCCTTATCTTCCAATGTCATCATAGAATATATATTATCTGGATGAATTCCACCATTTCAAATTCTTCCCCTTCTCTCCTAAGGCTCTATACCAGTGGTTCACAACCTTTTTAGATGCAAGATACCCCATAGAAAATTACAATTCTTAATTTTCACTCAGATACATTTACAAAATATAATAATAATAATAATAGAGCAATTCTTCTGTTGCAAAAAAATGAAAACAACCACAACAGGTCAGAATGTTTTTGACACTAAGTTTCCTATTTGAAATCTCTGAGTTTATCTTGTGAATCATACTTGCACACCTAACAGTGCTAATATTACCTGGCATCCCACAGCACCCTTGAAAGGATCACAAGTCACCCTGGTTGAGAATCACTACCCATGAGAACCATATGAAATGACATGAGATTAATGAAGCAATATCAACTCTGAGAGTATTGTGCAGTATTTTTAAATACTTAGCATTGATCACACTCTCAAATATGTATCTGTATTTGTTTTTGGTATCATTAATAGCTTTCTATATTCTTACTACCGTTTATGAGAATAATTTATATGGGAAATATTAAACTTCAATAAGAAAACATTTTACTTATCACCATTTATTATTCCAATGCATCATATGGGTTCAACCCAATATAGTTACAGGATTGATAGGAAATATAGCACAGAATGCAAACTTCCACTTAAAGCATACTTTATGCAAATATTCATCAAAACCATTTTTTTAGCGTTACAGGTCTTGTTTGTATAGCATTGTCAGCCATAATGAGTAAAAGCACAATAATCAGGGATGGAAGAATGAGCAAGTGGATGAACTTCATTCAGGTTTCACTATTGAATTCTTCACTCTTCACAAACATTAGTGAACATAAAGAAAACAGTAACAACTGCAGGAATACATTTCAGGATTGTGTCATTTTGCTTCAGTGTACTACTACTCTTTTTGAATATATCGAAGGCATATTTCATTCTGTTCCTGGTCAGATGGTAACTGAAAGCCCAGGCTCTGAACAACCAAGGTATGACCTCAATTATTGCTGTACCAAAGGATGTCAGGTCTATCAGAAGCACAGATAACATAAAACACACCACTAATGTTACTTATGAGATATAGAGGGGAAAAAAGACCTGTGCTCTGTTAGTTGCTGTAAATGATGACAATCTTAAACTAGTTTATACTGCTGAAATAG
The DNA here is from genome assembly GCF_052110815.1 of Crocodylus siamensis. Lineage (NCBI taxonomy): Eukaryota > Metazoa > Chordata > Crocodylia > Crocodylidae > Crocodylus > Crocodylus siamensis. The sequence goes on from NC_143397.1 coordinate 182,046,960, forward strand.
CCTCCAAGGATGCTGATGAAATAGGCTTTGTGATCCACAGATACATGTACAACAACGGTTATAAGATCTGAACTTCAATATTTTATAGCTAGATAAAGGGAACAGTAACGCAGAAGTAAATTCCATCCAGTATAACTGAAGAATTTCCAGCATGAGTTACATATCTACATAATTTCGAAATATTCATATCACTGATTGGCAGGACTCCCTTTACAGGCAGAAACAATTCCAATACATCATCTCCCATTATGGATTTCTTAGATCACAGAATGTTCCCAAGGATCATTCAAATCATTTGGCTCTAATAAATATCTTTTGTCCACAAGACTAGTAATTTGCATACACTTTGTCCCATAAAACAAACTCAAGTTTCACCACAGAAAGCTAGTGTGGTACTGGGTAGCCAACAGGTTTTCCAGCTAATTCTGGCAATTTAGTTAGGCAGAACACTTTACTTGTGTGCATAGAAAGGCTCCAAGTCAGTCTTCCTCCTGTTCTGCTAACAATGTACAAAGGCACTACCTACTACTTCCCTTTTTGTGTAGGATTTCATGAGTGCTGTCCTAAGCAAATAGTTCTGCCTTCAGCCTACAAGACCAGGAAACTCCTAGAGCTGGAACACATAATTTTGAATTATCAAGCAGGCCTCTGTAGAGGACAAAGAAATGTAGAAAAATATATGAAATAATGCATAGCAGAAAAATAGATTTCATGATGAAACCATCTATTGACTCTTACTGCTGAAAAGTGGCAGTGAACAGAATGGGAAATTTTTCTTGAATGCACCCACACAATTATGGTTAAACAGGCTGATTAATGCATATAGTACATTTATAGTTTCAATTCCAAAACCTCCTACATAAGGCAACACTAGAGGCCTAGAGATGAGGAACCCTTGGTTGAGAGGGAAAATATTGCCTTCAAAGACTGGCTAATGACAGAAAAGGAAAGAATAGGATTAAATGGTCAATATTCATCATGGCAAAAGATCAAGAGTGGAGTGTCTCAAGTTTCAGTATTCTACATTGTTTGATATCCATCAACCAGAAAAGGGTGCAAGAAGTTAACTAACAACATTTGCGTGTAATGGTTATTTGGGTTAGTTAAGACCAGAAAGGACTATTAGAAGCTGCAGAGATACACACATAAATAAGCTAGGTGAATGGGTAAAACAATGACAAATTAAATTTAATATAATAAATCCAAAGTTTCACCCCTTAAATGAAAAATGAAAAGTCACTTGCATACCATACAGAAAATCTCCATTAATTATGTCAACTCAAAAAAAAGGGCTCATTACAGGTAGATCAGTGAATCTACTCTGTGTGCTCAAGACAATTAATAGGGTGCATAAAGAACAAGAATGAGACGTATTGAAAAAGATGTTTTGATGTTTATGCATATCCAGCAGTCTGGTATTATTTAAAATACTATGTAGAGTAGCATTTCAAAAAGAATATTATAGAAATGAGAAGAAAGAAAAAAAAAAAAAAAATCAGAGAAGAGCAACAAGAATGATCAAAATTCTAAAAAAAAAAAAATCTCATAAAGAGAAATTGATAGGATTGAAAATGGTTTCTGTAGAAAGAAAACAAATAAATAGTGCATCCTTCTGAATAAGATACACTTTTTAAAGAAAATATGTCTTCTAAAAATACTCTGCACTTTAAAACCGGAATAACAACAGTGTAAGAGGTCAGTGGCATGCTGCCCGGAGGCAAGTAGTCTCTCTACTGGAATAGTTGTGTTCTGTCCTTTGGAAAAATCTCCTGCCATGCACTGATGTTAGAGAGAGAGGTGCCAAAACACTTTTGGAAGACAAAGGATTGGTTATAGGCTCAAGAAGTCAACTTATCTTTGCAGGGCTGCACCATCCCAATACCCTGCCCTAACTATACCAGATGTTCTAGGCATGTTGTACTTGCCTATGGGCCCGAGGCTTGACCCCAGTCTTATGGACTCCTCAGCTGAGGCTACTCCTCTATGTCAGCTGCTTGCCCCATTCTTCCCTGCATGGGTCCTAAACCAGCAACTTCTCTATGCTAATCCCACACTTAACTTTCAGGGCTGGGATGGACTTACCCCTCTCTGGGGGGTATCTTGTCCCTACTCCTTCTTCCCTCTAGGGTCCCAAAGAAGTTATCTTCACCCCCCAGGATTGAACTCCCTGATGGGGCAACCTCTTCCACCTCGTCACTGGTTTCTACCAGGAAAGTTAGGCAATGGGACTCTCCTCTGAGCCACAGGGTCAGTCCCTCCTTGTCTTGGCTTTCACTGTTCTCTCCGCTTCTTCACTCTTCTTTTCTTCCTGGGACCGACCCCAGATGCTCCTTCAGCATCCCTTTAAATTTCCTTACTGGCCCGCTGTGTCTGCTGTGGCAGCATCCAATTTGCTGCCTCCCTGACCCAGCTGTTTTCACTTTTAACTTTTCAGCACAGCTTTTTTCCTCTCCTTTGGCCACGTTGTTTTCCCTGTCTTAGGCTCAAACCCTGGCAGTTGGGTTTGCCATGGCAGCCTTTGAACTGCTGTGGCCCCAGCTGGTTCCTTTAATTAGTCGGGGTGCAGCGTCCTTTCTGCCCCAGCTCACCGCAGTTTCCTCGGCATCTCCCAGTAAGTTTCCTTTCTTTGTTTTACTCCTCGTGCTCCTGTGGCAGGGTGCTTCAGCCACCCTGTCACAAAAAGTAAAAATGTCTTTTTTTCTCCTTAAAACAAGAGTTAGAAAATTTTGGTGTATTCTAAATTTCAAGGATAGGAACAGAAATTATATGTAAACTGGTATAGGTGAACAGGAAACCAGTTCAAGTGTGTAACACAAGAGAAGTTCAGTGCATATAAGCTCCTTTCAAAATGGTTAAAACCAGTTTAAGATAAACCTGGATGGATGTAGTATCAGACTTAACTGATTTTGGTTAAATCATTTTATTGACCTTCTCTCCCAGGTATACTCCAGATTCAAGCTGTCTGCTCCAGCCAAGCAGGGTGGTGTGCTCTAGTGCCACACCCACCAAGGCTTCTGGCCGGATCCATTGCAGGCATATGGTTGCATTTCTGGAATCAAAAGTGAACAATGGTTCACTTGCTTATTGGTTCAATCTAGGAAGCTTAGACTAACCTATGAAGATTAAATCAATTCAGCCTCAGGCTTTCTGACTGTCTGTACTTAGCACAAGGGCTTCTTATTAGTTAAAGGAACACAGTAAAAGGGGACATAGAGTATAAAATAATGCATAGCCTGGAAAGTTGATGAGGAATTTCCCTTCTCCCTTTCTCAGAACCCAAGAACAAAAGGTATATTCAAAGAAATTCAGAGATGGGAAATCCAAAACCAGTTAAAGGAAATATTTTTTCATACGGTGTGTGATTAAACTATGACATTTTCCACAAAGTTGCTGGAGAAATAAGCCAAAAGTTATAAAAACGGATTGAACATTTATAAGGCTACCAGGAAATTCTACAATTATCTAAACAATAATATACATTTTATAAGGGATATGAACTCCTTTGCTTCATGATTTAAGCCAGTCTTTCATTCTTAGAGTCCCCCCATCCCCCTACATGTTATTATGCAATTAACTAGTTAACTGCGCAATAAATTCAGACTGGCTACATGCGCAAATTAACTATGGTACCTTAAAAAGTTCCAACCAGCTATAAAGTTACTGTTAAAAAATGTGTAATAGCTTTATAGCTCATTTCTATCTAGCTTTAAATTTGTACTTGTAGACAGTCCCCCATGGCTAGGAGACCACAACAGCATCCCCCAGCTTCTGGAGCCAAGAGCCCCCACAACTGACAGGACTCTTGGCCATGCTGTACCAGCAGCAGTAAGATGTGATGGGATCTAATGCATGATCCCACAACCATGCCTCATGCATAGCAGGAGGCACAATTATGTGGATCATGCTTTAGATTTCATCGCACCATTACCTGCACATGTAAAAGGGGCCTCAGAGACCAGGGAAATGCGAGTATACCATATCTTCCTATTACAGGACTTTTATACCTTCCTGTATATTTGGTTTTGACCAATGCCAGCAACAAGATACAAAACATAATGGACTTTGGATTTGATCCAGCATAATACCAATTCCTTTTTTTATACTCCTGCAATAAACAAAAATTGATCAATTTTCCTTTTAACCAATTTAAATGACTGAACTATCCAGTCATCAACAATGCAGATTAGCGTTTAGTCTTTCCTGTAGTATTCTAGACTCTGAACTCCCAAATGATTATAATATGCCTACACTAGAAAAGTAACCAATTTCTGCCAAAAGCAGAAGATTCAACTGAACTGAGACTAAACATGGTCTAAATGCAAGTGTAAACTGGAACATGCTATGTTGAGTACTGGTTCAGAAACTATGGTTAAAACCTGGTTAAGGCAAAGTCACAATTTTTTAAACATTTCTAAACAGTTTGCACTCATCTAAAGCAGATAAACTATGTTCAACAATTTATCTATGCCAGTGGTGCCAGACCTTTTCAGGCCACAGGCCAGATGAGCAGTGCCAAGTCCAACACCATGTGTGGACTGGATGTGGTCCATAGGCCTGATCCAGCATGTGGTCCTAGCTCAGCCAGGGCCTGATCCAGCTGCACAGAAACAGCCTGACTGGGGCCAATGCAACCACATGGGAAGGGTTGGCCAGAGCCTGACACAGCTGCGCAGGAACAGCCCAGCTGCAGCCTGATTTGAGGCTGCATAAAGCCTCAGCTGGGCTGCACAATGTTGCACTGGGCGTTGGCCAGGTCCTTTCTGCATGGAAGGATCAGGTCCCAACTTAATTCACCCATACAGGAATGTGGCCCAATCTCTCTGCATGGGGCCAGCCTGGCCACGTTCCAGCCACATACGGCTTGGAAATTTGGTGGCAGGGGAGTGATAATAGTGTTAACTCCCACCAGTCTCCCACTACCAAATTTCCATACCCTTAGGGATACATGAAAACCAAATTACATGGCTCCACAAGCTGGACCTGGATCTGGGGCACCCCTGATCTACAGCCGTTGCTAACAACTATTCTCTACAACTAGTTATTCAGAAAAGGTCAAAGAGATTCTATACTGAGAGACAAACCTCCAAACTGGTTTGCAGGAAACCTGAAAAAAAATTAGTCATCTTTTTTTTTTTTTTTAAATGAACTTTCCTTATTTTGGGCCTGATGTTATGTTACTGAACTCAACTGGACTTTTGTCCTGGACAGAGGTAACTACAGAGGCAGCTCAATCAGCTACTTCCACTAAGGGTGGCTTTCAGGCAGCTGTCACCCATTCCTACAGGAGTAACAGCTGATCAGGTGAGCCTGTCAGCAAGTCTATCCCACTCAGTAATAGGGGCAGCAGGAGCTAAGGAGCAATCAAACCCCTTGCTGTCTGCTTAAAGGAGAGCATGCCTCTGTGGCAACATTGTTACACCCTAGTCAGGGAACTGTGCAGGCATGGCCTTCATAATCTATTTTTGTAGCACTATACATTTCACAGCATTACAAAGATAACATACATCTAGGGCCTAAGATAGGTTCCTCATTTAATCACTCCACTAAACAACTTCTAATGTCAAAATCTATAGAAAATCCATGTTCAGTGTTTACATATGTTCTGAATGTAGATCATTGTGCTTCACATTATGCTTTTCAAATGTCAGCCCATTGAAAACCACCAAAATGTAGAAATAGAGCATTATTTTAAAAGAATCTTACTCATATTGATTCAACAGCATCTCAGCATATTTAATTTTCTGAGACATAGATTTTCTCTCCTCCTCTGCTTCTTCACAGATGTGTTTATAAGTCTGTTGGACTTTAGTAAGTTCTTGATAAATATTGTTATATATTTCCGATGCCTAAAAAAAGAAAACAAATCTTCTACAACTTTTTGTGATTAAATTTACATTACATTCTAACATACAAAAACTGTTCTGTTTTGTGACTTACTGGTTCCAATTTTGAAGTGAGAATATAGTATTTTATGATGTCATAACACTTCACGACAAATAAAGCATGAAGTACATATACAGTCAAAACAGAAAACAACAGAGCAGGTATAGGGGTCTTATACCATCAGGAAGCAAGAGCTAACAAAAAGACTCATTTTGTTGTAACATTTGAAAGTTTTCTATGAAAAGATGGCTACTTGCATGGGAAGACAGTGACCTAGGCAGCAGAACACAAAAACCTGAAAGAAGCAACAAAGGCTTTAATCAGCCACCTGACAGATCATTACTTACAAAGTCCCAGAGTGGGTATACAGGCCTGACATTCACCTATGTAAAAGAAACCATGAGACAATGTGAACAGCGAGGGAGATTTTCAATGGCACAAATGGGAGTGAAGCAGCCCATTCCCATTAACTTTCAAAATGAGTTGAGCCTATAATAACTTTGCCTTTGAGAAACCCCTCCATAGTTAAATTCACATGTTATAACAAAACAAGGAATATGCTATAATCTAAATCTTTCTCTGGAAAAAGAAAATATATGCTGAATATTATTTAATTATTTTAATTAGAGGGGAAAAAAATCAAATATTTTTGCTAAGATCTAAGGGACCTGAGAAGGTAAAACTAATAATATTGGATTAATCAGTTAATTTAAAAACACATGAATTAGAGCACATTGTAAGACTTGAATATTTTATTCTAAAATCTAATAACTTCGAGACAAAATAAGTTGTCACAACACAGAACAAACATCCTTACCATATTAAACTGCTATGTTTAGATTTCTTTTGTGCTGTTCCATGTAACAATGGAAAGAAAAAACTCAATACTAGAAAAAGGACTAATTTAAAATTGCTTTAGGAAAGAAGTTTTTAAAAAGTCTATTTTCCAAATTGCATTTCAGATCATCATCTCAACATTTTTACTGCATCAAGTATTTCCCAAGGCAACAACAGGGAGAAGGGAAATAAAAGAAAAAAGATAACGGTGTAACCTTTAATTAGCCAATAGTCTGAAAATACCCCCAAAAGCTGATATAACAAAAATGTTAGTTTTTAAAAATAGAGTATATACACTCAACTCAATTATACATAACCTCAGTATGCACAGAAGTATACTCCCAGACTTTAGAAGAATGATTTTAAAAAAACCCACAAAAAAACTTTACTATTACTACCCGCTCCAATTCCCATATATTGTATTGTTATAATGCAATGGTCACAGCTGATATTTTAATTGAGAGAGAAATAATAGCATGTTGAATAAAGTTAATCAAAACTTTTTTGTGCAGTCTTCTCAAATGCAATTGTTTTTATAACAAATTTAAGTATTTTGATATTTAATTGTCGACTCCTTAATTAAAAATATAAGAACTTGGAAAAAACGCACACATAAAACAGGGCTTATTAATAACAAATGTTAAATTCAAAGTTTCATGCTATTATGTAAATGCAATTTATTAGGAAAACTACTGTTAACCATTATTCAGAAACAGGTCTACTTCAAATTTGTCAATAAAATGAATAATACACATCTAAGAAAAATATAACCCAAAGTAAGAATTATACCTATAGTTAAGGTTATTCAAACTTTCTAATAAAAGAACCTCTTTGAAGTTACCTTTAACTTTGAAAAAATATTAATTGGTTTCAGGCTGAAATTTCATGGTGGATGTTAATTTTTTTCCCTCAGAAAGAGCTAAGGAAAACTATAGGAAATTTAACAGGAGTTACACCTGCTAAAGATGTACCTTAACTGTTGCTTTGAAATTTGACCAAGGTATAAGCCATGCAAAAATCACAGTCCATACATGTTCAGCAAACATTTCTTAGACACAAACAGCATTTTTCTCTCAAGATTTAACTGCACTGTGGAGGCTGCATTTCCATACAGCTGCTATACCCTGACTGGACAGGACCTTTTTTGCAAGTGCTCCTCCCACTGCCAAGGCTTGCTTTAGAGCAGGCATTATTACAGACAGCAAGGAGAAAGTCTCTTCACTGTTAACATTTCTACTGTTCATGCCCAAAGGAAAGAAGGAAGGCACAGCCTAATGCAAATGCAAAGGACTGCAGAGAAATGACAGACAAAAACAAGGGGAGATGACAATAGGAGCAGAGAAAAAAGGCATCTTTGTTCTCCTAGTAGAAATGACAAATGTACAAGCAGACAAGGTTCTCTGGGTAAACGTGATATCTTTTATTAAACCAACTAATAGAAAAAATGTTCTTTACAAACTTTCAAGTACAAACACCCTTCTTTAGGCATATGGAGAGTCTGCTGGTGTTTGTGTGCTCTTCTGGGTAGAATAGAAGCTCAAGCCAATGTGCAAAATGCAGGTCTATGAAAATGCAAATAGGAAGATCAGAGGGGATGGCAGTTAATAGGTAAGAGACAGATAGGTGTGTGGCGGGGGGGAAATGCGGAATGTTGACCTGGTGCTAGAATGTAGCTAGTACAATATGGAAAGGTTACCTGGGGCTATCAGATGGCAGGCAGGTTACAATGTGCCATAAATCCAATGCCTATATGTAGTCCATGATTTTTTGTATCCAGTAGATTTATGACGTGAAGTTTGTACGCTCATCTACAAAAGGTGTTTTATAAATTCCCTTTGAAGATTACAACCAAGTGTACAAGCATTCATTCAACAAGCTCCTTCCAGGAGAAAGGTCTTCTATGTGTCAACATTGAAGATCTCAACTGCAAGCGTGAACACTTGTACGTTCCCCTCCCAGTTTAGTCTTGAGATATCCAGTCTGGCTTTTTTAAAGCCAGCTCATTAGGCTGCTGAGTTCAGTATAGACACAGCCTAAATCTGCTTTCATTAGCACGTTTGCCTGTACATGGAATGTATGTAGTGAATGAGGCAGAGAACTGCAGGATGATAAAGATTATCTGGGGATAAAAGCGTGCTATTTATGTAACAACATTTCTTTGTGATGTTTGACAAATCAGTTAAATAAAACTTTAACCAACTATAAATTATGTTTCTTATACCCTGGATGCTCAAGGTAACTGCAATCAGATTTGTAAAAGTGCTTAATGCCCAAAAGGGTAACTGACGTAATTTTTAGCTGTTTTGAACATACAACATACAATAAAAATGCTAAGTACTCTGGGGGGGGAAACAAACAAACAAACCATAGCTGTACACATCTCCAACCGGGTACCTAAAGTACCTGGACATTTTTGACAAATTTGTTTTAATCCCCTTGTCCCGATTCTTTGATTGACGAGTGAGGTAATATTACACCTCTTCTATTCAGACTGATATGAAGCGGATTTGTTGCCTGTGGTGTCTGTAAAACACTCAAATACTAAAAAGACAGCAACATAGATGAAAAAATATCCATTTCCTTTTGTACTTTTAAGTAAACAATTTGGATGGCATGTATTAAATAATGCTGGATACAATACAGTGGGAACTCAGGTGGCACAGGCACTAAGGAGCTTGGTTAACAGTCCAGACCTTGCAAGCTCAAAGCCACAGCAGAGCTTTTGGAAGTGCTCAGAGTCCAACAGATCTGTGAATTCTGCTAAATACCTTGTCAGAAGGACACAGGAAGTGCAATACAATGCAATGTTATAAAATATACTGATTATGAATTCCGTGAGCCCTGATCATGATGTACACTGAATGATGCAGGGATATCACTGAAAAAATAGTAACTATTTTATTAAAATATAAAGCATGGGGACTACAAGGATAAATCAGAAGTTGTACGGGTAATTTTTATTCTGATCTTTCCCCAGTTCGATTTTTTGACTTTGGTACCTTCCTGTTCTTTAAAACAGGGTTATGTATGCAATACATTATTTATGTATTAAGGCTACACCAAAATATTCAATCACTGCCAAAGACCCACTGGGCTATGTGCTTCTTAAAGATCTGCTATGGGACAGGGAGATCCAGGTGATGGGGATCCCCTACCCTCCATAAATGCTGACCTCATGAAGGAACACCTTGAGAAGCTGGATACCTTCAAGTCAGCCGGCCCTGACAACCTGCACCCCAGGGTACTCAAGGAGCTGGCGAGCGTCATAGCCCAGCCCCTGGCACGGATCTTTGAAAACTCCTGGCGCTCTGGTGTAGTGCCCGAAGACTGGAAGAAGGCCAATGTGGTGCCGATCTTCAAGAAAGGGAGGAGAGTGGATCCGGCTAACTACAGGCCCATTAGCCTGACTTCTATCCTGGAGAAGATCTTAGAAAAGTTTATTAAGGAGGCCATCCTTGAGGGACAGGCCCAGGCTAACATCCTAAGGGATAGCCAGCACGGGTTTGTTGCGGGTAGGTCTTGTTTGACCAAATCTCATCTCCTTCTATGACCAGGTGACCTATCACCTGGACGAGGGAGAAGAGATTGATGTCATATATCTTGACTTCAAAAAAGCTTTTGATCTGGTATCCCATGATCACCTCTTGGCTAAACTGGCCAGTTGTGGCCTTAGCTCCACCACAATCCGCTGGCTGGGAAATTGGCTCCATGGTCGGACCCAGAGGGTTGTAATTGATGGCAGTCACTCATCGTGGTGCCCTGTGACCAGTGGGGTCCCTCAAGGCTCTGTCCTCGGACCCATACTGTTCAACATCTTCATTAGAAAGGATAAATCGACAAATTGGAGAGGATCCAACGACAAAAGCCAACAAAAAGGGTGAGGGGGGCGGGGACATGACTTAGAGGAAAGACTGAGGGAACTGGGCTTCTTTAGTCTAGAGAAGAGGAGACTGAAGGGATGTAACAGCAGCCTTCAGCTACCTGAAGCAGGGTTCGAAACAGACTGGAGCTAGACTGTTCTCAGTAGTGGCAGATTACAGAACAAGGAGCAACAGTCTCAAGTTGAACCAACAGAAGTTTAGGGTAGATATTAGGAAGGAAGAATTTTCTTACTAAGAGGATAGTAACACACTGGAAGAAACTACTCAGAGAGGTGGTGGAATTTCCATCCTTAGAGGTTTTCAAGGCTTGGCTAGACAAAGCTTTGGCTGAGATAATCTAGCCGGGGATGGTCCTGCCTCGAGCAGGGGGTTAGATTAGATAATCTTCAGAGGTTCCTCCCAACCCTAATTTTCTATGATTCTGTGACCTCAGCAGTTAAGCTTCAATTCAACTTTTCCTAAGCAGTTTAGCGTGAATCATCATAATAACATACGAAATGAGGAAAGCTTGGGCATTTTTAAAGTTATGCTGCCTCAGTGTACACATCAAGAATCTTGGAAACAAATTCAAGATTCCATTGCTGGTCCTATATTAATGAACAAAGAGTGTGCTAAGCAATAGCCTACCTTACCATGATTTTAAATCATGTTAGCTAGTCCTAAAATGCCAGCTCTCTCTGACATTCTACCAGTTATTGCTGTCCCATCTGAACATCCTGTTCTTGACTTCTATGACATTCCATATAGACACAAGGGTCCACCTACATAGATCTCCAAGTGGCAGCATGCACATTCACTTATTCAGAGATTCAGGATTTTCCTGATTCATTAACTGAAGTGGAATAACTGGAGCAAAAAAAATGTTCCTACCTATCTTAAGTTTCCCCCCCCAATACTTAAAAGATAATTATTTGTCTTCTAACCTCACTTATTCTCATAATTCCTGAGTTGGGGTTTATGTATAATTCATTTATCCAAATGGCAACAATACAAAAAGTTTTAAATGTCTCTAAAGAAATTTGCTAATACATGGCATTCTTCCAACCTTAATTCATAAGCTTTTATAGCTAATGTGATTAGAAAGTGAAGTAAAAAGATTTTCAGTTTGTTTTTTATTTTTTATCCATAAAAAATACTGTTGACATCCACATATAACTAATGGAACAGCACCTAAAATTGGGAAGTTGGAGAAAAGTGGGCTTAAATAAGTAAGTTTAGTGGAGAAAAAGGAAATGAATAGAACACAAGCTGGAGACCAGAGCAGGATTTACAGTGTAAAATATTTTTTGGAAATTTGTTTAGTTTTCCAAAAGACATATTTCTTCTATTTTCCGAACTTCATAAGCTTGTCTATCAATTATACTGGATGCTTCAAGTCCTGCTGAACATTTGAGAAAGAAAACAACAGTGATCTTAAATGTAACATTAGTGTTTCAATTCCTTTATATCACGTTTAAAAGTATTAATTCTGGAAAAATACTTCAAATTGTTCTAAATGGTATAAATGTACATTTTATTCAGGGTAAAAAGGGGAAAAAGAAAACCTGCTAGTAATAAAAGGCGATGTAGAAAACAAAAAGAAGGAATATTAAGGCAGAACAGAATAAATTGAAGCAGAATATTCCTGTAGTCAGCAGTGTTTCCAACTCTTTCATTCACAGCATATGAAAAAAAAGTTTTCATGAACAATAGATGGTTATTGTAAAGGTCTCCCTTAATAACTAGAGTGGTTCTTAGTAAAAACATCCTTGAATTATTTCTATTTACCTCTCCATGTTCCTTTAATACATCCTTTACAGCACTGCCTTCAAGATTCAGCTTTTCTTCCAGCAGAGGGCTGTGTTTCTTCATGAAGTCTACATCCTCCTGAATCTTTTTATTAACTGCTTTTATCTTAAGCACTTGGTTTTGTACCTGTTGTAACTGATGATTTTTACAGTGAAAATACCACTGCAACTCTGAAATATCTTGAGCACAAGCTTCATATTCTGTAAAGGGGAAAAATCTAATTAGTGGTGTATATGTGTGTATATAGATATAGATCTACATATATAAATAGGATATATATCACACACCTACACACATGCAACATATATTTAATGAGCTTATAAAATGTGTTGCTAGAGGGATCAAAATATTTTAAGAGTTATAACAGATTGCTGAAAGTTATTTTTTTAAAGACTAGAGAAAATATATTATGTTACAAGAAATACTATAAAATATTTTATGAAATAAAGAGCAGTGCGAAACTCATGCCTAATAATGTCCAGTACAATAAGCAAACAAACTTTTACTCTGGACAAGTTTACAACGAAGCAGTGAATGAGAGAGCAGAGCTAATTTCTGTGGAATCCACTACCTATTAGAAGAGTTTACACCAGCTTTGTACAACTTCCCCAATTGTAACACTGCTGTCTTTAAATTCTAAAATTAGGTATTTTGATGGAGGTAATATGACACCTATTGAAAGTAAAGAGAGCTAAGTGCCCAATCACTCTTGAGAAACAGATCTATGGCCATACACACGCATTGTATTATAGTGCTAAATATATCCTTGCAGTATAAGCGTACAGCCATTCAATCTGTTTCTAACATTACAAAGACACTGAAAATACTAAAAAACAGTAATTCTTTCAAAGACAAACTTTTATGTTCCAGAGCATTATGTGGTCTTTAGGGCCCCCAATGTTCTCCATTCCCCCTCAGTACTCCAAGGGAGAGGGAGAAAAAGAAAGTGGCTGGCTCCCTGATAGCCTACCCAGCAGCCAACTGTCAGGAAGCCCTGCCTGAAGGGTTTCTGCTGGCCACTCTGGTTGCATCCCCATCCAATTTGGCCAAAGAGCTGATTAGCAGAACCAGGCAAGAGCAGCTGTCACAGCCCCCTGCAGCAGGTCCCAGCAACTGCGGGCTCTGTCAGGTGATCAGTGACAGCCTGCCCCCTTTTGCAGAAGGAGAGAGGGCAGGCTACCAGTGATTGAGCTCCCCTGGGGCCCCATCATCACCTGGCTGGAGACCTAGCCTTTGAGATGACTTTGTAGCTCTCTAGCCAAGGATGAAGTACACTATATAATTAATTACAAATATTATAATTATAATATAACTATTATATAATTTCTTATACAGTGCTCAAAGGTTCCACAGTAGTTTTTCTTGCAGAATTGTTTAGGTAAATTAATTTTTAAAGGTAAGCCAATACAGTTCATTGCAGTGCTATCCAAGTCAATGCAACTCCAGCCTGTATTGTAATTACTTAGTCTTTCCTTCAAAATTAACTGAGTGCAATACAACAGATATTCTTAGCTTTAATCCCAGTACCTTTTTGCACCACTGCAGGAAGCTGTTGAAGTCTCCAGAGCGATATACAATCAATTTTCATGCCTAGGTTTTTCTTGCGCTGTTTTTCAAACTTCAAAGCTTCTTCAGCCTCTTTACAGTCAGCTTCTAGCCGCTTAATTAGCTCAATGACTTCTGATAATACAGCTTCAGTTTCCCGCTTCAAGGTTAATATGTTGCTGTCTAAACATATTTAAAAGTTATATAAACAAACATACACATGGTGTCTCAGCTCCATCCACAACGTAAAGTTGGCCTGTTCACATATACCAGATTATATACAATTAGTCACAAAACAAAATTGCACTCTATAGCCCTCTCTTATTTCTGACCCAGCATAGAGAATATATATAGTAAAACAGGTAGAGGAAAAACCTCTTCTGTGCTTCTCTCAGGAACAGGAAGACCATCCTAATAAAGTACAACTGACGTCTCTACTTCCCTTTAAAATGTTTTTCCTCATTTCTGAAGAACTAATGACTACCTTAGAACACTGACAACATCGGGTTCTGGTAATACTAAGTGGGTCTATCAACATCACTGTGTAACTACTGGAATTTAAGTTAAAACACCAAAATTAACGTCTGTCAAAAAAACTACAAAAATGCTTCAAGCACTGAGGAATTGGTATATCCATAAAAGAACCTTTGAAGGGAAAAATGCTGTTCTCATTTATTAATCAGATCCATATAAACTATTTTAAAATACAATCTCTAGGGCTTTGCATGTGCCCCTAATTTTTCAGCTGAAATTTTTTGTCCAAATAACTACAAGCACAAGACAAGACACTGTTTAAAAGCTGGGGTTCAAATTCAAACCTCACCGAAGTCAATGCTGAAGTCTCTAGCTGTTGATACTTATTTACAACAGTTGTAATTGGCTTCCTTTGAATAATCAGACAGTCAAGTCTATTTTATTTTTAAAACAAAATTTTAAAACGTCCAAGCTGAATACTATTTTATTGTTCTGAACTGTGAAGGAGTGTTTCAGCCTTTATCTCAAGGAAATAACAGGAATAACCTGCAGTGAAATTATTGCAATCAGTCTGTGGAAATACCAAGAAAAAGTGTTCTGGAATTTCCAGCAGTTCCAAAGACTTATTCTTAGTAAGTTTGAACCCTAACAGTCTTAAAATACAGTAAAATTTTCATCACAGAAGCACAATATGAATCTGTATAAACAGAGTAATTTATGAATACAATTTAACAGTACTTAATATAACTTTTACCTTTCCTGTGAAAAATGTAAAAATCTCTAAAGTATTTACATTTTACATACATTATGACAGTTTTAAAATATGTTAAATAAGGAAACACTTAATTATTCAGAATTATCATAAAATATTTTTACCTTCACAATATATTGCAGTCTCTTTAACATCCAGTGGAGAAGAGCTTGATAACTGAACATCTTTTCCCATTTTTGAAATCCTGAATTCAGAGTCAACTGTGAGAACAAATCTTATCATTCAAAATGTTATGCTGTTAAACAGATACTATCAAATGGGTATTCCTTTTTAGGACCAAAAAAAAAAAAAAAATCAAAACATACACGTTTTACAATTAAAAGTATCTGACAAGTAAATAAACTAGTACAGAGGGAATTATAATTACACACCTTCCATTTATATACTGTTTTGAAAGTTTATTTCATACTACATATGCTTCTCTAAACTTTTTATTTACTGTGGATTCTTAGCTCTTGAGGCATATATCCAGGTTCAACACACAGAAGTTTTTGTCCTCCTTTTTGTAGCTCAACATAGGTATTTGGCAAGACACTCTGGAACAGCAATGTAGGCACACTGACAAGTCACTTCTGGTTGCCATCACAATCACAAATGCAACTGTAAAGTTGCTGGCAGAAGCTGCTTTTTTCTTTGCCCACCTCACTCCCCCCAAACTGGTGTCCTGGATAGTTGCCCCTCTCTCTCCCCTCTCATTATGGCACTGCTCTAGAAAGTTTAAAAACTGATTCCATGCACATTTCCAATGTGAATACTTTATATCTTGAAAAATACTATTTATCTGAGTACTATCTATCTTCACTTCTACTTAGGAAGTGAAGGGCGCTACTTGGAATGAATTTTGCTTGCATGATGGTAGTGTTCCTACTTTCATACATACAAATAAAAAGCAAACACCTTATTGTTAATACCTACACCTGAAAAGCAACAACATATATCAAAAGAGAGGACATGACAAAAAAAGAAGACATTACTGCTCTTATATATTACTTCTGAAAAGCAAAAAAATCAGAAACATTGACATTTTATCCTTGCGTGAAAAATCCTATGCTTCTGTCTTGACTTTTCTAGCAACAGTTCAGGAGGAGTAACTAACTGAGCAGGGTAACATTTAAAAGTTTATTTTATAAGTCAATACCTGTTTGTAAAATTGTCTTTTGATAGCTAGGAAGCCAGCTTTTATATGAGTATCACCTAATCTTTGGGAGTCCCCAGCCACTTAACTGCTGCCAGATACTTGAAGAAAATACCATCAGCTATTAAGGTGATGATATAGCTAAGAAAATTGAAAGCTCTATTTGCAGTGGTGGAAATCATTCTATGCCAGTAGCAAAATTGGGATCCTTTTCCAGACCAGAAATATCAGCAGAGATCTAATTCTTCTCTGAAGTGGAAATGGTGGAAGCAGCAGGTTACCCGTTTCCCCAATCAATAGGTAAGGAGGTAGCTGTGGGACCCCTGATACATACCCCAGCAGTCCGCAGTTACCTTACTGAGCATACAGAAAGGCCATCCTTTGTTTCTTACCAAAAAGACCATACTTAATGGGGTGGGACAGGTGGGATCTCAGAGCAGTATATCATGGATGGGTATGGATAAATATTAATTTGAAGTGCTAAGACTTTCTGGAAGACAAGGTTCTTTGGGTAAATCCACTATCTTTTATTAGACCAACTCAAATAGTTAGAAAAATTCTTCTTTGCAAGTTTTCAGGTACAATTACCCTTCGTTAGGCAGAAGAAGCATCTGCAAATGGTCTGTTCCTGGATGGAGTATTAAAGCAGCCAGAGGCCAGTACCTATGCAAGAAAGCCAGTCAGTTAAAATGTAAATTGAGGAGGTCAGTAGGCGAGAGACAAGTGGGGATGGGGAGGAGGGGGAGAGAGGGGAATGAAAATAGCTTTAGTCAATGGATGAGACACAGGAGGACAGGGGAAGAGAATTAATATATGCATTCCCCTTCTTACACCCACCTCTCCCCGACCTGCCTCTCACCTACTGACCACCTCAATTTATATTTTAACTGACTGGCTTTCTTGCATAGGTACTGGCTGGCCTCTGGCTACTTTACTGCTCCATCCAGAAAGAGCACAGACCATCTTCAGACATTTCCTCTACCTGACAAAGGGTAATTGTACCCAAAAGCTTTCAACAAAAAATGTTTCCAACTATCTGAGTTGGGCTAATAAAAGATATCGGATTTACTCAAAGAACCTTGTCTGCCTATTTCCTTAGGCCAACACAGTGACTACCTACACCCCTGAAACATGGAAGGTTTTCTGAATTGAAGCACCATGAAAACAGAGAAATAAATCTGTGTACAGCCTTCAAGCACCTGATCATCCAGAGCACCCCAGAGCATTGCAGACTCTGTATGTGCTGGCAATCCAGAGCTAGGGGGCTGGTGTACAGGGATTCCCAGTGTGCTTTGCAAGCACCCCCTTTCTCCCCCCCATATCTGCAGAGGTTCCAGACGACAGCTGAGAGCAAAAGGAAAGTACCAATTGGCTGACCACCCTGAGAACCACACCCATCCAGGACCAACCGTAACCCCCAGGGCTGGGATTGCATAGCCAGTGTACCTGTTCACAGTTTCCACTGCCAAAAAGACTCAGTTTTACTTCAGCCCATAATGGATGACTCCATTTTAGATTTGGTTTTGGAAAATTATGAAGGCACCATCAGGAACAACCTTAGTCATGAGTTGACTCACTTTTATATAAATGGAGATAAGAAAAGTAGGTCTATAATTACTTTTATTACTATTTCCAAAGGACAAGTTTTGACAAACTAAGGGAACTAAATCAGTGAAGTAACACGGAAAGAAAAGTCCAAGGATATGAATGCAGAGACGACCTCGGATTTCTAAGCCCAGTACAGTAGGTCCAGTGAATGCCAAATGCCATGCTCCCACTGAAGCAGAGTTAAAGCCTGCTACTTTTGCTTTTTAAAGCTTGTTCAGCTTCTGCAAGGGATGGTGGTACACAGCATCATGTACCATATGTGTACATGACCAAGGCTATGGCCACACGGACTTTGGTTCATCAACCAGTTTGGCGTAGGCAAGTCTCCAACGAGAAAGGCAATGTAGGAGGTGTTCCTGCCTATACAATGGGTGCTGGTACCATGATTCACTAGCCTCATCAACCCACAGGAGGTCAGCAGAAGGGAGAAAGCTCCAGTGCTGACTCCACTTCAGGAATGGGGACTGCAAGGACTCACATTTGTCCCAGCCATAGCCTTTACAAACTACAGCAATCAGTGTCTGCACCAAGAACATGCACACTTCCTGATCTCACTGCTGCACTGTAGGGCTCTGAGACTGCCTATATGCCAGGCAAGGCACTGAGGAGTCTTCCCCTTCATCCCAGCTGTGCATTTGCTGTTCATTAAAGCAGAGAGCTGCCTGCTGAAGGACCTGCACACAAGCCATGAGTTCCTGGATCAGTGACCTTGTTTTCTAGTACTTTGAGTTCTAGTACCTTGACACTTTGTAGCATAGCAGCTGTTTGCCTCACAAAGGCCCCAAGTTCAAAAGCAGGCAGAAAAAGTCCCCTGCTTAGTGCTTTTCCTCCAGGCTGGCTTGCAGATCATGTCAGAGATGCCGATGTGAGAGGAACCGCTATTTCAGGCATGGCAGGAGGGTCCAAGATGTGGATTCCTGCTCTGTCCTCAGTAAGGAAGGAGCTTATCCACAAAGAAAGAAGGCTGAACAATCCAACCACATGGTGATATGTGGGCCTGGCTCTGCATCCCTAGTAGAGTGCTCTGCCTCCCTCATATTCCTCTCACTGCATACAGTGCACAAGGCTGGTCCAGAGTGCATGCTGCATGCAGCATCCCACCTGCAAGGCCTAATGAGTTTGACACCCCTCCCTTTTCTACAGTAACTGTAGTTGAAATGTTATAGTCAGTGTGAATCCATCTCTACTGGTGACATGAATGTTTCATAGTTTGTAGGGCTGAGCAGATCATCAAGTCTGACCCCCTGCCATGGCAGGAAAGAGTACTGGGGTCAAACAACCCCAGCAAGGTGTTCGTCTAGCCTCCTCTTAAAGTTGGTTCCAGATCCTAGCCACCCTGACAGTGAAGTAGCGCCTCCTGATGTCTAACCTGAATTTACCCTCTGTCAGCTTGTGACCATTATTTCTAGTCACTCCTGGTACTGCTCGGGGGAACAGGGACTCCCCCAATGCCTGCTGGTCCCCTCTAACTAGTTTGTAACAGGCCACTAGATCCCCCCTCAGCCTTCTCTTGTGGAGGCTGAACAGGTTCAGGTCCCTTAGCCTCTCCTCATAGGGCCTGCCCTGCTGCTCATCATGTGAGTGGCCCTCCTCTGGACCCTCTCCATGTTGTCCACATCCCTCCTGAAGTGTGGTGCCTAGAACTGGATGCAGTACTCCAACTGGGGACTGACCAGTGTTGCATAGAGGGGGAGGATCACCCCCTTGGATCTGCTTGAGATGCATCTGTGGCCAACAAGGTATGGTTGGCCTTCCTGACTGCATCTCCACACTGCTGGCCCATGTTCATCTTGGTATCAGTGATGATTCCAAGATCTTTTCTGCCTCTGCACAGATGAGAAGGGAGTTCCCCTACCTGTAGGTATCCTGCTGGTTCTTCCTCCTCAGGTGCATCACCTTCTACTTGTCAGTGTTGAAACCTATCCTGTTCTCATCCACCCATCCCTGTAGCCTGTCTAGGTCTGATTGCAGTGTATTCTTCCCTTCTAGCGTGCCCACGTCCCCCCATATGTGTTCTATGCCTTCTCATGACACCTTGAGAGGACCCAAAAGGTGAAGCAACCACAACTATGAAACTACTATGAAACTATGAAACTCCCTCCAAGTTTCTTTATCATCTAAAGCCCATTTTAGCCTACTATGAAACTATGAAACTCCCTCCAAGTTTCTTTATCATCTAAAGCCCATTTTAGCCAAGAATCAACATCAAGAAAGGAGGGTTTGTGGGATCCATAATGACTACTTCTCAAAAGAATAGTTATTTTATACTGTTATAGAAGAAAAACGTTATTTTATAAAAAAGAAAAAAATAGTTACTTATTAAGTGTCAACATAAATCCTACTTTAGGTGACTGGCAAGAATTATCTTCTTTAGGATGGCAGGAAGGATATACAATCTTTCTTTCTGAAAACTTCATCACTGCTTCCTATCTTTGCCTCCCACTAGAATGTGGGCTGACAGGAATGAAGGGTACCTGCCACAGTCAAACAGGGATTGAAGAATGACTCCAATATCTCACATCAGATCTTCCAGCAAAATCTACTGCATAATTCTTTAAATAAGAGCAGAATGATTCGTGTAGAAGTCTTTCAGATTTCAAATATTGAAACATTTTGTAAAAAGGCCAAAGACATTACTTGTGCTCTTGCATGGTAAACTTTGATAGACAGTAGGAGAGATGAAGTTAGGTAGTTAGTATGTGGACTACTAATTACTGTAGAACTGGGAATGCCTCTCAGCCTGTAGTTCAAATACTTTTATGTGTAGTCCTCTGTTCTTCAGGGACCATGTCACTCATATTGAACACATGTCCCTCATTACTTGGAGACAGTAATCCACCCCCATCCCATTTCAGATGCATCTGTGGCCAGTGCTCTGGATGGGAAGGGGTTTCAAATAGTAACACTTTCAGGGAACTACTAGGGGATAACTACCAGAACAATACTTTGAAAATACATGATAGGACTAGAAATAAGTTTGCTTTATTAAAGTTCTCTTGGCAAACAAGCTAAACACGGCCAATGTGTTTCAGACCTAAGCCATATGTATGTTGGTATATAGCCACAGAGAACAACATAAATCTGAAACATCATGGACTTTTTAACTTTGACTAGTTAAAATATAGTAACTGACCTTTTAAACAAATTTAGTAAATGGTTTATATAAAAATCAATCAAAAAATTAAGAAACTGTAAACTCAGCAGAATGATTTTACAAATAGCACAGAACACTTCACTGAAGTAGAGTTTAACAGACAATCTGTTCTTAGCAGTTAGTATTTCCAAACCAAGGTTTAAAAAAAAAAAAAAAAAAAAAAAAAAGAATGTTTCAAAATCCATATTCAAGTAGCTGTGGAAGGGACCCGATTCCCCAAAGCACCTAGTACTTAACTGCTTTCACTGAAAATCAATTGAAGATTTAGTGGAGATGCTTCACATCCTCTTACCAGTTTCCCAAATCCTTTAGTTTTCTTAAAAAAAAAAAAAACACTATACAAGAAAGCATACTAATTTTATTTTCATTTGAAGCAGGGAAAATATACTATTAAAGTTCATAAAATGTGTATTTCTTTGTCTACTTTCTCAAACAATTATTGCCATTAAAACACAATATATGTAAAATTCTTACCACAGAATTTTCTCCTTAAGTATGTGATCATACTGCAAATGGAAAAAAATAAATGTCAGTAAACATATGGATCAAATAGATTTTCTAATTTCCAACACAAATTTAACAGTCTGCTAAACTTCATATTACAAGCTGGACACATTAAACAACTACAGTTTTGACCATTTTTCAAAATAACAAAAACCATGAATTTGAATTAGGTCCCCAAAACAAACTTTTCAATATCCTTTCAGACAAATCTCTAGGCAAATCCAGAAAGAAAAGAAAATATACAATACCAAAATACTGATTCCCATCTTCATAAAATCTAAGCAATAAATGACCTACATCATGCTAAAAATAAGTAAACAAAAATATTCTGCAAGTAAAAATAGAACCAACCTATGCAAGTTAACCTAACTTGTCTGGGATATACAGACACTGCATTTCGAGAATTTATTTTACTTTTAGTCTTAACTATCTTCTCTTAATCTTTATTCTTAACTATCTTCTCTTAATCTTTATTCTCTAAAGACAGCAGAGTTCTCTAGCAGATGTTTAATTTAATTTGTGGCAAAATTCAAAGCTCTCTATAGTGAAGAGAAATCTTCCCATTGAATTCAAAGAACTTTTGACAAAGCCCACAGAGACTGCTACTGCAGGAGTGTTGAATGGGTACACAAGTCAAACTTCAAGGTCTAAGTATTTAGGTGTTACAGCTCTGCTGAACCCAATGCAGCTATAAACAGACTGCTAAAAACGGCCAGAGCTAGCTAATTTGAGTGCTCATATATTGGTACAGCAGAGTAAACATAAGTTTATTATTTTAGAAAACATGTATTGTGTATAGGTATATTCTCACAGCAGCCTTGACTGCATTCCCAAAGATGACCATTGTAAATTTCCTGCCATGTTATCAACAGTTATGCATTTTCCTCTTCCCTCTGCTTATCTGTCCATAGATAGCCTCTCTTCTCCCCCTACAGTTTGTTTCTCTCTTCAGTCTTCTCTTTAGAAACATATAGTGCTAGCTGCCAGCTATGTTCATGCCCTGCGCCAAAGTAAGCAAGGCATTTTTAGAAAGTCCTATACATTCATAGATTATAAGGCTGGAAGCGACTTTGGAAAATCAATCAGGTCCAGCCCCCTGCACCAAGCAGGAAAGATAACTGGGGGTCAGCTGACCCCAGCAAGGTAACCGTCTAGTCTCCTCTTGAAGATTTCCAGGGTAGGTGATTATTCCACCTCTGGAGGGAGCTTATTCCACGGTCTGGACACCCTGACTGTGAAGAAGTTTTTCCTAATGTTGAGCCTGAATCAGTCTTCCAGGAGATTGTGGCCATTACTCCTACTTTTCCCCTACAGTTGCTCACTGAGCCCTTGACATAGCCCTTGATGTACTCCCCTAATGTAGCAGTAAGTTGCTACCAGGTCCCCTCTCAGCCTTCTTTTCCTCAGGCTGAAGACTCCCAGATCCCTCAGCCTTTCCCTGTATGGCTTACCATGTAAGACACTGATCATATGGGTGGCTCTTCTTTGGACTGTCTCAAGCTTGTCCGCGTCCTTGTTAAAGCATGGTGCCCAGAACTAGACAGTACTCCAGCTGAGGTCTCACCAGCACTGAGTAGAGCGGAAGAATCACCTCCTTGGTTTTGCTGGAGATGCATTGATTGATGCATGTGAGAGTATTATTTGCCCTACTGGCTACACCATCACACTGTTGGCTCATATTCATACTGTGGTGTATTATTACATTATTACCACCACATCCCTTTCATTTGTGGTGCTAGTCAGTTCGGTGCTGGCAAGCCTGTAGGTGTGTTGGGGGTTGCTTGTCTTGAGGTAGACCACTTTACATTTCCCAATGTTGAACTTCATCAGGTTCCAAACCGCTTAACTTGCTAGCCTGTCTAGGTCAACCTGTATCTGTAGCCTATCTTCAAGCATGACCACGCTTCCCCATAACTTGGTATCGTCTGCAAACTTGGCCAGTGAGCAATTCATCCCCACATGCAAATCATTAATAAAGATGTCGAAAAGTTCTGGACCAAGCACCAACCCCTGTGGGATACCACTGCCCACTTCTCACCAGGACAACACAGATCCATTCACTACAACTCTCTAGGTCCTATCCTGCAGCCACTTTCTCACCCACCTGACTTTCTAGGAGTTAAGCCCACAATCCTGCAATTTTCTCATGAGGATAACATAGGATACTAGATCAAAGGCCTTTTGCAAGTCAAGGTATACAATGTCATTCTGCTCTCTCATGTCCAGGTGGCAAGTTACCTGGTCACAGAAGGAGATGAGGTTGATGAGCCAAGACCTGCCTGTGACAAAAGCTTTGCTGGCTGTCGTTCAGAATCTTACTATTCAAACCACTAGGAAAAGAGGATATTTCATACTTGGCGAAAATAACATACATCTAAAGGGATACATTTCTGAGTTACAGAACTAGCACCATGTCATTATGGCTCATCAGGTTGTAGTCTAAAAATGAACATAGGAATCCTCTCTCAAGATATAATCTTGTTATCTAGAAACCTAAAGACCGTACTAATATTTGGGCATTTTTAGTTCGTATGTACCTGTTGAAAGAATTTTTCAAGCTTTACTTCCAGCTCTTGAATAAGATGAATAACTTTGTTAACACATAACGATGGTGTATTTACCAAAGCGCAACTGCGACGCCTGGTTGGATAACCTAATAGCACCTCTTTGCTCTTGCCTGGAAAAAAAAAGAATATGGAACATTATGTACAAAACTCAGCAATTTAGTAATACTGGATAGATTTCTTTTTTATATCTGCAAACAATATAGATATTGTGAATGACTAAAAAGATAAAGCACCTAACTCTAAAACATTCTGTACAAACTTCTATCCTACACTGATTTACAAAACAAACATCAGATCAAACCAACTTTACAGATTTTAGGAAATTACAAGTAGAAAATGGTCACGGATTAAAAGCAGGCCTGGTTCACTGATGTCCTGGATGCCACATACATCCTAAAAGTGGTTAAACTGCAGCTATGGACCATGTTAGCACAGCTGCTGGAGCCTCCATTTTGGTGTGTTTCCAGAATTCAGGGGGTGAATACCACTACAGCTTGCCTCCCCATGCCCTTATCCACTGCTTAAGTTGGGGCCTTTGGTCACTACTGGCTACTAAAGTCAGCAGCAACAGAAAAGGGGGTAAACAGCCATGGCATTCACCCCCACCCTTTGTTCAAAGGCCATGCCAACCAGTGGCTGTCAGCCACACCAACAAGCCACTGCCCCACCACCAGAGGTGGATCATCCAGCCTCTGAGAAGCCCTGATGTTTAGATCTGACCACCAGGCCAAATAAGTTGGACACCCCTGGGTTAAGGAATAAAATCTAAAATGAGACAAGGGAAATCTAAGAAAAAAGGGAACTAAAACGAAGAAAAAGAGAGAGAGACAAGACAAAGGGCTTAAAAGGCCAAAATGCAGTTTACTATGCTCCCCCATCTCCAGATTTACCATAATTGGAATGAGTTTGATGGTTTTCATCTGTTCCTCCAAGCAAACTTGTTTAAAACAAAAATGACAACAAATAATAGGATGTGATTACCACTTTCTCCTCTAGAAAGGCTGAGACTAGAATAAAAGGGATCACAGGACACTAATGGTTCTGTAGGCAAACTTGAACTGCTCCTGAATATATTAAACCTGGCTGTAGCCAGAGTAACCTTTTATTTTTAAAAAGGATGGAGGCACAGAAAAAACACTTTTCATTTTCTGGAAACTACCTCATTTACATTACCCTATTTACAAAATTCAAATGACCTGAAAATACATTTTTTTTTATGAAGTCACTCAGGTTAAACCACCACTCAATTTTCCTCTCCCCTTATACAGTTCTACAGCTTGATACAAAGCCAGACTATGCCACCTGACTCGCATTTAAGTAGTATAGAGAATTCCAATTGGCTGTCCTGTAAATCCCCTAGATATAAAATCATGTGAGGTTAAATAATGTCATTGGTGCATCGACACATATGTTTTGCTGCAGAGAAAACTAATTAGCTCTGCAGTCAAGTGTCACTGTTTACATATGCACAAAGCATATTAGGGCACAGTAAACCAATTCAATCTGCTGTAAGATTAGTAGAATTGGGGACAGTACTATCTTACAGAGGAGTAAATAGCTACACTGAAACATGTGTAGATGCTGACTGGGGATGTAAATTGTGCGCAGTCAGCATAGCCAGACAGGGGCCTGCTCTGCCCCAATTCAAATTGCTGCTGTCCTCAGCGCACATGTAGACGCTGCGCTCAGAAGCAGTTTACTCTGGCTCTAACTGCTCCTGAGCTTACTGCTTTACATTAATTGCACGTTACCCACTGTGTCCTGAAAAAGAATTTCAACTATAACTGTAACTGAAATTGAGATGTAACAAAACAAACAAACAAACAAAAACAATTCTTCCCTTGGAGAAAGTTTCACTTATTGTCTTGGCAGCAAATGAAACAGAAATTTGTGTGATTTCAAACCATTCCAGATAAAAGCCAAGGACCTTTTAACCTCAATTTGTGGTGAAGAGTCTCATCAGGATGGGAATGACAGCTTGCAGAAAATATTGGCAGGATAACTGACTAAGGCGACCATTCAACACTGCCTCTGGAAGGAATTTTGGATGACTCTATATGGGAAGCCAATGGTCTGTGCAGGGTGCACATGCCGCACTCCCTAACAGGTAGGTAGTACAGCAGTTGTACTTCTCCTATATACAGAAACACAATTGCTCTTCCCATTTTCCTCTAAAGTGCTGAATCTCTGCATCATGTTCTACATAAACCAGTGCTTAAAAGGCACAATGTGGCTCAAAGTCTACACAACTAAAGTAGAAAAAAAAAAAAAAAAAGAGTAGAAAAGATAAGACTTAAGATTCCTAATGCTACATAATTTCAACTTTGCTGAAAATATTTAGAATCTTCTTTTTGTCCTATTAAATCTATAATACATTAATACTGGATTTTTCAAATGCACTTCCAAATGCATAAAAAGGTGGCCAAAATAATGTTGCCATTTTTTGCATTTCCTGATTCTCTTTAAAGTATTATTTAAGTTAAATTTTCTCAATGATTTTTTTAAGTCAGCGTATTTAACAAGAATTCATCTTCAACAGACTGTAACCACAAACTACATGAACAACTTTACAAATCCACTCATAAATGGCAAGTAAAATGTACTTTGATGAGAAAGAGAATTATTTATTATTTTCTGCAGAATGTAAAAGTGATATGTAATTCTAGTCAACTTTATAGTTATTCCAAACAGAAAAAATAATTTTGATTTCAGGGGAAAGACAGGGAGGTAGATAATGACTGGATTTAATGTCACTAGGGCCCTCTCTCCCTAGCTCCACAAAAGTTGTCAAGCATTATTGCAAGTAGGAGGAGAGAAAAGAAATTTAATATATATTAAATCAGTTACAAAATCATAAAAATAATTAGTTCTTTTTAAAAGGCTTTCAAAACCTAAATCAATTGAAAGCTGTATAATATAAAAGTTTAGACAGAGGACTTACCAGGTGGGGGCTCACTACTATCCTTGGAAGAACAGGAAAGTGATTGCGTCTCAAACATTATTGCGACTAGACCTTGCAGCCTAATTTAAAGAAATTAAATATTTATTGAAGACAAGTGCATTTATTTCAATCACCCTAGAAAACAGTATTTCTGCAGGTTTACATAACTATATTGGTAGTAAAAGGCAGACACATTTTCTGTATATGGGCGAGTGACTTTGATATTACAAACCACCAAATGAAACCATCTCAATCATAATTTAATTAACTAAAACTGTGGATAAAGAACAGGCTGTCAAGTCTTCATGCACATAGCCTAAACGTTTAAATTATGCATGTTATTTTGTATTCAGCCATGAGCACAATTAATAACAGCAAAGATTTAAGAGACAAAATGGATGACCTACAATATTATTTTGAACAAACATAATAGCCATTTGACAATGATCCATAAATATGTAAAATCTGTAAAAGATAATCATGTTTGTCTACAGGGATAGAGAGACCCATGCAAGGGAAAAAAGAAAAACCTACTAAATCCCACGCAAACTAACTAGCAAAGGTTACCACAGTAAATACTCTAAACAGTGTTAAAAAAGACATGAACATTTATAATAAAGAGGCGAAAGAATGCTAGAGAAATGAAACTGCACCAAATATGCTAAATGGAATGCCAAAGACACTATGGCACATTAGTAGCATGGATTTGTTTCTTTTATATTAATGTAACAGGCCCTGAAAAACTCCAGCACGTTAGTTCCTAGATTGTTGGTGCAAAACAGATTCTTGGGAGCACAGGTTCACAATACATGCACAAAATGTTGTTTGCTTGCTGATTTTTCTAAGCACACAAGTTACATGGGAATGGCATGTGGAAAAGTGTCTAATAAGCCAACTCATTTGTCCATGCAAAGTTACGCTAGGTAAGGTTGGGGTTTTGTTTTAGTCATGATGGATCAGCAAACATACAAGGCGGAAAAAGCCCTGTACTCTTATACTACTAAGATTTTGTAAAATCTGGCACTTTTTCAATTTTCCAAAAGTACTTTTTTCCAGTGGTGGGCCCTAATAATTTGCAAAGGAATTGACTAATTTAGCTAACACACAGAATTTTAAATATATCTGTAAGGCTAGGAACAGACATTCAAAAAGCCCAAGCCTTAATTGATTCAATCTTTGCAGGTTAGTCTAATCCACATAGATTGAACTGGATTTGCGAGTGAATAGACATTTAGATTCCAGAAATTCAGGCAGATGCCTTCAGTGGCTCAGGCTAGAAACTGGGGGGGCGCTAAAACGAGCCCTCCCTTCCCTTCAGGCTGGAGGAAAGCTGAACTGAGGGGGGCATGGCCAGGCCCCAGCAGGCTGAGTATGACTGGGGGTTTAAGCCCCCACCCTGAAGGGACCGCAGCCAAACTCTGCCTGGCTTTTCCCCCCTGCTCATGACTCAGCATGGCTTGGGACAACCCAGAGCCCCCCTCCCAGCCAGGGGGCAATCCCATTGTGCATTCCCAGCTGCCAGCATCAGGATTTTGCTTGGCAAAGCCCAGGAGCAAAGACCTGACCGGAAGGAGGGAGGGGCCCAGGAGCCAAGGTCCATAAAGGAAAGCTCCTGCCCGGCAGCCTCTTCTACCTGCTGGAAAGCAGTGCCCAGGATGGCCCTGGCCCCAGCCCCTGCAGCAACATACATGGTGCGGGCTTGCCCCTTCAGCCCCAGTGTTATTACCTGTGTCCCCCAGGCCACTGAGCGCCAAGCTGGACATGCCTTGCTCACTGTTCTTCTACCTCATGGTGGCACAGCACAGCCCTGAGTATGAGGCACCAGGTTCAGGGTTCTACCCCTATGGCTTCCCTGCTGCAGTCAAGGGGTCCTGCTCTGGCCATACTGGTTGGCATCACTCGCACCACCAAACTGCAGTCAGCTGCCAGGTGGGCCGATGGCAACAGGGAAGCTGTAGGGGTAGCACCCCATGCCTGGTACGCAAAGCCATGGTGCACCTACAGCCTCCTTGCCGCTGCCATCTAGTGTGTGGCCAGAGGCTGACCTAGCATGGCTCACTGCAGTGAAGGGGACAAGAAGAGGGTTTATTCTCCCCTCCATTCCCTCTCCCCATGGGATCTCCAGCCAGGGTCTGCCTGGCCAGGTGCGAGCAGTAAAGGTGGCAGCCATGACTGGCAGACCCCAGCTGTAGTCCTCCAGTAGAAGATGGGATAGAGGGATAAACCTCCTCCTTGTCCCCTTCACCTCATGGGGCCATGCCTCAGGTAGTGGTGACAGCAGCAGCAGGGAAGCTTGAGGCACAGTACAGCACTGGGCACCATGCACAGGGTACTACCCCTACAGATTCCCCGCCACCACTACCACTTCCCCACCATTGCCACAGCCATCATAGGAGCCCACTCTGGCCGTACTAGCAGGCGTCACACAGGCTGCTGAACTGCAGTCAGCTGCCAGGCAACACACAGTGGCAGCAGGGAAGCAGATAGTGCCCTGTGCCTGGTACATAGGGCAACACTGCGCCTATGGCTTGCCCATTGCCACCTGCTCACCCAATGGCTGACTGCAGTTTGATGGCCTGGGCAGCACCTACTAGGACAGCCAGCGTGGGCCCCCATGACAGCAGCCAGCAGCAGCAGTGGTGGGGAAGCCATAGGGGTAGAACCCCACACCTGGTACATGGGGCTATGCTGTGTCCCCCCACTCCCACCCCCAGGTAGCAGAAGAGCCAGCAGTGCATGCCCAACCTGGTGCCCAGCAGCCACAGGTAACAGGACTGGGGCTGAGGTCACACTGTGCGCACTGCTGCATAAACTACGGCCAGCCTGGGCACCACTCTCCAGCATGTAGAAGGGGCCACCAGGCAGCAGCTGCTTCCCCAGCTGCATGCTTGGCTCAGCTAGCTGACACATTCAAGCCCCTTCCCTGCTGCCCACCAGCCTGAGTCCCTCTGCTTGGTGGGGCTCACATCCATGATGGAGCTGCTGCTACTATGATCCCTCTGTGCCTATCCCCACCTAGGCTTAGGGTCGTTTGGCTCCCCTCCTTCCCTACAATCAGGTCTTTGCTTCTGGGCTGCCCCAAGCGACACCCCAGCCCCAGCAGCTGGGAAGGCGCAGTGGGATCATTCCCTGGCTGGGAGTGGGGTTTTGTGAACAAGGGGGGAAAGCCGAGCAGACCCTGGCTGGGGTCTCTACCGGTGGGATGGGGGGGGAGGTGAATTACACTTCCCTCCATCCCCTTTTCCCTTAAGGTTGCTCCCAGGGCTGGCCATGCCCCCCACTTCTCCAGCGGTGCATGGTGGGGAATGCCTGAGAGGGCCTGCTGTGCCCCGTCAGGCAGACTTCAGCTGGGATCCCACAGTGGAAGAGGGGAGGGAGGGGGGAAATAAACAAACACTCTCCCTGCCCCCTTCGCCTAAAGGGGCCATGCCAGCCAGCATCTGGCCATGCTTCTACCCCTGCTCCAGCTAAAGCAGACAGCACAACCCAGCCCAGGGCTGCAGAGCATGCTGGGATGCTAGGGGACTCTGATTTAACTTAAACCAGGAATGGATCTGGGACAGAAGTTCCATAAACTGGTTTAACCTCATTCAGTCATGTTTAATACTAATTAAACACAAGCTAATTCTATTCCATCTTGGAGGAAAGGCAGCAAGAGGGCACAGCAGCCCCCCTAGCTCTCCAGGAATTTAGCAGACGACCTGACGCTAAAAAGAAAGGCTTACAAAGGATGGAGGATAGAATTCACCTCCAAGGAGGAATATTCTACACTGATCCAGTCCTGCAGGGAGCAAACCAGGAAAGCCAAGGCTGCAACTGAACTCCAACTTGCTTCGAGCATCAAGGACAATAAGAAGTCCTTTTTCAGACATGTGGGGAGCCGGAGGAAAAAGCAAGGGCAACATTGGACCACTGCTGAACCAGATGGGACAACTGATGCCCAGGAAAAAGCCAACCTTTGAAATGGGTACTTTGCGTTGGTCTTTCATCAGTCCCATTGGACGCCCATGCTCGCTACGGGACAGGAAGGTCCAAGTCAGGGAGATCCTGACCTTGTGAAGGAACACCTTGAGAACCTGGATACCTTCAAGTCAGCTGGCCCCGACAATCTACACCCCAGAGTACTCAAGAAGCTGGCCAGCATCATAGCCCAGCCTCTGAAACAGATCTTTGAAAACTCCTGGTGCTTTGGTGTAGTTCCTGAAGACTGAAAGAAGGCCAGTGTGGTGCCTATCTTCAAGAAGGGGAGGAAAGTGGATCTGGCTAACTGCCCATCAGCCTGACTTCTATCCTGGGAAAGATCTTAGAAAGGTTCATTGAAGAGGCCATTCTTAATGGACTGGCCAATGCCAACATCCTGAGGGATAGCCAGCAAGGGTTTGTTGCGGGTAGGTCTTGTTTGACCAATCTCATTTCCTTCTATGACCAGGTGACTTATCACCTGGACAGGGGAGAAGAGATTGATGTCATATATCTTGACTTCAAAAAAGCCTTTGATCTGGTATCCCATGATCACCTCTTGGCAAAACTGGACAATTGTGGCCTTGGGTCCACCACAATCCGCTGGCTGGGAAATTGGCTCAGTAGTTGGACCCAGTGGGTAGTAATTGATGGCAGTCACTCATTATGGTGTCCTGTGACAAGTGGGGTCCCCCAACGCTCTGTCCTTGGACCCATATTGTTCAACATCTTCATTAATGATGTGGACATTGGAGTCAGAAGCGGACTGGCCAAGTTTGCCAATGACACCAAACTTTGGGGCAAAGCATCCACACCAGAAGACAGGTGGGTAATCCAGGCTCAGCAAATGGGCGGACGAGAACCTGATGGTGTTTAACACCGAAAAATGCAAGGTTCTCCACCTTGGAAGAAAAAACCTGCAGCATCCTTATAGGCTAGGCAGTGCTACGTTGGATAGCACTACAGAAGAAAGAGACTTGGGGGTCATCATTGACCACAAGATGAACATGAGCCTGCAATGCAATGCTACGGCTAGTAAAGTGACCAAAATGCTGGCTTGCATTCATAGATGCTTCTCAAGCAAAGCCCGGGATGTCATTCTCCTGCTTTACTCGGCCTTGGTGAGGCCGCAGCTGGAGTACTGCATCCAGTTTTGGGCTCCACAATTCAAAAAGGATGTGGAGAGGCTTGCGAGAGTCCAGAGAAGAGCCACGCGTATGATCAGAGGTCAGGAAAACAGATGTTACGACGACAGGCTGAGAGCCATGGGGCTATTTAGCCTGGAAAAGCACAGGCTCAGGGGTGACCTGATGGCCACCTATAAGTTTATCAGGGATGACCACCAGTTTCTTGGGGAATGCTTGTTCACCAGAGCGCCCCAAGGGATGACGAGGTCGAACGGTCACAAACTCCTGCAAGACCGTTTCAGGCTGGACATAAGGAAGAATTTCTTTACTGTCCGAGCCCCCAAGGTCTGGAACAGTCTGCCAGCGGAGGTGGTTCAAGCACCTACATTGAACACCTTCAAGAGTAAATTGGATACTTATCTTGCTGGGATCCTATGACCCCAGCTGACTTCCTGCCCTTCGGGTGGGGGGCTGGATTCTATCTTCTGAAGTCCCTTCCAGCCCTAATGTCTATGAAATCTATGAATACTATATTCAACCAGGTTCATCTTAAACCAATTTTGACCATTTTGAAACTGGTTTGTGTGCACTGAACTTCTGTTCTGTTACAGATATAAACCAGTTTCTGATCAGTTAAAATAGTTTGTGTGTAACTTCTGTCCCTAATCTAAAAGAGTATCAGCTTCCAGGTGTCGCGGCCTGATGACCGGTGCACCCTTGACCTGCGAGCCTGGGTCCGCACGACCGGCTTGGCGCGAGGGGGGATTTATGACCTGACAGGTAGGTGTTAATGGCAAGCAGGAGTCAGATGATTTAAAGCATAATGTTACACAGAAAGTTTATTTTACTTACGCTACTGATGTGATGCAGCCCAAGCAGAGGAGTTGATTTATTCAGTTACAGCATGCAGATAACATGTTACCCAGTGTTTACAGAGTGGGTAAGAGAGTTGCTTGTTACAGATTCTGAGCGATTCACATAAGCCGTTGCAGTCTGCAGATTACCGAGAGCTCTTGATAAGAAAGATAACGAGGGAGATAAATCGAGCCAGCAAGGACGGAGTTACGCCGAGATAAAGATCAGAGGCGGGGAGATGTTTGTAAGAGGCCACTTTACAAACTGTGTCTCCTGGGTGTGTGTGGAGAGTTCTCCACTTTGGGCAGAAGTTCTTTCAAAGTTATACTTAGCTAGGTGGCCAATTACTGCACGCCAGGCATGAATAGTTAAAGAGTTGGCACTTGTGCTCTCTTTGTTTGCTCAGGTTTCAAAAAAAAAAGTGGGGGGTTATTTTTGCTTGTGTGGTACTGGTCCTGTTTGGTCACAGGAGGGCAAGCATAGTACATTATTTAATTTTTACAGCTTCACTAAAGTCAGCTAATTTGGAGTTTCATTTTTATCTGGTCACCGTGGGTACCAATATCTTTCATGCTGAGTTGTCAAGGTCAGTTTCTCTCTCTCGTATGGGAGCTCAAGTGATTTGAAATGAGGCAGAGACAGGGGTGTGTATATGCAGCACTGTTAATACAGAGGGATAGACTACAATTGCAGAGTTTGTTGCGTTACCCTCCGACCTGTTTGCCTCTGACCTTTTGCCATCGGCATCTGAAATCAAAGACTTTGATCTTTGACACTAGGACTCTACAAAAAGATGTAAAATTATTCTGCTGGATCATTGACAGCAAACGCAGATGGGCCCTGTTAACTCCAACCCAGGAGTATATAAGAGGTTGAGTGTATCCCCAAATCAAGGAGAAGCAGAGACAGACAGACAGAAGTTTTCAGGAAAAACAATAGGAATTGCTAAACTTTGGAAGAAACTTAGGGTGCATCTTCTGGTTCTCGATTAAACAACAAAGGGCAAACAACAAGGAAGGGGTAAGATCTGTTCATTATCTAGTATACAATGTACTGGGCTGAGACATGGGTCTGAATATCAGCTGCTTAAAACTCCATAGCCTGTCTTTCACAAAAACAATGACATTATTGAAAAAAACTGCAAAATACTTCGACTATAAAGAATGCATACTGGACACCCAAAGTGGATGGCAAAGATTATCATCTCAGCATGACGTTTTCAGAGGTGGTGAGCTTCTTTAGACTTTAACTCCTTTAGGCTCATCTGAAAAGCCCGCTCCAAAACTATTCTGGTATTAGAACAGACAGACATTCACAACACTATCTGCCCAACTGGTGATTAGCTGCTCTTCCTTAATACTACTGCACACAGAGAAGCAACTGAAACCTGAAGCATTAAAACCTATTACAGATATAAGGTGTGATGGCACAAATTAGCAACAGCAGAAGTATTACAATAACAAATCTGTTAAATCAACGTGTTTAGCACCAGTACCTCTCTATGAGTACTTCTCTGTACAATTGGCAGCTCGGAACGTTATCCCACACAAAACAAGTTGCAAAGAATCAAGACAATTTACATCAAAAAAAATTTTGAAGCGAGACAAAGACAAACATGACATTGTGGCCACAATATACCTTTTTGAAGTCACTATATGCTGCTCCACAAAAGAAGAAAAAAGGGAAAAAAGCATTGTGAATGCTTAGCTTCATCAGGTATATAAATGGGTAAATGCTTCTACATTCTATTTCACACCTCATTAAATATGTCTGAAGCTGCAGTGCACATATACAACTTTTTTAATTACTTTCTGGTACTTTAAACTACTGTAACCGAAATAATAATTTGTCACTATAGCTATTAAAGACATCAAATTTATAACAGCAACATCTCAAAATAGAAGGAGTAGAGATCAGCAGAAGCAGAATTCTTCAGTGAGAGGAAGGACATAATACATTTTATATTTTGCTAAAGATTTTGTAAAATTTAAAAAAAAAGTTTAAAGAAAAAGAAATTAGTAGTCTAGTAATTAGAGTTAAGCTAGATAATGCAAATGATGATTAATATTTTTCATTCTAAATCCTATTCTCATCAAGGCTATCAGAATTTACAATTCATAACAAATGTCACACAAAAAACTGCTGCAAATCTATTGATTAGACATCACTGTGGTCCACATTATATGCCTGCCCACTACATACTTGCTAACCTGAGTTCCAAACTCCCTGTGTTACTGATGGATCATTGTGAAGTCATTGAAAATGCACATTATGTTCCTGATATGCATAAAAATATTTTGACCAAATTAAAAGAAAGATCAGCAAAATACTTCTCATTCATATGTCCATGCTCCATTAGCCGTGCAACATGCAATCCATGTTGTAAATAAGATAAGGGTCTTGTCCTTGGGGGGTGGAAGAGAATATGCAGGTCAGGTAAACAAAAGCAACATAGTGATACATAAAGAAAAAATGCTATGTAGTTTAGACTGCACAAAAAAACCCAGCAACCTTAATTTTGTTGTTTTTGTCACTGCCTGGGTTGATTTTTTTTTTTTTTTTACAACATCAGAACTCTAACTTTTTAATGTTGTGTGTAAGAGGAAGCTAGAAGTTCCTGTTCCTTTAAGGGGGAGATGGCAGCAGAAACTGCCCCAGGCAATTGAACAGAGGATAGCTGCAGGACAGAAGGCACAGCTCCCCATTAAGGTGAAGAGGCACCCCTGCAGCTAGTCAAAGAACACCTGATCAGAAGGAGCGGGAGCCCAGGTGATATAAACCTGAGTTCCTGAGGACCCGTGCACACCTAAATGCTGCTGGAAGAGGAGCTCTCACTAGCTCAGACTGATGTGGAAAGGGAACTGGCCCAGAAGTGGATTAAGATTCATGGGGGCCCTGGGCCCAGGCCCCCACCGTTCCTGCAGCAGTGGACTCCATCCCTGGCCAGCGCAGTGAGACCAGCAGCTGGAGTAAGATGTACTGCTCCCCCAGGCCTAGGCCAGAAGCTATGGCCGACCCCACCTTCAGGTCCACGCTGAAGCCAGCACCCAGGGTCCAAAGCCACTGCCCACCAGGTGCATGCTGTGTGGGCCAAACTCCAAGGATGGCAGTGGTAGGCTGACCTGGAGGGGAAGATTTAAAATTACTGCTTATGGATTTGTTTGTTTTTGGGGGGAGGGGGTTGTTCTAGTTTTAGACCAGAGGACTGGGAGTGGATGATAGGAGTGTATTGGAGACTGCAGGGAGGCCCAGCATAGAGCTCTTGCAGGGTCTAGGACTTGGTATGCTGCATGGGAAAGAAGTCCAAACACTTTAGAAGGAGGCTGAATGGAGAATAGCCATGCCCTGGGTCAGAGATGGCAGGGAGAGCTGACTTGAATCAAGACCAGCCTCGCCCTGGACCAGGGACAATGGAGGGGCTGGGCTGAACTGAGATCAGCCCTGCCCTGCATCAGGGATGCCAAGATTGGTGAGATAAGGCATAAAACAGGGCTGAGGAGCCTGGAGACCAGATAACCAGAGAGGGCTGAGGTCAAGAGAGCTGGGCCCAAATCAGTGGACGGGACTGGAAGCCTACAGCCAGAGAAAAGGGGGGCTAAGGACAAGAGGGATGAGGCCTCTATGAAACAACTAAAATGTGGACAGAATAATAGTTGGGTATGACTGTAGGGTTGGAAGGAAGCCGCATTTAAAAGCGGTAAGGCTTAAATAAGGGCCATATGTGGTGGCCACTGGTCTACCAATGCCAACTAGGCACCAGTAAGTCTGCCAGGGTGCAAGAGAGGCCCCTGAGGAATTGCATGATTTTGGCTAGCAGGCAGAGGGCCCAGCAATCATGAGAAATGAATGAAAGTAGGCAAAGCATTGGTTGGGGCACTCCAGGACTCAGGGCAGCCTCCCTATTAATATCAAAGGAGAATCAAGGCTTGGCGGATGAGATAAATAAGGGTGACTTACATAGAGGGCTGGGAGTGTAGGCAGGAGTATAGGCCACAGCCATCCCAATGGCCCATTCTGTTGCAAGTGTCCAAGGATTTATTGTTTTTTTCTAAAAATCAAGTGAGACAACAACTCTTTCCTTGCACTGAATGAAACAAGACTAATTTGAAACACATTAACAGATCATGCAGAGTGAGATGAGGTCCTCTGCGGTTAGTCTCATGAACTACAAATAACCTATCACTCTTGAAGAAATACTTAGCTCCATTTAAGTCTCTTACAGATAGTTGGACTATATCACTGCAGATTAGAGATGGAGGGAACTAAAGGCAGGGTGATGGTGTGGTTGAGGTGGAAAATAGAAATAACCCTCAGACAAAAATGTAGGCTGTTAGCAAGAAAGCTACCTTACACTCATGAAAGGAGCACTGTATATGTATATGGATCCAGTGGCAGAGCCCATAGCCAAGGAGTTCAGGTTAAAGAAGGGTACCTATGTGAGCACTGCAGTGAAGGGGGGCACAAGGTGCATGGGAAGGACGCAGTACAGCAGGGAGGCACTGGATGCATGGCTCTGGGAAGTGTAGGTATTTGGTGGAGGTGGGGGGAATGTGTAGTGGAAGGAGAGCACCCAGGTATGTGGTGCAATGAGGAGATGCAGTGTAGCATGTGGGCAACATGCAGTATGCAGCTCCACAGGCCAATGATCCCCACTGCTGTAGCCTATGGGCTTGCAGCCCTTGGCTGCTTAGAAGATGGACAGCCCTCCTTTAAGCAGTTCAGCCAGCTAGCTAGCATTTATTCTGCAAGTCACAAATCTTAAATCAGGATGGAGAATAAGTGTGCCGGGGGAATATGAGAACCGGAAAAAGTCAGATGAAAAAGAATGGATAATCCACAATCAGTGGACACCAGGCCAAGAACCAAAGCTGACAGGCTCACACAGGGACTAAAGCAGCCAATTGAGCCTCTACCATCAATTTTATACTCAGAAATCTAAGTTTCAAGGGATATGTAGGTAACACACAAAAATATGGATCCACCACAAGAGAAATGGATTTTTCAATCAGATGTATTGTATAAGGAATATGAAAAGAAGAACCAGAAGGGCTGCCTTAGAGTGGTTCCCAACCTTTTTAGATTGCAGATGAGCAAACCATGGACTAGAAGTGACCACAGACCGGCAAACTGCAGACTGGAAGTGTCTGACATACTGTGGACTGGCAGCCAACCCTTTCTTACACTCAGTGCTGAGTATAAAGAAGGGTTGGCTGCCAGTCTACAATATGCCAGTCACTTCCAGTCTGCAGTTTACCAGTCGGCGATTACTTGAAGTCCAGCAGCCAACCCTTCACGGCATGGTACCAGACCACAGCCCAGTGGTTGGGAACCTCTGCCTTAGACGATGCAATGAAAGGAAAGCATCTCTCATTGCATTCTGATTTATCCATATGAGCAACCACAACCATAGGAGGGTACTTGATAGTGTTTTTTCTCTCCAGTATTACCCAAAGAAGAAACTCAACTGTATTGCTACGTGGCAAGGCAATTGCACATCATGTGCAAAACTCAAGTACATATTTATGAAAATTTAATGTAGAATGCCATTTTTAACATAAATAAAATACTTTTATGACTCAGTAGGCACATCTACACGTGAAATTAATGCAACACAATAAACTCTGGCGCATATAATGCTAAAGTTTATTGCTCACAGGCACCATGTTTACACATGCACCTAGGACTGCAGCAAATGGAGCCAGGTTGGACCAACCCTAAGCTGGCAGGGTACCTGGGGGGGGGGGGGGGGGGGGGTCAGCCTGCCAGCCTGGAGCTGCTCCAACCTGGCTTAGCATGCTGTGGAGTGGTTGGGCATCAGGGTGCTCCAATGGAGCACCCCCGCAGGCAGTCCCTGCACTGAAGTAGGCAGTCCCCGCACTGAAGCATCCTAGTGCACCATTCAGCCCCATCAGCACCTACACATGTTGCTGTGCGCTAAAGAATGCCACCGTAAAATAGTACTTGTACTTACAAGTACTAGCCTATGGTGGAATTAGGCTACAGGAAACTAATTAATAGGGCTGCATGTGTAGACACTGAGATTTTACTGAGGAGCTAACTAGCCAGCTCTTTGGTAAATGCCTTATGTAGATGTGCCCTGTATGTTCAAAAGAAAAATGAATAATTCTTTTCACAGAAGGGCATAGGATTTTTCTTGTATTACACAAGTCTAGTTCTACCAAACAGGATGGTTTAAGACAGAGGTGGACAAAATGATGGATCTGGCTGGCAGCTGGACTCCATTTCCCATGCAGGCAGTGGATCGCAGTTTTGGCTCTGCTCCAGACTTTGCTGTCTCTGCCATAAGATCCCAGCCCTAGAGAAGCTCCCTGCCCAGCTATGCACCCTGCCAACAGTGCAAGGCCAGTTTTTATGGAAACCCTGGCTGTCACAGCCCCACTGCTGCTAGGGTCTCCATAGAAACAACTCCAGCAACATGAGCAGGGGATGCTGGGAAATAGATTCCACTGTGGGCCCGATCTGGCCCATGGACCCAACTTTGCCCACCCCTGGTTCAGAAGCAGTGGCTTGAGTCAAAGTGTAAACGTTCTTTTTACTACCGTCTATGCACAAAGCTTTCAATCATTACATGGACCAACTGGAGATGTTATGTAATATGAAGGGAGGGGTTTTTCCTCCCAAAACCACATGGGCAGTAACTAGCCTTTAGCCAAACTGTTTACAGAATAAAATTAAACAACAGTATCATCACTTTATCATCTGTATGGCTAGTATTTATCAAGAGCAAGCAAGCAGGAGCGCACACACAGACACACGAAGGTAACAAAAAGGATACATTAGCTTGCCTGTTGCATTTTACCTCTAAGACAAATTCAAGACAGTACCACTATGGGTAGGGACTACCAGAATCTTTACCAGAAGTGCACTGTGCAGCAGCTCCTTTAATTTTGCAATGTCCCCAGTGCACCCCCCTCACCCACCACTGATTGGTGGAGGCACCCCATGGGCTTTGCCACTTCTCCTGATGGCACGGAGGTGAAAACTGTAGTTTTAAATAAGCCATGGTTTTTGCCTCCTGTTCAGTCAACAGCAAGTAGTGGAGCCACCAGGGCCCCTCCACCAATTGCACTGACAGGCAAAAATCGCAGCATATTTAAAACCATAGTTTTGCCTCCCCACCAATCAGGGGCAAGCAGCAGGTGCCTCTGCCAGCCAGTGGCAAGGGGGCACATGGGGGAAACTTCAAGATCAAAGGAGTTGCTATGCAGTGCACTTCCAGTGTGAATTCCAGTGGTCCCTACCTATAGGACATGGTCCATTATGTTCTCTAGACTAGCTTGAAATCTTACCATATTTTGGTGCATAGAAATATTATACACATCTTTGTTTTTGAAAGCCAAAATGAAGTAAAAAAGATTTTTCCAGAGTTATGGCTGCACAGGGCAGAGTTTAATCTTCAGCTGAATCACCCTCCCTCTCCTGTTTAACTGAAGGTGAACTCAGAGCTACTGCTGAAGACTGGTCTCCCTGGTTGGATCTATGTTTTTGAAAAAAAGCTAAATAATCTCCAGGCTATGAAATAGGAGGAGAGAGACCAGGAACAGTTAGCAGACAGCAAAATCGACCTAAGGACAGTTAGCTTGCTTAGTGGAACACTGAGACCATTAAAGAGAGGAGACGATGATTAAACACCTGTTGGAGTTAAGAACAATAAGCTATTAATCAACTGACTCCCTCAGCTGTCTCACTAGCAGTGCTACAACTGCTGCACTGGGGAGCAGAAGCACCTTCTTGATTCCTATCCCAGGCAGAAAATCAGCTTCCTTGTTTAATACACATAATTGTACCCTAATTTTGGGGGGCTGTTTTTGAGGAAAAAGGTATGTTATATGCAAGAAAATACTATATGTTCTGCTG
The DNA here is from genome assembly GCF_052110815.1 of Crocodylus siamensis. Lineage (NCBI taxonomy): Eukaryota > Metazoa > Chordata > Crocodylia > Crocodylidae > Crocodylus > Crocodylus siamensis. Next base: position 182,087,869 of record NC_143397.1, read on the forward strand.
AATTTCCATCTCTCTCTTTGAAAGGCTGTTCTGGGTGAAAGGACAGGGATTTTTTTTAACTTCTCCAAAGAGCAATTTTGGAAATACATTTTTTTGTGATCCCAGGTAAAGGACCTTAACCCAAGTCCAGCCTTGATCTTCAGACATGTCAGCAAGTCAGTCTGTGATCTATAATATAAAATTTTCAAAAGTCTAGGCTGAAATAATTTCCTGAAAAATAGTCATGTAGACCTGCACATAGTAAGAGAATAACAGAACCATATTTAAAAATATATGTGCTGAAGTAAAAACCTAAATCTATCCATCACCTCCAGAGAAATATTTTGAGTGGAGGAAGTAGGACCGAGTTGCACCTGAAGTTAAAAAATAAACAGAAACTAAAGTAATTCTTCCCAGTATCCTTTACATGGACCCAGCAGTCTATCCAGCTCACTGAAAACAAGATCTGACAGATTTAATAAAGTGTTTTTCATAAAAAAATTGGAGTACCATGCAGGGAAATAAGACAATAGAAGGGGTGGTAATAACTGGAGAAATAAATTTAAGTGTTTTGTTTTCTCTCATTCTCTGCTTTTTATTTAAGATTGTATCGTCTCAGATCATATACTCCAGGAATGTCACCCAAGAGAGAACAACCACATTACAGACAGAGCTATTTGGACACCATTGTGTAGGCAAACAGGAAAGCCTTGAATCAAATACCCTCAAAAACACAGCAAAACCTTTGTGTTATTCCAAGACAAGCAGAGAATGTAGTAAAAGGTGAATAACTTTGTATACCCCTTACAGTTTTCAAATTATATCACTCGGCAAACACTGAATCAAAATTCTTTTAAGTGCATTTGAGTCAGGAATCTGTGACAGTTTATCCCCATAATCTAAAAAGGAAGGACATTCAGGTGGTTATAGTGCTAGCATGTCAGAGCAGAGTTAAAGCAAGCCATAGTTTTCAATGCAACTGTGACAAGGCACTTTCTCTCTCCAAGCCTCAGTTCCCCATCTTCAAAATGGGTGAAGAGGATAACTAAATACATATGAATTGAAATTAATTGTACTGACACTATGGCTATAGGACCATATATCTTCACCCCCTAAATAATCTTGGGGTGAAGATCTATTGGAGTACCTGTCTTAGATTCACTCCCATGAGCTCTAACACCGGAAAGATGATGGTACAAGAAATATTTTCTTCTGTATCCCTCTGAAGTGAGGGAAGTATGGCTGGTAGAAGAGCTTTCTCTGCCCAGGCAAATAATTCAGACCACTAATCTAGCTCAATTCAACTGCTGAGGACAAGTAACCCATATCATACTACCATAACAACTACATATGATGAATTCTGCTGATATTCAAGCTGTTAGGCACACTTAATCTGTCCCCTTACATGCGATTAAAAATATCATGCAATATAATACAATTTCTGCTCAGTAGAACACCAAATCTTAAACCTTCCAAATCTTCCATTCTGTTTTATGTCTAAATGAAATACTGTGAATACTGGTTACCATAGTAACAGTAGAATTGAGGAAATTTAGTTTCTGCATAATTGCTCCATATGTTTCTACAAATCATCTCACACTCTGAACAATAAAACTAAAGAACACTTCTGAACACCATTTTTTAAATTAATAATAATGGTGAAACAAGTAGAAGAAACACTGAAAATGTTTACTACCTAATAAATACTAATGAATGAAAACATATATTTATTCATTTCATTTTTTTTCCTTCTTTTAATATATCCATTCACTCTTAATCTGTCCCAATTCAATTATTTTTTATATTTCATTGATAACTCATCTCTGTGCAATATTAATACATGTCCCTAACAATTAAAATGCAATTATTTTTGCTTTTTAATTCATAAGTGCATTCTGAGTCCAGTGTCCTGGAAAGGTTAAAAAAATTTAGCACAAAAAATTATAATAAGACCATTTTGTTTCATTTGAATAAAGTTCATGTAGGATTCTGGTTCCATTTTTATACGATTACTTAAATCTAAATAAATAAAAGACAAAAGCTCTAGGCACCCCAATACGCACTTAATATTACAATAGCATAATTTACCCAGCAGCATTAAAAAAAATTATTCATATTCATAGATTCATAGGCATTAGGGCTGGAAGGGACCTTGGAAGATCATTATGTCCAGCCCCCTGTCCCAAGGGGAGGAAGTCAGCGGGGTCACAGGATCCCAGCAAAATAAACATCCAATTGACTCTTAAAGGAGTCCAGAGTAGGTGCTTGCACCACCTCTGATGTTCCAGGCCTTGGAGACTTGGACTGTGAAGAAGTTCTTATGTCCAGCCTAAAACCGTCTTGGAGAAGGTTGTGACTGTAAAGTGATCGTTCAGTAGGAACAAATTAACTCATTTCAAAACAGCCTACAAGTTGGTTAAACTAAAACAATTTTGGATTTCTACATTGTTTCCCTGTACATACCTTAAACTTTCTCTGAAATCCCTACATCAAATGAATAGTAGAGACTCAAAATATTTATAGTTTCATAGTTTCTAGGGTCGGAAGGGACCTGAGCAGATCATCTAGTCTGACCCCCTGCCATGGCAGGAAAGAATACTGGGGTCAAATGACCCCAGCAAGATGTTCATCTAACCTCCTCTTAAAACCCCCCAGGGTAGGAGCCTGCACCACTTCTCTTGGAAGTTGGTTCCAGACCCTAGCCGCCCTGACCGTGAAGTAGCGCCTCCTGATATCTAACCTATTTAGATTTGGTCCAACACTAGAATTCATTCAACCACACTGCTTCATTTGAATTCTTTTAGTTTCATTTTGATTATTGCTGAAACTCATACTGAGCATGTAGCACTTGGTACTCATTAATTATAACAATAGGCAAATAGCATTTTTTGTCCACTGCGGCAGCATCTAAACAAGACGCTTGCTGAGCAGTAGCTCCTTACTACTGCGCAGTAGCATCAGAGGGCACGATGCTGACTGCACAGTAGCGTTGCCTCTCCAGGAAGCAACGCGGAGATTCTACTGAGAAGTAGTATGCAAGCCCCTCACTTGCCTTTCTGACCCCTCAGCCTCTCTCAGCCCCGCTCTGGGACTTCAGACCCCTTCGGTCTCTCTTTTGGCCCCACTCAGGTTGCCAGACCCCCTGGTCTCTCCTCTGGCCCCTCAGACCCTTTGGTCTTACACAACCACTCCCTGGGCTACCAGGCCTCTCAGTCTCTCGCTCTGCCCCTCTCCGGGCTGCCAGCCCCTATCTTAGTCTCTTGTCTTAGTCCCTGTTAGTTCTTCATTCTCCCAATCGCTCTCCAGGCCTTCAGAACCAGGAAGCCCTACACTCTGCTCTCCAACCCCTCAGTGAGCCACACTATATCTGGGCCTCTCTCCACTCAGGTCCCTACCACTCTCATTGGGCCTGCACTCTATTCTCAGGCCCCATGCTAGGCTACTGGACCCACATGGTCCTGGTCTTCCCCCCTCACTGGGCCCCTGGATCCATGCAGTCCTGATCTCCCTGGCAAGTGCTTTTCTGTCAGGGGGTGCTCCCCTCACCTTTCCCCTCCACAGGGAAACCCATACAGCAGTAGAAGCTGAGACTTTTCAGCACCCCATCTTTGCCTTTCCCTGGAGTGGCCCACATGCAGCATTTTGTGGAGGCTGCCCCACCACAGGGAGCCTCACCACACCAACCAACTCCAGTAGGGTGCAGTTTTAGGTCTTACCCAGGACCAGCCTTCAGGCCTACCTGATCTTACATCTCCCTCTGGGCTTTCCCTAGATGTCCTACACCTCTCCTAGGCTTCTAACCACCAGGTTCCCTGGCCCCAGTTCCATCACACATCTTAGTCCTCTATCTGTGGCCACAGCTCACACTCAGACCCCTGCCCTTGATCCTTCCTCCTCAGATGAAGAAGCACCAGCCATGGTCATCCTGGGCTGCCTGCCTCTTGACCCCTTCCTCTCAGCTGTGGCCCCCAACGAACCTTTGGTCTCTCCTAAGTCTTGTCCATGCCTCAAGTCCAGTCAAGACTCCAGGCTCCCAGTTCTGGCAGTCTCTTGCTGTAATCTTTTTCACTCTTTGTCCTGGGCCCTGTCCCCAGCATAGGTCAATCAAGGTCATCAGGGTCAGCCCTTTGGGTGTCAGCCCTTGGATCTCTGTGGGTCTACCTACCCAGGCCCCTGCATAGGTCACTCCCACTCTGCAGTTCACCCAGAGCCCTCCATAGACCTTACTTGGTGCAACCCCTTTCTTCCTTGTGTTCCTCAGTAGTTGGCCACCCTCACTGGGTTCACCCAGGCCCTGAACTAGGTCTCACAGCTGCTCAGGCCCTCACTTAGGGTCTACCTGGCCTCCCAATAAACCCCCAGGATCTCAGCCCCTCTTTCTCTAGGCTGGCCAGGCCCCTCCATAGGCCTTGGTGCACAGAGCCCCTTTATCTGTGGGCTGGCCTGGTTCCTCACTAGGCCCTAAACACTCAGCCCCCCTTCTCAGGGCTCTGGATCCCAACACCAGGTCCCCCAGGAACCTCTTCCACCCCCTTAGCGCCAACCCAAACCTCCAGATGTCATTTCCCTTGCTGGAATTCAGGAGCAGCAGCCTTCCTGCTGGGTGATGTTCTTTCACCAGCTCCCCAGATGTTACTGCCAGCCCTGCTCTCAGAGTCTGGGCTTATACTCAGTCTAAGCCCAGCTCTCCTCCAATCAGGTGTCTGCCTGACAATCAGGTGACTCCCTTAATCAGGTTTAGCCTCACCTGCCAGCCCCTTGGTCAGCTTACTCTCTAATTAGGCCTGACCCCACCTGCCAGTGGTACAGCAGACTGCCTGACCTCTCAAAGTGGCAGGCGCACCAAGTGCCCTGCCACAACATGTTGAACAACAGTGTGCCCAGTACTGTTCAAAACACATTCAGTAAATTTCTCCAGCAAACATCTTACAGTCAATAAAAAGGGAGGAGGAAGAACACGTAGAAAGAGAAGATATACAAAAGAAGAGTCAGGGTGGAAATTACTAATAGCTTTTGTTCATTTTTTTTTACATAAATTATATCTTGTAAGTCTCTTCCAAAAAGCAGACATTTTCTTGCTATATGTAAGAGGAAATTAGTAAGAAAAATTCAACATAGTGAATGTAACAGTAAATTAAATAAGTGGCTCTCAACCCTTTTTTGTACCAGGATCAATTTGATGGTCAGTCCTGACCCAGTGCCCCTCACTCCTGACTCACTGCCTACCACTCCCAAGCCCCAGTCTACCAGTGTGGGGTATGGGAAGTCCTAAGCAGACCCTTGCTGGCTGGAACTCTGCCAGCCTGCAAGGGAAAAGCCAGTTTCCCACGTTTTTCTTCTTTAAAGGAGAATCCATTTTCCAAGTTCACTGATCCATTTTTAAACTTTATCCATGACCCTTTCATATATTCTTTTGAGCCACTTTTGGGTCGCAACTCACGGGTTGAGAAACGCTGAACTGAATGAAGGAGAAAAATAATTTTAACGGCTAGATTTTAGATCAGCTGGAGTGACAATATGTAAAAAAATAACGAGATTAGAATCCAAACATGGGGGAGAGGTATAATAGGTTGGTAAAGTACAAAATGAAACACTAGAGAAAAACATCTGCATTTTAGCTCTCACAGCAAGCTAAAATGGTATGAAAACAGATTTCATTTTCAAAATAATCTCTCAGAGGACTGATTTAGACCTATAAGAAAATCTTATCTACAGCAAATAACAGGATAACTGCAAACATATCCCCACTGAATAATAATTATAATACAAAACCCCCACAGACACATAGAAAGTATAACTGAACCATATTTTCTGGACGTGATCTATTAATTATGGGGAAAAAAGGTAACAAACTTTGCAACATGGAAGAAAAACAACGTGTATGTATAGGCATTTGTGGTGGTTATATCAATTTAAAAATGGACCCCAATCTAAGGGAAATAGGGATTGGGAGGGTTAGTGGAGAGGCAGGGGTGGTCTACATGGGGAATTAGGGTGACAGCTAAGTTCCAGGGGAGGTTGGGGGGGAATAATGGGGTCTAGGAGGGATTTTCAGGATCACAGTGACTAGCAGGGTCCACACAGGGGTTTGGAGGCATTTGGGGTCTCTTTCCCCCACCCCCAGGGAGCAGGGGCTATTTTTAGCCCCCCCCCCATCCCCAGATGAAAAATGCCTGCCCCACTACCCCCACCCCGACCACAAATCAACCTCTCTCATTCTGGCCCCCTTTCCCCCACTCTTATTTCCATCAGCTCCTGGTGCCAGAGGATGGTGGTAAAACTAGCACCAGAAGCTGCTTACAGGATGTGGCGTTGGTGGACTCAGGGTAGTGGGGGTTAGCTAGTCTACAGGGGAGGGTTGTCCATGTGAGTGTGGAGGGAGGAGCCTGGGGGCTAAAAATAGCCAGTGCCAGCTACCTGGGGAGAAATGTGAAGCCCTGGGCCTGGGACCAGCACCTGGACTTTTCCAGCCCTGGGGCTGTGCTGGGAGCTGTACAGACATTCAATTAGATTGGTCTTGTGAGACCCAATCTAAGCTAAACTACCTTGGAGGTACAGGTAGCTTAGATTGGATTGGCCATTTTTAGACCAATCTAACCGTCCTGAACTTCTGTATAGTTTGCGCTAAGATCAACCCAACTATGGACCTAAGTGTAAAATCCACACCTGGACAAACTTAGTTAGATCAGGTAGCCACTTTTAACGCAATCTAATCTCCCCCTAACCTCCCCAAAAGTCTGTATGTTTGTAAAAAGAGAGAAAGAAACATGGGAAACAACAACTTGTGGAATAAAAGGGCTAAAAGAGATTTTTTTTTAATTCCTAGCAAAGCAAAGAATGAAATCTTGGCTCTGCTCAACTCGAGTGTTAAATATCCTACTGACTTCATTGGAGCCAGAAATAACTAATATCTAGATTAAGCAACATCTTCACTGAAAAACCCCAAATCAGCAAAAACCTAAGGGACCAAAAAATTAGAACGTTATTAAAACACCTACAATTTATGGCTTCAAACATTTTTAATATTAAACACTTTGACAGTGTTCTCAGGTGTTGTTTTGGTATCATTCCAGGAATATGTGCAATACTAGAGCTTGCTACTAATAGCTCCTAACCATAATTAGAGTTCATATGGTAAATTGAAAGGCTACAGAAAACTTACAAGACCATTTCTCTGAGATAATGAGTGGGAGATAACTGATAAATACCAATTTGATTTTGGGCTCTGATCCCACCAATATTTAAACAAAGACCAAAGTTCCACTGATTTCAATGAAGGCCTGTGTATTTACATGCATACACACACACCAGGATACATCACATTTTGCACATCACTGTAAATTACACTGAAATCCAGAACAGACAGATGACTAGCTCTCCTACAATAACTGCTGCAATAAATGCTATTACACTGCACTATGGGGAAGAATGTAATAGCCTATTTGCATTGAACCACTAAAAATTGAGGGCTAGAAGGATCCTCAAGAAGTTATCTAATCCAAACTCCCAGTCATCCCAGACAGATGTTTGTCTAACCTACACTTACAAAACTCCAATGGTGGAAGTTCCATAACCTCTTTAGGTAATATTTCCAATGTTCTGCCACCCACATAACAAATGGTTACTTAAATGTGGGCACATACCACCTATACTGGTGTAACTTATACCAGTGTACTTTTATTCAGATTGTTACCAGAAGGTAAACCTACATGGAATTTTAATAAAATTACTGGTGTCAAGTTATGTATTTTTCCATAGCCATGTTTTTTCACACCAGGGTGCAAGTGTCATCTATCTAGGCCCTGAGGATGAAGTTAAGAAAATACACAAATTTTAGCAAGATTAGGGCCTAAGAAGGCACGCACATCTGTTAAGACAAAACTTTTTGGAGAATATTCTGCTTTAAAGTAGAGAGCTATTCTGGGTTTTGCTCTATTTAAGTAACAGTGATGCATGAGCCATTCAAAACTATACATATGAACTGGTCGGAGCTACAATTTTGAAAGGCGGGGCATGCAGATGGTGTAGCACATCATCATCACCACATATAACACAACACATTTTTCTCCAGTCAAAGAGAAACTAGATGCTTTCTAATATGGTAGTTTAAGATAAAAGTAAAAAAAGAAGTGCAACTACCGCAATGTGCATAAATTTGTTAGACTATATTCAAAGTTTAAAAAAACCCAACAAACTGGTCAGAAAATAGTCAAAAATATTGGCAGGCAAGGTTCTTTGGGTAAATCTGATAACTTTTATTAGACCAACTCAAATAGTTGAAACAATTCTTCTTAGCAAGCTTTTGGGTACAAGTACCCTTCATCAGGCTGAGAAAGCTTGTATTATTAGTCCGATAGTCATTATAGTTAAACGTACATTTCTTTTTCAGATTCGTAAAACAAAATCTAGCCCTTTTGAGAATCTTGACAATGCCTTCTGTACTTCACTGTCAGTCACTTCTATACCAGAGTCAATAATAGTATCACGACTGAGTTTAGTTTTTTAGCTAGAGCTAAAAACAGTCTGTGGGGCTGTCAAAGAGAAGAGAGAGAGGACCAGGAACGGTTAAGACAGCAAAATTGCAGCAGAAAGTATAGTTTGAATAGTGAAACACAGAGACCAAGTCCATTAAAAAGGATAGAGGGTTGTTAATGACTGTGGAGTAGAGAGAGATCAACAGGAATCAGAGAGATGATAATGAGCCATGAAGTTAACTGACTCACTTCATACTACCTGAATAGAAATCTCACTGTCCCCCCCAGAAAGATGGTTTTAAAGTTTGGGTGGAGGAGGAATCAAAGTGGGGTGGAAATACACCCTCCCTCCGTCCACCACTGCATATGAAAACATTACATTTTTAAAACAAACAACCCAAGCGACAAAGCCATTTTGTTAAACAGAGCCCCCACCCCACTTTGCTTTCCTATTCTAGATTGTATATTTCAAAACTACTGAATGTTTGAAAGAGAAAAGGTATTGCCTTTTAGAGAAGCATACTTGTTTCTAGAAGCTACTTAAACTGAATTTATTTGCAAAAACTATAGAGATGAAATTTTGGCAGGAACACACAAGTTATTTTAAAGCAGAAGGAGAACAGAACATGCTATCAAATAATATGAAATTGCATCTGTGTGTTTTCTACTTTAAAAGCCATCTCTTGCCAAAGCCCACATCAAGTGTTAAGTAACTTTAAACATATTTCTGACTACATTTGAACATAAATCATTTGCAGCAACATTCAGATCTTGGCAACGGATTATTTCCTCATGCTGCATGAAATTGTTATGTTAGAAAAGAGAATTAATAGAAAAAAGTTATTTTGAAGAATAAAATCTAAGACTGCTTTTTATTTGGATGCAATACTAGAAGAGAAAGTGCAGGGGCCACACCTACACAAGATGCTGACTGCGCACTTGTTACTGTGCAGTCATTTAGCCCTAGCATATACAAGTACTAAATGACTGAGCCGTACCCAGAGTTACTGTGCAGTAGCATCACCAAACAGCTTTCAGGTGATGCTGACCGTGCAGTAGCTCATTACTGCTGCCCAGTAGCATCACACCATACTTCATGCCATGCAGTGCTACTGCGCAGTCAGCATCTTGTGTAGACACAGCCACTGTGCGTTACTCTCAAGGTAGGAACACTATATTATTTGTCTGCCATTGGAAAGCATTCCTAATGAACAGAAATGTTAAAAAGGAAAAAAGGGGTGCAAATAAGGAAGACAGTAAGGAAATCCTTAGGATCCCAAAAGTGACTGGACAGATGCAGGTACAAACTACTACACTGTACCCCATCCTACATTAAGATAATTATTTTTAGCTGTGTTAAAATATAAGTGCTGTATTTACTCAAATCCAAGGTGAGGTTTTTTTCCCCATTCAACATGGGGAGAAAGTCCTTCACCTTGGATTTAAATACAAGCAGAGGGGCAGGCAGCTGTTGCAGATCTGACTCTGGCCCTGACCCAGGCTCAGAATCATAGTTGGAGCTATAGCTGCTGCTCCCCACAGCCACCTCTGCTCCCCAACCCCTCCCCCCACCTTTATCCATGGAAAATTGTAACAAATTTATGATTTTATGTGCATAGAGTCTAATTAGCAGGGGGTTGTCCTAAATTCAAAGTAGTCTTGGATCTAGGAAAATATAGTATTTTAAAATTAATATGAATACATTTTATTGAAAAAAAATCCAGAATTTTAGTTAGTGAATTAAATATAAATTGCTGAGGGCAAGAAAGAGGTTATTTTAAGATGGCTAAACTTAAGGGGTTTAGATAACTATTGTAATTACTTAGTAATAAAATAAAATAAAATAATAAGAGAACAGAAGTCCAGAATATGAGTCTTCTACTAGAAGCCCCTGTATTCTAAATCAAATAGCATCTATTCTAAATCAGAGATATCATAGTTCAGACACTGATATAAATTCATAGTCTAGTGAAATTTTTGTAACTGATACTACTATATAGTAACAGGTTTTGATTTTGAACAATATATAGTTACTGCATTTTAATCCTTACTGTTTTCACTTCCCTTTCTTTAGAGGAAGTGAATACACTGGTACAAGCGTACTGGCATACCTTTGTAGTGGTATTACTATGAACAGAAGTTCAATAAACCAATTTAACCTAAATCAGTTAAGTCTGCTACTACATCCATCCAGGCTTATCGTAAACTTTTTTTTTAGCCATTTTGAAGGCAGTTTATGTCAACTGAACTTCCGTTGTGTTACAGATTTGAAACAGTTTCCAATCACTTATACTGGTTTATATATAATTTCCGTCCCTAGCCTAGGAGCCCCATCTGGTCATAAAGAATGTGAAAAAATCCTTCTAACCCACTCCATAGCCTTTACATTCTGACCAAACATTGTGGAAAGCAGTAGAGGGCTCTGTACTCTATTGACACACACCCCTTATCTCTGGTACCTCTACTAACTTTTACTCATTCAGCAACTTACAGAAATTTACACAAAAAAAACAAAAGCTCTGCCAGACAACAGGAGGCTTAATAGGTTAGTATGCTGATGCCATACAAGTTTTGTTCACTTTGAAAATAGTGGCTTTTTTCACGTGTTGGTGTCTTTACAGATACTGACATAGCCTCTAGGTCAGTGCAAAATTTTTCCCGGTGTTTCATTTCAAAGCTGTTTCAATGAGTTTTGAGCTCAAAACAGTGAAATAGAAACAAAACAAAAGCCTTCAAAACAGCTTTGAAACAAGACAAGGGTGCTCAAAACATTTCGAAAGTTCCAAAATGTATCAAGTTTCGAAGCCAGGCTTACTTAGCTTCAGTGCCAGACCCAGCCGGCAGCAGCACCTGCCTGCTGGATGACAGAAGGCTGACTGGGGGGCCTGCATCCCTGGGAGGAGTCGGCAGAGCCCTGAAGCCCCCCCAGAAGTACAGGGGACCCCAATCACCCTGCCGGATCACAGGTGGCTGCTCCTGCCACCTGGGATGGTGGTGGGTGCACCCTGTACACAGAGCTGAGAAGATGACTGCTGCCACTGGCCCCAGCTGGCAGCACCAGCCTCCTGTCAGCTGGCAGGCAGATTGGGGGCTTGCCCGTCCCCCCCTGGGAAGGATGTAGGGGCTGTGCTGGACTCCTCCCAGGGTTGCGGCCCCCCAATCTGCTTACTGGATGACAGGAGGCTGGTGCTGCCAGCTGGGGCCAGCAGCAGCACCGATCTTCCCGGTGCTGGGTGTGGAATAGCCTATGGGCAAAACATTGAAACAGCATCAAAACAGCAAAACAGTTTCAACAAAATGAAACAGAACAGTGCTTCTGAAACTAAACAAAACTCAACACGAAACGCTGTTCTGTCAAAATGGAAGTCGAAGTGGAATGATGCTGTTTCGCACTGCCTTAATAGCTTCCCATTCAAATTGCTTGGGATTCCAACTTTCCTCACAAATAAAGGATGATTCAGACTTGTCCACAGATTCCAAATGGATACATCCAAAACTGTGATAAACACAAAACTCTTATTACAATATAAACATTTTAACAGTAATGCCCTATTCAACCATAATAAATATATAGAAGGATCTGAAAACAGCTCAGCCATCCAAAAACACTTTGACTATGGTAACTTGAGGGAACATTATCAATCCAAGAGAAAGAAATGATATGATAATGGCTTTTGCATTAGGAACCCTGATCTCTTCCCTCAGCCTGAGCCAGGAACCACAGTAGGCGGTTCAAAGTGAGGCAGAAGTCACAAGCCAGAGGTCAAAAGTCAGAAACCAGAGAAAATAAGGGTTGAAAGGGACCTCATCCAGTCCAACCCCCTGCTCAAGGCAGGACCATCCCCAACAAGATCATCCCAGCTAAGACTTTGTCTAGCCATGTCTCAAAAACCTCCAAGGATGGAGATTCAACCACCTGTCTGGGTAACCTGTTCCAGTGTTTTACTACCCTCCTAGTGAGAAAATTATTCCTAATATTCTAACCTAAACGTCCCTTGCTGTAACTTGAGACCACTCCTTCTTGTTCTGCCACCACTAAGAACAGTCTGGCTCCATCCTCTTTTGAAACCCCCTTCAGGTAGTTGAAGGCTGCTATTAAGTCCCCTCTCAGTCCTCTCTTCTCCAGTCTAAATAAGCCCAGTTCCCTCAGCCTCTACTCATAAGTCTTGTCCCTCCGCCCCTCACCATTTTTGTTGCCCTTTGCTGCCTCCAATTTATCCACAAATGCCAAGTCCAAAAGAAAGAGCAAGAGCTCAATCCAACACCTTAAGTCAGGGGCCTATACATGGTCTATTCAGCCAAGACATTAAGCTGAAATGTTAGAAAGCAAAGACCAAAGCCAAAGACAATGCATGAGCAGGAGTTAGAGGCAAGAAGCAAGAACTAAGAACCAGGAACGGAGCATAAAGGAAGCATAAGAGATGAGCCTCTACTAGCTGCTATTTGCTGACTGGAAACCCAGCAAAAAAAAAAGTGGTATGGCTGTCCCTTAAATGCAGAACTGGAGCCATTCAGGAGGCTGAGCAAAGTCTATCTTTGGAACCCAGTTTGAGCAGCTAAATCATTAAGCTGGAAAACATGAGCATAACACTTCCACCAGTGGTTCTCAAACTTCTTAAACTAGAGAAACCCCTTAGAAAAAGTGTCAGCTCTAGTTTTCACTGAATTTTTGACAACAGAAAGATTAAACAAGCAACTCTTACACTGCAAAGACCCCCAAGAAACCAGAACAAGTCAGACTGTTCTGGATTCCTCTTCGAAATCTTGGGATTTATCTTCTGAATCATATTTGTGCACCTAACTGCGCTAACCCTGCAGGGCACCTCAAGGCACCCTCAGAAGAAAAGCAAGGCACTGCAGGCTGCCATGGCACCCTGCTGGAGAGTCACAGCCCGGCAGACTTGGCAATACCCTGGTCTGGAAAACAGAGTCCGCTTCCTTGGGCAAATGAGACACAGGAAAGCGACAAGCAACATTTTGCTTGTTGGCAGAGGGAGACAAAAGGAAGAGAGCACAGTCATGGTCCTTGCCATTGGCGAAAAGTTGGAGATGAGACATCTCAAACTGCAATACATGTGAGATATGCATGCACACACACACGTATACATATGCATACACACAATGTGCGCGCATACAAACGGGCACCTATATGCACACACAAATACATGCGCATATATACACATGTACACATTACCAACCTATACACACATCTATGCATGCACACACTCGTGTGTGTACACACACCATCTATGCGTCTACACGTCTATGCACCCCCACTGGCTGGCACTGTTGAGGCAAGCTCTGGACCTGCTTCCCTCTCTTTTCCCCGGCGGGGTGGAGCAGGGTCCAGCACCCAGCCCCACCACAGAAGGGCGGCGTGAAGGAAGCCCCGGTATGGGGGGATGGGGGGGAAGAAAAGGACTGAGGCCGCTCCGCAGGGGGCAGTAGAATCCGCGCGGGGGGAGGGGGGCACAGGCAGCCAATCACCGCGCGGCCGGAGTGACGCCGGGCGCACCCCCCACCCCAGACTCACCGGCTCAGGCGGCGGGAGAGACCTCCAGGGGTCGCGGCCCCGCGCCTGCTCCTCAGCGGTGGCTGAGGCGCCGCGCCCCCGGGGACCGTTAGTGGTCGCTAGGCAACGGCAGCCGCAGCGCGGGGGTCGTCACCGGCCTTGTTCGCCGGGTTCCCAGCCCCGCCCCCGGCTCAGTCCCGCCCCCTGCCCTCCCAGCCCCTGCGGGCGCCGCTCTAGGCCCGGGACAGCTGCCCACGTGCGGCCCCCGCGCTGAACCGGCGCGCGTCCCGCCGTCCCTCAGCGTCTCTCTGGCCTGCGGCTTGTGCAGAAAGACGGAGGGTGTCTATCGACCGGCCTTCTGCCTCGCATGACGGGTCACACCTTCAACAAAATATCCATCAGATTTTAAAAATCACGGACCTGAGGTCTTTTTTTTTTTTTTTTTTTTCTTGTTTATTGAGCTTTTGATTTTAAGCCTTCGGGGTGCTGAGCTTTTCTTCACAACTAGGAGAAAAGAAACGATTTTCTAGACTTCCACACAACTCTGCGACTATGTATTTCTTTAGGAAAAATGAATGAGGGGCTTTTATAGCTGCTTGACTGCAGGAGCTAGAGTGGCAATACATAAATATTGTGAAACTTATAATAAAATTGTCTGAGCTGGTAATGCTGGCAAATCAACTTACTAATCACAATCAATTTAAACAAACACATTTCCTTCCCCATATTGTTAATGACACTTTAGACTATTGAAAATATGTCTTGATTTTCAAAGATCCCAAAAGGGTTTTCCAAAAGTGCTAAAAGTGGCTTTCCAATGAAATCAGTGGTACATTCCCAATGGCTTATGAGACAGACACCAGTGCAGAGCATTTTTTAAAAAGTCTCTAAAGATCATGCAGCTGCCAGTGAGTTAAGCAGCAAAACGCCCATTTTTCTTTTATTATTTGTACAAGTCTTACTTTAGCATTTCTGCAAGCTTAAGACAATGAACACTGTGTAGGTTAGTTTCACTTTTACGTATGGTCAGTTTGTCTTTCAGGTTTTCAGTGCAAAACTTTTGGGTTGAAGACTTGTATGGAGTTACAAGAAAGAGCAGATAAAAAAAAACAACAACTGTCCAATGGAAGCATATCTGTTAGTATTTGATTTTGGGAAGGTATATGGGCTGTTCAGATTTTATTTGTTTATTGCAGCAACACTTGAGCCAGATTTAAACTGACAATGGTTTTTCACATCTGAACAGCCATGCTTACAATCAAATTCACAGCTACATGGCGTAATGCTGGAATAAGCAGGCCGCACGTGGGCTAAAAAGTCCGCTTCCTTCATCAAACTAGGAAGTTGAAATTGTTAAGCCTCAAAATAAAGTTAAGTACTACCTGTACTTCGTAAATCAGGCACTGATTAATAGTTACAACTTTTAATGGTACTCCAGTTTCATGACACCATGCCGTAATTGCTGTTATGTGTATCTGGTTGCCTCAAAAGCGTCCTTCTGGTAGAATATGAAACAATACTATGTTAAATTGCAGTGTGAACTGATGTTATAAACATTACTACAACATGCAATTTGTAAACTTAGAAACTAGGGATGCACTGATAAAAGATTTTTTGGGCCAATGCTGATGGCTGTTTATTAATGAGCCATATCAGCTGATACCGATTCAATTGCTGATATGCAGCCAAGCAGCTTGAAGAGCAGCATCTGGCTGGTAAGTCTGTTGGGGGAAAGGGGCAGGGGAGGGAAGGAGTATGGGGGGATCAGATCAAGGCCCCCCACAGTGAGGGAGGGAGTGGGGCAGGGGTAGGTACTGGCCAGGTAGGGCAGGATGCAGAAGAGAGCTGTGAGCAACTCATCCAGGACCGTGCAGCTCTCACTGCTGCGCACACCCCCAGGGGAGGCATGGGGGGCACATGCCCCCCAGATCTATGCATTGAGCAAGGGTAGGCTGCAGCAGCGCTGGGCTCTTCCTGGCAAAGAGGTTCAGCCGGGGCTGCACTCAGGGTGGGCAGTAGCTGTGCTGGGAGTAAGGACTACAGTGAATTCTGGGGTAGCTGTAGCCTCCCCCCTCATAGCCCCGCTCCCACCCGCCCCAAGCGCAGCCCTGGCCCAGCCCCCCTCACCCCCCCACCATCAGGAAGAGCCCAGCCCCAAGTGTGCAGCAGCAGCCTGCCCTCACTCCACATACCCATGCCCTTCCCAGTCCCACTCCCTCTCACCACGGGGGCCTTGATCTGCCCCCTATGTCCCTTCTCTCCCCTCCACTCCTTCCCCCACAACAGACTTATCAGCCGGACACCACTGTCCAAGCTGCCGGGTTGGCCACCTGCGTGTATGGGGCATTTATTGGCAACATTATTGGCCACATGGCAACTGCTGCCTCCTAATACTGGGAGGAGGGGCACCAGCAGCTGATCTCCAGCTGGGGTGGGGTGGGGTGGGGGGCAGTGGACGATTGCCACCACCAGCAGAAATGCCGGCAGCAAAATTGGAAATGCCACCCGTGCTTCTCTCGGGGTGCATGTGCATCCACATGTACCCCCCCTATGTGTCACCAATGATTGGGTACATCAGCCAAAAAAAAAAAGCTGATTGCCAATAATATCAAATTTTCTTTTATTGGTGCCAATACAATATAGATGGATGTATCAGTGCACCTCTAATAGAAACCAGTTTTCAAACTCTAATTGTCTTTATCCCATATATTTGACTTCTGTTTTAAATGCCTAAAACATTTAGGCTTTTTTTAAACAGAGTTAGCCTCATTCCCTCTAGTGTTTAACAAATCAAGCATATGAAATACATTTGTTTATGCATTGTAAAAAGTTAAACAGCTGAAACAAAGTCATATTAGTGTTGTAAAAGAATTAAAACATTTACTCTTGCACCATCCATTGTATGCCAAGTTTCTGCTCCAAGTTAGGTTTTATGACCAAACTATAAATTCTTTAAAAAGAGAATTTATAGTAAAAGCAATATTGTTTTAAAAACAGTGTACAGCAGTTTTCAAAGCCTTTGTGACATTAATTTAACTTATAATCCCCAAACTGCAAAAAAGTGTAACATAATGTATTAAGAACCATGCATCTATGCATGTTACTTCTTAAAATTCTTCTATACCATTACATTTTGCTTGCTTGAGTTTAAACATCAAGATTTACTGCACCTAGATAGAAATACAGTCAATACCATTACTAACAACATGTCAGTGGCCTGGCGTTATGCTGATCCTAAGTGGCTGTTACTGTTATACAAAATGTCGTTTGACCAACAACAGCCTATTTTTCTGATATGTGAAACAACTAGCCAGGGAGTGATATTGATTGCATTTATATTATAAAAGTGACAAGTTTTATTTATAGGATAAATGAAATAAAAACAACCAACCATTCCAAACAACACAGCCTAAAACAAAGTCATTCTCTGCACAAAAATGCATTTAGAATTCTGTTGTAGGTATCAACTGGTAAGGTTTACTAAAAAAGTAAACACATGAAATATTTTATAATTCAGTTCTGGATGGGGAAAAAGGAACAAGAAAAAAAAATAATTAATTTGTGCTGTTCCTGCTCAATCACAATTTTGTTTTTGGGATGGGATTCAATGTCCCAAAGAAGCCTTGTAAACCTTGCCCCCAAGTCATTCTTGCTGTGAGAAATGCTAAATGACACTCAATGCTTTCAACATATTTGCATTCATCAGAACTTCACCCAAAATCTCTCTTAACCTTCTGATCTTTTCTTGACTTAAGGTTATTTCTCTGGCACTGAAAAACACCTTATGGGTAAGTTCTCATCTACAGCTATTGCAGCTACTAAGTCTCCTGCCATTTTACCAGGATGTGTATATCATCTGGTAGTGTTGGTTGTAGCCCTGTTGGTCTAATGACCTAGGCAGACAAGGTTCTTTAGGTAAATGTGATATATCTTTTATTAGAACAACTAAATAGTTGGAAAACTTGTTCTTTGCTAGCTTTTGAGCACAAACAGCCTTCCTCAGGCATAGGGAAATCTGCTGGTGTTTTGTATTCTGGGTGGAATAGAAATAAATATGCAAAATACAGATCTGTGAAAATGCAAATGCATGGCAGTGAAGATCAGAAGTGATAAGAGACGTAGAAGAAGAATTTCTCAAGAACTACATCAAACCCAGGCTATACCTAAGAGATATAGGTGATGCCATTTGTCATCCTCATCATCTGAACCAAAGAAATCAAATCAGAGATTGCATGTTTATCACAAATTCAATAATCATCATCCCTCCATCAGACTATTGCTTAAATACTCCAGCACTAACATTTCCTTTTCAGACACTATGATCAATATCCAGAATGGTAAAAGACAAACCACCGTAAGAAACCCACTGACCAACTTACATATCTACACAGAACCAGCCATCACCCTAAACACACCAAGAAAGCTGTAGTGTACAGCCAAGCTCTCCAATACCAGCAAATTTGTACTGAGGAGAGGACCTATGATCATCACCTTGCACATCTCAAAAAGGGCTTTCATTCAACAAGGACACTCCTCCAGAGAGATAGATTGCTCTTTTGAAGCAGCTGCCTGGATACCACATGAAGAATTGCTGCAGTACAAAAAGAAAATCCCCATGAATCTCACGCCATTAGTTATGACATACCATCCTTCCCTGGAACCTATATGGAAAATCTTCAAACAATTGCAACCCATACTAGAAGAAGACCCAATTCTTAAAAGAGATCTTTCCAGAACCACCCATCCTAGCCTTTAAACAAGCACCAAACCTTGCCAACCTCATCACCAGAAGCAAACTTCCTTTGGCCCAAAGCACACTGAATGGATCCAGACCATGCCAGGACAAAAAATGTAAAACCTGCCAACACATCACTGGTCCCACAATAACTATACCCCACAACAGAACTATCATTATTCTTGGATCTTATACCTGCACCTCCAGAAACGTAATACATCTCATCCAGTGCACTAAAGGCCCTGATGGAAAATGTGTAGGAGAAACCAATCAGCAACTGTGTATCAGAATGAATGCACACTGAAAATCTATCAAAGACAATAATACCCAGTTGCCTATGGGTGCACACTTCTCACAAAACAACTAACTACTCTCTCTCCAATGTCTCGGTTCTAATCCTCAATGGGCATTTACAAAACACGTTTCATAGATGAGCCTATTACTTTCACTTCATAAATCTACTGGATACAGAAAATCATGGACTAAGTATAGACATTGACATTTAATTTATGGCACATGCCTGCCATCTGATAACCCCAGGAAACCCATCTGTATTTTGCCACCTACATTCTATCACCAAGTCAACATTCCCCCACTTTCTTCCCATCACCTTCCTGTCTCATACTTATTGTCTCCCACCCCTCTGATCCTGACTGCCACAAATTTGCATTTTCAGAGACCTGCATTTTGCATATTGGCTTCTATTCTACCCAGAACACAAAACACCAGCAGACTTTCCTTATACGTATCATTTACTGGGTCATTCACATTTTGCTCTCTCATGGCACAGCATGGGATTTTAAGAAAGTGCCTTTTAAAACAGATGGAAATGGTCTTCAGTTTTACATCTTGTCATACCTCAACTAGATGAACACAACCTGGCAGTATTTCAGAACTGTCTGAACATCTGCATTTGGATCTGCCTTGATAGCAACAATAATCAAGTCTATGCCGGCCACTGTGGAGAGTTAATTCTTCATTGGCAAAGAAATGGCAAAGACTCAAGTCTTTACTAATTTTGTTGCAATGCATACTTAGATTTTATTAGTGTTTTAAATAAGGTGGAAAAAGCAGTATAATTTACACAAAGTAGTAATACTTCGGAGAAGCAACTTCTTGGTCTTCAAATTTCAGTGAGATTACTGTGAAACTAAAACCTGTCTTCATGTGTTGTGGAAAACTTCTTAACACAACACTATTGGAAAATATTTTTCTTTTCCATGGATTAGTGGCATGTTCAGAAACTCAAAAAGCAGCCCACTTGAGAATGCACTAATACCAAGCAATAGTTTTGCCTATTTTTAAGTCCTTATTAAAACACTGAGGGTATCTTTGTTATCTTGGATTTCATTTATTTAATTTTAGGTTTGTTTTTAATACATTTGTTATTTGATAACTGTAATTTCACATCTGAAGAGAAAGAAGTCTGGTAGTTCACTTCTTTATCTTCCATGGAAAACGAGAGTGAAAAAAACCACAGAAATATCAGACACACATCAACTTCAACATTCTAAATAAAATCATATTAGTAAGCATTTTAGAGAATGGCTTACATTTTTCACACCTCTGCTGCTTTTGGAAAGTGGTTGGAACAATTACCGTATTTTTCGGACCATAAGACGCACCTGACCATAAGACGCACCCAGTTTTTAGAGCAGGAAAACAAGAAAAAAAAATATTCTGAACCAAATAGTACTGGTATACTAAAATATTTATTAAAATAAAGCAAAATACGGTAATATTTAACAGCGTAAACTCAACAGTGGTGTTAAGAACCATCATCACTTCCATTAACAAATGAGGAAAGACTTAGAGGCTCAAGCACGTTACCTGGTACCGTACCTAGCTGCCTCCTGTCTCAACGTTCTAATCCTGTCAGTCTGTCAGTGTCACACACACACACACGCAGGGGAGGCGTGCGCTGTGCCGATCATGTGACCTGACTGACTGACTGACATTGAGATTCCAGGAGGCGGGACTTCCCCCACACACACAGCAATCCACAGCATGGGAACGGCAGCGGACAGCAAGCGAGCGCATGGGACCGCAAACAAATGTTCTGGGGTACCACACCTTCGGACCATAAGACGCACCTTCGTTTTCCCCCCACTTTTGGGGGGAAAAAAGTGCGTCTTATGGTCCGAAAAATACAGTAATTGCCACAGCTTTTTGAATATTGATATTTTAAAATGTGATCATTATTTTTACCCAACATAATAACAAATGTAATCATGACCAATTGTAAATAACACCTAATCTGTTCTTTTAGCTTTACTTGCTTCATTCCCTAATTACTTATGTCAGGTAATTTCTATTGCCTGCTTCTCAAATCTTTTTTGCTGAGATCTCTGTGCCCTTGTATGATCTTCCATTTTCTTGCCAGTTTAACTATTTCTCTTGTATCACAGTTATCATAATGTAAAACAGAGATTACTGGGCAAGGTCCCTGTAGAACAGAGGTGGGCAATTTGGGCTGGAGGGCCACCTAAGGAGTTTTGGTGATCTGTTGAGGGCTGGAGAAGGGAGGTGGGGGGCGGTGCCCAGGAAGATGGCAATTGATCCTATCTGGCCTGCTGCCTGCTGCTGAAAGCCTGAGGATGGAGGGCTGCACCCTTTGCCATTCCACTCTGCCACAGCCAGGGCTGGGCCACACAACACACAAAGTCCTCCAACCCCCTGCATCCATCCCCACAACCTGGCTTCCTGTTGGCTCTGCATAGTCCTGGCACTGGCTACCAGCAGCTGGGCCCACATGGAACAGGACACGATACAGCATACCAAGTAGCCATCCTGCCTGGCTGCCTGCTGCGATGAGCATTGCTGTAGCTGCTGTGCCACACCAGGAAAATCGGGGTGACTGCCCTGGGCTGGCATAGACTAATGGTGCCAACGTGACAGCAGCTTATTATGGCATGCAGGTGGGCAGGACAGCTACTCAGTGTGCTGCATCATTCCCCATCCCATGTGGGCCTGGCTGCTGGTAGCTGTGGTGCTAGGACTGCATAGCTGCAGCACTAACAAGAAGCCAGGCAGGGGTGGGGGGATGGATGCAGGGGGATAAAGGAGTCTGTGGGCTGCACTGCGCTGTGTGGCCCAGCCTGGCTTGGCTCAGCCCTGGCTGCAGCAGAGCAGAGCAGCATGGGATGCAGCCCTCCCTCTTCAGGCTCTCAGTGCCAGCTGGTAGGCCAGATAGAATCAATTGGCAAGCCGGATATGGCCTGCAAGCCCTATTTTGCCCACCACTGCTGGAGAGCCTCTCAATATGAATCCTAAATCCCAAGTTCAAATTCACCTGTTTTCCCACCAGAAACATTTATAGTAGGCCTAATTTAATGTTTTACAAATAGACATAAGATGCAGCAAATAAGAGTTAAAAAGATCCTCTAAATTCTAAACATCTAATATAAAAACAATTACCTTTTGCAGCTGATGTATTCTCTTTTCTCTGCATCACAGAAATCTGAATTATTTCAAAGATATAAATTAATTGCATCTGTTCACAAGAGGGTTGAATTTGATCACCGGACTGTAAGAAGAGGAATAAGCTATACACATACTGGAAAACAGTTTTGTTTTTGTTTTTTAATCCTAGAACAAGTCCAAGTCCCAATCCTGCCAACATTTAGGTCCAGAATCAACCAAGGATATGAGGCCTAAACTTTATATACTATAAACCCTAACCAGACAGTTGCCCCGGAATGGTAACCAAAAGATTATATTAGACGCTTGTGGCACATCCCCACATGCAAACACATGCACTTGCAGCAGAATAAATAGAAGCAGTGCAAATTTGAGCCAGGACATTTTGCCTCAGCGCATGTGCCCAGACATGCACTTTTGTGTAGGGCAAATTGAGCCATGCGGGAGGAGAGGCAGGGGATGGGGCCAGGTGTGGTAGTGATCAAGGTGGCTCGGGGGGCAAGCAGAGGATGGGGCTGGGCAGGGCAGCCATCGGGGAGGCTTGGGGAAAAGACAGGGATGGGACCAGGCAGGACAGGAATCGGGGGGGGATGGGGCCAAGCACCGCAGCAATGGGGGGTTCAGGGGCCAGGCAGGGGATGGGGCCAGGCACAGCAGCAATTGTAGGGGATAGGGGAGTGGGCAGGGTTGGCAGGGGTCCCCCCATGATCCCTTCCCCCCTCCTCCAGCCCCCCCCCCCCCACTTACTGGCAGGAGCCCAGGTCCAGCTCCCTGCACGGATAGACAGCATGCTTCAGCACTTGGGCGAGGACCAGCCATAGAGATGCTCTGGCTGGCTACCAGAGCATCTCTGTGGAGGACCAAGCCTCTGGTTGCCTCAGTAGTACTGTGCCCTGTCCTGTGTTCCACCCCCTCCTCCCACAGTTTTATTTGACCCCTGGATACCCAGGAGTCTAATTTTGCCCCCGTGCCACAAATTTGCAGCATGGGGAACATTTTTCATTACTGCAGATTCTTCTTGCAGCATCTCAAAGGGCTTTGTGTGGATGTGCCCTTAAGCTCCATATACACTATATGGGGACAGTTAAGTCCATGTTAAACCAGAGAGCCACTTAAAGTCAACAAGGTCAATCTGCAGCTGCCTTGAGCTAGCCAGTCAGAAATTATCAGGACAAGTGTGAGTTTTAAGCCCCACCCCTCAATCAGAGTCACAAGTTGCTGTCCCCTATCCAGGATCCATAACCCAGAACTCTTTCCTGCAAATAGGTTCTCATGTCCACCATTTTAGAGAACTGAACATATTTCACTATTCTTTTAAGTCATGGCTGGAAGAGGAGGTACTTTTTATATAGATAAGAACTCACCCAAGTTCAAGTTGCTTCACATCCTCATGCAATTCAAACCTACATTTCACACCTCCAGAAGAGTGTTCTAACCGATAGGCTATAGCATACTTTATGTGGCCACTCCTACTGATGAAACATTGCTACTGAGCAGAAAAAAAATTACCTGGGGTAGGGAAGTCTTATGCTGTCTTAGAGAGCAGTCTTAGAAGTTGTGACTATAACATAGCCTTTTCCAATTACAAGTGCTCTAAACACTAGGTTCCAGGGTTATGCTCTATCTCCTGACCAAAGAAACTTGAATTCATTTCTGCAAAGGGCAAAGAAGAATCACACACACAAGAATCTATAGCTTAATAGGTTAGAAAATTCAGCTGGCAAGTGAAAGATGTGCACTTATAACACTTCCAGCAGAGATAAGATTTGGACCTGGATTCCCTGCTTCGTAGTCAAGTGTTTTAACTGTTGTGGACAGGCCCCAAGGTCATGGTGGGCCGAGTGCGGATCGAAGAGGTGGGATTAGCGGCGAGGAGTCAGAGCGGTTTGGGACACATGCGGTTTCAAAAACAGATAGCTTTTATTGTTTACTTATGCCACTGATGGTGGTGTAGCGTAGGCAGGTCAAACTTGGTTACAAATGAGTACGATAACGTGATAACAGTGGACGAGAAACTGTGCCGGGTCGATAACAGGAACAATGTCGAATGATCAGGAACGAGTTGAGTAAACGTGGAACGAGAAATCAAAACTGAAACGTAGTGATGAAGAATGAGAAGCGAACGGATGGTCGAGAACGGATAGCCGAGAACGAGTTGAATAAAACTGGAACGTGAACAGGTAATCATAGTCGAATCGTAAACGAGTAATCAGAGTTGGAGTGAAACGAATGTTAGAAATATTATTAAAAATACATTATCAATAGCAGATTTAGAAAAACACAGCTGCTAGCCCTCCTTGTCTCCGTAATGGGAGAGGGAAGGGGGGTTGGAAATTGAAGGGAAAACTACCAAAGGCTCTTTGTACTAAGGTATCACTCTCTCTTTGTTCTGCAAATTTACTATCTCTTTGTTACACTAAATCACACTTTCTTTCATGGCTCCCACATTTCTTAGGCTAAGATAAGAGTAATTACCATCTTAGCCTTGGGGTTGAACCTTGAATAACCTTGGGTCCCTTTTGAGCACGCGCAATAAGCTAATACATATTAAGCCTATCCGTCCCGCATACTTAAGTAGTTAATTATAATACACATGGGATGTATGATCTGACATATTCACATGCATGTTTGTATGAACCGGAAATGAGTTGTAAGAGTTCCTGCTTCTGTACACGTGCCAGAAGAGAGGGGATAAAAGCCTGCTAATGATTGTTCCGGGGGGCAGAGCGTTTGATCTTTTGTCTCTCTCTCTCTCTGACCCTATTTGCAAATATATACCTTTTGTATCACCAACAATGTGTGCCTAAGTATCATTGATATTCATTGAGCCTCCAAAGAAACGAACCGTGATTTTTACATCACGAAGACGAGTAATGTGCCCAGAAACAACAGCGGGGAGACCAGTGGAGCTCTAGGGAGTGAACCAGGGCTCTAGGTCTAGGAGGCTCTCCTGAGAGGCAGTCTCTGCAGTAGCAATCTCTGCCCTCAGACTGGGCGTGGGCCAAAACTTACAAGCCTTAAATATGAAATGTGTGGCCAGTCATAAGGCTTCCCCTGTGGAAAGTTCCAGTGTGTTCTGGTGCCTGTTTGAGCATGCGCATGTTGCCAATTCAGGTTACCTCATGGCAGAGCTATGATTGACAAGCCTGGGGTCATGCATGGGGCACGTGCTGGGCATGCTCACTAGCCCTCTGGGGATTTTCCGCAGCTTGTCAGCACTTGTCTATGCTTAACCCTGTGTTAGCCAGCACGCTTATCAAATTTGGTTGTGACACTAACTACTAGGATATTACCGTACAAGGTGACAGCACCCTGCTTTTCTTTCTTAAAATAAAAATGGTGACTACAGCTGCATTTTATGAAGTTCCCAACTCTGTTTTTAAGTGTATAGTACATGCTGTAAGAATGCCTACAGACTGAGGTCTTCAGGAACCTTAGTAGAATTATGCCTAGTTTCTTAGTACTAGTTGGGTTTAGGTGGGAGCTAGGCACAGAGCTGCTCAACCTTCTCAAGAAGGGGCAAGTTCTGAACACATGCAAATTTGCAATTCTAGTTTGCAAGTCACCAGGAAAACTTTAAAGTAAAATGTACATTCCTTGATAATGAACGCAATCTTTCCAGCTGGGATTAAGCTTCTCATGTCTTGCCAAACTTTATACTCATGTTTCCTATTTGAAAAACTTAATATGCAGAGAAAGCATCCTATCTTTAATATGTCTCTGCCTGCTGTTAGGTGCCAAAAGTGGCAAGATCAGTAATTTGGAAATTAACCTACAAAACTCTAGGAAAGTAAAGATGGTTTTGTTTCACCATCTCTAACTAGTTTTGACAGCTTTTAAATCCTTGTTACACATGCTATACTACCATTACCAGGAATGACCACAGGAAATGGTAGCTGCATAGACATGAATTTATTACAAAAGTATTTAGTGATTTATTTTGTATAATTATCCAACAAAGGTTATCAAGAACTGCATTAACTGCAGCATATACCAACACAGCAAATTAAAAGTCCTTAATTTGACAGCTGGTGGAAATTTCTTCAAAACATTTTAATAAAAATGGGATATTGTAAAAATCTCTTTGGAGAATCATTTATGGGGTAAGTTTTATTTTTTTTTCTAACAATTTTAAAAATGAAAATAATTTGGAAAAGATCATAACCAATTCTAATTCCAAAACTATATATTTTTATTTTGGGAAATGTTCACGTTCTTTGAAGCCTTTTACTCTTTTCCTATTAATAAAAGAAGGGAAAAGTGAAATGAAATCAGTTAAGAAGTGAGAGAATGCAGTATTTTCACCCTGAGATGAAGTGTTGAAAGTATATACTAGGAGGGTTTTACTGGTATGCTGATATAGCTATACTGGCAAAATCCTTCTAGCATAGACACACTTATATCAGTACTAAAGTGCTTATAGCTGTATAGCTTTTGCTGAGAACTAGCATAAGCAATACCGATACAAGCACAATTACCTCAATCTAACTGGATACATCAGAAAAACTAAAATAATATTTTTACCTGATATAGTTGTGATAATAAAGTACTTTTTAAAGTAGGTCAGGCTTATCATTGCCACTTTTTAACTTATAGATTCATAGATTCATAGATGCTAGGGTCGGAAGGGACCTCAATAGATCATCGAGTCCGACCCCCTGCATAAGCAGGAAAGAGTGCTGGGCCTACATTACCCCAGCTAGATACACATCCAACCTTCTCTTGAACACCCCCAGGGTAGGGGAGAGCACCACCTCCCTTGGGAGCCCGTTCCAGAGCTTGGCCACTCGAACTGTGAAGAAGTTCCTCCTAATATCTAATCTAAATCTGCTCTCCTCCAGCTTGTGGCCATTATTTCTTGTAACCCCCGGGGGGGCCTTGGTGAGTAAATACTCACCAATTCCCTTCTGTGCCCCCCTGACGAACTTATAGGCAGCCACCAGGTCGCCTCTCAACCTTCTCTTGCGGAGGCTGAAAAGGTCCAGTTTCTCTAATCTCTCCTCATAGGGCTTGGCCTGCAGGCCCTTAACCATACGAGTGGCCCTTCTCTGGACCCTCTCCAGGTTATCCGCATCTTTCTTGAAGTGCGGTGCCCAGAATTGCACGCAGTACTCCAGCTGCGGTCTGACCAGCGCCCGATAGAGGGGAAGTATCACCTCCTTGGACTTATTTGTCATGCATCTGCTGATGCACGATAAAGTGCCATTGGCTTTTCTGATGGTTTCGTCACACTGCCGACTCATGTTCATCTTGGAGTCTACTAGGACTCCAAGATCCCTTTCCACTTCCGTGCCACCCAGCAGGTCATTTCCTAGGCTGTAGGTGTGCTGGACATTTTTCCTCCCTAGATGCAGCACTTTGCATTTCTCCTTGTTGAACTGCATTCTGTTGTTTTCTGCCCACTTGTCTAACCTGTCCAGGTCTGCTTGCAGTTGTTCCCTGCCCTCCGGCGTGTCCACTTCGCCCCATAGCTTAGTGTCATCTGCAAACTTGGACAGAGTACATTTCACCCCCTCGTCCAAGTCGCTGATGAAGACATTAAAGAGTATCGGTCCAAGCACCGAGCCCTGCGGGACCCCACTGCCCACACTCTTCCAGGTCGAAACTGACCCATCCACCACGACTCTCTGGGTGCGACCCTCCAGCTAATTCTCCACCCACCGGACTGTGCAGTCATCCAAGTCACAGCCCCTTAACTTGTTCACCAGTATGGGGTGGGATACCGTGTCAAAGGCCTTCCTGAAGTCCAAGTATACGACATCCACCCCTCCTCCTGCGTCGAGGCGTTTTGTGACCTGGTCATAAAAAGAGACTAGATTGGTCAGGCACGATCTACCTGCCACGAACCCGTGCTGGTTTCCCCTCAGCATAATTTGTCCTGCCGGGCTCTCACAAATGTGAGCCTTGATGATTTTCTCAAAGATTTTGCCAAGGATGGAGGTGAGACTGACTGGCCTATAGTTACCCGGGTCCTCCTTCCTCCCCTTCTTGAAAATGGGAACCACATTGGCCCTTTTCCAGTCCTCCGGGACTTGACCCGTGCGCTACGAGCGTTCAAATATTCCCGCCAGTGGCTCTGCAATGATGTCGGCCAGTGCCTTCAGTACCCTCGGATGGAGCTCATCCGGGCCTGCCGACTTAAAGGCATCCAGTTCCTCCAAGTGACCCTGCACCACCTCAGGGTCCACGCATGGAAGTCTGGTGCCTTGCTGCTGCCTCCCTACACTCCCAGTGAGAGACTTGTCATGCCTCTCGCTTAGGAACACTGAGGCGAAGAACTCGTTGAGGAGTTCAGCCTTGTCCCCTCTGTCCGTCACCAATTGTTTCTGCCCATTTAGCAGGGGTCCTATTCCTCCCTGGGCCTTCCTTTTACTCCCTATATATCTAAAAAACAATTTCTTATTGTCTTTTACTTGGGTTGCCATCCTCAGCTCCATGGTAGCTTTGGCCTGTCTAACTGCCTCCCTACAAGCACGAGCAGAAGAGGTATATTCCTCTTTGGTGATCTCTCCCTGTTTCCACTTTTTATGTGCTCCCCTTTTGGCCCTTAGTCTGCCCTGGATTTCTCTGGTCAGCCAGGGAAGCCTCCTAGCCCCTTTCCCTCTTTTACCTCGCACGGGGATCGTCTCGCTTTGTGCGAGAAGGATAGCTTCTTTAAGGCACAGCCACCCTTCTTGGGCTCCCATCGTTTCAAAACTACTACTCTGCAGTGCATCCTTCACTAATCGCCTGAGTTTGCTGAAATCAGCTTTCCTAAAGTCCAGCACGTTCACCCTACTGGTTACCTTACCCACTCGACGCCTTATGTTGAATTGTACTTTTAGGTGATCACTGTCCCCCAGATGGCTACCGATCTGTAGGTCCCCTACTATGTCATCCCCCGTTGCCAATACCAGATCCAGTAAGACATTCCCCCTAGTGGGACCATGTACCTCCTGCGTCAGGTGGAGGTCCTGTACACAGGTTAGAAACCTGCGTGAGCGGTGGGACTTTGCTGTCTGTGTCTCCCAGCAGATGTCCGGGTAGTTTAGGTCCCCCATGACCACCGCCTCTTTAGCTTATGGTCTCTGAGAGTTGCCTCAGGAGCCCCAAATCTATTTCTTCCCCTTGATGTGGGGGTCTGTAGCAGACCCCTACCACCAAATCCTTTTCTCCTTGCCCCCCATGTAGCCTAACCCACAGTCCTTCTACTTCCTCATCCTTTGATTCTGTCTTGATGAGGGTTGATGTATATTGCTCCTTAACATAGAGCGCAACCCCTCCCCCCCTTTTCCCCACTCTGTCCTTTCTGTACAATCTATAGCCCTCAATATGTACCGCCCAGTCGTGGGATGGATGCCACCAGGTTTCCGTCAGCCCCACTAGGTCGTAGTCGTTTAGTGCAACCAGGAGCGCTAGTTCATCCTGCTTGTTCCCCATGCTCCTAGCATTAGTATATAGGCACTTGAGCCCTGTGACTGGTGCTTTTGCTACCCCCTCGCTCCAAGTCCTAAAGGGCTTTTTGTCCCTAACCTTCCCGTTCCTTACCTGTGCCGTATTGCTGTCCACCCCCTGTCTTTCACGTTCCCAAAGCTCTCTTTCTTCAGGCTGGGCTGTCCTTGTGGGTGCCACCTGGTTTGGTGGTCCACAGCCTCCCCCACCCTCATCTTCCCCTCCCCCTGACGAGCCTAGTTTAAAGCCCGCTGGAGGAGATCCGCCAACCTGGAAGAAAACACACGCTTACCTTTGGGGGACAGGTGAAGCCCATCCCAGCTGAGCATGTCCCTCGTTGTAATGTGTGGGTCATTGTCCAGGAAGCCGAAGCCTGCCTCGAGACACCACTGCCGAAGCCGCCAGTTGGTCTCTCGGATGCAGTTCTCATGCCGTCTTCCACGTCCGTTCACTGGTAGGATGGAAGAGAATACCACCTGTGCACCAAATTCCCTCAGCACGCTGCCGAGAGCCTGGTAGTCCGCCATCAGGTGATCGGGGGTTCTCCTGGCCGCATCATTAGTACCCACATGGACAAGGACCATGGGGTAGTAAATCGGTGGGCTTGATCCTGGCCTGGATTACCTCCGTCACATCCTGAATCTTAGCTCCAGGCAGGCAGTAGACCTCTCGTGCTGAAGGGTCCTGGCGACAAATGGGCCCTTCCATACCTCTCAGGATGGAATCGCCTATGACGAGCACGCGTCTCCTCCTCTTCTGGGTCCTCTCGGATCTCTTGATCTGTTTGGAATGTGAAGAATGTGGCATTTCTTCCTGCCCAAGGGTTTCCTCCTCCCTTTCCATCTCCTGCAGAGTCGCCAAGGCCTCGTACCTGTT
This sequence comes from Crocodylus siamensis, assembly GCF_052110815.1. NCBI lineage: Eukaryota > Metazoa > Chordata > Crocodylia > Crocodylidae > Crocodylus > Crocodylus siamensis. The sequence goes on from NC_143397.1 coordinate 182,118,296, forward strand.
CTCCAGTCGGACTGGAGAAGCTTGTACCTGCTCGCTGCGAGCCGCTCCGGTCCTGGCTGTGACCGTCTGCCACTCTGACAGTTATTTCCTTTCCCTGCAGGACCAGGCACCCAAGGAAGAAGCAGCCCAGGGAAGGACCTCCACGGCAATTTCCTCCGCCTCCCTGATCCCCCTCAGCCTGCTAACCTCCTCCCGGAGCTCCCTCACCTGTGCCTCCAGAGCCCTAAGCCGGGCACCTGCCGGACAGGTGTGGGGGCTCCCAATCTCTGCCCCCACCGGCCCTGCTGGGGATCCCCCGCAGGCCGGGAGGTAGGGGGACATCAGCTTCCCCATGGGCTCGGTCTGGGTGGAGGCCTCAGACCAGCCCCGGTTAGCCTTGTCCCCCTGGGCAGAGGCCCTAGCAGCACTCCTCGTAGACACCATTCTAAGCTGCTGTTTGTAGACCTGTGTGGTGTCTACGTCCTACCCGTACAGGAGTCCCACTCCTGGCCCTCCCAGCCCGCCCGCCGGTGCGAACGCCTGCGCAAACGCCGGCGCGCTCTGTTCGCGCTGCGCGGCTCGGGAGCGCGGCTCCCTACCGGCTCAGCTATATGGGACCCGGAGGGCTTCCCCTCCGGATCCGGCTCAGCTGTGCCGAGGCCCTCCGCCCCACTTACCTTCGGGGGATCAGCTGCTGCTGCCCCCGCTGCCGATTCCTCTGCTGCTGCTGCTGCCGCCGCCGCCGCCGCTGCCTCGGGTCAAAAGTTAGTTATGGGGCACACGTGCGTGCGGGACACACGTGTGCCTAACTCCTCTCCTTCCCGCTGCTGCTTCCCGAGTGAGGGAACTACGTCACCCTGCGGCTTTGAACCTGTGGTTTGAATTTCCCGCCCCCGCTCTAACGGCCAATCAGGCGCCTCGGTCTACCCGGAAGTGCCTGCCGGCAGTTCCGCCCCCTACGCTCCCCTGCTGGGGGGATCCGCTGCCAGGGAAGCCTGCTCCCTAAGGGTTAGCCCTTGAGGGGGCTTGCTGGCCTGGGGGGGCAGTCCCCTCCCTAGCCCTCCCTGTTTGCACGCTCTGTTCGCGCTGCGCGGCTCGGGAGCGCGGCTCCCTACCAGCTCAGCTATATGGGACCCGGAGGGCTTCCCCTCCGGATCCGGCTCAGCTGTGCCGAGGCCCTCCGCCCCACTTACCTTTGGGGGATCAGCTGCTGCTGCCCCCGCTGCCAATTCCTCTGCTGCTGCTGCTGCCGCCACCGCCGCTGCCTCGGGTCAAAAGTTAGTTATGGGGCACACGTGCGTGCGGGACACACGTGTGCCTAACTCCTCTCCTTCCCGCTGCTGCTTCCCGAGTGGAATTTGATTTTAAGTGAATTAAAGTAACACTGACTTTTTCCAATGAAAAAATGAAAATATTAGAGAAAGTGTTTTTCCCCCACTGCTTTTTAATCCTGCTACTCCCCTGCTCCCACACAGAAAAAGATAACAGAGCACTCATACATCGTATACTTCTTACTTCCTCCTCATTACACATGAAAAAGTATATATTTCAAGTCAAAGTATAACAAAAATCCGAAGTGAAACTTAGAAATTTCAATTTTTTTAACCAAACCTTAAGAAAATTATTTCCATTAAAAAAAAAAATCAGTATTTTCACAAAAAAAGCATATTAAGTTAAATATTTTAATCTTTTAATCAGCTGAACTTTAAAAAAAAACAACAACTGTTTTTATTAGGTTCACTAAATAGTCCTAAATTGATTTATCAATCAGGTCTCTGCTAGCAGCAGAACTATTGGTGGGGGTTGAGCTGGGCCCCAGCCCAAGCACCAAATTAGGAGGGTACAAAAATAGCAGCTGCACCTACTGCCACCAGCAGCCCAACCACTGTCAGTATACTGTATACTGTTGCATACTGCTACCATCCAAGGTCCAAACTGCCCAGCTATACCTCTGCTAACTACTTTCCCAGTTCAGATGTTTCTACCTGTTTTTAAAACCTCTACTCCCTTTCTGCCTCCCAGGCAACTGTTTTCTAACTCAGTTATGAGTCAACTATATTTTCTAGTTCAGGGCTGACTGACTGATTGCCTGTGAGCAGACTGATGGTCTGATAAGTGGCTTTATTTATCCACACTCTGAAGTCTACAAAGTTGTGAAGTAGTGAGAAAGAGTAAACAAAAGCCCCTAGGTGCCTTACATGCTAGGCATGTGTGGTCAAGAGAAGAAAAGTAGCCGGCAGCAACAGATAAGGAAAGTGAAAGCAAGCAACACTTATAGCATGGAGGGCCAGCGGGGCTGCACCTCGAGACTGGAAGGGAAGAGAAGCAATCACCACACATCCGGAGTAGCATCTCACTCCAGATTGGAGGAGGGAGGCTGCTCAGAGGTATTTCTAGCCCAGAAGAGGGACAGAGGGAGGTCAATTCCCTGCAAGTCACAGAGAGAGGAATGGCTGAGTGTTCCAAGAGGCAAGTGTTGCAAAACCTGCAGGAGAAAGGCTGCAGGTGTGACTGAGAAGGAGTCAGGCAGAGGCCTGCACACAGAAGGCTTCTGATAATCCCTGGACCAGAGTCACAGCTGAGGATCTGGGGGAGACGCCAGAATAATTTCTGTTTTCAGGTTAGAGCCTCACTGCATAAGGGAAAGATCCCATTTGGACTGTAAATGCTCATGAGTAAGCCAGGGCAGGTCTGTACAGAGCAGTGACTGGATTAACTGATTTTTTTTGTTGTGATTTGCACATGAGAGCCTGACCCCAAGTAAAAGGGACATGGACTGAGTCAAACAAAGAGACTGAGAGCAGTTGGGTTTTGCTTTCTCTTTTTTTTTTTGGATATTGGAGTGCATTCTAAGGCCAGCCCTGGAAGGGTATGCACCCAACTAAAGCCAATGGTCACCCTGGTGGCTGAGGGTAGAACAATAGACCAACAGGCAGCATTAAGATTTGGCTGCAGCGATCTACAAGTGCCATCTGGAGATGTTAGGGTGGGATAAAGGGGAAGTTTTGAGCCCCACAGAAGAAAACAGGGAGTGAGACTGGGTAGGATTGTTAGAAATAGAATATTGTTAGAAATGCGCAGCTTGCATCTTGCACCTGATAAGAAAGAAATACTGCCAAGGACTTTCTTTCCCAGCCTTGCTACAGCCTTTCTTATGCTAATTGCAGTTTCTCCCCCTCACCTGCCTTAAGTCTTTATCATGCGGATTGCAGGAGCCAAAATTCAATTATCTGTGTCCTTGAAAAAGGCGGGGGGGGGGGGGGGGGGGGGGAAGTAAACTTTTGGTGACCTGTTGTAGTTTCTGAGCATGCTTAATTAGCTGATGCATATTTACTTACATGTATGCTTGTATGAAACGGAAGTAAGCTGTAAGAGTTCCTGTTTCTGCACACGTGCCCAGGAGAGAGAAGATAAATTTCGCTTGTGAATACCAATACAGGGTCAGAGTAATCTGAGTACCTGACTCTGCTCTGACCTTTGTTTGTAAACAAATGCCACCTTTGTGCCGTTTAATGTATGTGTGTCTGTGATTTTTTGCAGGCCTCCAGAGAAACGAACCGCTTTATGCATCGGGATCACTGTGGCAGGACGGCTTTGGGGTGCCGTGACCTCCCCTTACCGCCCCTGCCTACCGTGCCACTCAGGGTCCTTAACACATCCTCCATCTCGGCGGCCATGTCTTTGATCTTATTGGTTCCATTAGGGAGGCTGCCTTCTCTTTCCCCCTTGGCACGGGGCCAGTCTTACTCTACCCCAATTCCAGGCCACTTCCCGTGCCGGTCCTCACCAGCCTGCCCCCGAGGGTGTCCTAAGCAGCCCACTTTCTCTGGGCTTGCTTCGATATACACGCCGTCTCCCGGGGCCGGATCCGCTACACCCTCTTCGCCTGCACTCGGGCCTGTACCTGCGCCTCTCGCACTCTCTGCCCGCACTGGGGCCCTCACCCACGCCTCTTGCTCCTTGGGGCTCAGGTGGCCTGCAGCCGTGCCTGGCCCCTTGACCCTTTCCTGCATCGCGTGCCCCACTGGGCCTATATCATGCCTCTTGCACTTGTGCCACGCCTCTCACGCTCGTTGCCCCCTCTGGGGCCTATGCTGCGCCTCTCGCGCGTCCTTGCCCCTCTGGGGCCTATATCATGCCTCTCGCGCTCGTGCCATGCTGCTCGCGCCCCGCCCGCACTCGGGCCTGTGGTCGCGCCCCTTGCGCGCCCCGCCCGCACTCGGGCCTGTGGTCGCGCCCCTTGCGCGCCCCGCCCGCACTCGGGCCTGTGGTCGCGCCCCTTGCGCGCCCCGCCCGCACTCGGGCCTGTGGTCGCGCCCCTTGCGCGCCCCGCCCGCACTCGGGCCTGTGGTCGCGCCCCTTGCGCGCCCCGCCCGCACTCGGGCCTGTGGTCGCGCCCCTTGCGCGCCCCGCCCGCACTCGGGCCTGTGGTCGCGCCCCTTGCGCGCCCCGCCCGCACTCGGGCCTGTGGTCGCGCCCCCTTGCGCGCCCCGCCCGCACTCGGGCCTGTGGTCGCGCCCCTTGCGCGCCCCGCCCGCACTCGGGCCTGTGGTCGCGCCCCTTGCGCGCCCCGCCCGCACTCGGGCCTGTGGTCGCGCCCCTTGCGCGCCCCGCCCGCACTCGGGCCTGTGGTCGCGCCCCTTGCGCGCCCCGCCCGCACTCGGGCCTGTGGTCGCGCCCCTTGCGCGCCCCGCCCGCACTCGGGCCTGTGGTCGCGCCCCTTGCGCGCCCCGCCCGCACTCGGGCCTGTGGTCGCGCCCCTTGCGCGCCCCGCCCGCACTCGGGCCTGTGGTCGCGCCCCTTGCGCGCCCCGCCCGCACTCGGGCCTGTGGTCGCGCCCCTTGCGCGCCCCGCCCGCACTCGGGCCTTCTCTGCCCAACTTGGGCTTCCCAGGGTTGGGGCTCAGGCAGCCTTAGCCTTACCTGGCCCTCAGGCCCGCCTCTTTGGGCCTATGCCCCACTGGGGCTTCTGCCTATGCCAAGCTCCTTCTGAAACTGCCCACACTGGGTTGGGGTCGGGACACCCCCAAACACAGCACCCCCTGTAGTGCCAGGAACACCCCCACTTTACTGGGGAAGCTCCTATTGAGGCCTCCTCCACCCCTACAGCCTCGCCCGGTCCTCCGGTTTTACACTCCAGGGCTTCCCGCTGCCCCCTATCAAAGCTGCGCCCTCTGTGGCGCTCCGGGGCTTCCCACTGCCCCCTATCCAAGCTGCGCCCTTTACAACACCAGGACCCCTTCCCACGCTACTGCGGGGTCCCTACGAGGCCTCCTCTCCCAGTCTACCGGTATAACTATAACTAAACCATGAGCCAAACAGCTATAACACAAACACAAGAAGCCTCCTGGCTTGTAACCCAAAGTCCACACTCACTCAGCTCTTCACCAGACCCCATCTCATCATGCGGCCAGTCAGGGCAGCCAGGTTGTAACCCTGGACTCTGTCTGATCAGCTCTCCCGCCAAGCTCCTGCAGCTGCCAGGAGGGAACTGGCTCTGGCCTTGGCCTTCTCTGTTTATAAAGGCCAAGCCCTGCCCCCTGGTGGTCAGCTGACCCACTCTGTTACCATGGTAACTCTCACCTGCTACCCTGCTGAGTGGCAGCTTAGCCCATTCACTACCATTCAGTAGCAGGCACCCTAGTGCCCTGCTACAATCACCTTGGGCATTGCCTCCTAGTAATATAATATCAAAGTCACGGAAGGCAAGAAACATAAGACCAACTTTGTGGCAGACCAGGTGATCCGAAGCCAAGGTCCACCCTGTCACCGCCTGTAGGAAAATGAGATAAGGGCAGTGGCAGCAAGCCCTACAACACTTACAGTCATCACAGAAGACTATGTCTAAGTAGCACAAAGCAGTGCCATACACAGATTCCCTAGGCTCACTCTTGTACGTGCCAGGTCCAGAATTGTACAAAAAGCACAAGACCCAGGCTAATTAACTCGGTTTATCATTCAGGTGCAGTGATACAGAAATTCATTTATATTGCTTAGCATTCTGCAACTAGTGCATGCACAGTTAGCATAAGGGTGCCTTGTGCCATACAAACAATACCCATTTCTCCTTCAACTTCACTGAGTGGTACATGTTAACCTCTTCAGCAACCGAAGTGTCAAGGTGCCAAGGGCCCATGTCCAAGCCCAATCCCTATGGCAGGGATAGCTAGAGATTGAGGTGTATGAAACAGCCATCCTGTCTCCTTAGTTCTGCAAACCTGCAAAGAGTTCTCTCTTCTCACCACTATGTTAATAGCACAAACACAACAGATTCTCCATTTATAGAATCCAGAAGCAGTGAGGCTGGGGTGAAATGTGCTCTAGAAAAGCCAAATAAATTTATTTTAGTAATTAATTATTATTTTATTGTTTGATTCACACATATCTCATCATATGACATTATTTGCCACCTGGCCCTCAAATAAACTACCACAATGTAATCCATAATTCATTGTCAAGAAGTTGGGCGGCCCTATTTCAGAAGAAGACAATCCTTCTCTTTGTTCATCATTAGTGATGACTAGAAAATAGTATTTAGAGATTTGCTTTTGGGAATTGGTTTGTAGATAAAGTAGATATGCGTTAGGACAATGGTCCAGAGCAAGGGCAAGGGTTAATGGATTTCTAAATGCTTGTTTATGACAGTTTCCTCAAGACCCAGTGCATCTGACAGGCAAGTAGCAAGCAGACATGCAGGCTGGGAAACTGAAGACAAGATATGTACCACAATGTTCCATAACATGAGATAAGGTGGCATGAGGTCATAGTGCCCAACTGCAGAGCCCTTGAGATTTCCAGTTTTTGGGAACAGACCAAATTAGGAGAAGACTGATCAAGGCCAAATTAGAATGTGAGTATGTCATAGATTTCGTAGATGTCACAGACATTAGGGCTGGAAGGGACCTCAGAAGATCATCAAGTCCAGCCCCCTGGACCAGGGGCAGGAAGTCAGCTGGGGTCAAAGGATCCCAGCAAGATAGATGTTAGTATTCCAGGCCTTGGGGGCTTAGACAGTAAATTAGTTTTTCCTTATGGCCAGCCTGAAATGGTTTTGGAGGAATTTGTGATCGTTTGACCTTGTCATCCCTTGGGGCGCTCTGGTGAACCCAGATCTCTGTTCACCCAGATTCTGATGTACACCCCATATATACTTATAGGCAGCCACCAGGTCCCCCCTGAGTTTGCACTTTTCCAGGCTGAAGAGTCCCATGGCTCTCAGTCTTTCATCATAGGGCCTGTTCTCCTGCCCTCTGATCATACAAGTGGCTCTCCTCTGGATCCTCTCAAGCTTCTCCACATCCTTTTTAAATTGTGGAGCCCAGAATTGGATGCAGTACTCCAGTTGCAGCCTTAACAAGGCCAAGTACAGCAGGAGGATGACATCCTGGGATTTGCTTGAGAAGCATCTATGGATGCAAGCCAGAGTTTTGCTCACTTTACCATCTGTAACATTGCATTGGTGGCTCATATTCATCTTGTGGTCAATCATGACCCCCAAGTTCCTTTCAGCCGTGGTACTAGCAGGCATAGCACTGCTGAGCCTATAAGCATGCTGCGGGTTTCCCCCCCACCCCCCGAAGGTGGAGTACCTTACATTTTTTGATGTAGAATGCCATTAGGTTTTCATCCACCCATTTTCTGAGCCTGTTGAGATTGGCCTGGATCACCAGCCTATCCTCAGGTATGGATTCTTTACCCCAAAATTTGGTGTTATTGGCAAACTTGGCCAGTCCACCTCTGATACTAATGTCTACATAGTTAATAAAGATGATAAAGAGTATAGGCCCAAGGACGGAGCCTTGGAGGACCCCACTGGTCATGGCACACCACGGTTACTTACTTCCATCTACTACCACTCTCTGGGTCCGACTTCAGAGGCAATTCCCCAGCCATTGGACTGTGATGTAGTCAAGGCCTCAGTTGGCCAATTCTTCCATGAAGAGATCATGGAACACCAGATCAAAGGCTTCTTAAAGTCGAGATATATGATGACAATGTCTTCTCCTGTGTCCAGGTGATATGTCACCTTGTCATAGAAAAAGATGAGGTTGGTCAGGCAAGACCTACCCGCAACAAACCTGTGCTGGCTGTCCCTCAAGATATTGCCATCAGCTAGTTTGTCAAGAATGGTTTCTTTGATAATTTTTTCCAAGATCTTCCCCAGGATAGAGGTCAGGCTGATAGGCCTGTAGTTCCCCAGATCTACTTTCCCCCCTTTCTTGAAGATAGGTACCACATTGGCCTTCTTCCAATCTTAGGGCATTTCACCTAAGCGCCGTAAGTTCTCAAAGATCCGTTCCGGTGGCTGAGCTATGATGCCTGTCAGCTTCTTAATTACACTGGGGTGTAATCTGTCTAGGCCAGCTGACTTGAAGGTGTCCAGCCTCTCAAGGTGTTCCTTTACATGGTCTACAGTGACGTAAAGTAACAATTCTCCCTCACCATGGTCGGCCCATACGATGTTGAGCAGGGCAGTCCCTTGGGGCTGGTGGAAAACCGATGCAAAATACCCATTAAACAGGTTGTTTTTTTCCTGGGTGTAGCATGTCAGTTCTCCCATTTGGTTTATCAGGCATCCAAAGTTACCCTTGCTTTTCCTCCGGCTCCCCACATATCTAAAAAAGGTCTTTTTGTTGTTTTTGATATGTGTATCTGGTTGGAGTTTGGTTGCAGCCTTGGCTTTCCTGGTTTGCTCCCTACAGGTCTGGCCCAGTGCAGAATACTCCTCCTTTGAGGTGATTCCAGTCTTCCATCCTTTATAGGTCTTTCTTCTTAGACACAGGAGATCCACAAGTTACCTGAAGAGCCAAGGAAATTGCTGTGCCCTTTTGCTACCTTTACTTCAAGATGAGATAGACACTGCTTGTGTTTTCAGGATCACTCCCTTGAGGAGCAACCACTCATCCTGAACTCCCACCCCTTCAAGTCATGATCCCTTAAGGCCTTGCCAACAAGCCTCCGGAGCTTGTCAAAGTCAGCTTTCCGGAAGTCAAGGACTTCTGCATTGCTGACTGACTTGCCAGCTTTGCAGTGGATAGTGAAAGTGATCAGCTCATGGTCACTATCTTCCAGTTTCCCTTCAATTATTAGGTCACTGACTAGATCATCCCCCTTTGCCAGTACCAGGTCAAGCAGTGCTTTGCCTCTTGTCAATCCATAGACTTCTTGAGTCAGGTAGAGCTCATCCACGCAGATGAAGAAGTTTTGCAACCATTGAGATTTAGCCAAGTGCTCATCCCATGAGATGTCAGGGTAGTTGAAATCTCCCATGACAACCATGTACCATGTGATGGGTTTGTGAAACACAGGAATACGATGACAGAACAGAATGTGGACAGTACGGTGACCACAGGTAGACAAATCGTAATCATAGAAAGTTAGTGTCGGAAGGAACCTCAGGAGGTCATCTAGTCCAACCCTGACTTGAAGCAGGACCTTCCCCAACTAGATCATCCCAGCCAAAGCTTTGTCTAGCCAGGTTTTGAAATCATCCAAGGATGGAGCTTCCACCATCTCTCTGGGTAACCTGTTCCAGTGTTTTACTACCCTCCTAGTGAGAAAATTATTCCTAATATCTAACCTAAACATCCCTTGCTGTAACTTGAGAACATTGCTTCTTGTTCTGTCATCTGCCACCACTAAGAACAGTCTGGCTCCATCCTCTTTCGAAACCCCCTTCAGGTAGTTGAAGGCTGCTATTAAATCCCCTCAGTTTTCTCTTCTCTAAGCCCAGTTCCCTTAGCCTGTCCTCATAAGTCATGTTCCCCAGTCCCTCCACCATTTTTTTGGCCTCCACTGGACTCTGTTAAATTTGTCCACATCCTGTCTGTAGTGAGGGGCCCAAAACTGAACATAGTACTCCAGGTATGGTCTCACCAGTGCTGAATAGAGGGGAATCAGCAGTGCCCAGAGATGAAGAGTCATCAGGAGGGGGAAAGAATACAAAAGGAGGGGTTTCAGAGCAGAAAAGAGTCCCCAAAAAGGGAACCTGAGGCCACCATGGACACACCACCAGCCCGTCTCACCCACCCCACTGGGGGGGTGGGCCTCAGTCTTGAAACTGCAGGCTGCTGACATCTGACATTCAAGAGAGAACCTCAGAGTGAAGCTTGGGTACTGGCCAGATGTACCTGGACTCTGTGCAGCTCTAGGAGTGGTAGATATAGGATTATTTGCATTATTCTTATTTGCTATCACTGTGTATCAATAACATTTGCCTATTATCAAATAGAAAAGTCATGGTCAGTCTGAGCATTTGGGTCTGTCCATCATAAATCCAATGCCAACAATTAGAAGGGGCCCTATTTTACAGGACTAAGTTCCTGGTCTCTAATCCATCTCTAAATCTTGCTGCAAGTCCTCATCATTCAGGCTTCATCCCTGAGAGCTTTTGGACAAGGCATGAGCTGGTGAGAAAAGCAGTTGCATTCAAGTGCAAGTAGAGATAGTGAGATTCAAATAAAGTTAAATCTAGGGATGCTTTTCCATGCTACAAGGTAATACATCTCAAAAATTCTTTGTGCCCAAGTACTTTACAGGACATACAATAAATAATATGATATCAACAACAAAATGACCTGGGTTTACATCTAATCCATAATTATCCTTTACTTCCCTGTTGTTTAAGTCGTTTACCTCTATTAGGTAAAGAAAACTTGTTGGCCAAGTGGCAGCTCATCCATTAATGAAGAATCAACTTCCTCTGTGTTTCTTGTCTGCTCAGTGCTTCTTGCCTTGTGTTTTTATCTAGCACACTTTTTCCTTATACTGTTGAGGTTTAGACCGTTGTGTGTCCATTGAGAAAAGTGATTTTTTATATCCATAGAACCAACTTAACAAGATAATTTCAGGGTAAATGAGAAAGAAATAGTTTGAGAGAGGTAGTTAGCCATTTTAGTCTGGTCAGATGCCTAGCATCTGATGAAGTAAGCTGCTGCTCATGAAAGCTTACACATCTCTGATTTAGGTGCAAATCTATCCTTCTTTCCACCAGAGACAGTTTTTTACATCAGTAAATTTATTCAAATCAAAACCACAGAATGGGGTGAGAGTACCTGCACTCTGTTTTCACTGGAATATTTCATTAAGGCACATCTCTCTGGATAAATAATACTTTTTTTGTGTGATGACAGTCTCCATATGTGGGCAGCCCTCAGAAACAGCTGACAGTACATGCCATGCCATGTTCTTCACTGTTATTATATGCTCAGCTGTATTATATGCTTTCCTTAAAAATTTACAAATACTGACATAAAAGCTATTTATCTTGAACAAGACTAAAGAATACTATTTACCTTAAACATGACTATCTGTGAAAAGGATGTTGATAATTCTTCATTGGTCTTTTGGCTATTTTTAGGTCCTGAAATCCCCACCTCTGTAAATCTTCATTCTTTTGGATTTGTCAATACTTCATTGGTAATACATGATTGTAAAGCTCTTCCTGGACTATAGGAAAAGATCAAGAGCTAAAGAAATGAAAGGAGCTTTTCTGTGACAAGTTGCAACGATACTTGGTATGTTAGGTGTTTCTATATATGCTTTCTTGTTTGTCTTGGCAGTGATTATCAGGTAAAGAGGAGGATGGCAAATGTAATCTTTTAACTATCATCATGAAAGTTACATATTTCCCCTCGATAATACAATCTGCTTACACAATTTTATAAAATCATTTAGCTTCCAGGTACCTGCTCAATTTGTCATTTTTATGGTGTTAATAAAACTTAGATTTACCCAAAGGTTGAGTGTCTTTTGTAGTTAACATCACAATTTATTCATGAAGCAGAATAAAACTTGAATGGTTTGTTTAAATATTCATTAATCTCCTTGATTAAATTTTAGCTGAAGTAACTGAAGCCTGGTATAAATGCTTTTTAGAATATCATTAAGGTTATTCTTCTGCTAAATATTTTCAGACTTTGGTCCCTTTCCTATACCTATTTGTTCAATTCCAATTAAATAAGAGAAAGACTAAGCATGTAGTGATTGACATATGTGCATGTTGATAGATATTTAGATTTAAATTTTAGGGGGAGGGGGTTATTCCAACAATTATAGAGCTATGCTTACATAACCAGAGCAAGAAATTGTTTAGCATTTGTGGTGTCCATGCTTTTTACAGATCACCAGTTTTTGAGTTTACCCAGGAAATCTCATCCTGAACTTACTAATGTGGTATCTAGGGCCAGATCTAAACACATTTAGGGACTATGCTCTCAGTTACTTTCACTGGAAATTAGGCTCCTAAATACTTCTGTGGATCTAGACATTAGACATTACAGTGATGAGTGGAATACTGAAACCTATGTAAAGACAATGTTGAAAAGGCAACTCATGCATATTAGTGGTCTGCAAGGCTGAGCCCATTTTAAGACTCAGATCAGTCTGGAGCCTGAGTATCACGGAAGTGCTATAAAACTCCTTTTGTTTGTGTTATACCTCTGTGCTGCACCTTTCAGAAAAAAAGAGCATAGAATCTGGCTCAATGTACTTTGTGTGTATGACAAAAACTGCTTTCTGTCAAAGAGGTTAGTAACCTAAGATGTCCCTACACTTCATCACCAATAATCAAGGTTTTCTAAAGACCAAGCTGTATTCTCAGTTACATGTGTGCAAAATGCAACCAACCATAATATAATCAACAGTTCTCTTGGGAACATATAAAGAAGAGGATCCAGATCACGCTACAATACTAATAGGGATTAAAAAAAAACATTTTTGTCAGTTTAGGCATTCCATATGATTCAGTAGACACAAGAAGTGTTTGATTAGCAGTATACCAGTTTTGCATATTTTCAGAATAGATATTCATTTAAACTCAAATACATTTTTAGGCTTTAAGGATTATAAAGATTTTTTCTGAAGGTGAATTGATACCCCGATGACATCTAGAAATATTGCAATATGAGCTAGGCCCCTCCAAAGGTCACAATCTTTTGTAACATGCCAGATGTTCAGGCAAGTTATCCCATGATAAAAATGGTGAACCTACAACAAAGTTTACAAATCTACTTCAGAGAAGTTTCTGAGCAACTTCTTTTTGATGCAGAAGCATCCTGAGATAATTTTAACATCTGGCATGTCACTCAGTTAAAAGGGTGTGCGAGGCGGCTGGATGAACTGAGGAGCCACTCATAACAGCGGGAAGCCTAAGACTGGGGAGCTTCTCACTGATCCCAGGCTCCCTGTGTGTCTGGACCTTTAAAAGGTGTGTGTGCAGCCCAGCTGCACTTGCACCCTTTGAACAGGCTGGCACACGGGGAGCCCAAGATCAGAAAGCAGCTCCTGATCTCAGGCTCCCCACCAGCCTGTTCAAGGGGAACTTTAAATGGATGTGCAAGCTCTTCAGCATCAGGGAACTGGTCTTCATTACAAGGCTCTCTGACAACTTTAAAGGATATGAGAGCAGCCCAGCATTGGGGAGCAACTCCCCAGGTTTTCCAAGCACTGGCAGACATGTGATGGAATTTGATTTATCCCAGATTCCCAAAACTGCGCATCCTGCCATGCCAGACCTTGAACATCCAGAATGGCAAGAGGCACAATTTTGGGATCTGGGATAAAATTCTCAGATCCCACTATACAGTTAAATTAACTACTTGAGCATATATTGACAACATTTCATAGAAGCAGGATGTCGGCTGCCGTGGTTTCCCTGGTTTACCTGTGACAGGTTAGGGTGTAAAGTGTATGTTGTGTCAGGGTTGAGCACAGACTTATGTAGAGTTTAGATTATGGTTGTATGGGATGGTTTGAATAGGGATGATCCTACCTCAGGCAGGGGTGTTGCACTAGATGACTTCTGGAGGTCCCTTCCAACCCTGCTTCTCTATGACTCTATAACATCTGGCAGCGGCCCTAGATTTACTTAATAAAGTCCACTTTCTACCATTTTAGCTATACAAAGCAGACTTAAATTCAACTACATTACGGTTCTTCTGACATGGGAGAATACCAGGAGTGTTTAATCTGCTTTTGTAACAACAGACTTACTTTACAGGCTTTATATAAGAGGTAAGTCACAAGAAACATGAGTATGACTTAGAAACTGTTATATCTGCCTGGGCCCTGATGAATAATGATTTATTGGGCCATAGTCAAACTTAGCAGTACTGAGCAGTCTTACAGTACTGACAGATGAAGCAATTATTAGATTGATAGAAAGGAAAATGATATAAACTGTTACAATGCAACTGTTACCATCTGCATAATTCTATAGTGATACATATATAGAAAAACTGCTACAACCTTAATCCTTTTTCATTCGAGTTAAAATTATCACAATTTAACTAACTTGTATTGCTACAGCATAATGCAGCTGTAACCGTTACATGTAACAGCTAATGTGCACTACAAGGTAGCAGTTATCCCCTCCCTTTCAAAGCAGCTAAAATATACATTTGTCCAAAATCTTATTATTATGAAGTGCTGTTTCTAGCAAAAGTGTCACAGAAAAGTTCTCAGATAGATTTTCTCTTTATTGGTTTGATTCTATTTTTTTGGCTTTGCAACTTAATAAAATTTAGCTGTTTTACCAAATGATTTTGCTAGTTCTTCTATGTCATATTCTAGGCAGATTAAATACAACTAAATTGGAATTCTTTTTTTTATGTGAAAACCTTTCTTAGGTATTTACATAACATTTACTTTCATACATATTTACATAAGTCAGGTCAGACAATTGCACATTATTAATGGGGAGGGGCTTAGAAATAGAGCAGGTGGATTTGGGAGGGGGGAGGCGATGAGAGGGCAATATTACATTTACCAATAATATAATTTTGTTACAGGCTGAATGGGATGGTTTTGTACACATGAAGTGAAATATTTTAGTTTTCCACCTTGGTCATAAAAATTGAAAAAAAAAATCAACTTTGGTTTGATCTGAACCATTCTTTCTATTCCTGTTTTTAATTTTGGTTTCCAACCCAAATGAACAATACAGACCTACTTAGGACAGCAGCTAGCTATCTTCTATGGCTAGTAGTCCCTTCATGCAACACAACTAAATGTGATGCTCAGATGAAGTATCTTGGCAGCCTAGACTTTTATCTATGCATTAGGGTGGACTATATCTTTTCACAAAGTATAAATGTAGGTATGTTCATTTCTAGCATATTGTAACTAGCAGAGAAGTGTTTAGACAGATAGTCTACCTTCCACTGTAAATACTGTGTTTTCTGCTATATCTCTCAGTAATAGCAGTTTTATATAGTTATCTTATGGCCTTCTATGCCTAGTCAATTTATATTGATTCCCATAAGTCTCTAGAAAGACAATTTGTACAAGCTGAATCAGACTGAGTGGTTTTTGATAAACATCTGGTAAGGTAATGTAACATATGGTACGGTGAGATGTACATAGGCTGACCATAAGGAAACCTGAGACATACTGTCTGCCTGCCTGCCTGGCATGCCACCTTGCTCTGCCTCCTTGTCAGACTGTGTCCCATGCCCCTGCATTTCTGGGATGCTCATTTTAATTCTCAACAGCCAGCTAGGACTGACCTCTGAAATCCAGGACTGTCTCTGCTAAACTGGGACGTATGGTGACCCTTGACATACAGGGCCTTCCTACCTTTCTGATTTAACAGAAATATATTATTGTTATGAAGTTGTAAGTAATGCAAAAAATCTTGTTTTGTATTTAAAAAACAGTCTTCTATTTGCTACTACTTAAAAAGAAAGAAAATTGTCTGAAGATAATACATACAAATGCATCTTATGTACAAAGAAATTTAAAACAGAGGGAGCGTTTGCATGTGCCCTATGGTGCCGTTGTCACTATGCCGTCAGTTAGTACCTTCCTTTTAGGAAATACTAAACAGTGGCGTAGTAACAGCTGTTACTGCACCATGCTGGTGGCACAGTTATTTTTACCCACTATGTCACCGTAGCAATGCACTACAGTGAGGGAGCGTGTTGCTATGGCAACATACGTGTGTTGTGCCCGCTGATGCTACACTGCTGTAGCGCATTGCCATGGTGACATAGCATCTTTTATAGATGCACCCAGAGAGTACCAAACAAAGCATAAATAATATAATCGGAAGATAGCATGTTTCCGGAGGAAGTTTCTTATTTATAGAATGGTAGGAAATCATATAAAGAGGCATGACTAGGAAATGTTGTGCCTCCTGTAAGTAAGTACCTGGGACATATGCCCCACCCACCCACCCCTGGTTACTCTATGATCTTATACTTACCTAACAGCATCTTAGTGGGGTTGGCAAACCCCGTACGGCTTTCCCCCCTTCTCTGGCTGAAGCAGAAGCTGAAGTCTCTGACCTCCTCCTTCCTCCTCCAACTTCCACTTTCTGTCTCCCCCTCTGGGGGCAGGGCAGGGCAGCACAATGTAACCCAGCGTGCCAGAGGAGCTGGTGGCTCACGGTATGTGGCCCCTGTCACTCTGGTCCACAGGGTATGAGGCCCTCAATGACTCAGAAGTTGGACAGCCTTGGTTTATATGATGAAAAATAATGAGCTACCCCAATTTTTGCTGGCTAAGAGATTGACCCAGTGCTTCTACTCAAAAAAACCCCCGCTGTGGCGAAAAAATAAATACTGCATCATTGTGAACATCATAATCTAGAAACTGCCCATTAGCAACGTTTGCAATTTGCAGTTCTATTGATCCAGTGTCATTTAATTGCCTTTTTTCAGAATGTCTACTCCAGAACAACAAAACATTGTTTTACTATACATGAGCCATTGGAGACAATTGGTTCAACTGGCTAGGGTCATAAATATGTGAACATAAATATCTGGACAAACACACAGAGAAAAATCAGACACAGATTTTTTGAATTTTACCTAACAGATTACATGAATTTAATATAGTATTACATAAATGAAATGTAAAGAGACCAAACTGTTTATTGTGACATTCACCTTGCTTTCATGTAACCATCACATGACTCTGTCAGCCATATTTAAGCCTCAGTGCGGAAAGATCCATTTTTCCTGCCTGCCACAAAACACTACTCTATCCCTTACAAATAAGGGAATATTTTTAGACGGGTAAAGGGTTTCTCAGTCAAATAACGGCCCCTTTTTTAACATTTTATCAATAAACTCAGATACCCTGTAAAATGTACCTTTAACAAAAAACACTCTATACTCTCCATCTGTCTAAGATAAAAAAATGCCAAGAAGCTCTTACAGCTAAATTGAACATAAGTAAATAAACTTGTATTTTTATTGCTTCATTATGTTGTTGAAATGAAAGTTCAGTGTTATCATTAAGAATGTACAGAAACAGGATTAAGAGGGGAACACTTTCTTTAATTATTTCAAGAGATAATTGATGAATATGAATCCCCTCTCTTTGAATTAAATTATCTTTTAAATTCAAGAAGACTTTAAAACAGGAAAGCAGATTAAATATCTTATTCAATGCTGTAAGCAATCTTGTCTTCAGCTAGTTACAGACAGATAAAAACCCCAAGGCTGCATTGATTCAGTCTTTGCAGGTTAGTCTAAGCTGTGCATATTAAATTGAAACAGAAGTGAACAGGCATTTACCTTTGATGCAGATAATGCAGCCACATGCCCGCTGTGGCTCAGGACAGAAGCCAGGGAGCAATAAAAGTGGCTCTCTGGCTGTGTGTTCACTTCCTCTTCCTGCTGCCCCCAAGGTCTCTGGGATCTGCAGTCCAGACTTACAATAGTAACATGCTGCAGAGTTGCTTATCACTTCCTCCTCCTGCTTTCATGTGCCTCTTGGTGGGGCCAACACTTGTCTCTGGAACAGACAGCCCGCCTGAGCCCAGGCCTGAAAAGCATGCTGGGATGCTGGGGAACTGTAATTTAACTTGAACGAGGAAGAGGTCTGGGACAGAAGTTTCACAAACTTGTTTGACCCAAATAACTTAAGTCTGATACGACATTCAGCCAGGTTTATCTTAAACCAGTTTCAGCCATTTTGAAACTGGTTTATGTGCACTGAGCTTCTGTTCTGTTACAGTTTTAAACCAGTTTCTGATCACTTAAACCAGTTTATGTGTAATTTCTGTCCTTAGCCCAGACCGTCTTATCTATGAAGTGCAAAGATTTTTTATATGTGATGCACAGGTATGTAAGGCAGTGATGCTCATATATACTTGATTATACATTATAGATTGAACTCTTATTAAAATAGCCCACATGGGAAAAGTAAGAAAAAATCCAATAAAGAGTAACATTATTTTTCTGAATATCAAAGATCTCTACCACAGCATCTAAATGAATCTTTAATCTAGTTAACATTCTACATTAGTCTAAAATATGTACTCTTGATAACATTTGTGTTCACTGGCTAAAAGTGACAGTACTATTTTTACATCATTGCTATGATACAGTTTAATGACTGAATGAAAAAAACTTGAGTTTTTATTTAAAGAATATTTGATGGAAGAGCATTTTGTTGGTGTTTAAATCTAAATAATAGATATGTAATATTTTTGGCAAACCATTCCAAAGCTTCTTATTTCACTGTGGAATAAATTACTATTTTATCATTTCTGTTTTGTTAATGAATTGTGTTATTTACTATCAAAGTAGCCTAGTAGAACTATACATATTAAACAGCAAAAGAGAACAGGGGAAGTGGATTCTCTAATCATACCAATAAATGTTTGAATGTTTTCTAGTATAAACTACTGTTGACCTACTTGTTTCCAGTCATTGCTAATTCCACCTGATAAGCAAGTACAGATGAAATAAGAACAAGCATATTTTATAAGATGGAAATATAACAATGTACATGCAACCAATACAAATGCACTTCACATTTTGCAGGGATGTTTTGAGCTTTTTAACTACAGTACTTAGAGATGCATTTCGTTTAGAATTTGCACTTGCATTTGGATGTCTTCAATTATTTTTTCCTTCAAAAATTGTTGTAAAGCTTTGCATACATGCAATTGATATCAAACTAATGGGGCTCTAGGTGCCTGATAGTTTCTTTCCCTTTTTAAATTTAGGTATCACATTTGTTGTTGCCCAATCAGATGGTACTACCTTAGCCATATAGATTTATTAAAATATTTCCTACTGGAGGTATTTGCTACTTGCTACACTTCTAGGAGGTAGATGTTTCAGTTTTGCTCCATTAACTTGCATAAATTGAACTCTGTGAGTTTTCTTTCTGCTTTGAATGTCGTAATTTTGATTTCCATGTAGTTATTAGTCATCTTGCTTCTGTTCTTATGTTCAGCGTTATTCTTTTTATTGAAAACTAAGATAAAGTATACATTCAATTTTAGGGTAAAGCCTAAACTAACTTTAAACTTTTCTCCATCCTATCATTTCGAACAGGGGTGGGCAAAATGTGGCCCACAGGTGCCCCTAAAATATTTAGAAAATTAATATTTATCTGCACCTGGCTGCCTGTCATGTGGCCCTCAATGACTTGCCAAAGCTCAGTAATCAGCTCTGAAATAATCTGCCCCGATTTAGAGCATAGGTGCCTAATTTTTGCTGTGGGGGAGGGGAGGAAGGGGGGGCTAAGATGAAAGACATATGGAAAGTTTTATGCATTTCAGGTGAGAGCCCTCTTCCCAAGGAAGGCCAGGGCCATTAGGGCCCCATATATTCATCACCTCTAATTTAGAGGTCCCACTTCTTCCTTGTTCTCTTTTTATTTATATGACTAAAGTATCTTTCAGCCTCTGCGTCAATTGTCTCTACAAGTCTTAATGCAATTTGATTTTGGTCAATTCTCATTTTATATTTACACTCCTTTATCTTTATGTACCTTTCCCTGCTCAACAGTTTTTTCCACTCTTTCTGGGCCTTCTGCTAACCCCCCAGCACAGCTGGAGGTAAGCGGGCTCGTGGTGGGAAGGGGTTAACTCCTCGCTTGCTCGGAGGAGGCCGCTGCCTGGTGCCGGGCCGGGTCAAGCCCCCGCCCAGGCCCCTACTTGGCCCAGCCCCCCAGGGAGAGAGGAGTGAAGGAGGGGGTACTCACCAGTCCCCCTCCTGTAGGGCAGGGCCCCCCAAATCCCGGGCAGGGCCCCCCTGGCCTGAGAAGCCAGCGTTCCCCAACGGCAGGCCCACTGCACATGCGCGTAGTTTAAAAGGGCCCGCCAAACAGGGGAATAAAAACAAAAAAACAAAAAAAAAACCACACTCAGGTAGGCTCGGGAGCAGTGAGAGACGCGCGGGTGAAGCCCGCTGCGCCCCCACTCCCCCGAAGCCCCCAGACACCCCTTCAGCAGCCGCCGAGCCCCCTGCCGACCCCCAGCACAGCCGGAGGTAAGCGGGCTCGTGGTGGGAAGGGGTTAACTCCTCGCTTGCTCGGAGGAGGCCGCTGCCTGGTGCCGGGCCAGGTCAAGCCCCCGCCCAGGCCCCTACTTGGCCCAGCCCCCCAGGGAGCCCTGCGACCAGGCTGCGTAAACAGGCGCTTGAGTTAGCGCGGAGTTCGCACAGGGGAGGGCATGGGAGGGCACGAGACCCTGCCTGCGACCCCCCCAAAGTAGTCAGCCCCAGCCGTAGCCAGCCTACCAGAGGCATGACACAGATGGGCACGCGCCGCACCCCGAGGGTCCCCTCGGGCTCTGCGGCCCCCCCATTGGGCGCCTCAGAGACGGCCACCCAGACGGAGCCCATGGTTCCAGGCTCCACGCAGACGGAGCCCCTGGCTCTTGGCTGCAGGGGCTGCCTGTCCCTTTTTCAGGCTCTGGGGCCCGGGAGCATGGCCACCTCCCCTTGCGGGGTCTGCTCCCTACTGGGGTCTCTGGCGCGCCAGCTGGAGGAGCTCCAGGCCACAGTCCAGAGACTGCGTGCTATCAGGGACTGCGAGCAGGAGATAGACCACTACTGCCAGGCCCTTCTCCCCCGGGAGCCGCAGGGGAGAGCTCTGTCTCCCTCCGCGACTAAGGAGGACTCTGGGACCTCCCGCTCTGCCCAGTCAGGGCCATGGACCAAGGTGGTCAAGGGCCCCAAAGCCCGCCGCACCAAGGCCCCTGCCCCGCCGGAGCTTAGCAACAGGTTCGCACCTCTTGCAGCCCCAGCAGAGCCCACGCAGTTGCCAGCTCCCACAGGCAACCCAGGCTCGACCGCAGCTACTGGCGCTGCTCTCCCCAAGACAAAGCGAAAGGTGTTTGTTGTGGGAGACTCCATCCTGTGGGGCACTGAGGGGGCAATCTGTCGCCCCGACCCCTTAGCCCAGGAAGTCTGCTGCTTCCCGGGGGCCCGCATCCGAGACATTGCGGAGAGGATCCCGCAGCTCCGCCGGCCTACAGACCACTACCCCATGCTCCTGATTCATGTGGGCACCAATGACACGGCTCGGAGCACCCCCAGCCAGGTCATGAGGCACTACAGGGAGTTGGGAGCGGGGCTTAGGGGTCTGGGAGCTCAGGTGGTGTTTTCCTTGATCCTCCCAGTCTCGGGCTATGGGCTGAGGAGGGAGAGGAGGATCCACGCGGTGAACCAAAGACTGCGGCGCTGGTGTTATCGGGAAGGCTTTGGCTTCCATGACCACAGCCCGCTCTTTGGAGAGAGAGGCAGCGAGCTGCTGGGAAGAGATGGCCTCCACCTCTCTCCCCTGGGGAGGAGGCTCTTCTCAGCCAGGCTGGCTGACCTGCTCCACCGGGCTTTAAACTAAGCCCGCTGGGGGATGGGGGGACTACTGCCCCTGCTGGCCCGCTGAACGGCCCTTGCAAAGCCAGCGGACCAAGGCACTTAAAGGGGCACTTAACGGGAGCCCACCCCTGCCCCAGCCCTGGTACAATCTGTGGGCAAGGCAAGAGCCCCCAAGGGCACACTTGCCTGCCTGTACACTAATGTCAGGAGCCTGGGCAACAAGCAGGACGAGCTCGTCCTCCTGCTCAGTGCAAAGAAATATGATGTCATTGGGATAACGGAGACCTGGTGGGACTCCACCCATGACTGGACCACGGGGATAGAGGGCTATACCCTGTACAGGAGGGATCGTGTTGAAAAAAGGGGCAGGGGTGTAGCTCTCTATGTGAAGGAAAGCTACATGTCCCTGCAAGCTGATGTTGGCGACCGGCATGGACAGCTAGAGACCCTCTGGGTAAAAATTCGTGGGGAATTCGGCACAGGGGACACAGTGGTGGGAGTCTACTACAGACCTCCCACTCAAAGTCCCGAGCTTGACCAGGAGTTCGCCCAGGAACTGACTGAGGCCACTTGCTCCAGGACCTTGGTTGTCATGGGTGACTTCAATTACCCGGACATCTCGTGGGAAGATCACTCAGCTAAATCTGAGCGGGCGCAAAGCTTTCTCTCGTGCGTGGATGACCTCTACCTGACTCAAGAAGTCTATGGGCCAACGAGAGGCAAAGCGCTGCTTGACCTGGTACTGGCTACGGGGGACAACCTAATCGGCGACCTAGTGATTGATGGGAAGTTGGGTGACAGCAACCACGAGCTGATCACCTTCATCATCCACCGTAAAGCTGGCAAGTCAGTCAGCAACACAGAAGTCTTTGACTTCAGAAAAGCCGACTTTGACAAGCTCAAGAGGCTAGTCAGTCAGGCCCTCAGGGACCATGACCCCAGGGAGTTGGGAGTTCAAGAAGAGTGGTTGCTTCTCAAGGAAGCGATCCTCAGTGCACCAGCTAAATGTATTCCAACACGGAGGAAAGGCAGCAAGAAGGCACAGCAGCCCTCCTGGCTCTCCAGGGACCTAGCGGACCTCCTGTGGCTAAAAAGGAAAGCCTACAAAGGATGGAGGATGGGATTCACCTCCAAGGAGGATTACTTCGCGCTGGTCCGGTGCTGCAGGGAGCAAACCAGGAAAGCCAAGGCTGCAACTGAACTCCAACTAGCTTCAGGCATCAAGGACAACAAAAAGTCCTTTTTCAGATATGTGGGGAGCCGGAGGAAAAGCAAGGGCAATGTTGGACCCCTGCTAAACCAGATGGGGCAACTGACAACTGACGCCCAGGAAAAAGCCAACCTATTAAATAGGTACTTTGCGTCAGTCTTTCATCAGTCACACGGGATGCCCATGCCTCCTATGGGACAGGGAAATCTGGGTGAGGGGAATCCCCTACTCTCCATCAATGCTGACCTCATGAAGGAACACCTTGAGAAGCTGGATACCTTCAAGTCAGCTGGCCCTGACAACCTGCACCCCAGGGTACTCAAGGAGCTGGCGAGCGTCATAGCCCAGCCCCTGGCACGGATCTTTGAAAACTCCTGGCGCTCTGGTGTAGTGCCCGAAGACTGGAAGAAGGCCAATGTGGTGCCGATCTTCAAGAAAGGGAGGAGAGTGGATCCGGCTAACTACAGGCCCATTAGCCTGACTTCTATCCTGGGGAAGATCTTAGAAAAGTTTATTAAGGAGGCCATCCTTGAGGGACTGGCCCAGGCTAACATTCTAAGGGACAGCCAGCATGGGTTTGTTGAGGTTAGGTCTTGTTTGACCAATCTCATTTCCTTCTATGACCAGGTGGCCTATCACCTGGACAAGGGAGAAGAGATTGATGTCATATATCTTGACTTCAAAAAAGCTTTTGATCTGGTATCCCATGATCACGCTTGGCCAAACTGGCCGGTTGTGGCTTTGGCTCCACCACGATCCGCTGGCTGGGAAATTGGCTTCGTGGTCAGACCCAGAGGGTTGTGATTGATGGCAGTCACTCATCGTGGTGCCCTGTGACCAGTGGGGTCCCTCAAGGCTCTGTCCTGGGACCCATCCTGTTCAACATCTTCATTAACGATGTGGACATTGGAGTCAGGAGTGGACTGGCCAAGTTTGCCGATGACACCAAACTTTGGGGCAAAGCATCCACGCCAGAAGATAGGCGGGTGATCCAGGCTGACCTGGACAAGCTCAGCAAATGGGCAGACGAGAACCTCATGGTGTTTAACACCGAAAAATGCAAGGTTCTCCACCTTGGGAGGAAAAACCTGCAGCTTCCTTATAGGCTCGGCAGTGCTACGTTGGTTAGCACTACAGAAGAAAAAGGCTTGGGGGTCATCATTGACCACAAGATGAACATGAGCCTGCAATGCGATGCTGCGGCTAGTAAAGCGACCAAAATGCTGGCGTGCATCCATAGATGCTTCTCGAGCAAATCCCGGGACGTCATTCTCCCCTTGTACTCGGCCTTGGTGAGGCCGCAGCTGGAGTACTGCGTCCAGTTTTGGGCTCCACAATTCAAAAAGGATGTGGAGAAGCTTGAGAGAGTCCAGAGGAGAGCCACGCGCATGATCAGAGGTCAGGAAAACAGATCTTACGATGACAGGCTGAGAGCCACGGGACTCTTTAGCCTGGAAAAGCGCAGGCTCAGGGGTGATCTGATGGCCACCTATAAGTTTATCAGGGGTGACCACCAGGATCTGGGGGAACATCTGTTCACCAGAGCGCCCCAAGGGATGACGAGGTCGAACGGTCACAAACTCCTGCAAGACCGTTTCAGGCTGGACATAAGGAAGAATTTCTTTACTGTCCGAGCCCCCAAGGTCTGGAACAGTCTGCCATTGGAGGTGGTTCAAGCACCTATATTGAACACCTTCAAGAGCAAATTGGATGCTTATCTTGCTGGGATCCTATGACCCCAGCTGACTTCCTGCCCTTTGGGCAGGGGGCTGGACTCGATGATCTCCAGAGGTCCCTTCCAGCCCTAATGTCTATGAAATCTATGAAACCCTAATTGCCTTGTATTAGGATATTGCCTGTTTATCCAGCTCCCTACAATTTTTCCTTTTACGTCAGATGCATACTCCAAAACTCTCTTCATTCAAGTCATAAGCTTTTCGGTGCAGTCAGCTTAATTAACTAGTCCTATAATTTCTCAAAGTTTGCTTTTTTGAAATTCTTATCCATACTGAGAGACTGACATTTGTGTGCCCTTTAATTTAAATGTAATCAATTCATAATCACTCCATTAATAATTATTTTTGATGGGCAAGTCTACATATGATCATTTAATGAAGATTAGCTCAATTTAAGATCCAGTGGGGGGTGTCTACATGTGCACATCCTTAATGCAGTTTAAAACTGGTGCTTTTAGGCTATGTGAGCCTAAATTTGATATCAATACAAACCAAGTATCAAATTTAAGTGGGACAAAAAAGAGGACATGTCCAGGAAAACCCAGACATATGGTAACCCTACAGTTAGGGCCCAGCAGGGCCAGCACCATAGCCAGCACAAGTGCAGGGCACTGGTCATTGCTGGCAGGGTCCTGGCTGGAGCAGCAGGGTGCAAGCATTACTGGCAGGGGCAGGGGCAGGGGCAGCCCTGATGCAGGGAGACATTCTGGGCAAGGAGGATGCTGCTGTATGCTACACTGGGCATGTGGCTCTTGATCAGGGAAAGGGCTGGCCAGAGATCAGAGGGCAGGACTGTGTTTCCAAGGTGGCTTCCAAATGCTGACAGCTGATGCTGTCTTTGGCTTCAGCATGACTGCCAAATGCTGGCAGCCATGTGTCTGGAGGCTGAAGCTCCCCTGGTGCCCACAGAGGCACATGGCAGGGCTGAAGCAACATGGGAGTAATGTTAGTCCAAACTCCCAACACATGTAGGCACTTGCCAAAACCCACTTAATCTGCATTAGTTTAATGTGCATTAAATTTAAGCCCACTTAAATTCACATCCAGTTCTTTTAATCTATAATGATCTCACTACTTACCAAAACTAAGTCTAAAATACAATGATCTCTTGTTAATTAGGCTAAGTATAGATATTCAGGAAGTTAAACTGGGTTCAAGATGGCTGCCCAATTGAAATTTAGCTCATCCTGGTGCTGACCTTACACTTATAGACCTGGTCTCAGTGACTGGCAATCAGTCTAAGCCTGTAACTGTACAGAAGTTCCATGTACACAAACTGGTCTAAAAATTGCAGAACCCGGTTTAAGACAAACCTGGATCTATGTAGTATAGACTTAATCAATTTAGGTCAAACCAGTGCATGGAACTTCTGTCTACTTCCCCTGCACAGCCCCAGGGCTGGGAAAACCCAGCTGCTGGCCTCAGCCCCAGAGCTTCTCTTTTCATGCCCCTCCCCCCGGTTTCACCAAGTTATTTTTTGCCCCCTGGCCCCTTGCCCCCTCACAACCAGCCACCCCTCTCAACCACCATCCCACAAGCCATTCTGGCTTCAGCCACTTTTATCAACATTTGCCACTGCCAGAGGCAAGCACATAAGTGGGAAGGGGCAGAGGGGATGGGGGTGTAGGTTCACAGGAGGGAACCTACCTCACCTATGGGTCATGCCTGCCTCCCCACCCCCCCTGGGGTTCATGCTGCCCCCTTACCCCACCAGTAGGTTGTGCCTCCCCCTCTCATGGGTTATGCCTGCCCCCCAGCCCACCTGTGGGTTATGCTGGCTCCCCCAACCCACCTGCAGGTTGCACCTGTTCCCCCACCTATTTTCAGACACACCTGCCCCCTCACCCCACTAGTAGGTTGTGCCTCCCCCTCATGGGTTATGCCTGCCCCCCAACCCACCTGTGGGTCATGATGGCCCCACCCACCCCTTGCAGGTCATGCTGACCCCTCCACCACCCATGGGTCATACCTGCCCCTCTATCTCACCCATGGGTCATGGCTGCCCCCCACCCCATCCATAGGTTGTGCCTTCCCCCCTTGTGGGTCATGCCTGCTCCTCCCTCTGACCTCACCCACCTCACCCTGCCCACCTCACCCACAGGTCATGCCTTCTCCCCCACCCCTTGCAGGTTGCACTTGCCCTCCCACCCCACCCATGGGTCATACCTGCCCTCCCACCCCACCTACAGCTTGTGCCTGGCCCTCCCACCCATGGGTCATGCCTGTCGCTCACCCCTCATGTGTAGTGCCTTCTCCCCACCCCCTGGTAGACCTCCAATCCTCTCCAACCTGCTGGACCCCCAACCCTCCATTAGCCCCCATCCTGACCTACCTCATATCATTTTGAACCAATAACACCTCCAAATGTCTGTACCTAGCCTTCAGGACTGTTTGATGAAGAAATCTGCTGATTATTGCATCTCAAAATATCTGGGTTTATAATTATTCGTAACATTTACTCTCAAATCTACATCTAAGAAGTTAAATGCTTCCATCATGTTACGATTTCCAGTAGTACTCACTACTGCACCTATATGGGAAGAAACTAAAATATTCATAGGAACTTAAACTTACATATCTTGATGATCTCAAAGACTGCATCCATGAGATGAGTAGAGTGCAGATGGGTACATAATATTTTTCTATGTGTTTGTTAAGATTATATCAAGTGAGTTCAGAAATTATGTCTTATTGTAGTATCTTATAAGAACATTTTCTAAACAGAGACAATCAAAGTTATATAAAATATCAGCTTGGGTGAAAAAATATGATGGTAACTGTGAGAGCCTGCAGGGCACTCACCAGGGGTGTATCCCCAGCCATGGACATGAACCACCTCATGCAGCGACATCTACTCTACGGCGGGAAGTCCCAGTCTGCACCAGCTCAGCTTTACCTCCATCTCAGGTGAAGCAAATTAGGACCAATCTGCAGCACAGGCTGTATCCGGAGGCTGGGGGCAGATCCAGAGGGGGGTTAAAGGAGCAGTGGCGAGTAGCTGAAGAACGAGAAGTGTGGGTAAGCTGCTGGGCTGAGGCTGAAGAGATGGTGGCACCCTCACTGCAGGAGTGAAGCAGAGGGTGGAAGAGGCCAGGCACTGGAGGGGAATCTGGGGATAGCCCCTGGGAACGGCAAGGGCAGTGGATCCACCTGAACCACCCACCTTTTTTTTCTGGGTTGTTTTTTTTCCTTTCGCCTCCTGTGGACATTCCCCAGCTGGTCGGAGAGTCCGGATTAAGGACAGGTGCCTGTCCAAGTGTAGCAGGGCACTAGGGTGCCTGCTACTGATAATAGGAATATGGGCTCAGCTGCCACTCACCAGGGCAGCACAGGTGTGAGTTGCCAAGGCAACCAGTCTGGTCAGTCTGGGCCTGGCCTATATAAACAGCGAGGCTGAGGCCAGACTCAGTTCCCTTCTGGCAGCCTAAGGAGCAGGAGTCCTGCTGGAGCAAGCAGGGCGGGTGTAGTAAGGAAGCCAGATGGCTTGAGCAGTAGTGGCATGGTCATACGGGGTGAAGAGGACCCTGACAGAGATGGACGAAGGATAGCCAGGTTGGCTTAAGATTTGGTATGGCCAAGGGGCTTCATGTTTTCGGTTTTGGAGTGTAAGGTTTCGTTTCGTGTTTTCGGTTTTGGAGTGTAAGACTGGAGGACCGGGTGAGGCTGTAGTGGTGGAGGAGACCTCATAGGAGCTCCCCAGCAGTAGGGGGGTGTTCCTGGTGCCGCAGAGGGTGCTGCGTTTTGGGGTGTCCCGACCCTGGCCCCGGTGTGGGTGATTATCAGGAGGAGCCCCAGTGTGGCATAGGACCCAGGAAAGGGGTCTGGGGGCCAGGTAAGGCTGAGGCCGCCTGAGCCCCAATTGGGGAGAAGCCCCAGTGGGGCATAAGACTTGAGAAGGCGGGTCTGGGGCCAGGTAAGGCTGTGGCTGCCTGAGCCCTGTTGTGAGGAGCCCAGTGGGCGTAAGACCCTTGGAAGGGGGTCTGGGGGCCAGGTAAGGCCAAGACCACCTGAGCCCCGATTATGGGAGCGTGGGAAGCGCGAGCAAGGCCCCAGTGTGGGCGGGGAGCGTGGGAAGCGCGAGCAAGGCCCCAGTGCGGGCGGGGAGCATGGGAAGCGCGAGCAAGGCCCCAGTACAAGCTGGGAGCCCGGGAAGCGCGAGCAAGGCCCCAGTGCGGGCGGGGAGCCCGGGAAGCGCGAGCAAGGCCCCAGTGCGGGCGGGGAGCCCGGGAAGCGCGAGCAAGGCCCCAGTGCGGGCGGGGAGCCCGGGAAGCGCGAGCAAGGCCCCAGTGCGGGCGGGGAGCCCGGGAAGCGCGAGCAAGGCCCCAGTGCGGGCGGGGAGCATGAGGCATAGGCCCCGGTTGGGGGGGAGAGCACAGGGAGTATGAGGCATAGGCCCCGCTTGGGGGCGAGAGCACGGGCAGCGCGAGCAAGGCCGAAGTGTGGGCAGAGAGTGCGGGGAGCACGAGCATAAGAGACAGGCCCCGGCGCGGGCAACGGTGTCGAGGCCCCAGTGCGGGCGGCGGTATAAGAGATAGGCCCCGGCACAGGCGATAGTATAGAGGCTGGCCCGTGGGGAGACAGACCCAGTGAGGGCTGTGAGGCCCGCGAGGCCAGGTGCAGGGCGACGGTACAGAGGCCAGCCCAGGGAGGGCGACGGTATAAGGGCAAGGCCCCAGTGCAGGCTACGAGAGCCGCAGGAGACTGGCCCTGGTGCAGTGAGGGAAGCAAGGGGGCACCCGTGAGGATACAGGCAGGCAATTGGACAGAGCCCCGTTACAGGAAGGCAGGCACTGTGCCAAGGAGGGCAGGAAGGCAGCTTCCCTTTGATATCTACCAGCAAGACGTGGCGGGCAAGATAGAGGGTGCGTTTGAGACCCCATTTGGCATGGTAGGTAGGGGCGCTAGGGGAGGTCACAGCACCCCTAGAGGTCGCCCTGCCACACCAAGGAAAGGGGAGTAGGGGCTCACCCCGCCAGAAGCCTTCATTGCCAAAACAGGGCAGGCAAGATCCCGAGCCGCAAAGACTGCATTGCCCTAACTGATGACGTCTGAGAGAACCCCCTGCTGCGGAAGCGGCACTTGCCGATAATTAGGTTCCCTGCAGCACGGTTTGAAGGTCCCGGGGAAGAGACCCGGGCAGGGAGAGCAGATCATAGAAGAGTCTGGGGTAACGAACCCAAGCAAGAGAGCACCAGACCTGGAAGACCCCTGAGGCCAAGGAGGCCAAAGGTCAAGAACTCTGTTTTTTTTTTCCCTTTAAAGAAGAGGGAATCGGAAAGTTCACTCCAAGCTGGTCCTTTCTTCACTCCCAGAGTTAGGCTCCCTGGCGTGCGGGGCAGCCCCTTAGATAGAGTTGGGCAGGAGACAGGCAGTCATCAATCCCTTTTTCAGATCTCTTATATCATCAAAGTTGTGGCATGAAGAAAAAGAAGGGGCATCAAATCCCCTCCAGCTCAGCTATAGGGGCACAGCCTTAAGGGAATGTCAGCAGGACGTTGGGGTTTATGCCCTTCCACAGTGACAGCCCGACAGTAATTAATTATAGCAAAGTTGATCAAATATCCACATTCTGTCATTTTGTCTGAATATATCATTGGCTTTGTTTACTAAATGGCATCTATTAACTGCACTATTCTACATAAAATAATCGTAATAGTAATACTCTTTGATCAGAATCCTGAGGACAGAGGGAGTTAATCACTTGTGTGTGACAGATGCATTTTAGCAATAATGCAAATTTTAAAACCATTTTTTAAAAATATTTTGTTAATCACTACAAATTGTCTTTTGTTCAGTTGTGATGAAGGAAAAATTAGCTATTATACTAAAATAGTTAAAAATGTCAGTCTCTATTTGCATTTGATCTGCATTTTTCTATAGTAACATTATGAAGTAATAATTTAGCAATTAGTACTTAATTTTAATGAGGAATTAGTTTAAATAAATTATCAATGGTCTCCTAAAGCAAAATTGGCAATCTAAACAAAAAGGAATCTGTTAATTATGTTTATAACTCTCAATAATCTCAATAGTTATATTTTTAATTATATTTTCAGCTATTCACTTCAGAGAATATGACAAATGTGTTGATTTTTGCTGATATTTTAAAAATGAGGTACTTTTCCAAAGTGATTAGCTGTGTCATGTTTAATAAAATGCCATTCTTAGATGATAATGAGCCACAAAATACATTTAGGACAGATAGAACATTTTACACTGGTGACATGCATTAATTGCATTTTTACTTGCTATTATTAGCAAGCTCCAAGGACCATGGAACAGAAATGATGCTTTTTTGGAAAAAAGTTCATTGCAATGTGTTCCAGAACAAAATTATCTGAGCTTTTAGTGCATCTTGGATGAAAATCCTGGTTTCACATAGTCAACATCAACATTTTGCTCTCTTTCTAAGAGGTTAATATTTCATGCCTGAACTCTGATTATGACAATGGAGACCATGCACCCCCCCAAATACCCTGAGAACCCCACCGACCCCAAATGGGCAGAACAAAAAGCCCTGGAGAGAGGGGAAAACTTACCTTTAGAGCAGGGAGAGATGGAGCTGCAGCATCACATGGCACCACAATTGCAGTTTAAAAGCTCCCTATTGATCAATCTCAGTGGCACCTGGCAGATGACATCAGCCACAGGCGCCTCCATGGATAATTTAAAAGGCACTCAGAGTGCCAGCAGGGGGAGAGAGGGAGAGGGAAATGCCTCCAGGCTGACCAAGGCTGGGGCAGAGGTGGTCTCCAGGCACCGAGGCAGAGCAGATAGGTTCTGGTGGGCGGAGGCTGGGAAACAAAACTTCAGCATAGGGCAAGGCTCAGGTCCTATAGGGGGTAGAGAGATTTAACTAAGTCCTAATGGGGATGCTGGGTCCAAAATAGATAAGCCCTCTGGAGTGGAGTCTTCCTTGTTGTTGTTTTTTCTTTCTATTTTTGTTGATTTTTATTCTGAGAGGCCACAAGGGCCAGGGAACAAGTTGGCCCTTATCCAAGACCTGCTATAAGGAGTAGCTCCTTGAGGACAAGGATTAGGTAGACAAGGTTGAGAAGGGCAGGAAAGTACCATCAGACTTGGCCAACTTTTCCTTGAGGAAGCAGAAGCTGGGACATAGTTACTATAGATTGGAACTGGACAAGACTGAAGTGCCACAACTGATCGTAGCATCTTGACACTGATGGTTGGTTTATGAACAGGGTGTAGGGGAGTTGGAGCCCCAATGTGAACTGCTTCGAAAGCCACAAGTACCCGAAGCAGAGATTTCCATATTTACAGTGCTGAACCCCTCTTTGACTTATAGTCTATCAAGTCGTGACAGATAAGTTGAAGGGAGAAAAGCCTGCTTTGGGTTCTGCAGAAATCATTCATTGGGTAAGCAGGAGCATTACACTGATACTTCCATATTTATTTAAATCCAAGATGAGGTTTGTTTCCCCATTCATGGGAGACAAAACTCCTCATCTTGGATTTGAGAACAAGCTTCTCCCCACCTCCCCCATCACCTGCTCCTTGTTGCTGCCTCTACCCTCCCCCTGTCTGACCACCTCCCTACCCAACTGCCACTTAACTTCCACCTCCAGCCCCACTTTGGTGGCAGGCATGAAGAACATGATCGCTCTGATGCCTGCCCAACCACGCAGCAGAAGCATTCAGGGCAGCTGCTTCAGCACGGGCTCCAAACCAACTCCAGGGCCAGGATATGGGCCATGGCCAGGATTAGGGCTAGAGCCAGAGTTATAGCAGCAGTTGTGACAACAGCCTAAAAGTACTGTATGATAAGAAACATTCTTAAGAAATCACTGACAAGAAATTTTTTAAAAATATGCACATACATATACATACATATGCACATGAACCAAATTCCTCAGTGTTACCTAGAATAGTGTTTCTCAGCCTATGGGTCACTACCCAAAAGTGGGTCACAAAAATATATGAAAGGGTCATGAACAAACTTTAAAAATTGATTAAAATTTAAAAAATGGATTCTCCTTTAAAGGAGAAAAATGTGGGAAATTGTAGCTTTTCCTGTGCAGGCTGACAGAGTTCCAGCCTGCAAAGGGCTGCTTGGGGCCCCCCCATGCCCTGCACACACCCTCCATGCCCCATGCACACACCCCTGCCCCACACACGGAGGGGTTGGGGCCTGAGGGTAGGAGGCAGCAGGTCAGGAGTGAGGGGCTTTGGGTTGGGACTGGCCATTGACATTTACAAGTGGGTCCTGAGCAATATTCCCTCTAAGGAGCAGCCATCCATAAGCATGCCACCTTGGTCCATGAGTGCGCTGCCTCAGTCTTCCGTGAGACATTTACCAAAGGGGGCTGAAGACTGGAGGCTGGGGCCAGGAGCTGGAGCCAGGGGCCAGGGGCTGAAGCTGGGAGCTGGGGGCTGGGGGATGGGCCAGGGGTTGGAGCTGGGGGCTGGGGCCAGGGGCTGGAGCAGGGGACTGGGGACTGGGGGCTGGAGCTGGAGCCTGGCACAGGCTTCCCAGCTCTGGGGAAGTGCTCTGCTCCCCCACATCAGGGCTGGGAAGTGGAGCACTTCCCCGGAGCTGACGGAGCCCACACCATCCACTCATACCAGCCTCCATCTCTGCCTTGCCTCACCTCGGGGAGGAGCCGCTGCCTGCTCCAGTGAGGCTCCACCAGCTCCGGGACACTTCTCCACTTCCCAGCCCTGACGCCACATGCCTCCTCACTCCCGGAGGCGATGTGGGGGAGAGAAGCAGTGTCACAGAGCTGGTGGAGCCTCACTTGGGGTAGGCAGAGGCTGCTTCCTGAGGTGAGGCAAGGCAGGGATGGAGGCTGGGGTTGGGGGCTGGCGCGGGCTCCACCAACTCTGGGGAAGTGCTCCACTCCCTGGCCCTGATGCGGGGGAGCAGAGCACTTCCCTGGAGCCAGTGGAGCCCACACCTGGCTCCTGACCCAGCCTCTCCTGGTGCAAGGCTTTGAAAAGGCTGTGCGCGGCCACACTTCTGGTTGTGCGCGCACCTTAGAGGGAACCTTGGTCCTGGGACAAAAATGGTTGAGAACCGCTGGCCTAGAAGCTACACAAAGACCTATATATTGCTTATTTTCTTAGGGGGAAAAAAAAGAAAAGATAGACTGTGGAAAAGACTTACCAGATGAGATAGGGAGGCGACGGGACACTGCTATGGAAGCCAAACGAGGCAAAAGTGAAACCACAGTGGGTGGAGCCACCACAGGAGATCAAAAGAAAAAGAAGTGACTGAGCTGAGAGGAACCAGGAACAGCTCCCACGTCCACATGGGTATGCTTTATAAGACCATGCTGGAACTGACTGGTCGGCCAGACGCCTGGAGCTGGGATAAAAGACCCAGTGGAAGACAAGCGGGGGGAACCAGAAGTGGAGGGGCCAGAACTCTCAAGTGGTCCCAGCAAGGAGACCTGGTGGGTACCCCAGGAATGGGTCACTATGAGAACACAGGACCAGAGAGGGCCCAAGGATCTACTTACAGGATTGATGTGGACAGAGGAAGGCTGTAGCTATGACTAGAGCCTGGCAGGACCCAGCAGTATCAGGATCTGGACATGGCTGACAGACGGCAGGTACCAAACCTGTGGAAGAGGTGACATACTGGGGGATGAAATGGTGCCAAGGCTGGATGCCATATAGGCAGAGAGAAATGGGGGCTGTAGGAGATGCTCAGCATAGAAGCATCACCACTAGCCTGCAGCCATAAGATCCTGAGAGACTGAACGATAAGAAGGTTCAGGACATCAACCTGGATGACACAGGTGACAACATCACGGTTGGCAATAGGCAGGGTGTAGGGGAGGCGGAGCGCCACAAAGGAGGAACAGTAGGAATGACTAAAGGAAGGAGCCAGGGGGGATAGGACCAAACATCGTCCTCCTGATCCAAACATAATCATCATCAAAGAGATGGCAGGTGAGGCCCCTGGGGAACCGACCCAAAGTCACCCCAATCACCAAGCTGGTCAGCCCAAAGAGTCATGGCTAGCTTTAAGAAGAACCCACACATATGCGACGCCCAGGGGAAAGACACGGAAGATTACATAGACCTTACAGCATGCCCTGAATATTGTGAACCAAGGACTATTGTGGATGTGGAGGAAGTCAGCTTCAAAATTTTGTTGGGTTTAATTATTGGGACTGAATTGTTTGGTATTTGAATATTTTTAGTCATACAGGTATATGCAAATTACAGCATTGTCAGTGTATTAAGGATCAACACAAATTAGAAATCATGTACTTGGAACAGATTATATTTTAAGTGTGGTCATAATTAATCCATAAATTATTACCAGAAATATCAACAGTTCTATAAACAGTACTGCCTTTCATTTCTAAGTTACAAGAATGTTGTATGATATTTGAATTACTTTTTAAGAACATATCGTTTTCCCAATAAAATGTGAGAAAACTGTTTGACTTTGAAATATAAACACATATGACATACCAACTGCTCTGAATCACAACTTTTTTACACTTTTAATCAATTTTGAAACACACTGAATTTTTAAAATTTGGAAGAAATGTGCCATAAATATTATGGGGCTCTTGAAAGCTTTTTAAATTTGGCCCTTAGTAAGAAGTTGACTCCCACTGAGCATCAAAAAATAGCATTCAGAATGTGGAAAACCTAAAATGTAACAGAAGGAATATTATTGCATGTGGAGCAATCATGACTTAAGGTGCCAACACATTTTATTTTGTGTGTTGTGTACTTATGGACATTTTTACTTTTTGTCAACAAAGTTTACTTCATCTTGTAAATGCAATCTCACTCTTTCCGTCTTGATTTTGATATTGGGAAATATGTACTTTTTCACATTAAAAATGTATATATTTGGTGACAAATGAAATAACAATAAAATGTGGCAATAATTTTCCTTCCTTTCTTCCTTCTATTTTACTAGATTTTGTATCTATGTCCTGTAAAGCCCAATCATTTTCTTGAAATGTTTATAATCTAGACTACAGAGATCCAGCAATGGAGCAAGAAAATAATAGGCTCTCTACCTACAGATAAGAAATTTAGGGTGAAATCACACATTACACTTAGATCATGTGAAGGGCACTTAAAAGGTGAATGTCCATTTATTAAAGGCCATTAGTTTGTACTATATGCTGTCTGAACACCTAAAAGTTACACCACTTCAGGCAAGGGTTAATTCTTGGCTGTGCTGCCTAGCAGCACATGTTAGCATAATTTCACACTGCTCCATGGAGATAAAACAATCATGGAGATAACTGCAAAGCAATTTGCAGTTATCCTGCATTGCACCCCTCCCCCCCACCACACACACACGCACACACACACTTCATGGAAAAACTTTCCATCCTCCTAAACTCTACTGCCCAAGATCAGGCAGGGCCCTGCCCACTGGTGGCACACAGGGGGTTCATGCGGGTGCATGTACATCCCCCAAAATTGTGGGTGAAAAGCACCACAAACGCTGGCGGCAGCGCCTGCAGGCAGCTGCTACTTGCCGCTGATACCGCTGGCGGCATCTGCAGGAGTCCCTGATCCCCTCTGGCCATCGCCAATGCTGCTGGTGGCATCTGCAAGTGGTTGCTGACCACTGGTCAGCGCTCACCACCCCCCCACCTCCACCAACACTACCAAGGCTGTCTGCAGGGGTTGCCCACTCGGCCTGCCCCTGCTGCTGACATGGTTGAAGCTGCCTGTGGGAGCTCACTGTCATCACATCCCTGCTGCTGAAACTGCCACCACCGCCTGCAGGCAGTCACCGTGCCCCACCAGTTTCCAGGGGCAGGTGTCATTCATGGCCCTGCCAGTGACAGGAGGGGGTTGCAGTATAGGGAGCATGTAGGTGAGAGGGAGAAAGGATACTTCCCTGCAACTGTGCTCCAGTGGCTCCATGCTAATAAGAGAGTCACTGGGGTTTAGTGTGGTGGTAGCACAGATCAGAGCCTTGAATTCAGACTGAAGTACAGCTCCCTGCTACAACTGAGAGCACTTTGCAGGAAGCATTCTGAGTTACAATGAACCCCTGAACCAAACAGTTCACTACTGGCTCCAGGGGGGAGGGGTATACAGGTGCTGGTTGCCAGCTTGCAGCCAGTTTCCCCTAGCAATGGTCCTCTCTCGTAGTCTGTCCATGTTTCAGAACAGGAGGAGGGAAAGGAAGCAGAGGGAGCTTTTTCTATGGGTTCCCCAGCTGGTGCTGGAGGGTGCAGTGGGTCAACTGGAGCTTCCCACTTTGGGCAAGCTCCAATGCATCCATCCCACCTTCCAGCATGGGCTGAAAACCCCCCTGACTGAACTCCCTCACTCCCTTTCCCCACTCCAAATCTGAAAACAGCAGCAGACTAGCAGGCAGCCTAGACGCAAGATACAGAAAATGCTCTGTTTTGAAACATCTTCATCTGACCCCTCATGCAATGAGTAGTTAGATATTTCACTCAGTTGGCCATTTTTGAAGCAGTCTGTAGCTGTGCACTTGTGTTTGATCACAGTTATAGACTGCTTTCTTTGGCCAGATAGGGCAAAAATGATCATTTCTGTCTGCACTGCCCAATCCCTGTAGCTCCATGCTCCCACCACACTAAACACCAGGGGCTCCATGCTAGTAGTACAGATTTCTGCTCTCCCCTGCCCCAAATCCCAGGACAGGAATGAGGGGTAGATGTGGAGAGAAGTCACAGTTTCCATTAAGGCAGCTGGAGAGCTGGCAGCACTTGGGGGAAATGAGCCAGGTGGCATAGGGAAATTTCAATTAAGCTTGAGTAATTTTTCTGTGGAGTTTTGTTGTTTCTGGGCAAAAGCGCAGCCTTCTCTGGTGAAGGCTCTGAAGAACTGAGAACAGTTTGGGGAGGAGGCTGGGATCAGGTCATCCAGGGTTGGTGGAGGGCTCCCAGCAGCACAACTCTCTCCCTCCATCTTGTAACCCAGAATGGGAATGCAGGTGGCCTGTGGAGGGGAGCCACAGCCCTCGTGTCCCTATGTTTATCCCCCTCCCAGTTCCCTTCTTCTGCTGCAGCAACCCCTCTCTCCCACCACTCACTCAGAGCAAGGATAGAGTCCAGGTGTCCTGGCTTTTAGCTATTTCCCTGCTCACCAGCCCTGTAGTGTATTAGTGCAGTGATGTTCAACCTTTTTTCATGTGCAGACCCCTAAAAAAACCTGAATGGAGGTATGAACCCCTTTGAATTGTAAGTGAGGGTATTCACATGCTTTTGATTAATCATAGTTATCTTTTGCGGACCTCTTAGATATAGGGGGTTCTCAGACCACAGGTTGAAAACCACTGCTGTAGGGGCAAGTCTGAGTTGTGCAGGCAAGAAATGCTATTAACCCTCAATGTGCAACTGCTCAAAGCATTTTTCAGCTCTAACACTGCTTAATGTTCCACAGATTTAGTATGGTGTAAGTGTAACATGTAACTTCATCCTCATGAGGCACTGACTTGCCACAGTTCACAGAAAAATCTGTGTTGGAGCCAGTACCTGAACCTAGGTCTGTGTCACATATTCATTTGAAATAGTTGCAAATCATTGGATTAAATGTAGTATGAGTTAAGAAATAACTCTCTCCTGAAATACAATAACTTTGCTACACCACCACCAAGGGTACTTAATGTTTGCTGACTTGCTTGCACATGTATCTGGTTGCATTTTAACTGCACTTAATAAGTGTGACATTGAAAACATGACATCACCCCTAGATTTCTTGAGTCCCAGGCTTGTGCCTTAAATACTGATTATTCTTTCTTGATAGCTGCTGGTTATTTACATATACTTATTACAACTGGAAGCTGCTTTGAAATTTTAACTACAAAAAACACTCGTTGCTCTTCTGTATACAAGAACAATTCTTTTCCATTCCGGTGGACTTTGTCTCTCCAAGTTCTGGTGTCATCAAGGGTGGAAACCTCTCTATAGAAGAAATGCTGCATAAGACTGTACCTAACTTTTACTTACTAAATTAATTGGCTAACGCCTGAACTATGGCACCTACTAATGTACCTTACTGATTTAGTTTTTGGTGCCCTTCTTTTTGGTATTTTTATTAGACTCACGGAAAATTAGGGTTGGAAGGTAATCTAGTCCAACCCCCTGCTCAAAGCAGGACCATCCCCAACTAGATCATCCCAGCCAAAGCTTTGTCTAGCTGGGTCTTGAAAACATCCAAGGATGGATATTCCAGCATCTCTCTGGGTAACCTGTTCCAGCGTTTTACTACCCCCCTAGTGAGAAAATTCTTCCTAATGTCTAACCTAAACTTATCTTCCTGCAACTTGAGACTGTTGATCCTTGTTCTGTCATTTGCCACCACTGAGAATAGTTTAGCTCCATCCTTCTTTGAATCCCACATCAGGTAGTTGAAGGCTGCTATTAAATCCCCTCAGTCTTCTCTTCTCTAGACTAAATAAGCCCTGTTTCATAGTTTCATAGCTGGTAGGGTTGGTAGGGACCTGAGCAGATCATCAAGTCTGACCCCCTGCCATGGCAGGAAAAAGTACTGGGGTCAAACAACCCCAGCAAGGTGTACATTTAGCCTCCTCTTAAAGACCCCCAGGGTAGGAGCCAGCACCACTTCTCTTGGAAGTTAGTTCCAAATCCTAGCCGCCCTGACCATGAAGTAGCTCCTCCTGATGTCTAGTCTGAATCTACCTTCTGCCAGCTTGTGACCATTATTTCTAGTCACTCCTGGTAGTGATGGGGGAACAGGGACTCCCCCCAATGCCTGCTGGTCCCCTCTGACTAGTTTGTAACAGGCCACTAGATCCCCCTCAGCCTTCTGTTGTGGGGGCTGAACAGGTTCATGTCCCTTAGCCTGTCCTTGTAGGGCCTGCCCTGCGGCCCCCTGATCATGCGAGTGGCCCTCCTCTAGACCCTCTCCATGCTGTCCACATCCCTCTTGAAGTGCTGTTCCCTCAGCCTGTCCTAAGTCATGTCCCCCAGCCCCCTCACCATTTGTGTTGGCTTCCGCTGGATGCTCTTCAATTTGTCCACATCTTTCTGTAGTGAGGGGCTCAAAACAGGACACAGTACTCCAGCTGTGGCCTCACCAGTGCTGAATAGAGGGAAATAATCACTTCCCTTGACTTACTAGCAACACACCTACCAATGCAGCCCAGGATGCCATTAGCTTTCTTGGCAACAAGGGCACAGTGCTGGTGCATATTCAGCTTACTGTCCACTATAACCCCCAGGTCCTTTTCTGCTGCCCAGGCAGTCAGCCCCCAGTCTGTACCAGTGCATAGGATTGTTCCATTCTAAGTGCAGGACTTTGCACTTGTCCTTATTCAGCCTCATGAGATTTTTTTTTAGCCCAATCCTCCAATTTGTTTAGGTCTCTCTGAATCCTAGCCAAAACCTTCAGTATGTCTGTGACTCCCCACATTTGGTGTCATCTACAGATTTGCTGAGGGTGCACTCTATGCCATCTTCTAGGTCATTGATGAAGACACTGAAAAAAATTGGTCCCAGAACGGACCCCTGGGGCACTCCACTTGATACTACCGGCTGCCAACTAGACATCAAGCCATTGATTACTACTCTCTGAGCCATATGCTGAAGGGGGCTGGACTCGATGATCTTCCAAGATCCCTTCCAGCCCTAATGTCTTATGTCTATGAAATGTCCATTTTCTATTCACCTCACAGCCCAGTCATCCAGCCCATACTTTTAGTTTACCTGCATGAATGCTGTGGAAAACCATATCACAAGCCTTGCTAAAATCAAGGTACATCACATTCACCATTCTCCCCACATCCACAAGGCCAGTCATCTCATCAAAGAAGACAATCAGGTTGGCCAGGCATGACTTACCCCTGGTGAATCCCTGCTGACTGTTCCTAATCACCTTCTTCTTTTCCAAGTGCTTAGAAATGGATTGCTTGAGGATCCGCTCTGTAATTTTTCCAGGAGCTGAGGTGAGGCTGACTTGTCAGTAGTTCTGTGGATCCTCCTTTTTCCTTTCTTAAACATGGGCACTATGTTTGTCCTTTTCCAAACATCTGGGACCTTTCCCGATCACCATGAGTTTTCAAAGATGATGGCCAGTAGCTGTGTAATCACATCAGCCAGCTCCCTTAGCACCTCCCATCTGGCCCCATGGACTTGTACACATCCACCTTTTCTAAATTATCCCTAACCTATTCTTTCACCACTGAAGGCTGCTTACCTCCTTCCTGAACTGTGCTGCCTGGTACAGTAGTCTGGGAGCTGACCTTGCCTGTGAAGACTGAGGCGAAGAAGGCCTTGAGCACCTCAGTCTTTTCTGCATCCTCTGTCGCAAGGTTGCCTCCCCCATTCAGTAAGTAACCCACACTTTCCATGACCATCCTCTTGCAGTGACATACTTGTAGGAACTCTTCTTGTTACCCTTCATATCCCTTGCTAGCTGCAACTCCAATTGGCTTTGGCCTTCCTGACTTCATCCCGGCATGCCTGAGCAATGCTCTTATATTCTTCCCTGGTTATTTGTCCAAATTTGCACTTCTTATAAGATTCTTTTTTGTGATTTAGTTTACTGAAGAGCTCCCTGCTAAGCCAAGCTGGTCTTCTGCCATGCTTGCTGGTCTTCCTGTGCATTGGGATGGTTTGTTGCTGCACTCTCAGTAAGGCTTCTTTAAAGTACAGCCAGCTCTCCTGGACTCCTGTCTCCCTGAGACTGGCTTCCCACAGAATCCTGTCCATGAGTTTCCCAAGTGATTCAAAGTCTGATTTTCTGAAGTCCAAGGTCCTTACTCCACTGCTCTCCACCCTTCCTTTCCTCAAGATCCTGAACTCTGTCACCTCATGGTTGCTGCTGCCCAAGTTGCCATCCACTACTACATTTCCCACCAATTCTTCCCTGTTTGTGTGCAGCAGGTCAAGAAGAGTATAGCCCTTAGTGGGCTACTCCAGCACTTGCACCAGGAAGTTGTCCCCAACACTCCCCAAAAGCTTCCTGTATTGCCTGTACACTGCTGTATTGCCCTTCCAGCAGATGTCTGAGTGATTGAAGTCCCCATGAGAACCAGGGCCTGTGATTGGGAAACTTCTACTAGCTGTTTGAAGAAAGCCTCATCCACCACTTCCTCTTGGTTTGGTGGTCTATAGCAGACCGCCATCACAACATTACTCTTGTTGCTTTCCCCTCCAACCCAAACCAAGAGACTCTCAATAGGTCTATCTCCAGTTTCATATTGGAGCTCTGAGAAATCATATGGCTCTTTTACATAAAGTGCAACTCCTCCTCCTCTTCTCCTCTGCATGTCCTTCCTGAACAGTTTGTATCCATCCAGTGCTCCAGTCATGCGAGCTATCCCACGATGTCTCTGTTATTCCAGTCATGACATAGTTCCGTGACTGTGCAAGGAGTTCCAGTTCTTCCTGCTTGTTTCCCAGGCTCTGTGTGTTTGTGTACAGGCACCTAGGGTTTGCCCTGATTTGTCAGGATTTCCCTGATTTGTCAGGAAGCATGAGAGCACCTTCCCTGTTGCCCCCTCCTGTTTGCTATTGAACCTGTCTGCAAAGATGCTCCTCTCTCTCATCAGGTAGATTCCATCTTTTACCAGCAATCCCTCTTGGAAGAACATCCCATGGTCGAAGAAGCCAAACATTGCTGGTGATACCACCTGCACAGCCAAGTGTTGATCTGCAGGATGCACCTGCTCCTCCCTGGGCCCTTTCCCTTGACCGGAAGGATTGATGAGAACACAACCTGAGCCTCAGATCCCCTCCCCCTTCCTTCTATTTCTTTTGCAACCGCATTAACAAATATGAATGTAAATAGGTAACCAGCAAAAGATGGATGATGTTGGAAAAAAATGGATTTCACTCTTCACCATAGGCCTGATCCAACAAAAAGAATATATTGTTTTCTGAATCATGGGACTCTCAAAATTATTTTTAAAAAAGTTAGAAAAGACAAGGAGATTGTAAATGTAATTGTAAGTTATCAACAATTCTGATGACACAGTGATAACCGCAGAAATGAAGCCTGAGTAAGTTTTGATATCAGAAATGTAAGATATTTTAGTATTTAGCCTGTATTGCAGTATACAGTGATGATGTGTAAGGGGTGCACAGGGATGCACACGCACCCCCTGAAAGTGGTGGTGCACCCCCTGACAGCCAGCATTCCTGGGCAGGGGGCGGGGAGGTGAGAGCACTGGTGCCTCCCTGAGAGTGCCAGCCGCGGAGTAGCGGAACCAGGAGAAGTGGTCCCCCCTACAGCCGATCGCACTCACCCGGAAGTGCTAGTGGTGCACCAGAAGTGCCATTTGTGGGTTGGCAGGATTGGCCATGGGGGACCCCACCCTCCAGTCAGTGGGATCAGCTGTGGGGGGACCCCTCCCCAGTCACTGACTGTCCGCTGTGGGGGCAAGTACCCCCCCTTGACTCAAGAGGCACCAGTTGCCCAAGGAAGTATAACCACAACATCCCATGAAATAAATGAGAGCATAAACTTCCAAATCTCAGAAGTGGACATGGACTCTATTAATACTCTTTCAAGTTCACAGGGTTTTGTTAAATTTTATGATGATGGGTTTGTTTATGTTTCCTTTGCATTCATTCTTATGTGCTGTACTGTAGGCAACTAATTAGGTACCCAGTTCTACAAAGTCTAAGATCTAGATAGAATTAGGGCCAGATTCTATTCTACCTCTTAGGTGAACAACTAGATTTAGGTGCCTAAGAGCACCATGCTCAAGTTCATGAAAAATTTTTAATAAAAAAAGTTGATGTGTCCTCCACCTCCTTATTTTTGTTATTCAGTCTTAAGAGTTAGATGATGGTGGCTGTGTCTATACAAGACACTGACTGTGCAGTAACAACTGCACAGTCATTCAGTACTTGTATAAGCAAGCGCTAAATGAATGTGCGGTAACCAGTGTTACTGCACAGTACTGTCCCAGCACAGCTGCCTAGTGCCATTTACTGTGCAGTAGCATCACATCACGGTTCATGCCTGGCAAAGCTACTGCGCAGTAGCAATGAGCTACTGCACAGTAAGCATCTCATGTAGATGCAGCCAGTGTGTTACAGAAGTAGATGCATGAATGGATTTGCAGGGACTTAAATATGAGGGATGGAATAGAATCACACAAAGGC
The DNA here is from genome assembly GCF_052110815.1 of Crocodylus siamensis. Taxonomy (NCBI): domain Eukaryota; kingdom Metazoa; phylum Chordata; order Crocodylia; family Crocodylidae; genus Crocodylus; species Crocodylus siamensis. The sequence continues at coordinate 182,161,847 of NC_143397.1, forward strand.
ACCTAAGTCAACATGTTTAATAGGTAGAACATGATGTAGACCTTGACATCTATAAGTTAAGCCAGTGTTTCCCAACCCTTTTAGACTTGATGTACCCCTTATTTGAGTCATGCATTGCTCAGAAATGCAAGCTCTTTGCTTTCACTTATTCTTTAACTGCAAGTCTTCTATTGAAAGAGACTCAGAAAAACCGCAACAGGTTAAAATGCTTTGGACACTCTGGATTCTTATTTGGAATTTCTGGGTTTATCTCGTGAATCATGTAGATGTTTGCATACCTCACAGTGCTCATATTGTGCAGCATCTGCAACCTTAAAAGGATCTTATCGCTCTCTAGCCCCTGGTAGAAAATCACTGAGATAGGTACTGCAATACTGGTCGCGTCTACACGTGCCCTTATGATGCTGTTGTTACTGTGATGTGTGCATGGTGCATGGTTATTTTTAGCTGCTACATCGCCATAGCAGCATGCTATACTGAGGGAGTGTGTTGCTATGGCAACATAGCTGCAGCATCATAGTTTTTTTCTGAGGATGCTGCATTGCCATAGTGCATTGCTAAGGCAACGGAGCATCATGTATAGATGCGCCCCTGTCACCTAGGCTCCTATGTAGTACATGGGGAGAGCTAGGCACTTCCTAAGGACAAAAAACCCACATGCTGAGTAAGGCACATCCCAGAACTAGCTAATAGAAATTCTGTTCACAGGTGTTTGTCTGAGCTCCTACTTGACTCTGAAGGTTAGGCATCTAACTCAGGCTTTAAAGCAAATGTTTCTATTTACTCACTAGCCAAAGCCTTGAAACTTCTCCTAAGGACAGGTACCTACAACAATCTTTGACAGAACTGAGAAGGCTCACTCTTTTCTTTTAAAATGTAGGTACCACCCATCTTTTGTACAATAACCTCATGATTAAAACAAGCTTATCTAACATGAGGCTTAAGGAAGCCTTAAAGAGTATTTTTTGTTAGCATGGGGTGCATCTACACATGCATTTGAACTGGCCTAAATTTACTCTGGTGTAAGATACTCTGAAGTAAGTGCTTTTGGGCAGGTGTCTACACATGCAGAGATTAGGGAACAGATTTGCTGCTCTTTTCACCAAGTTTCCTGAAGCCCTGCAATGGGCCCCAGATAGCACCAATGCGGAGCTTAAGGCTCCCCCTAGGTTATAGCCCAGAGGCTGGCAGGGAGCACCAGGCCAGGAGACAGCTGTCTCTTGGCCCTGGGTGGGGAGGGTTGCCTGCTGCTGAGTTGGGCAGCAGCAGGGAGCTCCTGGCCCTGGCCCCCCAGCCAGGAGCAGGGGACTTGGAAAGAGCTGCATGGGAGGGGCAGATCCCAGGCCCCTGCCCTGATCTGCTGGTGGGGAAACTAGCAGCTAGCTCACTGCTAGCTATCATACCACTGGATTGGGGCAGGGGGCTGGGACCTACTACAGCCCTGCAGCTCTTTCCAAGCCCTGTGCCTTGATCACCAAATAAGGCTGTGGGTCTAGGACCTGTCCCTGACCAGGACAGTTCCCAGCCCCTACCCTGTATGCCAGGCAGAGGCTGAGTAGCTTATTCCCCGCTCAGGTCTGCAACTCCAGAGCTTGTTCCCCAACTTGTTCCCTCCCCCTGGCTCTGTGATCACAGAGCTGGAGGTGTGGGAGGAACAGGCTTCCCTGTCCCCACCAGCAGGTAGCTCCCAGCACCAGCTCTGCAACTGTGAGGTCAGTGCTGGGACACCCTTATTTCCCAGGATCTTCCAGCACTGGCCCCATGGTTGTGGAGCTGGTGCTGGGAGATAAGGGTCCCTCAGCCCCGTGATCATGATGGCAGAGTGGGGACTGGGAGATAAGGATCTCCCAGGCTATGCCCGTCAATCACCATTTCATAGCAGGGGGCTTGGAGCTCCCTGCTGCTGGGGCAGAAGGATATAGTCCCCACCCAGGCTGTTGTGTCAGAGCCCACTCTGGCAGTAGGGACCTTCCAGGGGCAGAGTGCTATTTCTCTCCCCCCAGTGGATGGCTGACTGGAAGCAGATTCTGCTCCCAGTCAGACATCTACATGAGAACTACTTTGCTGTTACTAATCTTGAGTAAATTTGGTACTTGAATTTGCAGGTAGCATATTTACTTCAGATTAAGGAGGTTTACTGTGTTGTAAGCATGTGCATGCATAGATAAGTAAACTATGCTATTGCACAGTGAAGCATCTTGTGTAGACATACCTAGGGTGAAATGTCCATTTTTGATGTTTGGTTTTGAACTGAAATAATCCATGTTTACTTATTTAATATAGAAGATTGTTTTCTAGTCTTTGGACAGTTGACTGAAACACCCTCTTGTTCCAGGGCTCTTTATTAAGTGAATTATGTTAGATTTCTTCTAATCAAATCTAGTATTTATTAGAGAAGCAAAGTTTTCTACAGTATGCCATACTGAATGAAATGTCTTGCTGTTGATTTCTTTTCCCTTCTGCATATAGAAGCTTGGCCTCGATGAAATCAAAATAGATGCTATGTATGAAGCATATTTTTTCTTTTGCAACCATTTTTAGTAATTATGCCTAACTTTCTTCTGTCTCTTTCTGTAAATGCTGAAAATAATGAGATCATTTCAGTCCCCTTTTAAATGTAAATTGACTTGACCAACCTAGTCAGCATTAAAAGCTGCTGATCAAAATGATATGCTCTTGTTAATAATGTGCATTAGATTCACTCTTTCGTTTCCCAAAATAACTTCCAAACAGGCATTTTTTGTCCTCTAATTGTTGAGTATAACTTAATTGTCAGCTATTGAAGTGGCCAATCTATAAAACCTATGATGTGTTTTAATGGCAATGTAATTAACATGTAATAACATATAACCTATATTATAACCTTTCTCCCTCTCTCGGCCCTAACTTCAGGCCCCAAACAGAGGAATTGTCTACCAGGTAAATCCCTACATTTTTCCAGTTTGCCTCCCAGTGAGTTCTAATACCTTAATGAAACTGTTTTCAGTACCTAAACCTCACAAGAGCCATGTGAAAACCAAGATAATTATTGTTGAGAATGGAGTTTCTGCTATAGTTACTTGTATTCCCCTGACTTGGTACTCTTTATATGTAGTGTAACTTTTTGTTTGGATATGATGTGATACAGAATAAAGTAGAACAGGGGTGGGCAATTATTTCAGGCAGAGGGCCGCATATTGAGTTTTGGCAAGCCATCAAGGGCCATGTGACAGGCAGCCACAGGCAGATAAATCTTAATTTTCTAAATTTTTTATGGGCCCTGTGGGTCAAATAGAATGGGCTAGTGGGCCACGTGTGGCCTGTGGGCTGCATTTTGCCCACCCCCGAAGTAGAAGGTTCTGGGAAAGAAATCTTACATAAACATTTAGGCAGGGCACACATGTAAAATGGGATGTAAAAGGTAGAATAAACAGGAGTGAATGGAGCCTTAGGTGGGAAGAACAGCATTTCTTACAGCACTTACTACAACCTGCTGTATTCTCAGCACAGCAGGTAATGGATCATTACTGATTTCCATATTATTTGACTTTATAAGAGTTTGTTGTATATTATTCATAACCTGGAATTTTCTGTACTTTAAATAAGTAGCTTGAATAAAGCATTAAACTTTTATCAGGTGGCTTGGAGCATTTTTTGTTCCCAACCGTTATATATATAAGCTGTATTTTTGACAAAAACATTTGTAGTTAACCTTTTTTCTAGGAAAATATATAAAAGCATATGGGTATGTGTGAGTTTAATTTTATTCACTGTATAAAAATGTAAAGTTAATTTGAAAATGTCTAAATATAAAATAAAATGTAACTAGGTTCTTATGATATAGAAAAATAAACTTTTTTAAAATTAAAAAATAAGATATCAAGTGCTATAAACAATTGATACCTCATTGCAAGGTTACATATCATAGCTACTTTTCCATATAAATGAAATAATACTGTAAGATTTTATATATGTGTCTTATTTTCTGTTTGTGGAATAGGTCATTGTAATCTGCTGCGTGTGTTCTTCGATGACCATTGGGACCCCTGGTGTGGAAAGTGGATATTTGTTCTCCGATGCATAGTCAGCTTGCTGGCTAGGGTGTCTGTGTGGGTGCTATTAGTTTTTTCCTGCCACAATTTTGATGTTGCATGAAAAATAGAGAGGCTGATCTTCTTTATCCTCATGTAGCCTCCACACAGACACCGCAGATCCCATGTTTTGGGGCTCTGCTTCCCCTACACCCTGCCTAGCACCTCCCAGATGACAACACAGGAAAATAATGTTAAATCAGAATTTGTAATAGTCTCTTCCTGGTGCTGTCATGAAGGTATACGCAATCCTTCGCACTGGTACATTTCCCCCTCCCACTCAGAAGCTTAAAAGTCCTCCTCATGCTGCTGTTCTCATACTGAAGCTAGGGGACTTCAGTTTTCTTTCCTCAGTATTCAGCCCCAGTACTCATGGCTACACTGTGTTGCCTGCAGGTCATCTTGGCATGTCTCCAGTGGTTGTCATTGCCAAGGCCTAGTCTTGGCTGCCCAGCAATTGATCTGGCTCCTCTAAGCTGGCTCCAGTGAGAGCTGCTTGCTGCTGTAGTTTCCATCCTTCGCCCCTGCCAGGGCACACTTTCCAGCATGTGACTGCTGTCCACTTTCAGTCCCCCTTTCCACCACGTCTGGGTGGGTTTTGAACTCCACCGCTGTGTTCTGCCCCTCCTGCCAAGCCTGGTGGGTTCCTTTTAGCCAGGTTCATCCTGGGACTGGCGTCCCTGGACGTGCTTGTTTTGCTTCTGGGTCACCATTGGAGGGCTTCAGCCCAGCGTCTTCAGGGATTTGAGCAGGGTTGAGCAGAATTGCCTTTAAACACCTAACTCCACATGCTTACTTAATAGGTAGAATATAATCTGGCTCTTAATATCACTTATCCATGAAGGATTAAGGAAATGAAAATGATTTGTTGTTGAGCAGATGGCAACAAATAACAGCTGGCTCATAGAAGAACATAGGAAGGCATAATAAAAGTATCTTTATCGTACTAGAAATGCAGAAGAGCTCTGGTGTGTGAAAGGGTGCCTTGAGAATACACGGGAGATGTTTCTGAGGGAACAGAGAGCAAAGTAAAGGCTGTTTTGAAAAGCTAACCTCAGATATCTTGCCTTTGAAATGTTTCAACTAAATTATTCTGATGGTTTAAATATATATATATACTTCCTATGAGATTCCTTTGGTGACAGCCTTAGCATTCTTTTAGACAATATTTTCTTAAAATTCCAAAATTAAAATAACTGGGTATTGTGTCAAAGCTACATAAAACTTAATATAAATGAAGATTTACAGAGGTAAAAGATCATTCTAGACTTATTTTCCTCTATATTGAAAATGTCAGGGGCACCAACGTACACAGTTCGTCTAGGGTGCCAATTACCCTTGGACTGGCCCTGCCTACAGACCAAAGCCTACTATTGCTGGGTGCTCTAAAATGTGAACAGGAGACAAATCTGGAAGATCTTGCAATATTTATATTTTTATCCTACCAATAATAAAAGCCTCTCCTTTGGTCTAATAATGATCATAAAACAAAATTATTTTTTTTAGTATTTTTAAGTTTAATTAGATGTTATTACATCATTATATTTTATTATAGATTTCATAGATGTTAGAGCTGGAAGGGTGTGAACAAGTCTGGTTATGGCACTGTCTTTTTGTGAACGTGTCCGGTTATAGCACTGTCTGTTCTCGTCCGGTTACCAACCTCCAGCCAGAAGTGTGCCGTTCCCGGAGCAGCGTACGCCAGAACCGCCTGCCATGACTTGGATGGTTCCTATGTTCAGTGATTCTTTCTAGCGTGCACCGGGCCAGAAACGAGACTTTGCCGTCATCTCAGAGGGGTGGTCCTTGAGGGCTCCTTCCTCCCCTACACCCTCACCCAGGCCTCTGTGACAGTTCACAGTTAGTCTCTAACCCACCCCCCTTTTCCTTAGGGCGAGAGTGTAGGCCAACGCCTTAGATACACGAGTCTCCAAAATCACCCTGTCCAGGGTTCCACTCAGTTCCACTCGCGGGCACCAAATCCCGGCTTCCTATGGTCCGCCGGCCCACGTAGAATTCCTCAAAGTCTGTATCCCAGGAACTCCTTTCGTTCCCCTGAGAGTCCTCCCCTCTCTGGGCAATCCCTTCCCTTGCACGGGTATGCTGGGGTTGCCACTAGCTGCCCTAAAGGCTAAGCTGCCTGCCGCGGCAATCCCGCCGTGGTAAGGCGTCTCCGGCCACCACAGCCTCCACCACCAACTTCAGGGCCTACAGCCCCCATCATCTCGCCCCTTCTGGGGCCTTACCCTTGCCCCAGAACGTACGGGACGGCTGCGTGTCGATGCATCTCCCCCGTGCTGAGCTTCTGCCGGCAGTCTGCTCCTGCACCGGCACTTCCGGTCCGCCGCTCCTTGGTTCCAGGATGGCCTTTAAGCCCGCTGGCTTTGCTTTGCACCTGAAACAGGTGAGTAAGTGCCCTGCCTCCCGGGGCTGCTGGCAGACAGTTGCAGCAGTGCCTTCCGCCCCGCGGGTCTCGGAGCTTGTCCTCCTCGCCTCCCGGGGTCGTGGGCGGACAGTAGCTGCGGAGCCTTCCGCCCCGCAGGTCTCGGGGCTTGCCTGCCCTGCCGCACTCACACAAAGGGACCTTGGAAGATCATTGAATCCAGCCCCCTGCCCAAGGGGAAGGAAGTCAGCTGGGGTCATAGGATCCCAGCAAGATAAGCATCCAAATTTCTCTTGAAGGCGTTCAATGTAGGTGCATGAACCACCTCTGGTGGCAGGCTATTCCAGACCTTGGGGGCTTGGACAGTGAAGAAATTTTTCCTTATGTCCAGCCTGAAATGGTTTTGCTGACGTTTATAACCATTTGACCTTGTCATCCCTTGGGGCGCTCTGATGAACAGTCGTCCCCCCAGATCCTGGTGAACACCCCTGATAAACTTATAGGTGGCCATCAGATCGCCCCTGAGTCTGAGCTTTTCCAGGCTAAAGAGTCCCGTAGCTCTCAGCCTGTTCCCGTAAGGTCTGTTTTCCTGACCTCTGATCATGTGCGTGGTCTTCTCTGGACTCTCTCAAGCTTCTCCACATCCATTTTGAATTGTGGAGCCCAAAACTGGATGCAGTACTCCAGCTGCGGCCTTACCAAAGCCGAGTACAAGGGGAGAATGACATCCTGGGATTTGCTTAAGAAGCATCTATGGATGCAAGCCAGCATTTTGCTTGCTTTACTGGATGCAGCATCACATCCCCTTGGGGTTGTGGTCCCTTAGGGCCTCACCGACAAGTCTCCTGAGTTTGTCAAAGTTAGTTTCTTGAAGTCAAGGACTTTTGTATTGCTGACTGACTTGCCAGCTGTACAGTAGATGGTGAAGGTGATCAGCTCGTGGCCGCTGTCACCTAGCTTCCCTTCAATCACAGGTCACTGATTAGGTCATCCCTGGTTGCCAATACCAGGTTGAGCAGCGCTTTACCTCCTTTTGCCCGTACACCTCTTGTGTCACATAGAGGTCATCCACACACGAGCGGAAGTTTTGTGACTGCTTGGATTTAGCCAAGAGCTCTTCCCATGAGATGTCTGGGTAGTTGAAGTCTCCCATAACAACCATGGACCTGGAGCATGCGGCCTCAGCCAATTCCCTGGCCATCTCCTGGTCAAGCTTTTGACTTTGGGTGGGAGCTCTGTAGTAGACTCCCACCATTGTGTCCCCTGCTCTGTGTTCCCCACGGATTCCAGAGGGTCTCCAGATCTCCACCCTGGTTGCCAATGTCAACTTGCAGGGACGCATAGCTTCCCTTAACATATACAGCTACACCCCTGCCCCTTTGGTCTACTCGATCTCTCCTGTACAGGGTATAGCCATCTATACCTGTGGTCCGTCATGGGTGGAGTTCCACCAGGTCTCCATCATCCCTATGACATTGTAATTTTTTGCGCTAAGCAGGAGGACAATTTCCTCCTGTTATTCCCCAAGCTCCTGGCATTTGTGTACAGGCAGGGAAGTTTCCCCTTGGGGGTCCTTGCCTTGCCTACTGATTGTTCCAGGGCTGGGGCATGGGTGGGCTCCCTTAGGTGCTTTGGCCTGCTGGCTTTGCAAGGGTTGCTTAGTGGGCCAGCAGTGGTGGTAGTCCCTTTGTCCTCCGGTGGGCTTAGTTTAAAGCCTGGTGGAGCAGGTCAGCCAGTCTGGCTGAGAAGAGCCTCCTCCCTAGGGGAAAGAGGTGGAGGCCATTGCTTCCCAGCAGCTCACTGCCTCTTTCACTAAAGAGCGGGCTGTGGTCATGGAAGCCGAAGCCTTCCCGATGACACCAGCACCGCAGTCTTCGGTTCACTACCTGGATCCTCCTCTCCTTCCTCAGCCCGTAGCCCGAGACTAGGAGGATTGAAGAAAACACCACCTGTGCCTTCCAGACCCTTTAGCCCTGCTCCCAAAGTCCTGTAGCGCCTCATGATCTGGCTGGGAGCATACAATAATATAAAATGACAACTTAAACCCTGATCCTGCAGGGTTCTGCCTATGTGGAGTCACTTCCAGGATTAGAGACTTACTAAACAAGAGTTGAATTTTTTGTATTTGGCCCTGGTCTGCTACCTTTAGCAGCAAAACAAGTTCTTTTATTGCTTTATATGTCAACTAGCCAACATAGATCTGAGAATTGGTTTCCTTTCCATTTTGTACTTCTTCAAATTTTAGTTACACCGGCGTGCCAGATACTTGCCTCACAGGCTGGATCTGTATATATGTATATGTAGGTGCCATCTGTATGTAACATTCAGAATCTGAGCTTTCACTAAAAGTAATAAAAAAAGCTTTTTCTTGAGTCTGCAAATAGCCTGCAACAAGTATTCTGGGTGCGTGTAAACTCTTTATATTCCATTAAAATTGCTGGGTTTTTAAGACGAATATCTAATGAGGGTCGTTCAAGGCTACCCTTAATTAGCTATTTAATTGCTGATATTTTTATTGCTGGAATTTTTAGAGGAGGTGATAAGTTAAGTCCACAGGGTATGGGAATGGGAAGCTACTAAAGGAGAGGGAATTCAGAAAGAAGAACAGAAGAGGCACAAAGAGAAGGAAGAGGGAAAGAAGTACAAGAAAAATGGGAAAAGAAAAAAAAGAAACAGAAATAATAGCAAGCCTAAAAGCAAAGCTGAACATAAAATTAAGGTTCTGAACAAATAAGAAATGATGTTAAGTAACAATTTGTTATTGTTAGAGCTTGCCAGAACCTTTTGTTTGAGAAAATGCAATTGCATTTGAATGTGATGTTCAGGGATCCAGGTTTTCTGTTTCCCACAGAAAAAGGAGAAAACCATGGCTTTTAAATTTTACTGGAGGCAAGGAGAAACCCATGGCTTTTGCGGTTTTGCAACAAGCTCTCTGCAGGCTGGCAGAGTTCCACCCCGCAGGGGACTGGGAGGAAGTAGGAGGAGGGTGGTCAGGCAGGGGGTGCCATGTACATGCATATGCACATGGCCCCAGGCAGCCTAGAGAGCAGCACCCACAGGTAAGTGAGGGAGGGATTGAGGCCCCCATAGGGAGGGAGGGAGCTGGGCAGGGCTGGGGCTGTTGCCCAGCTAGGGTAGTGCATGGGTTTTGGAGCCTGGGGTCACAACATGCAGCCACAGGGCCCTGACAGGGAGTGGGATGGGGCCATGGGAAGCTCATCTGGGGGATGGGAGGGGTGGAGCTGGATCCCTGCTGCTGTACTGCTCCTGGGGGACAGGGGGGGACCCGTGCCCCCGAGATCTGTGTGCAGGCCATAGATGCGGGCTGCCTGCTTCAGGCTTGGGCTTCTGCCTTGCTGCCCTCCCCTGGGGCCTCTGCAGCCCAGTGGGTGCAACCTGGTGCTGCAAAGAACAGCAGGGCCATGTAGGAAAGCTGCTCGCCACTGCAAGCTCAATGCTACCCTGGCAATGCATCACCTCGCACAACCCTGTTATTTGTAAACAATTCTTTTGACACAATTCAATGTCGCAAAATCTTTTGTAAAAATTTCACTGCAGAATCAATGCAAATGTTTAAATATTGCAAGCAGTGACATAATGGATTTGCCATCTTCCAGGCAGCTCTAATTACTACATAAAGACTAGGACTAGTGGTAAGAAAGGGGTATAACTGAAACTGTGTATGCCATTAAGGGGATCTTGTCCACTTCTTGCAAAGTTGCTGATTATAGTCATCCGTGATGGCCATAGGAGGTGGAAGTGGGGTCTAACGGGGCTTAGCCCCCACCGACACAGGGCAGTAGTAGGGCTACAAGGCAGACCGACCGAGTGCTTCTGGTGCCTGCAGCAGGTGTGTGGAGGGAGTGGGCCTGGGGCTAGCGGAGGGGCAGGCACTGCACAGCCAGAGGGGCATGGGACTGAGTTATGAGCAGCTAGTCCAGGGGGCTTGGCTCTTGCTGCTACACCCTGGGAAGCATGGGGGGCATGTGCCCCTGGATCTGCATGGGGCAGGGCAGGCTGCCACTGCAGGCTGCGGCCGGGTCTGCAGTGGTGGCACTGGGAGGGAGCTAAATGGGGCCACCCCATTTTGGGGTACAGCCACCCCAAAATTCACGATAGCCCACCTGACCTCTCCACCCAGTGCCACCACCATCTGCCCCTAGTGTAGCCTGGCCCCCTCTGCTGGGAAGAGCCTGCCTTGCTCCGCATAGATCTGGGGGCACACCCACCCATGCCTCCTGGAACATGTGTAGCAGTGGGAGCTGCCACCCCCTCCTTGCCCCCCAAGGCTAGCCCCATTCCGGGCCCTCCTGGGTGGCACAGGGCCAGGGCTGGGCCCGGTGCAGAGAAGCAGCCAGGGCCAGTGTGGGGCCAGAGGGCTGTGGATTCATTGGCACAGAGGTGCCGGCACTGAGCAAGAACCCCAGGTGTGGGGGAAGGGACGGCTACACAGGTGCAGCAGGCTCTGGCTCTGATCCTGGTCCTGGCTTGGCTCCACTCCCTCCCAATCCCTGCCTGGTCCCAGCCCCAGCCCCAGCCCCACTCCCTTTCTCTTTCCCCTTCCCCCGCAGACTTTCCTGCCTGAGGGGGCATGCGTGTTCATGTGCGCAGGCACTTAGCCACCCCCCCCGCCCTTTTTTTTCTCCCTCTGCCTATAATGATGGCATAAAAGTGTCTTGATAACACAGTGCAACTGATGATCAGATTATGAGTTAGGGGTTGGTTCTTTTTCAGTGAATAGTAAATTTTTGGACAGTAGCAATGAAGCCATGCTACTAATTAATTCAAAATACGTTCTGTGGAAATAAAATGACAATTATTTTGGTATTCAGGATGATTGGGAGGGATGATTCATGGCTTCTACTTCCTTTTCCGAAGTTTAAGCATTCCATACAAAAAGCAGGGGCTGAGGGAGACCTGCATGAAAATAGCCTGAAGCTTCAGAAAGAAGAGGGACTTGACTTCGGCCTAGTCTCTCAGATCCTGAGGGAGTGCTCTAGCCATCAGGTTGTTGATTAAAAGGGCAACCTTCTTCAACAGTTTTATTTAACTCCCTTTTTTGTATCAAGTGAAAATGAAATGCTATGTTTTGGGTTAAATGAAACAAGATACTATGATTTTCATTTTGGTGAGAATTCTTCTCTTCCCTCAATTACTTTGGGTCTATCCGAACAGCTTTTCCTTCCCTTCCAAGTTCTTTGGTTTGCTGGTGAACCGAAACCCTCCTCCCCCAGTTATTAACACAACCTTCAGCATGAAAATTATTGAGACATAATAGCTAAGGAATCCCATGATGGCCATTTAGAAGACACTGCTTGGGGCAGGATCATGCTACGAACGTTTCATAGCATCAGAGGCAGAAGGTAGAGAGCATCTGTCACCCTGGGGACACCGGGAATTGCAGTTTGCCTCTGATATTTATTAAAAACAAACCCCACCCACCAGCCAGACTAGGAGCAGAAACCCAGAGTGGTTCCTTCTATTCCTCCAAATCGCGGGCTTACTCCTTTATAGTTGTTTCCCCAAAGGCTCGGGTGAAATGATAAGAAAGAAAGAGGCGGATGTACAACATCCTCTGTAGGTCCCGGAGCTCTGAACTTCTCCGTTCAGGCGCTAACTATACAGTTCACTTCTTTTCATGCGAGGGGCAGCCCCTGGGACGGCGACGGAGGTGCGGAACCAATGGCAAGTCAACATTCCGGCAACTGCACTTGGCATCCCGCACCAGTGACGTCATCGCAGCGTCACAAAAGATTAGGACGTGGCGTCACAATAGTTAGTGGGCGGGGGGTGCGCAGACTACACGTCCCAACGGCCAGTGCGACGGGACAGGCTTGGCAGCGCGCGGCATCCTGGGAGTTGCAGTCCCAGCCGAGTAAATCCCATTCCTCCGGGGCGGAGAAGCCCCCCACCCCTTTCCGCCTCCCGGCAACTCTCGCGAGGCTTGGCCGGCGCTGTCTCGCGAGGGCGGCCCGCCGCGGCCGGGGTGGTTGGGGCGGTCGCCATTCCCCTATGTGACGTCATAGTGCATTGTTGTGAGCGTAGCGGAGCATCCCCGGAGCTGTCAGCTGTGCCGCCGCCGCCGCGGGAAGCCGAGCCGGCCCGGCCCCTGCGCCCGCCCGGGGCTGCGAGAGCTCCGCGTCGCCGCCTCCTGGGCCGGGTGGACCCCGCGGCCCCCCGCCCCCGCCCCGCCGAGCCGCCCGCCCCCGCCCCCGCCCCCAGAACCATCTCAATGAGATGCAAACATGAAAGACAAGAGGAAGAAGAAGGACCGCACCTGGGCCGAGGCTGCCCGCCTGGTAGGTGCCGCGGCGGCGCGGGGCGCGCGGGGGCTCCCTCCCCTCCCTTCCCCGGCCCGCCCCGCCCGCCCGCTCGCTCGCTGCTTTGTTGCGGTCCAGTGGGGCGGGTGGCGGGACTCACTGCCCGGGGTGCAAGCGGTGTGTGTGTGTGAGTGAGTGAGTGAGAGAGAGCGAGCGTGAGCGCGCACGTGTGTGTGTGTATGTGTATGTGTGTGTATGCGATAGCTGGGGTAGCATTCACTTAGTGCCACTGAGACGGAGAGCCAGAGCCAGCCCTCCCCTGTAAGGCATGGGCAGATACCTCCCCCAATGTGTGCCTGAGGACTTGGCTTTTCTTCCCCTCTTTCTAGATGTGAGTGCAAACTACCCAGGACCATGCACCTCTGCCACGTTCTCATGGGTGAAACATCCCAGCAGAGTCCATCCTGTCCCCCCTTTTGATTGGATGCAAGTGACATCTTCCCCAGCCCAGTGGCAGGAGACCGGAGGGGACTGCTAATCCTGGGATTCCCTGTGCCCTTTCTTCTTTGCCCTGCTGCAGGCAGATATCCAGGGCAATCAATCCTTCTCCTTCTCCAAAAAAAAAAAAAAGCCGTCTGGCTCGAAGACTTAATGCATTCTCATGGGGTTAGGGAGTCATCTGCCTTCTCTTTCTGTATTTGTTTTCACCAGCGTGTTATTGTTTGCTCAGCATAATTAGGATGCATTGTTTACATCCCTCTTCAGCTCCTGGCATTGGAAGGGCTTTCTCCATTTTGGGAATTTTGCAAATAAATTGTGCGTGTGCACACCCGTGCCACGGCATGTCTGGTTGTTCACTTTGGTGTGGTGTGTCTCCTGAAGTTGGCTCCATTTCAGCTTCACTTGGATGTGATTATAAACTGAGTGGGGAGCTAGAAAGATCTGCTGGTGGTTGACTGTTTCTTTCTTTTTCTTTTGTACCCATATCAGCTCTTCATTTTACCCATTGTTTTTATACAGATGTTATTGTTGAAGGAATGTTACTGGGGTGATCACAGCTCTGTTTTTGGGTGGTGGGTGTTTTGTTTTTTAAATATATTTATTTTTGCTGTTTTGAGAGGGTTGTGAAGCAGGTTCCTTTTGGAGAGATGTTTTTGCACCTTGCAGTATGTCCTATGCTACTGTAAGGGACTGCATTCAGGGTTTCCACAGCACAAATACTTGAAAAGTTAAAATATTAGTCAACTCTATCTAGGGCTGCTTTTTCGGTTCCATCTGTATGCCATCATAGGATCCTAGTGGTGACTAAACACTTGAGATCCATTAGACATGAAGCAAAAATTTAGTATGATTAGTTTTAGCAAGGATGTTTTGGTAGGGGCACTTTCAGTTGTAAAAATACGCTTATTAAAAACAGGAAACAGTGTTAGGTACAAGGGTCTTAAAATCTCAGCCTTGTCTCTCTTTAACTCTGTGAACTACGTAAAAGAGTGAGTGAACTAAAGATGCATTCACTTTGCCAGGTAGTAAGTAGATAACATGGTATAAAAAGTTGATCTGCAGGTATTTGATTATGATTTGCAGCTGATCTTGTGATGTTGGCTTACTTGTATTTCAGGCTGCTAATATGCATTAAGTTTATTGAGTTTGTCTAACAAAAATAAGATAAATAAAAAAGATACCGGATTTACCTTGTCAGCCCATATTCTTAGACCAACATGGCTACAAGGCACAACCCTGAAACTTCATTGAAACACTTACAAACTGTATTGAATGCTATCTTACCAAGCAGTTGCTGTACTTGCCATGGGAAAAATAAGCCATCGTGAATAGGAAGGGAATAGGCGCATATGAAAATCATGCTTAAGCTGTAGTCCAAATCTGTAGGGGAGATTGACCTCTGTGACAAAGACTGAATTATTACCAGTTGGAAATGTTAAGATTTTTCCCCTAAACAACCTCAGTTACTAAAACCTAATGGAAATGGTAGCTACTAGATGAGTGGTAGGCGGTGAAGCATGGTGTATATTGTAGTATAGTATCTAGCATTCCAGAAATCCCCAGTAATCTCGCAGTTTGTCCCAGACTTGTTTCCTGGACAAGTAATGCGTAGTGTTTCTAAGTTCTGTTGTAATTCTGTATCAAGATATATTACTCCATGGATTCATGCATGCTAGAAGTTCCTGAGGCAGGATAGAGGCCAAAATGGTCAGTCCTTATAATGTTTTATGGAAAGGATCTGATGGTTCATTATGTTTTTGCTTTCTTGGGATACATCAATAATATATTACTGCTAAGCTTGATTGAATCAATTTCTTTCCAATGACAAGTAAACAATGAAGAGATTGATAGGTACTCACAAATAATGATTCATGAGCTACCTAGATCAATATGTTATAAAATTGTATGGCCACTGAATTAATTTATTTTTAGGAGCAGAAGGGTTGGGTCTGTACAGACTTTAAACATGCTTCGTATGAGTACTTTTACTAGGAGTACTGTTTCATATGAAAAAAGTACAGAGGATGACGTGTGGAAAGTGAAATGTTCAGGCATTCCAAAATGTCACATTTAAGATTTCTATGCAGTCTTAATTCTGCTCTCTTGTGTGTGCCTGTGCATTAAAGTTTAGCATTT
Source organism: Crocodylus siamensis (assembly GCF_052110815.1). NCBI lineage: Eukaryota > Metazoa > Chordata > Crocodylia > Crocodylidae > Crocodylus > Crocodylus siamensis. The sequence goes on from NC_143397.1 coordinate 182,177,197, forward strand.
AAACAACATGCTTGCACACTGTTTTCCATAGAACATTTTGCTTACTCAGTACAGAATGTGGACAGTGTTCAGTGAGTTAAACAGCTTTCAATTTTTCATGTTATTATTTATAGTGTGGCCCAATTCCTCATTTACTACAGCTTCCAAATCTAGCTTAGGTCAAGGAACATTTTTCTTTTATTTGCTTTTCTGTGGAACACATCACTGTTGTGTTGTAGTAATACCCAAGGGCCTTGCAAACATGAATTGATATTCCTCTACAACATGTATGTGAGGTTAAGCATTACTACCTCTGTTTTGCCTGTATATAGCAGAGGCATGAAGAGGTTAAATGCCTTATCCAAAGCTGCATAGGGAGAGACAAAAGTAGGACCCAGATTTCTTGGGTTGTAGTCCAGTTATTTAGTCCCAGGATGATCTTCTTTTCTCTGTATCTCATGCCTCACCTGGACTGTAAGCTAATCATGATAGAAACAGAGTGACGTTAGTGTCATCTTTATCTCGGTCGTGCATCATGCAATAATTACATTGAATAAAGAAAGGGGGAACCGAGATCCAGATCATGACATAGCCCTGCCTTATCCTTTTTCCACCATGTACGATGCAAGAGACTGGAGTACTACAGAAAAACAGATTATGATAAAAAAGTACATTATAATGGATACATCCAAGTGCCCAGGCTTCAGTTTGACAGGTGACCTTACATTTGTTATGTCCTGATACTAGGATCATTTCCGTAAGTAGTCTTGGCATTCTTACAGCATAGAGATTTTTGTATGGGTTTTTAAATGGAAGCAGATGAACAATTCCATGATATTTGTCTATTTGCCGTACAGTAGTAAAATGCTTTGTACTGTGCAACCAGTAAGGCAGGAGGAGCCTTTGCAGTGTTGCACATTTAAACCCTTCTGTGGCAGAAGGCAAGACTCCTTTGAGTCTTTCTTCTTTCCATATGCAGCACTTCTTCCTCTCTTCATCCACCTTCACCGATCGTAGAGAAAGGCATAACACTGCATGTCTGCATGACATAGGCATTCATAAGCAGTGAATGCATTTGCAGAATCACTAGAATGGCGGCATAGCTTTAGCAGATCACATTATAAAACCATTGTGTAACACACATATTTTAACTGTGGAAAACTGCTGTCAGACTTCACAAGGTTGCTCTGGTTTAGGACAAATAAGTCATATCGCAGTCAGCTTTCACAGATTGCTAAAACATGTGTGGTGCACCTGGGCATTATCTTCTTTCAAGATTTCTACTGTTCGCCACTGACACGCTCAATCACTTTTTTTTGGTAAAGGCTCTTCGGCTGCCTATACACGACCTGTTTGTGTTCTAAATACAGCATGGCACAGGCTCGATTAGTCAACTAATTAGAACGCCCCAGCATGGCCTCACAATCAATCATTCATATATAAATAAAGCCTCACATGTTCTAAAATGGCTGTGGAGGCATTTATCTAAATCTCGTCACATTAGGTTTAGATGAAGCATCCTGTGGCCATTTTTTAATGCAGGGGGGCTTAATTTACGTAATGGTGAGGCGTTTTAATTAGAGAGGGTCTCTGGGAACTTCTCTTAAGTACAACATGCTCCCTCCACCTGCCTCCAAGCATGTATATAGGCAGCCTTTTTCTCCTACCATTGAACCATTTTTGCTCAGATTAAATAAAATGGTTGCAGAAGACTTCCCATATTTCACTAAAAGTTTGAAGACTAAAATAGTTACAAGCCACCGATAGTGAGCATGGATAGGTGTACTGTTTGAACTCCTCCAAGTGCCCTTGGAGCTCTACAGACAGTGGGGATGCAGACCTTTACCTGGGTGAAGTGTATCAGGTGACTGACAAAAAGAAAGAAAAAAAAAGAGTCTTTGAATTGCTTCATTTTGAAGAGCTTTACAAAATGTGCGCACCAACCAGACATTGGTGCAGCATGTGGTTGTCTGGCATCCTTTATCTGACCCCGTTCCCTCCCATGGCTAAAGAGTGCTGTCCTGTGTCCTCAGCTGACCTCAGGAGTTTCTGGAGATCAGAGACCTATAGGTATCCAGGAAGTCCTTGTTTCTAGTCCAGTGACTGGGAAGCACTACCTGTGCATGCTTTCTTGCCCTTTTTGAAGCATTCTGGGGCAGGAAGAGCTGAACGAATAACAGAGATGAAATGCACTGAATCTGAAGCGTTCCCAAATTGGGTGAGATTCTCAGTGTTTCAGATGAATATCCTCTATCCTATGACTCCCTTGAATGGAAATGTTTGTGCAACCTTAATCCTGATTTTCTTAGACCCGGAAGTACAATGTAGTAGTAATTGGAAGTCCTGAAGTACTTTTTTTTTGGTTTCTTATTGAGTCAGCAGCTTGAGTTTATCTTCCTAGCACAAAATGTGTATGGTTACCATAGCATACAGGAACTGATTGTAGACCAAACATCTGTTTTTAGTGGACATAGCAAGCCAGTTGTTTCAGTAACTCATCTTGTATATAGTTTCACATTTCTCATAAATTCACTGGTCACTGTAGAATATAGGAAGACAATAAAGGTAGATATTATACAAATTTAGATGTTAACAATAATAATGTTGCACGAGGAATCAATTGGAAAATTTCAAAATTTGAAGTCTTGAAGTGTGAACAGTGGATGGGGCTTGTGCTTCTGAGGGTGTAGATGAAGCTTGCAACAGAGCCATGCAGAACCATCAGTTAGGGCTGTCAGACACAGTGCTTTGTTCCTCCTGATCCAGTAAGGTAAAATAAGCTTGAATAGAGTAGATGCTGCAGGCTAGTGTGTGTTCAAAAATGCAGTGCCTACCATGAGACGTTGGGCATCATCTTAGGAAGGATGGAATTGCATGGGAACTTTTTGGAAACATTCTGTGAATAGGCTGCCCTCATAATTTCCCTTTTCATATTCCTCTAAGAGCAGATCTGAATCACACTTGAGTAAGTCACTACTTCTACTTGATAGAAGAGTGAATGAAAATCTTAAGGATGACTACTGTACACGTTGCATTGCTTGTGTTCATCCACGTGTCTGGCTGTATCTAGCACACTTGCTTTTCCTCCTCCAACCCCTGTTCATTTCATTACGAATGTACAGGTTTGCTCACGGCTCACTGAAAACTATGTGTTTTGCTGTGCTGTGCAGAATCTTCTTAGTGTTCAGGGTAAGAGAATCCTGAATGTCTGGTACTGGTTGCCTGTTTCTTAGTATTTTTCCAGTAGCCTCAAGGCAGCAGTCAGCTTTTAATATGAATAGTTTGCTGCTCCTGTATAATTTAAAAAAAGAAAATCGATTCAATTTGAAGTAATGACCTTGCATGCCAATTAATTAAATAAATTGCTGGGTTTTTTTAAAATGCCATTTTGGAGTTGTGGTTTTTAGACTATGTGTTACTGTTTAATGCAGCCAGCTGTTCAAAAACTGATTGCTGCTTCATTATTTTCTGTTTTACTGAGATAATAGTGTACTTGAAGCAAATCATATAGTGGTATCTTACAGTATATAATCATATATGAATACCACAGTGAGACTGAAAATCAGAATTGGAATTTCTGTATAGCTGGAGCATTGACTGACTTTGATTCATTTGACTTTTATCTTACGTAACTCTTGTTACTGTAAATGCAATTTAAAACTGTGAAACAGTGAGGAAGGAGTTTCTTGCATCTCTAAAAATGAGGGATTTGTCATGACTTTGCTTTATTATACTAAGGGTTTCTTTGTTGTTGGCTTAACACAGGCCTACTATTATTTCCATATTTGTTCAAAGTTAATTCTTTTTTAGACATGTGGAAACATTGCTGGTTTGGGAGGTTTTGGTAGCCTTTCCCTTTGATCCACAATCAATGCTGCTTTGAAGAATTGTATTTTTTTTTTTAAATTTTGCCCTAGGGTTTCCTCAAATTTTCTTTATTTAAAGCAATTCCGGTGCTTGCTGAGCAGGGTCATACCTGCACTTATTTCTTTACTTTTGTGGTTGTATGTATGTGGCAGCAACCTCTTTTTTGTTTGTACTGATTATTTTAGAAATTAGTGAGAGTTTTTAAATATTAGCAAGGTGGCTTGCTATTCATATGCAGATTTAATTTATTACAGCTCTTGGATGAGGTCTCCTGAGTTTGGTTGAGGGCAGTCTCAGTTTCTAACCCTCATGCTTGAGACAGCCCTTTTGCCCAGACTGGCACTTGCTTCCTTTAGGGAGCAGGAAGTAACCTTGGGGTTGGAAACTGTTTTGAACACCATAGCAATACTTTAAAGCAGGGCAAGTCCTTAGACTGTCAGGGAGGCTAATACCAGGAGGAGACCTGTATAAGAAGCTAAACATGCACATTTGCTGTTGATGATACAATGGTCTCAATATCAGAAATAGAAATTAATACTTGCTGGTAATATTTTAAAGAGCTCTTGGTGGGCCTCTTTGTCCATTGCTGTCTTGCATTGAGATTACAGAGCCCCTTAGCCTCCGTAAGAGAGTACCATGGCACCCTTAGTTCCCACTCTTTCGGGTCTGTGGCCATGCTCTTGTTGTTAATGGTGATATTTTCTGGTCTCCGTTCTGTATCATATATATGCTCTTGTTCAAAGTGGCAAGGGTCAAAAGCCCATTCTGGTGCAAAAACTTCTCAGATCTTATCTTTTGGTTCTAGTTGACTTTGTGGACTGGATACTTAGGGTATGCTGTAGGTCTCATTCTGCTTCCCATTTAGTGTACCTGTTTTGTTAGGATTTGGTGCTAGGATGCTGGCATTAGAAGACCAGTTTCTTGGTCATAGCTCTGTTTCTGTCTGTCCTACCTCATTATTGCAAAGCCAGATCAGTAGTTCAAAGACTGATGATGCTCTTGGATCTACTTGTGGGCGTATGGATACCTCAGCAGAATATACCTCGGGGGTTATGGCTCTGCCTGCTGAGCATCATGAAGATGTGTACTTCATGATAGGTGTGTTCTGCATTGTTAGATGCATATACCAGTATAGGCATGTAGGAGGCCAGTCTTTTGAAGCTGTGACAAGGTCATCAGCACCGTTAGCTACATGTGGCTTATTTCAAAGTCCACTGCCTTGTAGATGGCAGGCAATTTTTCTTAACTTGTGGCTGCCCCACAGACTCCAGGCTTTCAATCTGTCTGTTGAAAAGTGGGCCTTTATTGGTATGTACCTTGATGCGCTAGTCATAGAGGTGAACAAAGCAGTGCCAAAAGGTTTCTGCAATCTGTTTGCATTTGCGGTTTTGGCATAGTAGTTCACTGTGGTCAGGGTGTCTTGCCCCTTTCTGATATGGCTCTACCATTAATGGTACCCACTTCAAAGGATTACTGGTGTATGTCAGTTGGAAGGGACATCATCTACAACTTTGGGCTGACTTCTTCTGTTGCAATCCTGATGGTTGTTACATCAGTCCTGTACAGTTTGTATCAGCTCCATTCAGTAAAAACTGTGAACAGTCATTTGGGCATCTAAGTGATATGAAGTATAGGCTTGATGTGTTGACTTTGTTGCTATTTGGGACTACTACTGCTTTAGGATTTCTGGTCTTATGTGTATGTCTTCTCCTGTCCCAAGTTCTCCCTTGGTAACTTAAATATTTCCTTTGAGAATAGTTTTCTAGTCAGAGGTAGAATGTGTGGCACTGTTGACTGAAGTATAGGGATTTCTGAATGAAAGGACTTTGATCCTAGATCTGGATCCAGAGGCTGTCGGACTCCTTGATGAGCTTGCCATTGTCTTTGTGAGATATTAATCCTAACAGTATGGTGTACCATTTCAGTTGAGGTAGTTGCATATCAGTAACATCTTCTACTCTTTCAGCTTGTCAGCATTTCTTGTTATGGTGTTGTTGCCTTCCTAGATGGAACATCTGCATTAAGTGTTCTTTAGCCAGACCTGAATATCACAGCGAGTGTATACTTGCCTAGGTTTACGCCTGGTATCGTTTCACTGTGGCTAATCTGGCTGAGCAGGTATAGGCCTGGGGTGATTGCTCATTTACACGGGGATGAGGGTGGCTGCCAGTGGCCCTTAAAGTACTTCATAGTAACCAAGACCAGGGCTAGAAATTTGAAGGAACTTTAGTGTTCCAGTTATTCAGTTCCAACCCTTTCGGTCTACAGCTTTCATAGGCAATCACCCTCTCCTCTTCATCCTGGCTACGGGGGATGACCTAATCGGCGACCTAGTGATCGATGGGAAGCTGGGTGACAGCAACCATGAGTTGATCACCTTCACCATCCGCCGTAAAGCTGGCAAGTCAGTCAGCAACACAGAAGTCCTTGACTTCAGAAAAGCCGACTTTGACAAGCTCAAGAGGCTTGTCAGTCAGGCCCTCAGGGACCATGACCCCAGGGAGATGGGAGTTCAAGAAGAGTGGTTGCTTCTCAAGGAAGCGATCCTCAATGCACAAGCTAAATCTATTCCAACACGGAGGAAAGGCAGCAAGAAGGCACAGCAGCCCTCCTGGCTCTCCAGGGACCTAGCGGACCTCCTATGGCTAAAAAGGAAAGCCTACAAAGGATGGAGGACGGGATTCACCTCCAAGGAGGATTACTCCGCGCTGGTCCGGTGCTGCAGGGAGCAAACCAGGAAAGCCAAGGCTGCAACTGAACTCCAACTAGCTTCAAGCATCAAGGACAACAAAAAGTCCTTTTTCAGATATGTGGGAAGCCGGAGAAAAAGCAAGGGCAACGTTGGACCCCTGCTAAACCAGATGGGGCAACTGACAACTGACGCCCAGGAAAAAGCCAACCTATTAAATAGGTACTTTGCGTCAGTCTTTCATCAGTCCCATGGGACGCCCATGCCTGCTATGGGACAGGGAGATCCGGGTGATGGGGATCCCCTACCCTCCATCAATGCTGACCTCGTGAAGGAACACCTTGAGAAGCTAGATACCTTCAAGTCAGCCGGCCCTGACAATCTGCACCCCAGGGTACTCAAGGAGCTGGCGAGCGTCATAGCCCAGCCCCTGGCACAGATCTTTGAAAACTCCTGGCGCTCTGGTGTAGTGCCGGAAGACTGGAAGAAGGCCAATGTGGTGCCGATCTTCAAGAAAGGGAGGAGAGTGGATCCGGCTAAATACAGGCCCGTTAGCCTGAATTCTATCCTGGGGTCAGTGAGAATTTTGACATTGATTGCAAAGAAGGAAATTTCATCTCAGGAGTTTCATAGATCCATAGATGCTAGGGTCAGAAGGGACCTCAACAGATCATCAAGTCTGACCCCCTGCCTAGGCAGGAAAGAGTGGTGGGATTGGATGAGCCCTGCCAGATGCCTATCCAGCCTTCTCTTAAAGACCCCCAAGGTAGGGGAGAGCAGCACCTCCCTTGGAAGCTCATTCCAAATTTTGGCCAGCCTTACTGTGAGGAAGTTTTTCCTAATTTCTAGCCGAAATCTGCTCTCTGCCAGTTTGTGACCTTTGTTCCTTGTTTCCCCAAGAGGTGCCCTGGTGAGCAGAGCATCTCCGATTCCTTGCTGCCTCCCTCTAATGAATTTGTAGGCGGCCACAAGATCACCTCTCAGCCTTCTCTTGTGGAGGCTGAAGAGGTCCAGGTCCCTCAGTCTCTCATCACAGGGCTTGTCCTGTAAGCCCTTAACCATACAAGCGGCCCTCCTCTGGACCCTCTCAAGTCTATCAACATCCTTCTTGAAGTACGGCACCCAAAACTGGACCCAGTACTCCAACTGCAGGTTGACCAGTGCCGCATAGAGGGGAAGTATCACCTCCTTGGATCTATTCGTCATGCATCTGCGGGTGCATGATAAAGTGTGGTTAGCTTTGCTGATGGTTTCGTCACGCTGACAACTCATGTTCATCTTGGAGTCCACTATGACTCCGAGATCCCTTTCTGCTTCTATGCTGCTAAGAGGGTCACTTCCCAGCAAGTAGGTGTGCTAGATATTTTTGCACCCTAGGTGCAGTACTCTGCACCTGTTATACTGCATCTTGTTGTGTACTGCTCACTTTTCTAACCTATCCAGGTCTGCCTGCAATCTTTCCCTACCCTCTGGAGTGTGCACTTCACTTTGCAATTTAATATCGTCAGCAAACTTTGGACAGAATACACTTCACACCTACCTCCAAGTCACTGATGAAGATATTGAAGAGTACAGCTCCAAGGACTGAACGCTGCAGGACCCCACTACCCCGCATCCTTCCAGGTTGATACTGACCCGTCTACTGCCACTGTTTGGGTGCGACCGCTAAGCCAATTTGCCACCCACCAGACTATGTAAACATCTATATCACAGCCTTTTAATTTATTTATGAGAACAGGATGAGATACTGTATCGAAGGCCTTGCTGAAGTCCAAGAAAACAACATCCACCTCTACTCTTATGTCTAAGCATTTTGTCCCCCTTTCATAAAACAAAACCAGAGTGGTCAGGCATGTTCTACCTGCTATGAATCCAGGCTGGTTTCCCTGCTGCATTATTTTTCCCGCTAGACTCCCACAGATATGATAGTTTTGAAAAGACACATGTTGCCCAGGATCAGGAGGCCATCTCAGTTTTCTCATTGTTCAGATAATGCTCTGGCAGCCGTTGGGCTGTTCAAGGAACATTGGAAAAACCAGGTGGTGTGACCTATCTGTATTTTTTTCACCTTATAACCATTTCTTTCACTGATTGCTATGAAGCAGGTAGCCCTGTCCCAAACCTCTTATGAAACTCTTGGGAGGGGACCCAGTGTTCAATTTGAGCAACATGTTCAAAATCACCTGGATGTTTTGAAGAAAGCAGTGGAGTCTTTCTGGCTCAACTGGATCACCTGTTCTCTTTGCCCATGGCTGCATTTTCAGGCTAGGTCTTTGTCCCCAAAGCAGCATTGGTAAAAGCCCCAGTCTTGGCATCTGGTCTTTTTGGATGGTCTGTGGGGTCTTCATAGTTCAGTTGGAGCACTCAGGTGACACAGCTAGATGGACCCAAAGGGCATGGTTCAGGACCTTTACTGCACCCCTCCAACCCCCTTTCTAGTAGTGGTGAAAGTGTGGGCATAATTGATTTTTGCTTTTGTCTCACAGGACAGCTCTAACGAGACAGTTTATTCCTTCCTCCACCTACAAAACCAGCTTTTGTTTTACATTGGAGAGGAGACTGTATTTGGTCCTATACAGAGAGCAGGAGTTTCCTGAATGCCAGTGTTCCTGATCTCACCTGTTTGTGAAATGTTAATAGTTCTGCATTAGTTCAGTGTTTAGTTTCAGGGTTTCATAGTAGTTAGGGGTCAGAAGGGGCCTGAATAGATTATCTAGTCTAACCCCTCGCCACTGGCTAGAGCACACGCTGGGATCACACGACCCCAGACAAGTGGGGTCATCACCATCATCCAACCTCTTTATGAATTTCCCCGGGGTAGGAGCGAGGACCAGTTCCTTATAGGAAGGTGGTTCCAGATCCTAGCTACCCTAACAGTGAAATAGTGCCTCTGAATCTCTGACCTGAACTTATTCTCCAGCAGCTTCTGGCCATTGTTCCTCGTCTTGTTTTGTGTCAAGGTCTTGCTAGGGCTTCGGTAAATCTTTGGCTCATTAAGGTGTCAGCTTCTAGCAGACCTCAATCCCCATCTCATGCCTTCCCTTTTCCTTAGTTTAGTGAGGTCTCAACTATTTTCCTCTCCCTTCCTGGAAAGTTATAGATACCAAGGTAAGATAATACCAGGCTCGATTGGTCTGTCAGAAATATAATAAGTAGGGAGTTTCAAGCTCTTTGCAAATCACACCTGGATGATAAGCCAAATGATGCATCTTTTCAGAAAGTAGGGGAGTCTAAGTTAAGGGAAGCTAATACTCCTGCTATGAGTTAAACCCAGAGATTTCTGACTAGAGGGTCTTGCCTATCTGCTCAGGATAGCACTCATTGCCATATATGGGGTCAGGAGGGAGTTTTACCCTATGGTCAGATTGGTATGAGCTGTGGGGTTTTTCTTGCCTTCCTCTGTAATGGGGGGGAGGGGCAAGGGGGCAGGGATGAGAGAGGATGGTGTAGCCCTTTTCCTTGAATTTTTTGAGCATATATTAAGAAGCTTTACAGCAGCAGGACATTGGCTGCTGTGGTCCCCCTGTTTTATCTGTGCTAGGTTAGGGAGCTATGTCTTACATTGTATCAGTGTTGACTGTGTTTTAGTTTTGCTAAAAGATCAGACAATGTATTTGTATAGGATGATTCGGATAGGGATGATACTGCCTCAGGCATGGGGTTGGTCTACATCAGTAGTTTTCAACTTATCTGTAAACCCTTGGGGGTCTGCAGAACATGATTATGATCAATCAAAAACAAGTCAATACTTATACTTACCATTCAAAGGGGTCCACACCTTTATTCAAATTTTTTTAGGGTCCACAAATAAAGGAGTTGAAAACTACTGATCTAGATGATGTCTCAAGGTCTCTTCCAGCCCTACTTTTCTATGACTGTATGATTGTAAAATTGAAGGGACAACAAATTGCTATGCATACCAAAGCAGTGAAATAAGTTACATCTGCATCGTTAACTGTGTGGTAATTGGTGATTGTTTTCTTGTGGAATTACTACAATCTGATTTATTTTATTATAAAGGTATAGAAGATGATACTTCTCTGTCTCACTTCAGATAAAACTCCTTGGCACTTCTCTTCTGCCAGCCAGTCAGATGGGTGACAGTAATTAGTAGCTCTCTAGTTCTGTTTGCTTTGTCACTTCTTTAAACTTAATAGTATTATGTGGAGCCAGGGACAAAGCTGAACTACGAGAAGCTGGAACTTGGCTGGGCCAGCTACTTGCAATGAGGCATTGTTACCATATTTAATTGCATACCATATGTACCTTTAATCCAAAAATTTACCTCTAAAATTGGGGTGCTAGGGAGCTGAATTTCTGCATCAGGTTAGAGGCATGGGGACATTGGAATGGCTGGTGGGGCCCCCACTTCCTTCCTTCATTCTGCTTTGGACGGACTGGACCAGACTCACTTGGAGCTGCGTGGGGCGATCCTGAGTGTAAGACTCCCTGGCTTCCTATTTCTTTTCTTTTCTGACTCCTACCTGTTTAAAGGTCTCTAGCCTCTGTTTATCTCACTTTCGGATTCTTTTCTTGCATTTTTGTAGCTTTTTTTCCCCTTTTCTCTCCTCTTTGTCCCATCCCCCCTGTACTTCCGGTTTCTTTGTCTTTACAGCCTTCTTTCTTACTGTCTCTTTTTTTCCTTACTTTCTTTCTCTCTTTCTTTTCTGTTTGCTTGTTGTGGGGAGTTATCTTTTCCATTAGCTTGCCTTCCAAGGGGTGCTCTTAACTACCCCTTCTGCCCCCATGCCCTTTTGTTTTCTTTTTTTTTGCTGTTTCAATCCTCTTTCCCCCCTGCCTTTTTTTTTCTTTTCCTCCACCCCTTTTCCCCTCCCATCTAGAGTTTTGTGGCTGCATTCCCAGACACTTACCTTTTTAGTTAGTATAAGCTTTTTTGTTGTTGTTGTTTTCCTTTTGCTTAGTTATAGCTGGAAATTAACCCTGTTCTAACGGGAACGGCTGCTCCTACACCCAGCAGCTGGCATGAGGTTGCCTCCCAGAACCTCCCCATTGCCCATGGTTTGAGGGTTCACACCCCTCCCTACACTGGGGTTGAGCCCTTGCTAGTCTCCTGGGACAGTGTAACATATGTTACACAGGTCATGTCGACAAGGTCCCAATGATTTATTTGAGCGATTCCACTCTAGTTAACAGGGTATGTGCAGAGGACGTTGCGGGCACGCATTATTTTGTCACGTCCCTAGACACCCCAGCAGTGAGGGTGGTGATTTCTAATGTGCCCCCACACGTGACTGATCAGGAGCTGGCCAAGGAACTCGAGCCCTGTGGGATTCTTACGAGTCCCTTTCGCCAATTGACCGTAGGGAGTAAAAACCCCAAACTGAGGCATATCCTGTCTTTTTGAAGGCAGGTTTTCATGCTTCTCAGGGTGGGCCCATGGTCTCTGCTTCAGTCCTTGAGCCTCATGTTCAACAGGTGGAGGTTTGTGATCTATTTTTCTTTTGGGGAGACCACGTATTTTCATTGTGGTATCTCTTCCCACCTAGCAGCTCAGTGCCCACAGGGGAGATCGGCTAAAACATCGGCAAGTAAAGCAGTGCCGATGGATGGTGCATCCACTTCTGGGACACTGGCCCCACCCAGTGAGACTGGGAGATTTTCCCGACCTCCTCCTACCCCCATTCCATCGGGGGGGCTTGAGTCTCTGGCGTGAGATTGCCATCCAGCTGAGGGGCTGGGAGTAGGCACCAACCCTCCTCCCTATTCACTCCACCTACAGTGCCCACCCCCACCAGTACAAAGATGTCACCAGGTGGAGAGGCTGATGCTTCCACTTCCCCCCTGACTGCCCTGATTGAGGTGGCTGGGGTGGTCAGCGATTGTGGCACTAAGACCCCATCGGATGATGGGGCTCAGGCCCCCTGCCAGTTGCCTTCAAACACGGCTTTGTCTGAGGTGGCTGGCCCTGGGGAGGCAGGCCAGAAGCAGTCTAGCCCATCCTCTGTGAAGGATGGGCCGTCTGCCACACAGAAGAAGAAGAAGAACAAAGAGGAGAAAGTGAAGGGACCACTCGGGACTCCCCATCCCCACTGAGACCTTCCTCATCTGGTGGGGGGAGGGTGGGGGGGAGATGTCCTGCTGGAGAGCCTGGCCCTGCTCTGGCTGTCATGTCAATGACCCTGTTGACCAGGGATGAGGGCAGCTTGGAGGCGAAGGCAGGGGTCACTAACCCCTCGCCTATCTCCCAGCTTTCAGAGACGGGTGGCAGTAAGACCTATGCACAATGTCTCTCTTCTGGAGGTCTGACCCAGGGTGCAGTAGAGGAGTCTGCTGACCTCTTGGTCACATCCCAGGTTACTGAATTAGATGAGGAAGCTAGTGAGATGGAAATCCAGCTTTGGCGGGGCTGGGAAGCCACAAGACTGAATTACTCCTCCTGGAAGCTATCGTGGGATGTGGGCAAGGTACAGATCTGGGCTTTTTGCTGGCAGTACACTCAGTTGGCTGCTAATGAACTGCGCCGCCGTATCAGGGAGCTGGAGGAAGATGTGGTAGAGCTCGAGGCTGCCCTGCTGGCTGCCGGCAGCAATGTGGTGCTGCGCGAGAGCCTCCTGTTCCATAGGAAGTGCCTGCGTGACTTGGCCTATGTTTAGAGCTGCCATCCTTGTAACCACACCCTTGCTGTGTCCATCTTTCCTTCAGTTGCCAATAGCTGGATTAGCCTACGTGGTCAAACTGGACTTAGGCATTCCTCCTGGGTCTTTCTTTGGCTGCTGAGCTTTCACTTCTCCATGTAATTTGTGTTTGAATTATGGAATAGTATCTGCATCAATTTGCACCAGGGTGGAGGAACACTTTCTTGGAAGCTGAACTGCTGCTATATCTTGCAGGATGATGTGGCTTTCCATGCCAGCTGGTTGGGTCCCAACTGGTGGTGTGAGCAACTGGAAGGTCAGCTTGTGGATGGTAGTGTAGTACTAACTTCTCTGGACTCCTTCAAGTTTGATGTGGCATAATTCACTTGATCTCTAAAATCTACTTTTGGCTACTGGGGGATGCAGAAAGTGTAAGAGGTGCTTGGATCCTTTGGCCAATTGTCCAGATTGTGTTTTTAGCAGCAGGGAAGGATTGCCCATCCTTTTGACAAGCTAGAGGGTCAGTTGAAGGCTGGTGATAAATATCCTGAGCATCTTGAGTGGCTTTTCGAACCTGATAACAAGACTCTCCTTCCATCTCTCAGCCACCTAAAGAATATTTTCGTCTGCATCCTTCTAGTTGTTCGCTGCGTCCATATTTGTCCTCCTGCTAAACGCAACTAACTATATATGGCTATACCCTGAGGAGGGATTGAGTGGACAGAAGGGGTGGAGGTGTAGCACTCTATGTCAAGGAAAGCTACGCGTCCCTGCAAGCTGACATTGGCACCTACAGTGGGTGACTGGAGACCCTCTAGGTTAAAATCCGTGCAGAACACGGCACAGAGGATACTATGGTGGGAGTCTACTACAAACCCCCTACCCAGGGTCAAGACCTTGACCAGGAGTTTGCCAGAGAATTAGCTGAGGCCACATGCTCTCAGTGCATGATCGTCATGGGAGACTTTAACTACCCAGACATCTTGTAGGAGGAGTGCGCAGCCAAATCCCAGCGGTCACAAAACTCTCTCATGCATGGATGACTTCTGTCTGACGCAGGAAGTCTACTGGCCAATGAGAGGTAAGACACTGCTCAGTGTCGTACTGGCAACCAGGGGCAACCTAATCAGTGACCTAATGATTGAAAGGAAGCTGGGTGACAGCGACCACGAGCTAATAACCTTCACCATCTGCTGTAAAGCTGGCAAGTCAGTCAGTAATACAGAAGTCCTTGGCTTCAGGAAAGCTGACATTGATAAGCTAAGGAGGCTTGTCATTGAGGCCCTAAAGGGCCACAACTCAAAGGGGAGGGGAGGTCAGGATGAGTGGCTGCTCTTCAAGGAAGCAATCCTGGATACACAAGCAAAGTCCATCCCGTCTCAGAGGAAAGGCAGCAAAAGGGGACAGCAGCCCTCTTGGCTCTCTGGGGAACTGGCGGACCTCTTGCGTCTTAAAAGGAAGACCTACAAAGGATGGAGGACTGGAACCACCACCAAGGAGGAATACTCTGCTCTGGTCTGGACCTGCAGAAAGCAAACCAGGAAAGCCAAGACTGCGATGGAATTCCAGCTAGCTACAAATATCAAGGACAATAAAAAGCCCTTTTTCAGATATATAGGGAGCCAGAGGAAAAACAAGGGCAACATTGGACCGCTGCTAAACCAGATGGGACAACTGACAACCGATGCCCATGAAAAAGCAAACTTGCTTAATGGGTACTTTGCGTCAGTTTTTCATCAGTCCCATGGGACTCCCCTGCCCACTGTGGGTCAGGGAGGCCCGGGTGATGGAGATTCCTTGCCCTCCATTGAAGCTGACCTTGTGAAGGAACACCTTGACAGGCTGGACACCTTCAAGTCAGCCAGCCCTGATGGTTTACACCCAAGGGTACTCCAGGAGCTGGCAAGCATCACAGCTCAGCCCCTGGCACGGATTTTCGAGAATTCCTGGTGCTCTGGTGAAGTGCCCGAAGATTGGAAGAAGGCCAATGTTGTGCCTATCTTCAGGAAAGGGAGGAAAGTAGATCTGGCAAACTACAGGCCCATCAGCCTGACCTCTATCCTTGGGAAGGTCTTGGAAAAGATTATCAAAGAGGCCATCCTTAACAGACTAGCTGACGGCAATATCCTGAGGGATACTCAGCATGGGTTTGTTGTGGTAGGTCTTGCTTGACCATTCTCATTTCCTTTTATGACCAGGTG
This sequence comes from Crocodylus siamensis, assembly GCF_052110815.1. NCBI lineage: Eukaryota > Metazoa > Chordata > Crocodylia > Crocodylidae > Crocodylus > Crocodylus siamensis. The sequence continues at coordinate 182,192,529 of NC_143397.1, forward strand.
ACCTATCACCTGGACAAGGGGGAGGAGATTGTCGTATATCTTGATGTCAGAAAAGCCTTTGATCTGGTATCCCATGATCAGCTCTTGGCAAAACTGGCTAGCTGCAGCCTTGACCTCACCATGATCCGCTGGATGGGGAATTGGCTCCATGATAGGACCCAGAGGGTGGTGGTTGATGGAAGCCAATCATCTCGGTGTCCAGTCATCAGTGGGGTCCCTCAAGGCTGTGTCCTAGGGTCTGTACTGTTTAACATCTTCATCAATGAGGTGGACATTTGTGTCAGAAGTGGGCTGGCCAGATTTGCTGACGACACCAAACTCTGGGGTAAAGCATCCAAACCTGAGGATAGGAGGGTGATCCAGGCTGATTTTGACAGGCTCATGAAATGGGTGGATGAGAACCTGACGGTGTTTAACACCAAAAAATGCAAGGTTCTCCACCTTGGGAGGAAAAATCTGCAGCATGCTTATAGGCTATGCTGGTTAGCACTACAGATGAAACAGATTTGGGGGTTATGATTAACCACAGGATGAACATGAGCCTTCAATGTGATGCTATGGCCAGTAAAGCGAGCAAAACGGCTTGCATCCATAGATGCTTCTCAAGCAAATTCTGGGATGTCATTCTCCTGCTGGAATACTGCATCCAGTTTTTGGCTCCACAATTCAAAAAGGATGTGGAGAAGCTTGAGAGAGTGCAGAGGAGAGCCACAGTCATGATCAGAGGTCAGGAAAACAGACCTTATGATGAGAGGCTGAGAGGCATGGGACTCTTCAGCCTGGAAAAGCGCAGGCTCAGGGTGTCACCTATAAGTTTATCAGGGGTGCTCATCAGGATCTGGAGGAACATCTGTTCACCAGAGCACCCCAACGGATGACAAGATCAAACGATCACAAACTCTGCTGCGACTGATTCAGGCTGTACATAAGGAAGAACTTCTTCACTGTCCGAGCCCCCAAGGTGTGGAATAGACTGCCACTGGAGGCGGTTCAAGCACCCACTTTGAATGCCTTCAAGACACATTTGGATGCTTGTCTTGCTGGGATCCTATGGTCCCTGCTGACTTCCTGTCCATGGGGCAGGGCGCTGGATTCAGTGATCCTCCAGGGTCCCTTGCAGCCCGAACATCTATGAAATCTATGTTCTCTGTAGTGGTTCACCTCAACTGGCTTGTAGTATTCCAGCTTTCAGGTGTTCTTTGGCACAGTATGTCTGAACTCTCATTCCAGGCCCTTGTAGAAGCTAGGAAGATGGTCTGGATACTCCCTGTAAACTCTAGTACCCTTAGGGGCCTCCATGTAGCCTGCCATAGCCCTGGAGAACTGGAGAACTTTGGAGGGCCTTGACTTGGCAATAGTTTAGTTGTAGGTGAGATGGGGGCAAGCTGTCTCAACGTGGGCCCAGGGATTTTTGCATGAGTTCCCTGAATCCTGTTTATGATGCTGCTTGTCAGCTGGGGACCTGTTAGGGTTGGTTGAGGGGGTCCCAGGTCGTAGCTTGCACAGGTTCCACCATTTTCTCCCTGGCTAGCAGCAGCTCCTAACAGCAGAAATGGATATTGCTCCACATTTATTCTTGGTTAAGTCCATCTTGTCCTGTCAGCACAAAAACACAAACTCACCCACCTGCATTTAGTATTGTCTTTATTGGCTGCCCTAGGGCCAGTTGATTGGCCTGCAGCCACTCACATGACCTGAAGTTGGTCTTGGTTTTGGAATGTCAGCTGCTTCCCCCCGTGAAACTCAAGTCGGAGCCAATCAATTCCTAGTCATTATTTGGAGGTGAGGCTAGCCCACCTCAGAAGGGGTTTTCGGAGTTGTTAATTCCTTTGCTGTTCCAGGCAAACACATCAGATAATGTCTTTTAGAAATGGATGGAGCTCCATTTTAAAACTAGGCAGGGTTTTTGCTTCTGGTAATAGTCTTGAGAAGCTATTTCAGAAGCTTCCTGATGGTTCGAAACCTTCCAATTTGCAGCCTATATATTTATTCATGGATGATTTATATGCTTGGATGCCAATATTGTCCTCCAGCTTAAATAGCTCTTCTCCCATCCAGTTGGCTACACCCTCAATGTATTGTATTTATTGGGAGAAATTGTATTCCCTTTTAGCCTTTGTTCTTTTTTAGGCTAAATACTCCAGACTCTGTCATATTGTAATACTGGCTCTTAATTCCACTCATCTTCCTATTAGCCGTTTTCTGCATTTATTCCAGTTTGTTTGTCTGTCTTCAGCATAGATGACTAGACTTTCAACATGGCATTCCAGATGAGCTTTACCAATGTGCAGTGGTATTGGTAATTATCTCTACTGGAAATGCCATCTTAGCATGTATAAATAAGAGTATTTTTCTATTTCAAAGCTGCATCACATAGGTGATTCATGGTCGTTCTGTGATAGACCTGAGTGTATTATTGTTCTCCTCTGTTGTTCTGAAATGATGGGCTCCCAGCTCATTATAGAAACTCTTGTTATTAGTCCCTAAGTACATGACCTTGCACTGTGTGCTGTTAAATTTCATCCCAGTTCTATTACTGTACTGATGGGCTGTGAAACCTCAGGTACCAACGAAGCTCTCTGGAGCATGGAGCCAGCCCTCAGAGACTTGGTACAGAAAAATATAGGAATATATGTGGCAGGGAACTCATGGGCAGGATTCCCTGGGAGGCTAGTTTGAGGGGAAAAAGAGTCCAGGAGAGTTGACTGCACATTAAAGAAACCTTACTGAGGATGCAGGAACAAACCATCCTGATGTGCAGGAAGACTAGGAAGTATGGTAGTAGACCAGCTTGGCTTAGCAGGGAACTCTTCAGGAGGCTAAAACACAAAAAGGAAGCTTAGAAGAAGCGGAAACTTGGACAATTAACAACTAGGGAGGAGTTAGAAGAGCATTGCTCAGGCATGCAGGAACGAAGTCAGGAAGGCCAAAGCACAATTGGAGTTGCAGCTAGCAAGGGATGTGAAGGGTTTCTACAAGTATGTCTGTAACAAGAGGAGGATCAGGGAAAGTGAGTCCTTTACTAAATAGGAGAGGCAACCTAGTGATTGGATGCAGAAAAGTCTGAAGTACTCAATGCCTTTTTTTACCCTGGCCTTCACAGGCTAGGTCAGCTCTCAGACTACTGCACTTGGCAGCATAGTTTGGGGAGGAGGTGAGTAGCCAACAAAGGCAAAAGAGCAGCTTTGGGACAAATTAGAAAAGCTGGATGTGTGCAAGTCCATGGGACTGGATATGTACAAGTCTGTGGGGCCAGATGGGATGCACCCAAGGGTGCTGAGGGAGTTGGCTGATGTAATTGCAGAGTCGCTAGCCATTATCTTTGAAAACTCATGCAACTGGGGGGATTCCAGATGATTAGAAAAGGGCAAATATATAAAGCCCATCTTTAAGAAAGGAAAAAAAGGAATTGCAGCCTGATCAGCCTCACCTTAGTATGTGGAAAAATCATGGAGCAGGTCCTCAAGAAATCCATTTCCAAGCATTTGGAGGAGAAGGTGATTAGGAACAGTCAGTGTGGATTCACCAAGGGCAAGTCATGTCTGACCAACCTGATTATCTTCTATGATGATGACTGGCTCTGTGGCTGTGGGGAGACCAGCACATATGATATACCTTGACTTTAGTTAGGCTTTTGGTACAGTTTCCCACAACATTCTCACAAGCAAGCTAAGGAAGTATGGGTTGAATGAATGGATTTTTAAGGCAGACAGAAAACTGGCTGGATCATTGGGCTCAGAGGGTAGTAGTCAGTGGCTTTGTTTACTTGGCAGTCAGTATCAAGTGCAGTACCCCAGGGTTTGGTCCTGGGGCCGGTTTTGTTCAGGATGTTCATCAGTGACCTGGCTGATAGGATGGAGGGCACCCTTAGCAAGTTTGCAGATGACACCAAGCTGGGAGGAGTAGTAGATATACTGGAAGGTATGGCTAGGATTCAGAAAGACTTCAACAAATTGGGGGATTGGACCAAAAGAAATCTCATGGGGTGCATCCAGATGAGCACGCACATGCCTCTTGCCCCATCTCAAACCCCTTTGAGATGGAGCAAGAGGCATGTGCAGGAACAAAAAGAGTGTTTCCTATGCTGCAAACTTGCAGCTCAGGGAGAAAATTAGACACCTGGATATTCAGGGGTCTAAAAAAACTGAAGCTAAAAAAAGCAGGGCAACTGGAGGCTGGGTCCTCCACAGATGCACTCTGGTTGCCAGAGCGTGTCTGTGGTTGGCCTCTCGCCCTGGTGCTGAAGCAGCATGCTTCAGTACCAAGGTTCCAGTGGCAGTAAGTAAGGGGTTGGGGGGATTGGGGGAGGGGACTATGGTGGGAGGGGACCTCAGCCAGCCTCGCCTGCTCCCACAGCCCTGCCCTGCCCAGCCCCATCTCCCCCAACCCCCTGAGGCCCCCAATCCCTGCCCCTATACCTCAGCATCCCCAAAGTTAAAAAACAAAACAACACCCCCCTCCTCCCCCCCCCGGCACTTACCAGCATTCCAGCGGCTGTCAGGGTCACTGGGGCCCCACTTGCACAGCACGGGGCAGAGGGACAGCCCCAGCAACCCCAGCCCAGGCCCTCCTGCCCTGTGCTGCCGGGGGGGGCGTTCTGCCAGGAGGCCCTGGAGCCCCCTAGTCCCTGCTTCTGGGGTAAGTAGAGACTTTTTTTTTTTTGGTTTTTAAAAAAAGTGACGGTGCTTGGGGTTGGGGGGCAGCCATGGGGTCGTGGGGGTGCAAATAGGGGATGAGCCTGGGCAGGGCAGCCATTGTGGGGTCTGGGGGAGCTGGGGGTGGAGCTTGTTGGGGCAGCCATTGGGGGGCCTGCAGCAGCTGGTGGGGGATGGGTCCTGGTGGGGCAGCAATCGGGGGGGGGGGGGGCTGAGGGGGCATGTGGGTGTTGCAGGGGAGGCAGTAGCCCCTATTTGGCCCCTGTTGGGGAGGCCGTAGCCCCTATTTGGCCCCTGTTGGGGGGCCGTAGCCCCTGCAGGAGGGCAGCAAAATATATATTCCCATCCGTTTGCTGAGCTTTTGTCCCATTTCATTGTGAAACAGTCTCTCCTGTTGTCTATGGACAGTATATTCTTTGAAGCTTACTCTGGAGTTCATGGCTATCAAGACAAGCAGTGGCTTTTGGTTTGATTCAGATAGGTAAATGTATTCTGCATGTTAGCTGTGGGTTGGGATTACTGACTGTTGGTGTAATGATTGCATCTTTATCTTTGTTTCACTGTCATCTCTGTAATTTGGAAGTCAAAGTTCATCTTTGTTCTTGAAAGGCTAAGGACCCTAAATAATTGTTTCAACTGTGCAGATTGATAGCTTCTGTTGGGTTTAACTCTCCAAGGGGGAAAAACGTTCAGCTGGTAAACTGCTCTATTGATGAGGTGACCATTGATTTTTTTTTTTTCTTTTTTCCACTATTGTTGGTAGAGTGGCTCCCAAATATCAAGAAGGCATTCTTCTCATAGTAATGCTACCTTGTTATGTGCCTGAGCAGGACAGCTGGGCATCTGGGTCAGGCACTGATTACATCGTAAATATTTTTTGAAAGCTTTATGCTTGCCTTTGATAAAGTCCTCATCAGGGTAGTCTGGATAAAAAATATATGCTCCCTGGGGAAAACAATCTGATGCATACCATTTGGCATACACTGAAAGGATCTTTCTTTTTCTGGAAACACTGTTTGAATTGGCAGTCAAGGTTATCCGTGGCAGCCATGGCTTAGCAGTATCCAGAACAGGAGAACTTTTCTAAATAAACTAAAGCAGTCTCTCACCCCTTCCCTCCCAACTAGAAGCATGTCCTCTTCATAAGAACTTTTGATTACTACCAGCTTGCCAGAGTTGCAATCTCTACCATAAGGAAAAGCAGGAGGGGTGTGTGTGTGTCTGTTGCCATGTACAGGCATTATGTTTCCACTGGGAGAATTGCTGCTCTCCTAGTAGAAACTACAAGCATTCCAGGTGTCCATCTGGTCTAGCACAAATCTAGGTCTAGAGTGGGTTCCATGGTTTAAGGAGTAGGTGGGACCATATGCCCCACTGCTCCCTCCTTTTGCTCGCATCTCCGGTAATAGAGCGGAGGAGCTGCTACCCCTCTCTCTCTGTCCTCCTCCCCAGACCAGGGTCTCTGTCGAGAGCAAGTGGGGAGTTGCAGGTCAATCCCTTGTGCTGCTCTTGGTGATGAAATTTTCCCAGAAATTTCCAGAAGTAGAAATGAAATCCTGTTCAAGGTGTGTGTGTGTTTTCTAAATGTGATGCTGTAAAGTGCTAGGAAGATTTATATTGTTGAAAGTTTAGGGCTGACAGGGTGTTATTTTTGGGTTAATAAAAAAAAAACAAAAAAGCCATAAGTATAAGCAACCACAATGGTCCTTCCAAAACATCAGGCAATAAAAACTTTAACGTTCCCTTTGTTATATACAGAGACGCCATCATGGTGTAACCTGCCTGCACCATGATAAAGTCTTGCAAATAATGGTTTGACAAACAACATATTTTTCAAGCCCTCAAATTGCACAAATGTCACCAGGATCGACCCAAACTCATCCTGATCCTGTGCTGTAACTAGTATACAATAGAGGATCCAGAGAGATTAGAAGAACTGATCAAAATATGTGACAAGAAATACGGATACTTTGTCCTATGAAGTAGTTTCTCCCTTCTGCAAATGTTCTGTGAGTAACAGGCAGCTGTGCTATATGCAGTAAGGTGGTTTCCCCAACTCACAACAATTAAAATAGTATAGAATCCCACACCATCATGTATTTTATTCTCTATGCACTCAGTACTGACAGCTAATCTCTTATGACACTAATCGTCTCATGATGAGAGATGAAATAACTCACAGTAGCCCTTCTTCTCTTCACTCGGGGAGATAAATGCCATAACATGATGGCTGATCTTTGTTATGACACGAACCATTATATATTTAACAGAAATAGCAAAATCCCATTGACAGCTAACAAAAGAATTTTCTCTTTACACATGCTGTGAGAAGGCTGTATTTCCTTCGTTCAGGGAACATGACTTTTTCATGTCTACTTTCAGAGCGTTTTAAGCAGAAAAGTTTTATTACGCTCTGAACACAATGATGCAATATAACAACTCAGTGTTCAAAATGGGCTTGAAATCATTCTGTAATTTGGGAAGAAAAAAATTTCAAAACCTGAAGTCTCTGACCTTATTATGCTAGCTCCTTCAGAAATTAAACAGTTTCTTCCTAAAGGAAAGAAGATGCATGGATTTCTTTCTTTCTTTCTTTCTTTCTTTCTTTTTTTTTTTTTTTGGTGAAGGGGATTATCTGAGGCTTACGATATGCCCTGCCACACTGTCACAGTAGGGATTGGTACATTTAAACATTTTTTTGTTTGTTTTAAATATTTTGTACATGGGAAGGAGAGAGTCACTTGTTTTGTCCCAGTTTCATGATTATTTCTAGGCCTGTGCAAATATGGAAGTATTTGATTCAGATTTTCATTTGTCTGATTCGGAGGACAGTGATTTGATTCAGTAATTTTTGAATTGTTGTCCCCATTCGATTTGGCTGAATCAGAAATTTGGCACCGCTTTGGATTGCCAAGGGAGAGGCAGGCACAGTCGGGCAGGTTGCAGGCTTCCATGGCTCCTCCAGCTGTGCCTGCCTCTCCCTGGGTGGGGGGGAGCTGCAAGAAAAGCCCCCATGGCTGCCCTGCCCAACCCTAGCCTCCTGGGACTTAAAGCCTTGCTCTTCCTGGCTCTGGCATAAGGGCCTCTGGGGGCTTGTGGCAGAGCCACAGGGGGCAGTGGGGATGTCCCCCCACCCCACCTGGCACCAGCACGGCAACTGCCCCACAGCTCAGGTGCAGAGTGGCTCGGCAGGGTGCTGTGTGCTGCTTGGGAGCTGGGGCAGCTCCATGTGTCACCTGGAGCTTGGCACTGCTTAACCCCAGTGGCCCCAGCTCCCAGACAGCACACAGCACCCTGCTGAACCACGCTGCACCTGCGCCATGGAGCAGCTGCTGTGTGGGTGCCAGGCTGGGGAGGAGGGCAATCCCCACAGCCCTGTGCTGTGTGGGGGAGCTCTGCCACAAGCCCCCAAGAGGCCCTGATCTCCAGTGCCAGAACTGGTAAGTTAAGGGCTTTTTTTTTTTAAATTGCCAGGATGTTGAGGCCAGGTGGGGCAGTCATTGGGGTTGGGACTGGGGGCGGAGGGAGGTCTAGATCAGGGAGTGGGAGCTGTGGGGGGGATCTGCCATGTGGCCCCAGAGCCCCCACAGCTGCTGCTATAGCCAATGAGTGTGGGGCTTTTATTATTATTATTATTTTATTATTATTATTTTAATGGCTGGGAGGCTGGGGCTGGGCAGGGCAGCCATTGGCGGTGGGGCCAGGTGGGAGGGAGTAGGGGCTGTGTGAGTGGGCTCTGCCAGGAGCTCCTGGAGCCCCCACAGCCCCTGCTGCATCTGGTGAGTGCAGGGCTTTTCTTTTCTCTTCTTCTTTTTTTCTTTACATGCTGGGAGGCTGGTGCTGGGTGGGGGATGAAGCTGGGCAGGGCAGCCATGGTGGCTTCTCCCATGGCTCCCCCAACCCAGGGAGAGGCAGGCACAGCCGTAGGAGTTGCCAGAGAACCCGCAGCTGCCTGGCTGTGCCTGCATCTCCCTGGCTGATCTGAATGTTTTCTGAAACGATTTATAGAATCGTAGAATCATAGAAGTAGGGTCGGAAGGGACCTTACAGATCTTCAGGTCTGACCCCCTGCCAGGGCATGAGAAAAAAAACAAAAACTGGGCTCAAATGATCCCAGCTAGGTAAGCATCAAGCCTCCTCTTAAAGACCCCCAAGGTAGGAGCCAGCACCACTTCCTTTGGAAGTTGGTTCCAGCTCCTAGCCGCCCTGACTGTGAAGTAGTTCTTACGGATGTCTAATCTAAGCCTATTCTCCAACAACTTGTGGCTGTTATTCCTTGTTATGCCAGGGGGCGCTAGGGGAAACAAGGTCTCTCCCAAAACCTTCTGGTCCCCTCTAGTGAGTGTATAGACTGTTACCAGCTCCTCCCTCAGCCTTCTCTTGTGAAAGCTGAACAGGTTCAGGTCCTGCAGTCTCTTATTGTAGGGTCTGCGCTGTTGTCCCCGGATCATGCGGGTGGCCCTCCTCTGGACCCTCTCAGTGTCGTCCACATCCCTCCTGAAGTTGGGCACACAGAACTGGACACAGTAGTCCAGCTGTGGCCTGACCAGTGTTGCATAGAGGGGGAGGATCACCTCTTTGGCCCTGCTAGAGATGCACCTGTGGATGCACAACAAGGTCTGGTTAGCCCTGCCAACTGTGACCTCACACTGTCGGCCCGTGTTCATCTTGGAGTCAGTAATGACTCCAAGATCCCTTTCTGTCTCCGTGCTCTCAAGAAGGGCGTTTCCCATCTTATAAGTGTGCTGCTGGTTACTACTGCCCAAGTGTAGCACCCTGCACTTGTCAGTGCTGAAGCGCATCCTGTTTTTGCTAGCCCACCCCTGTAACCTATCCAAGTCTTGCTGCAGTCTTTCCCTCCCTAGTAGCGTGCTCACCTCACCCCAAATTTTGGTATCATCAGCGAATTTAAACGGTTGCTTTTCACCCCATCGTCCAAATTGCTGGTAAAGAGATTGAACAGCGCAGGTCCAAGGATCGAGCCCTGGGGGACTCTGCTGCCCACTTCTCCCCAGGTTAAATATTACTCATCCACCACCACCCTGATTCAGAGGCTTCAGATTTGATTTGGACCTTTTAATGGGTCTCCTGATTTGATTCGGCTTTGGAGATTCAGTTGCCGAATTGGGCCTAATCTCCACTGAATCAAATCGGCTACCAAAGCTTCGCATGGCCCTAGTTATTTCTCCCAACCTCTGGTGTTTCTCTTTAGTTCAGCCTAACGAGAATCTGATGAACTGAATTTAGGTTCATAGAAGCTTGTGCTCTCTCTATTTAATCTTAGTTTATAAAGGAGCCTATCTATCCTGTCTTCTACTTACCAGATGCATATTTCGGTCATCCTTGCAAAGGTAAAATTACCAGAAAAGGCTTGTTCCCTACAGAGTATGGCTTCACCGCTGTTTCTCTGTAGCTACTGATATGGGAGTAAGAGGGAAAATCCTGGATCTCTGAGGATAAAGCCTTCCCTATCAAGCAGAGCATATAGCATAGCATGTAAATAGACTTTTCATGTAATCACCAAAATGTACTTTGCAAAGAAGAGAGAGTATGATTAGATGCCTTTTACAGATCATAGAACCGAGGCACAAAGGGTCTAAGTGAAATATATAGCTTAGGATAAAACATATTCTGTTACTAATCCTGCTTTAGTATTTCTTTTTTTTCTCTTGAAATCTTAGGCATATATCTTTAGGACACTGTCTAAGATGATAAGTTCTTGTTGCAGAACATTGGTAAGACAGCCGGCATAACTGTCTCCTCTTGTTAAATCTGATACATTCAGAGAGTAGCCAGTAGGAATTTTGTTTCTCGCACTGGAGTACCTCTTATATGTTACATTTGCCTGAGGATATGATGGAGGCTTTTAAAAACAAACTCACCCTCTCACTTTCTCTTTTTCTATTGATTTCAGAAGTCTTCTTCTTTATGTAGCTTGATTTCTTGCTCTGCTGAAACATCAGTAGTACAGCAAACCTTTTAGTGTCTCGGAAAAAAATCTATATTAGCTTGCATTAGAATGATATAGCATGTAAAAATGAATATATTTGGGGTTTTGCATTCTGGATGTTTTTTCTTTCTGTTTTTTTCATCCCTTGAGTAGTGATGATTGTGTCCCTATTTTTTGTTTACATTTTTCCTCTCTGTTATCTACACTGTAAATTAAAGGCAGCTGATGCCACATTTAGGGTGGAAAGAAACCATTTCAGTTGCCTAATTATGGTTGCTTTCTTCCCTTGCAGAGGGAGGAGGCATTCATCTTCCTGCAGGAGATGGAGGCATTTCAGGATCTTGGCCAGTTTGACCTTGGTTTCAATGCAGTTTTCATTTGTTCTCTTAATAGTGGGGCTACCTTTTGTTCCTTGTCCTCTCCATGATGAAGTTGAGTCCTAGCCTCAGGCTGTTTTGAACTTACATACATGTAGCTCACAGTTTAGAACTCCCAACCTTGTAGTCAAAACCAAGGCTGTCCAACTGGTGGCCCATGAAGGGTTACACTGTGGCTCCTGGGCTCTCTTCTTTGACTACTGTTGTCTCCATCACTCCAGCTGTATCAGCAGTCAGTCTTCTCCAGCAGCTGTTTCCTGTCTCTGGCCCAAGTAGTGGGGCAGTGTGGTGTTGTGTGGACAGCTGAGGGTGAGCCCAGGTTGCAAGGAGGACGTGGGACACCCAGTGCTGTGGTGGCAGGAGGCCTGCTTGCCCATGTGTTGAAGCAGGAGGGGGGGAATTTTGCCCATGCAGTGCAGCAACGGAGGGGCACCCAGTGTAGTTGGGGGGGGGAGGGGAGTGCCTGCATGCAGCAATGGAGGTGTGCATCCATGCAGTTTCTGGTCATGTGGTACAGCTTCCATGGTGTGCAAGCCCCTCTGATGTGGTTCCCAGGGCACATGGCCCCTGCCCGTGCAGGCTTAGAAGTTGGACAGTCCTGTTTTAATAGGCCTGTGTTACTTGAGTTAAAGGAGAATATATATATTAACTGCAAATAACAACAGAATGTATGTCCCAATAGCTGAGGCAGTAGGCATTTGTTGTTCCCATAGTAGTGTTTAACTTGGACCTCTGTGCCTGGGTGAAGTTCTGATATAGTTATGGGATGTTTAGGTGCGTATGATAACGAGTCTCAGTACAGGTTTGGGATCCTAATGATGGATCGCTTAAAATGGTAAGATGGGAAATTTTTCTGTTACTACAGTGTAATTAGATAAACTGTTGCTACGAATTCATTATTCAGGGAGTGAAACATTTACTGTATATCAGGGGTGTGCGAAAGGGGCTGTATTCAATTTGGATTTGGCCTGATTTAGGGGACAGTGATTCAATTTGTTGATTCGGATCACTGACCCAGTTCAGTTCGGCCAAATCAGAGAATCAGCAATTCGGTCATAGATACAGCTTTCTGCTTTTTCTACCTACTTCGAGGGACTAGGCGCAGCTTGTGAACCCTGAGATGATGGGGCAGATGGAGCATCCCACAGGAGCTTGAGGGGGGGGCCCCCCCATGTGCTCGGCAGCAGACCCTCTCCCGCATCTCCTCGGCTCGGCAATCAGACGTGGGGGAACCCGAGTTCCTGCCCCAAACCCAGGAGGCACCAGTCACTGAGCCGGGGAGTGGGGGCCCTCCGCGGTGGACCTGGAAGTGGACCAGAAGTGCTTTTGGTCTGCTTCCAGGTCTGCTGCCAAGCGGGCTGGGGACCCCCATGCTCCCGTGGGATGCTCCATCTGCCCCACCACCTCAACATTCATGAGCCGCCTCATATCTTGAGCTATATAGAAAAAACATATAAAGCTGCATCTATGTTTGAATCATTGAATCTCTCCGAATTGAATCTGAGGCTTCTGATTTGATTCAGACAGACAATGGGTCTCCAGATTTGATTTGGATTTTGAGATTTGGTGACCGAATCGCTGCTGAATCAAATGAGTGACTGAAGCATTGCACAGCCCTACTATATATATATACCAATGTGAAGCCTGAGTGTAGTAGCCAGGATAAGATATGTGCCTATACTAGCTGATTTTGCACTACTTAAAGGAATTAAACAGTTTTGTATTTAATAGTAACTTTAGATTTGTTTGGAATTCTCAGTGTGAGTATAAAGCTTATTTTGAAGTTGCAAAGTATCCTTGCTGCCTCTCTCTCTATTGAAATGTGACGTATGATAAAGCAACATATAATGAATGACCCAGGTGTCCTAGTCACAAAATGAATATTTGGCCAGCCCTATGTCAGAGTTCCATTCTCACTCTTAACCATTACCAGCTTTCTAAGAAGATGGGCAAGTCTTACATACTTAGGGAGATTAGCGAAGCTGCTAAAATGGGGCAAGCAATAATAATGGGAGGCTTCAACTATCCTTCCATAGGTTGTGTAAACACCTCATCAAGGTGAGATGTGGAGTTAATTTCTGGGTGTAATAAATGACTTCTTTCTGGAACAACCGTCTTGGAACCCACAAGAAGCAGTTCTAGACCTTATCCTGAGTAACACACAGGACTTTGTTCAAGAGGTATTTTTTGGTGCATTGTGACCATAACAGAATCACATTTAACTTGTAGTTGGACTACAATGACGTGGTAACAGGAGAAGTTTTAGAACAAATCAATACATTTAACTAATAATGTTTTCAGGACCTTCTGGCAATACACCGTAGAGTTCTGAAGTAGCCCCAAGGTGAAATTGAAGAACTGTTGGCAATATTACGTACACTGTTACATATGGTTATGAACTAGTCTGTGCCAGGTGTCTGGCAAGTTGCCAATATTACACCCATCTCCAAAAAGGGCTCCAGAGGTGATCCTGGGAACTGCAGCCCAGTGAGTCTCACTTCTACCCATGGCAAGTTGGTAGACTCTGTGGTAAAGAATAAATTCAGCAGTCACATTGACAAATATGATCTTCTGGAGAAGAGTCCATGTGGCTTTGGAAAGGGAAATCCTGCCTCACCAATCTAATAACATTATTTGAAGGTGTTAACAAGCACGTGGACAAAGGGGATCCAGTTGACATGAATTTGTACTTTCAAAAACCTTTCAGCAAAGTTCCTCACCAAAGTCTTTAAAAAAAAACCTGTGTTGCCACAGGAAATTAAGGGAAGGCACTTTCAGAGATCTAGAGCTCGTTAAAAGGTAGGAAGGAAAGGGTGGGCCTAAATGGTCACTTCTTAGGATGGAGCGAGATCAAAAGTGGGGTCCCATGGGGATCTGTGCTGGGTCCAGTTTTATTCAACATTTTCATTGGTGATCTGTAAATGGGGGTACACAGTCAGATCTTCTCAGGTTTACAGACGATACCAGATCGTTTTAGGTAGTAAAATCCCAGGTGATGGAGAGGAGCTGCAGACAGTTCTTACCAGGCTAAGTGAGCTGGCAAAAAACGGCAGTGAACTTTAGTATTGACAAGTATGAAGTAATACACCTGGGGGAAAATAACCTGTTATAACTACACAATGCTGGGGTCTGAACTAGCTGTTACAACTTAGGAAAGAGACCTTAGAGTCATTGTAGATAGTTCTCTAACATGTCATCTCAATATGCAGTGGTGACCACAAAAGCCAGTAAAATGTTGTGCATCATTTAAGAAGGGAATAGAAAACTAAATGGAGAACATAATTGTGCCATTATACAAATCTGTGGTGCATCTACATCTTGACTACTGCATGCAGTTCTGTTCCCTTCATTTCAAGAACAATTTAGTAAAATTAGAAAAGGTACAGGGAAGGGCAACCAAAGTGGTCTGGGGTTCAGAGTAGTTGCCATACCAGGAGAAACTGAAAAGGATAGGACTCTTTGGTTTGGAAAGGAGAAGGCTGAAGAGGGGGGACATGATAGAAGTCTATAAAATTATGAAGGGGTTGAACCAGGTGAACAGGGAACTATTGTTCACCAAGTCCCAGAATACTAGAACTAAGGGGCACCCACTGAAATTAGTGGGAGATGGGTTTAAAACTAGAAACAAACACACACACACACACACACACACGTGTGTGTGTGTGTATATAGAGAGAGAGAGATCAATCTATCAAGAGATTTAGAGAGAGAGATCATTGTGGAATTCATTGATACAGGAGGTTGTAGAGACAGATAACACAGTCAGTTTCAAAAAGGGACTAGACAAATTTAGGGATGATTGATGTGTTAATAGCTTTTGAGCAGAACAGTTAGAGTTCCTCTGGTCTTTAAGCCAACAATAGTGAATGCCAGGGAGGGAAATTAATAGGGGAGAGATCACTCTATATCTATCCAGTTCAGTGCTGTCTGTCTAGCATCTATTTCTGCCACTGTCAGGGACAGGATATTGGGTTAGATGGACCATCCCGGTTGGTCTGTCCCGGTATGGCACATCTTATGTTTTTATGTCTTGACGTTTGGCAAGTTTGGGCTGTTCCAGACTGATTTGGGAAATGTATTCTAAAATTGAGATCCTGTTTCAGAAAACATACTGCCATCTGTTTCCTTCAGTTCAAAGTGAAGAGACTGTAATTTAAATATTTCTGTTAACTTGAATGGTGACTGGCAGGAACATGGACTTCCAGTAAGGCATGTCTTAAGTCATTTGGGCTTTATTGGTCAATACCATCATCATCTCCATCTGGAAACCACTGTGCAGCAATGTAGCTCAAAAAGTTTGTAATAGGTCAACCAATTGTTAAAACCTTAATAAACTTTTAAAAACTGATTTTGCATTATATCTCTTACTTTTGTTATATCTTCATTCCATTGCTGGCTTTGCTACCATTTTTTTCTTGCCTTTAATAATACATGAGTACTAAATTATTTTTTTTCACAGCATAGACCAAATCTTGAAAGAAAGTATCTCATGGACACATCCTTTCCCATTCTGAATTGTATAACATCCCTATGGCAACCACAGTTGCTCACATGGAAAAGTCATATTAGGAAAATTGTTAATGTATTTTTAGCTTCTTTTAATGCAGTTTAGCAGCTGGAAATGAAGAGAGCTAGCATCATGTGACCCAGCAGCTTTCTGCAGACCATCAGCAAGCAAGTGAACCACCATTTGAGAACGGGTGCTAGATCCTGGTGTATCTTCTTGCATTGTCTTCATCTGCCATTATCATCTTTTTCTGCATCAAGTCCACTGCATCCTTTATTTTTTTTTTTTTCATATGTTGTGTTCCTTAACTTGCCTCTGCCTTTTATTATCCTTCTCTCTCTCTCCCTTCTCTCTTTGCTTCTACCATCCTTAGTCTCAGGCCTTTACTCCCCCCAAAGCCCTCTCTCCTCATTAGTTTACCCATTACCCATTTCAAGAGGGCCTTGAAATTTTCTGAGGCCACTAGTGCCCAGAGGAATACATCTTTAACCAAAAACCAGTACCAGTGATTTTTGAGAGGAATTGCCCAAATAAGAAGTCAGTTGTTCTGTCTGCCACGTAGGAATTCCAGTGCTTTCTTTGTTCGGTCTATCAGGATGCTCTTCCTGTATTCTGCCTAGGACTCTCACTTCATTAATTAATTGATAGCTGCTTACAGTTTTTAATATTCTCTGGAACATTCTCTCTCTCTCTCTCTCTCTTTCTCCCCCTCTTGTTTTCCGTATCCATCCCAGCGCCCATTGGCTGTAAAGTGTGATTTGTGCCATTCAGTGCCTCTCCCAAGGTTTTAGTTGTTAAGTGGGAGGGCTAGATAGTAACTCCTGTCCTCCTCCTCCTGTTCTTATTTGAGTTGTCTCTGCAGCAGCACAAATACATAGCAGCAATAGTGAACTGTGTCTGATTTTTGTCAGTTTAGCTTCTGTCCACCATCTGATTGTATCGTGGAAACTGACAAGACTCTGGTCTGTTTTCAGCATGATGCAAGTGGGCACAGCTTTGAATAGCTGCAGATCTGCTTGCTCGCCTAGGAAGACAGTGCTGTATCAGTTTACAATGGTTTTTCATACCTAGAAGGAGGTTTTTTTGGTGAGTGTGATGGCTGGAAATTGCAGAAGTAGGTAACACTTTTTGGGAAAGCTTCCTAGTTGCTAGAGAATGCTGCTAGGATCATTGACAGGTGCTAGGAATGCTGCGTTTTTAGTTTGCACTACTGGTTATCATTTGCAAATCATTGAGCAGGTTTGATTTCATGCAGAGAGAAGTAAGCATACATGCATAGGTACAGGAATACACCCCGTACTTAAAAAAAAAAAAAAAAAAATACATGCAGACCCCCAGATGAATAGCATATTACATACAGAGATTGCCTACTGGTTTCATTGCCATCAGACGAGCTCGCCCAGTCGTCTGGATTGAATGGAGCCAGGTGACTTAGAGCCGCTCCGAAGTGCTCTTGTTGGCACATTATGCAACTTCACAAGTTGTTTTCCTGTGGAGTCTAGGACATGCCAAGTACTCTGGACACACCAAGGCAGACACAAACTATGCCCACAAAAGCAATGTTTGTTTCCTTTTGTCAGAGTCACTTAACTTGAGCTTCCTACTTAAACCATTGGGTTTGTGCATGCTGTACCTCACCTCCAGTTAGAGTTTGATGTGAAGGGTTAAAAGTAGAGATGCAAAGTACAAATTGGCCTCCTGTGTCATTAATGGTAACATCTATGAATACTTCTGGGAAGGTCTGGTCTTTACACCTTCCAAGTCAATAGAGGTTGACCAGATTAAGGAAGCATCTTTGTGCCTCAGCATGGACTACTTTGTACCCTTTTACGGATTGTTTTGATGGTCAAAAGGGGATTTGTTAATTCTCCCTCCATTGTGGTGATTCATTTAAATTTTTGTTTGTGGCTTAGCTGAAAGAACAAAGACTTCAGAGTTTTGCTGCTGCAAACCAATTTCTCCTACCTCAGTAAGAAAATGTTATCATATATCCCAAGAATCAGTGTCAGGAAAAATATTTTACCTGTCAGTAGTCCGACTTGTTCTTTGGACCTGATTATACATGGTAATCCCAACTACTGCTAGTCATTACCTGTAGATTCCTTTTAGAAAGTATGAATGTCAACTGATGTTGTAGGAGAGAGGAGAAAGAATTAAAACATATAAAGGCTTTTCTTTTGTGATCATTGTTACAGTGTCTGACCAAAAAGTGAGCAACTATGTGAGGTGGTCCTGTTGTTTTACTTGTCTTAATCACAATTGCTTGTTCAGTTTGAATTCTTTAACATTACTTTGAAAAGTGTTGGAGAGAGGGAATTGCGTGTTGTTTTTATTTTGTAGATTATTTCAGGGCAGGTGCATTTATTGGTTCAATCCATCTCTTAATGCGGAAGTACCCTAATAATCCTGTTGTGCATGTTGTGTTCTCTCCTAAAGTATGTACCCATTTTCCATAATGAGGAAATGTCAGTGGCCCTCACAACTGTGTCCAACTAGTTGTTTTCACTTTATTCCCATATCATACAACTGACATTAATTAAGCCTGTAGTTTTTGCCTAGCATAAGAACTGCCTTGTTACTAGGTTTTGCTAAAATAACATCCTTTGTTGAAAAGCTTCAGGTATATAGGTAGCATTGCCCTCAGTTTCACTAGTTTCTTCAAGATATCTTTGCTCTTCATTAGGGTAAAAAACAAATATTTTTTTTAAAACAAAAAATTGCTGCTCTCAAGGTTTAGATGAATAAAGTTACATTCATGGGATATATGAGACCACAGCCCACGCTGTGTGTCCAGCACTAAAACCAGTTCACACAATAGGCAATTGTTTGCTCCGGCATGCTCAGCGTTTCTAACGTATTCTGCATTTTAGTATGTCATTATACCCTGAATGTATCTGTTTTATACTGTGGTATTTAAAAGCTGCCTTGTGGGTTTAATTACAGTCTCTGTATACATATTGCTTTGTTGGCTTCATTTTTTTTTTTTTTTTTTTTGGTCTGTAAAGACAGTCTTCCATATCCATGTGTCTGGCCATTGTTTCTACAACCAGTTCAGTGCAGCTTCCTCAGCACAAACTACCCTCCCTTTTCCTGCTTCCCAGGACAGGGGTGATTTCTGATGTTCTGTGTAGCTTTATTGTTTCCTCCCCACTGTCATCAAACTCACACTGTAATACATGGCACTTTTACTTCCTTTAAGGGGTAGGATGTGATGTCATAGAGAAGGGGACAGGGCTACCCAAATTTTCTCAATTCCAGGGAGGAGCTGCCCAGGTGTGCTGAGGGGCCTGTACTCAGGAAGAGAAACAGGGAATCCTCCACAGTGAGTAACCCCACTTTCAAGTGCACCCAGTTTCCTTCATAGCCGTGTCCAGTACAGTGTAGATTCCTCTTCTGTCCTTTCCAGTTTTACCCAGCCTGCCCTCTGGAGTGCTCCCAGTTCAGTTCAGTTCGGTTCCCTTCTTTCCCCTCCATTTCATTGTGCATTTATTTTACTGTCTCTTTCTGTTGGCTCCCCTTTCTTTCTTTTTCCCCAAAGTTTTGTTTTTACATTTTTCCCTCTCATTTTCCTCTACATCTTTAGGCACATTGTCTTCTTTTTAGTGCACCTTTCTGACTTTTCATGAATGCTCTCTATTTTGTTCCCTCTGTAATAATCCCTCTTCTAAGTTACTCTGCCCCTTTTCATTATCATCCTGTTTCCTGTCCATTTCTACTTTTCCCCTTTCAGGTCACCTTTCTATTTTCTTTTCCTGCCAGGTCCAGTTTTACTCTTTCCTATTCATGTACACATTATTATAAGCCCAGTTCAGCTCCCAAACCTTTCTAGTGCAGCCCTCGCTTCTGCATTTTCCTTTTGTAGAACTGAAAGGTAAAGAGTAAGAAGCTGGTCTGTAACGGAAAACAGTGTGGGGCAAGGGAATTGGTAAATTGTGTTTTGAATTGGAAAGGGGAGAACAGGCAGCTAAACAGAATTGTCAAATGGCAAGAGACGGCTCAGGAGCTCAAGGAATTAACAGTGAATTTGGAGGCTTTGGCTCTAGGTCATCTGCTTGAATTACAGCCCTGGCTAGTAGTGATTGAAAACGTTCACCATCTACTGTTCGGTGACTTATGTTACATGATTTGGTGTTACGTCTCTAGTGCTTAGTGGGCAGGTGTCCATATCATGGTAGCTGCTATCCCAATTGGCATAAATTGGTAAGCAGTAGAGAGAAGCTAAGGCTTGAATGAGTATGGAGATCAGATGGATTTCTTATTTACCAGAGGCAGAAGTGAGAATTTATTACTGAGGTATGTTGGCAAGACACTGTGGGGAAGCTTGCATTGCCGTTGCCTATATTGTACCTTTTCGTGTTGATAACGGATCCATTTCCAGGGCTGTCAATTTGGCATTTCATATGAGCAAAAGAATGGCAGAAGAGTTAACTGGTTAAAACTGAAAGGGGAAAAAGAGCAAGTGGAAAACTAGCACATTCCATACAAGTCGGTCTGAATTGGGAAGAGGAATGGGTTAATTTGCGCTTGATTGGAAAAGGCAAAGGAGTGGAAAACTGAGCTGAACTGGAAAACATACTGCACTCTAGCAAGTCATGTAGCATCTTGTGTGCTTCTGTGACTGTTTTGACTATTTTAAAATTTAATCTTTTTAAAAACAAAAAGCATTTAAAATTTGAAACCTATCTTGTCACTTCTGACAAAAGCTCATCCTTTGCATATGGACATTTTTAGCCCTTTTTGTTTTTTTACTCTTGAGGTCATATCAAAGTTTATGTACAGTACTTAAGTGACCTCAGACTGTTTTAAAGTGGTGAAAAAAAAATTACAATCTTCGTATCTCTTTTTTTCTTTTCCCGTCTCAAAGAAACTATATTGCTGAATTCCTAAAATAGGTTTCATATTTTAACTCTTTTTAGTTCATTTGAAGAATTTTCCCATATGCTTCAGCATCCAGTCCACACAAGCAGCAAATAAATCTGGTTCTTGCTGCAGTTTCCTGGATTATATCTGGCCTTTCAACAGACAGAGGACTCCAATCTCAATACCACAGTTCCCTACCCTTCACAAATAATTAAATAAAAGTGCATGAAATCACAGTCTTTCAAATTGACAGGATGACTGTGTCTTGTCATTAATATGTCTGTTGTTTCTTTTTAGGCATTGGAAAAACACCCCAACTCACCAATGACTGCAAAACAAATACTAGAAGTCATTCAGAAAGAAGGGTTAAAAGAAACAAGGTCAGTATTTATATGAATTCTTTGCCAATAATAACACACTTGTGAAAGTTGTGTACCCTTCTTGAAGCAATGGGTATAGGCTAATTCATTATTCCATTAAATCAGATGGGATCATGAGCTATAGATGATCTGGTCTGGAGTTCTTAAATTATTTTAGTACTGATTTAAGTAATGACACAGTGATTTTGATGTAGAAACAGGTTGCCAGTGTTAAAGCTTATGATGATGACCAGGTTAGAGCTAATGGGAGTCCAAAACTCATTGAAGCCAATAGCAGACTTTCTGTTCACTTTAGTGGGTTTTGGATAAGGCTGGTACACTGTATTTCAGATGGGCATACATCTTCTTAATCCTTAGTCACAACAGACAGATTAATAGCAAACAGCAAATTGATTATGCAAGAAAAGTATCAATATTCTCTAGTATTAGGGTATCTTTTCTAGGCTTCAGTTTGCCGGTAAGATAATTTTCTATTTGAATAAATTGTTTTAATAGTTGTTGACCTCTGGCAGCAAACTAATGGAGGCGTTTGCTTTTAGTTTAATTGTGCCCTTTAGCCTGGCACCTCAAATATAAGGCAGGCTTTACAGACAGCAATCCTGGAAGAGTAGTAACACAATATATCTGCTATTTCTGAATTTATTTTGGTGACCCAAAAGAAATTGCCTGAGGTACTATGCTGCATTTATTGCTGTTCAGAAGCATTTCCAAAGAAACAGAGGTAATAATGCAGTGCAGAATCATTCACAATTCATAACATGCAATTTACGGGTAAACTGGATGTGAGTGCATTGTAAGGTATAATAAAGTGTTTTGGTGGAGGAGTAAAAAGCAAGAGTGGATAGACAAGTGGAGCTTTGATTTCCTTCTTTCCCCCCTCCCAGCCCTAAGGCTCTCAAGTGTTATAGTTGCTGTTAAGTCATTTGTGTCAGTGTCAAGAAAGGAGGAGAAAACCTCAGAAAATAAATGTATGTGCATAAGCTATCTGCCACAAGGATATGCATACAATAAAAAAAACCCTTCGAAAACAATTACTTGAAAGTTGTTTAGGATGCTCTTTTCCATTGCTGCAAATAAGCTACTGTTTCTTCTTGTATTTTTTGCTAGCAATTTCAGTTGTGCTGTGTTATAATACCTTTTCTTAATTCTTATAATTCCTGTCTTCCCAGAATGTTGTTCAGAATGGGGTGCAGTATACTGTCTTTGGGCAGGGAGTGAAGGCAGTTTATTAGAAATAATTACCCTGATATTTCTATTTTGAAACTGTTTTAGAATTTAATTTAAATAATACAAATATATTGTTTCTGCTATAAAGAATGTTGAAGTTATTTTGGAGATCATGAAAAGTTCTAGATCCACAGTACTGGAGGCTACAATCCTCTAGCTGCAATAGCCAACAGTGGAAATATCCCCATTATAGGATGGCCCAAAAGGTTATTAATTTCTAGTGCCGAGAAGGTGTAGATGGGTCTCCACACCATTAGCTATGAAGATAAAGTAGTGGAGATTTTGGGAAGTACCATTATGTGTGTGGTAGGCTACTGAGTAATTTTCATTCATAATGACTTTGTTGTTTAATGACCTCCAGCTTAGCCTTAAAATTTCTTTTATTCTTTACCCTCTTCCATTTTTTACTGGTGATCTTTGAGCAAAATTGTAACAATTCTAGATTAAGTTCTCTTGAAATTCTCCACTGTCCTGTTTAGAAGTGCACCAATACATCGGTCCGATATCGTATCAGCACCGATTATAAAGAAAATTGCCTGCATTGGAAATTGGCCTGATGTGCCTGATCAATGTGCTGGATAAATGGTTTGTGCATGCATGCAGCCGCAGTGCAGAACATAGGCGGCAAGAA
The DNA here is from genome assembly GCF_052110815.1 of Crocodylus siamensis. NCBI lineage: Eukaryota > Metazoa > Chordata > Crocodylia > Crocodylidae > Crocodylus > Crocodylus siamensis. The sequence goes on from NC_143397.1 coordinate 182,215,116, forward strand.
GCACAGCCTGGCAGCTTGGAGAGCTGCATCCGGCTGGTAAGTCTGTTGTGGTGGAAGAGGAGAGGGGGAGGGAAGGGTTATGGGGGTGCAGATTAAGGCTCCTACGGTGAGGGAGGGAGTGGGGCTGGGGCAGGTACTGCTAAGTTGGGGTGCGGGATAGAGCTGTGGCTTGTGCCAGGGAGTGAAGGGCAGCTCCCACCACTGTGCACAGCCTGGGAGGGCATGGGGGGGGAGGAGGGGTTGTGCCCCCTGGATCTGCGTGGGGCAGAGCAGGGTGGGCTGCAGGTGCGGGCTGGGGTGGGGCTGGGGCAGTGCTGGGTTCTTCCTGGCAGGGGCTTGGATGGGCTGCGTTCGGGGTGGGGCAGGTGGTGGCACTGGGAAGGGAGGCTGTGGTGGCTACAGTGAATTTTAGAGTGGCTGCAGCCCCCACTGTAGCCCTCCTCCCAGTGCTGCCATCACCTGCCCTGAGTGCAGCCCAGCCCTTGCCGGGAAGAGCCTAGTGTAGCCCTGACCCCAGCTAGTAGCGGCAGTGTGGCCCGCCCTGCCCCACCCCACTTGGCGCGGATCCGGGGAGTGCGCGCCGCCCCCCCCCCCATTGTCTTCCTGAGATGCACGTAGTGGCAGGAGCTGTCCCCCCTCCCCATGCTCCCCGGATGAGCTGCTTGTGGCTCTGTCCCTCACCCTGCCCCTCCCCAGCCTCACTCCCTAACTCACTGCAGGGGCCTTGATCTGCACCCCCATGCCCCTTTCCCTTCTTTTCCCTCCTCCCCTCCACCCCTTTCCATCACAGACTTACAAGCTGGACACTGCTTTTCAAGCTGCTGGGCTGGTATCAGAAATTGGATCAGTATTGGCTGATACTCCTCCTTAAAAATTGGCTATCAGTATTGGCCCTAGAAATCACTATCGGTGCACCCCTAGTCCTGTTCAGTGTATAGCTGAACAGAACTACTTGCTTTGGTCACTTTTAAAGTATGCTGTGAAAGTAACTATACTTCTTGCTCTATGAGCAACTCAGAATTAATCACTTCTAGGTTTCTATCAGTTTCATTGGGACTGTTGAGCTGCCCGTTTTGGAAAGATACCATCAGACTTAAAAACTGTAATTTATTTCTTGTTCCAATTTCCTAACATTCTTTCTGCCTAAATCATTGAATGCAGCAGGAAGAAAATTAAAAAACAAAAAAGGGTAGCACACACCCAGCTACGTCTCAGAAATAAAAAAGAAAAAATCAACACAAGCTCTGATGGAGAGTACACTTACATAGATGTATATTGTGTTTGGGGTACACATTTCAGTTTTTGTTTTTGTTTTTTAAATATCTTTCCTGCTGCGACAATCAGTTGTAAAAAGATCATCATCTGGGCAATCCTCCTCTCAGTTCCGGGAAGGAAAAACAACTTTTAAGGTAAACAATTTTGGGACCTAAAAGGTTGAAGATTTTCATAGCCAAATTAAAAAAAAATGTTTTGTGGACATACATACGGGCTGTGGGCAGGTGTAACTTTAAACTTTTAAAAGGGGTGGGGGGGGGGAGGCTGAAGCTCAGAAGTCTGCCTCTGTTGTTCTGGTTCAGCTGTTACGTCTGCCCTCTCCTGTAGTGGTATAAATGAGTTAAACCACTGTAACTTTAACACAGAATAAAACAGAGTTACAACAGTTTTGTCCCACTTGCGCTGCTCTAGGAGCAGACAGACAACAGCTGTCAGAATATCTTATACCAGTATAATTTAATACTAGTATAGCTGTAAAATCGGTCCACACCTTCAGTCTCCAAGGGCTGTCGCTTTGGAATTGCTTAATATCACTGAAATTTTCTCTTTACAGAGCAAGTGTAAAATAGGACCTGGTATCTCTGAGTCCTACCTGGAAAGAATCTCTTGCTAGGATGTAGATTATAGGATCAGAGGACAGGTAGGGCTGGAAGAGACCTCATGAGATCTAGTCCAGCCCCGTGCTCAAGGCAGGGTCATACCTCCCTAAATCACCCAACCAAGTGCCTCTCTAACCTACTCTTGAAATGAAGGTATCAGTTGCAGCACATAGCAACTTTTAAACTGGATTAAAACCATCTTGTTTTTTCATCTGGGCTTCTAAACAGAGTCTGGCGATAGCAGCTTTTGGACAATAATGAGGTAGATCAAATTTGAATTGGTGATGACTGTTCCCTGTCCCCATAAGTTTTCATGACATTCCAACCTTACTTCTTTCCTCTTGAAAATAAAAAATGCTTGTGTGTAGTCAGAATGGTTAATTAGTAGTGTATCCGGTGGCACATATTTTAGTTGAATCCTCTATTTTCTGTCATGTTTCTTTAATTCCATCTAGATTAGCCTATTATAACCTGAAAGATGAATAGATGAACTTAAAATGGGACATGAGATTTGTTATAATTAAAATATTGAGACATAATACACAGTGATTTGGGGAGGAAACGTTTAAATTTTGACAGATAATGCAGTTATGATAATTACACTGTAGGGAACATCAGCTTTGCATCCTTTAAGGCTGCAGATATTCAGGCATGAAAAATATGTATTTGGTGATAACTTTGTACTGAATATAGGTGCTTATTTTAGTAGGGAGTTAGAAAGATGGGGCAAAATTTAATGTTCTGGTAACCATTCACAGTGCTGACTTCTAACTGGCAGTTAAATTTGTTGCCAGGTTTGTTTTGGGGGGGCTTCTATATTTTTTGGTTTTATACTCCTTTTTCTGTGTACTGAATCTAGAAGGTTCATAGTTGGGAAGAACTCACGAGACATCTTTGTACAGAAGCTCTTGGGATACTATCTCCTTAAAAACAATTATTACGGTAAATTAAATGCAAAAAGGATTTTGAAGAGGAGTAACTTGCTGAAAATGGACATCTTTTATTATTAAAAGAACTTACAGGGACTGAGGGGGAAAATTACTAGAAATCCACAAGCTAGCAGTAAATATGAAGGAAGAAATTGGATGCTCTACCCATGAAGTCTACAGAAATGGTGTCTTGAAAAATACAGTTCTGTGTGATCTCAAAAATTGGAGGGGTTTGTGTTGACCTGTTTGCTGGAGATGATGACTCTTGGCTAAGTTGGGGGGTTTGCTTTTCAGTGAGCTTGTCTACTAACTGTCTGATATATTTCATTTTCCCTCTGCCATTCCCCCAGTGCTCTTTAGCTGTTGGTTGGAGCTTCTAGAGGCCTCTGGCCCCTGTTAAGAGGCAGGTCCTGACTGCTCTGCCGACCTGTAGACCTGTTCGAGTCAGGGGGTGAGAAGGTTCTTTATTCCTCTGTGACAATATCTGACTACCTTTGCTTCGTACAGGTTTCCTAAGTTGATATGATTCATGGTAATTTCAGTGCTACCTATGGGTTTCTGAACAGCAATAGTGAAACTGATCTATAGCAACTTAATTCATTGTTTCTGTTTGAGAAAGCTGTGAACAGCAGTGAAGGCATTGGAGCTTTCAGTCTGCAGACTCAGGAGAATGTATTATGCTGTTTTATGGTTCATTCACATTTGGAAGGTTTTCATTAGATCCATAACGGCTTGGAGCTTTTTCTTTTAAGTGAAAGCTTAAATTTTGCCAGAATTGATGGCTTAGACTCTCACACTCATGAGACAGCTTAACTATTCTCTAAAGGGAAGTGAAGTTTCAAGTCCTGGTATATGTACACACCTTGGAGAATGTTCCAGGGTGCATTACATAAGTATACTGCGCTGAATAAGTATATTTTTAGTGTTGAGGAAAATGAAAACCGATTGGGCTTCCCAAGGGTGGAAAGGCTCTATAAGAATGGGGGGAAAAAAGCACTGAAAGTAAGTGTCAAATGTGTTTTGAGTTTTCTGGTTATAGTGGCTCTATACTATTACTTTATTTTATTTTTTTTAAAAAGGGGGTATGGGGAGTGGGGAAGCTTCTAAATAAGACAAAAATATTATGAACCCACTGGCTTCCTCCGTCTCCTATCTTTTTCTTTCCGTGGTCTTTCTGGGCGTTGTTTTGCTTGCTTGTTACATTTCTGCTCATCTACTGACTTCTGCTTCCTCCTGGGGCTGCAGTTTTTGTTAACCTATTCAGGAAAAGTGTAGAAGGTATTATAATGTCCAAAGCTGTGTTTTGAGTTCTTAACGATGGATGACTTGCAGTACTCAGCAGCGCACACTTTCACACATTTTCACATAAACTTAATTTCTCCTATACTTATTCACACTCATGCATGCACACATATGCACATGCATGCTCTTACCTTCCAGCAGTGAACTTCTGCCCTAAAGAGCATGCTACTTTGTGGAAAGATACTTGCAGCCCAAGCAGAGAAAACAGTTCAGGCCCCAGGAAAAGGGAAGCAGAAGGCTGTGGAGTTCTGATTTCTACTCTGAAAATTTATTAGGCGTTATTTTAAAGCATGTTCTTTCTGTTTCATTACAAAATGTTTCCCATAGTTGAATATGGTAGATAAAGAACACCATGAGCTCCACACCTGTAGTCACTGTTCATCTGAGAAAAGACAGACAGTAATAACAGAAAAATATATAGATTGACATTTTAAAGTGTATAATAGGTATAGATATGTTAGCAGCATTGTAACCTAATGTTTTGCTGTTTCTTCCCATGAAGATCTTGAAATTGCAGTGCCTGGCCCCACTCATTCTTATCCCAAGAGTTTTCAGGAGTATACTTATTTAAATTGTACCAATAACTTCTGATCAGAGCATGTTTTTCCGTCATTCTTGGTTGGTAATGCTCAAGAATTCACCCCTGTACTGTCTGGAAAAGATTGCAAGAAAAGTTACTCAACATGAGTTAAAAAGCCAACCAACTGTGAAAGCGGGTGGGAGGTATTTAATTTTAGAGTGCAGATTTAGGCCACAGGTTCTCTGCTTACTTGCTGTCCTCCCCCACTGCACTCAGGACTCTGAACCTGGGGCATGGCATAGTTGTCTTGTGGTTTTAGAATGTTTGACCTCAGTAGCTTCAAGGTCTTCTGTGTCCTGTGAATCTGTTGAAGAAGTAAAAAAAAAAAATCCTGTTCTCTACTTCTTCCTTTCCGTTTGACAGTATGCGTTCTGATGTGACTTCTCTTTCAATTCCTTTCCAGCTACCGTAAGAAAGCCCCCCTTTTTTCCTTCAAAATATAAGACTTGCCACAGTAAGTTAGACAAAATGTCCATTGAAGATGGCCAGTATCCTGTCTTTGACAAGTGGCAGTTGGTTCATAGGAGTATGAAAAATAAAGCATGTATAGAATGATATATCACCTGTGCTACCCTACCAGTATTTTGCATTTTAGTAATGGTCTTTATGCAGATGCTACTCTACAAGCCAAAGCCATGCTTTCTACTTAGGCTCAGATACATTCTGTTAATCATAGAATCATAGAAGTTGGGTCAAAAGGGACCTTGTAGATCTTCAAGTCTGACCCCCTGCCTGGGCAGGAGAAAAAACTGGGCTCAAATGATCCCAGCTAGGTAGGCATCAAGCCTCCTCTTAAAGACCCCCCGGGTAGGAGCCAGCACCACTTCCTTTGGAAGTTGGTTCCAGCTCCTAGCCACCCTGACTGTGAAATAGTTCTTACGGATGTCTAATCTAAGCCTATTCTCCAACAACTTGTGGCTGTTATTCCTTGTTATGCCAGGGGGCGCTAGGGGAAACAAGGTCTCCCAAACCCTTCTGGTCCCCTCTAGTGAGTTTATAGATGGTCACCAGGTCCCTCCTCAGCCTTCTCTTGTGAAGGCTGAACAGGTTCAGGTCCTGCAGTCTCTCACAGGGTTTGTGCTGTTGTCCCCGGATCATGCAGGTGGCCCTCCTCTGGACCCTCTCAATGTCGTCCACATCCCTCCTGAAGTGGGGCACACAGAACTGGACACTGTAGTCCAACTGTGGCCTGACCAGTGTTGCATAGAGGGGGAGGATCACCTCCTTGGCCCTGCTTGAGACATACCTGCGGATGCACAACAAGGTCTGGTTAGTCCTGCCAACCGTGACCTCACACTGTCGGCCCATGTTCATCTTGGAGTCAGTAATGATTCCAAGATCCTTTTCTGCCTCCGTGCTCTCAAGAAGGGAGTTTCCCATCTTATAAGTGTGCTGCTGGTTACTACTGCCCAAGTGTAGCACCCTGCACTTGTCAGTATTGAAGCGCATCCTGTTTTTGCTAGCCCACCCCTGTAACCTATCCAAGTCTTGCTGCAGTCTTTCCCTCCCTAGTAGCGTGCTCACCTCACCCCAAATTTTGGTATCATCAGCAAATTTAAACAGGTTGCTTTTCACCCTGTCGTCCAAATCGCTGATAAAGAAATTGAACAGTGCAGGCCCAAGGACAAAGCCCTGGGGGACTCTGCTGCCCACTTCTCCCCAGGTCAAATATGACCCATCTACCACCACCCTCTGAGTGCGACCCTTCAGCCAATCTGCAATCCATCTGACTGTGTAGGCATCAATGCCACAGTCGCTTAGTTTTTTTAATGAGGATTGGGTGGGAGACGGTGTCAAAGGCCTTGCTGAAGTCCAGAAAGACTACATCCACGGCAACACCTGCATCCAATGCTTAATGATAAACTCAGTGTAGACCAACAAGAAATGCTTGTCACTGATGGCTCAAACCATTCTCCTACTTATCCTCCAAAGTGAGCATACTCCCTTCTGTTGTTAGACAGATACTGAGTCTTCTGAGCCTTAGAACTTAGACTTGGAACCAGAGAAAGACCCTGATCATGTGCAAGATGTGCCTGCATAAATCCATTAGCGGATTATTAAATTAATAGGCTACCTGAGTCCCCTTCTTCCTATTGAGTCAAGTAGGAAGTGCCTGACTCTGCAATTTTGAGTTGTATATCAATAAATGAGAACCTCCCTGATTATCCTGAACACTGTGTTCATTGGACACAAAAGTGAAACAGGTGATCTACTGGAGTGTGGTATATTTTTTTTCCTTCTACCTGTTCTGTGTATCGGAACCTGATGTGTCTGAATGTGTTTTCCCTCTCTCTGGGCATGTCTACAAGTCTCCCTGTGGTGATGTAGTGATGTGTTATGTTGCCGTATGGCACGCTACAGTGATGTAGCAATCACGCAGGTCTATACATGATCAACAGCTACGTTGCTGTAGTGGCACGCTCCCCAGTTTTAGTGTGCCACTACAGTGATGTAGCAGCGAAATCTAACCCTGTGCTGCATGGACAGCACAGTAACCACCTGTACCGTGCCATACTGTAGTAGTTCCAAAAGGAAGTACTGAAACATGGCACCGTAGCAGTGTCACCTTATGGCGACATCTAGATACACCCTTTAGCTCTCAGATGTCTTGATGCATAGATTTTGGCCCTAACGATTATATTTTATCTTCATTATTATTTTCTGATTTCAGTTACAATAGCGCTGTTACATCCAACAGAAGTACTTGCATCTTGTGGCTGACCTGATACACTGTTTGAAATGTCTGGTAGCTTCAAGTTCTCAGTCAGTTTCGCATCCTTTCTGGAGCACACATAACAAAATCAAGTCCCTTTTCATAGATTGTACTTGTGGAAAGTATCCTTGTTTTGCTGATTTTAAAGAAAAATTACCTAGTTAAGTGAATGTCCTGGATTGAGTTTTAGTAACGATCAGTCCCAATCTTGGGTGCAAGATGAGCCAGGTAAAAGAGGACTCTCTTTCCCCCCCCCCCGACCTGACCCCCCAGGGAAAAGTTGCATTAGGATTCTCAAATTCAGTCCTTTAATGAAGGTGCACAGATAGACCTGAGAAACTTAGTGGAGCCTCAGTACAATATATGCGGGTCACATCTTAGCAGTCTGTTTTCATGTGGCCAGTTAGTCTTCTGGCCTCTCAAGCATTTTGGATAAAACGTGCAAAATGGTTTTCATACTTAATAGCCCAAGCCTCCTTAAAAGTTAAAGGGATATATGTTCCTAAATGAGAAGAATCATTTTGAAAGTTTTACCTCTTACCCATTTTACCATCATCCTTTGATCTTTCTGCCTCTCTCTTTTTAAGCCTTTGAGTTCTATATCCTTGGAGCTGATCTCTTTAAAAATCCTTTCCCAGTTGCTGTTTCTGCAAGTAGGGCAAATGAGCTAGCTGCCCAGGAAACTTTTATGCAGCAGAGGCAGTCAGATTTGGTCATGCAGAAATAAAGGGCACCGTACATGTGATGACCCTGTGCTCTGACATGTGCTAATTAGCACACAGAGCAGACTTGATTAATTGAGTCTGCTGGAACATGTTAATTAGTGCGCTCCAGCAGCCTCTGCATCGTGTATTCAGTTTTTGTGAAAAGTGTACCTCAAACTGTTGAAAGCAAAACTGGTATCGCTTGTGTGTTAAGGCAGAGCGGGATGAATGCAGCAGGGTTGGTAGCCCCTCGTGTGGGCATGAGGCCTGCCAGGTTTCAGGCAGAGTGGTGCAGAGGTTTCTGTGAACACCTCAAGGTTCTGAAACCAAATTTAAAAAAGCAAATAGATGCGGAGTGGGGATGGTGGCACTCACTCGGTTTGAATGTGGAGCTTGGGGAACCCCAGCAGCAGGAGGTTCACTGTCAGGAACATCAGCTGCTCCACCAAACCAGGATCCAGGGAGGTGCAGTGGGGTGTCACTGCATCCCCAGCAATGCTGAGCACCCTCTCGCTTGGAACACTGGTCAGTGGACAGGACAGGTGTTCCCAGGCAACTGTGGCCACATCCTGCCACACCTGAGCTGTCTTTCTCCCCCCCTCAGTCTCTTCCATATATGGAAGGTCACCCCAACCCCCTCGTTCTTCTCAGTTTCTGTTTGCTGCAAGCCTTCTGAATCGCTCCAAATTGATTTGAAGGCTTCTGATTCGATTCAGATCTTTTAATGGGTCTCCTGATTCGATTAGGAATTTCGGCTGCCGGATAGGGCCATATCTCTTCCAAATCAAATCACTAGTGAAATTTTGCACAAATATAGTATTTGGCATCTCTGTGATTCAAAATGGTGGCAGGGGCTTTAGTTAAACCACCCCTGCTACTATTTTGAATTATGGGACACTGAATACACGTGATGCTGTGGACGCTTTTAATTAGAGCGGCTCTTGGCCACTATAATTAAAGTTCTCCTCCCTTCACCCTAGAGCATATGTATAGATGCCCAAAGATCCTTCTCATGCCCCTCGTTCCCAAGAGAGAGACTGCTGTAGTTCATATTCTTTCCCTTAGTGTGAGTGAATTGATGTTTATACCTCTGCTTTTGGCTCTTGGGTACAGTGAGAAATTGGCTTTGGGTAACATCTTTCCATTAATTGTACACACGGTTGCTATCTTGTCCTCCTGGAAATATTTTCCCAACTCTCCTCTTCCACAGTCAAGTGACAGAATGTTCGTTTCATGAATCATGACTAAGATGCTGGTAACTATTTCCACTGCGGCTGACCACCCAAGGACTTTGTGTGTCCTTATTGTATTTATTTGTTGAACTCTCTCTGCCATTCTACCCTGCCCTGCTTTTCTTGTCTCTCTCCTGTCTTTTTAGCTCAAGCACATTGAGATACAGACAGTCATTTGTGGGACTTCAGGCAAAATGGTACTTTAAATTCACTACCTTGAGTAATGATAGTTGTGTAGGCATGATGTCCCATAATTTGGGACTGGGTAGCAACTGGAACCTAGGCAGCTTTGGTAGCCTACACTGTTATCAGTATCCAAGCTAGCCAGTTTAAAGCTAGGAATACTTAGGTGCATTTAGGAATATCTGTACAAACAGCAGTCCCTTCCTTTGGGTTGAACTGAAGCTAACAGCTCTGCTGGGAGATCCTGCTTCCCTAGCTGCAGTGGTACCAGCAGATGGGGCTGCATCAGCTGTTCCAGCTGCCTTCACCCTGCAGGCGCAGCCTTTACCTAGACAGCTGCCACAGGAGAAGAGCTGCAGCTGTGCTCCCACCAGCTGTCAGGGAATCAGATGGACTCTCTCTCCCCTTTGGAAGCCGGGGGGAGAGCGGAGCACTATGGCAGTGGGCCAGAATGATGCAGCTTTGGTCTGAGGTTGGTTCGTGTTAGGACCTGGCTGCTACCACTGCTGTCATCACTGCTGCTTCCCTGTGCTGCCTAGGTGTGGCACAAGCAAAGTGCTCCCCACTGCTGTTGAAGCCCCCTAGATCCAAGGGTCAGATCCAGTGGCTTCGCATGTCAGATCTGGCCCACAGGCCATAGCCCTTTACTGTAAGACACTGGGGGACCAAGAGACCTTCTGTAATGATAGAGATATATAACTGTCCACATTTTACGTGTGGCACCACAAAACATAATACTTAAAGGAGTTCTTGTCTGAAACAGAAACGCTTTTTGTAATAGATCCACCACCTTTGTAGCACTGCAGGCACCCTGAACATGTGCATATAAGCTTTGTGTAGTGCTGTGCATTTATATTGTAACAAGTGTAACTTGTGAGTTGTGTCCAAAGCCTAAAGAGATTTGTGGGTTACTGGCAGAGCTGTGAAAAATGCCTGGTTTCATGACTCCTAGTCCAGTAATTTAGCCGCTAGACATTCCAGTGTACAGTTCGTAACTCTGTCTACTGTGTGCTTAGGTGAGTGTCCAACCACAGAAATAATCTATAGTTTTATTTATTAAGTGGAAAAAGAAGCAACAAAATAATTATTCTCTCTTCAGTAGAAGATAATTTCCCAACAGTTAAAATATTCTTCCCCTTTGGGCTGAATTATCAAATCATTTAAGCCTATGCTTATGTGCTGCTGTTGACCTAGGCTCTTGGAACACTTGGTTCTCTTAATTAACATTATTGATTTCCTATTCCTCCTTTACCTTTATATTTGTTTGCACTGTTTCAGTCTTCCACTTACTTGTCAGTACAATAGTTCTATGTATATGGGCACGGCAACCGCTCCAACTTTTATGGAATTAATAAAAAACCAAGCAACAGTATTTCCCGAATTGTGGGCAATAAAATTATAAATGTATTTGAAATCAAGATCTACCACTGGAAAGTGCTTCTGTGAAGACTAAGAAAATGGGAGTGCATGCAAAGCTAGTTTTCCTAGGTATAACTAACAAAAAATATTTTTGTTTTTCTAGAATACTTTAGGTTTTCTTAACAGTGTCTGTGATTTTCCGAGGCTGGCTAAAAATGTTGCTTAAGTGCTTGAAGCCTGTTTAAAGGGGCGATGTTCTATTTTGGTTATGCAGTGAAATTATAACAGAGTTAGTGAAAGTTGATGAGGACTTTAAGCCAAGATATGCATTTGTTATAATTGTAAACGTAACAGTATTTAGCACTCTACAAAACTCTGTCCTTTCAAATATAAATGGAAAGAATGTTTTGGCTTTGAAGAAATGCCCATATCCATTGTTCCAGTGTAATTGCTGAAACTTGCTCTCTTACATTTTTTAACTTTTATTGAGGGTTTGAACAGCTATGCTACAATTAATAATGCCTAACAGTATAAAAATTGATAGTCTTATTTGTAAAAATTATCAAATATATGGTACAATAAAAATGTTTAGAGGTGGGGAAAAACTCAAGCAGCTTAATTTCAATCGTTTATACCTATTCACAAATTCAGAGTTCAGCATTTTTTTGCATATTGAAATATATAGGCTTTGCATTTGTTTTTGATAAGTAATAATAAAGGAAACCAGCTAAAATCATTTGTCACACTTATTAACATTGTTAGAATATTTTTGAACCGAGAAGTAGCAGTTAACTAGGGTTACCATATTTCCAGTTCCAAATGAGGGGACACCTGTCTGGGCAGGCAGAGAGCCCTCACTTCCAACCTGGAGCCCCCCTGGCACTGCCAGAGTCCTGCACTTACTCCTGACCCATAGCCTCCCACCTCCACTGGTGTGCCCTCACTGCCAACCCACAACCCCCTTCTATGCTGTTGCCTCTCCCAACCCACACTCCCCTTTCCTCGGGCCATGCTTGTGCCCCTCATTCCCAGCATGCAGCACCCCCCCAGCCCTGCTGGTGCCTCTCACTCCTGATCTGCAAACCCCCTATCGCTGCTGGTGCCCTGCACTTCTGACCCGCAGCCCCCCGCCCCACCAGTACCCCTCACTCCTGACCCACACCCCTTGCTCCTCCCCCACATACACCCATCCACTCCACACCCCTGCTCACACACACACATGAGCACAGGCTCCCCTCTCCCCTGGACAGTCTTTAAGCCCTGGCTCTCCAACTCCTGCCCCCCATGGGCTTACGTGCACCCAGCTGCCGGGGCTGCTCCCACCACTCTACCTGGCTGCATGCTGGCTGTGTCTATGTGCAGGTGTACTTTGGTGCCCCCTGCCTTGAATCACCCCAAGCAGTTCCTTGCAGGCTGGAAGGCTGCCAGCCGGCAGGGGGAAACTTGCAGTTAAGAGGAAAATTTACATTTTTCTGCAGTAGATGGAAAACCTGGATCCCTGATAAACACGCATGCTGCTAGGGCAAACTGGGAAATGCAGCAAAATCTAGGGCAAGCTGGGAAATGCAATTCCACCAGCAAAACCCTGGACATTTGTTCCTATTTTAACAAAACAGTTGGGCAGAGATCAGAGGACTCAAAAAGGAGGACATTTCTGGGAAAATCCAGATGTATGGTAACTCTAATGTTGCGTCTTCACTAGAGTCTATGATCCCTTACAGATTGGTGTAATCTACGAATTAATATGTTGTTTCCCCAGTTATCAAAATCATTTACAAAGATATGAAGCTTAGATTTACCAGGAATGCATGTAATGATCCATTACAAATTTTCATCTTATTTGATAACTTGCCAACTCTTAGTTTCCATTGTTAACCTATTTTGGTATAGGGGGAATGTATATATTTTCCATCTGTTGTGTTAATTGCATTGAAATTCATTGTAAAAGGAGAAAACTTTATTGGGATTCTTAAGGCAGCAACATTTCCTGGTCATAATTGTAACTTCTGGAACAGTTCATAATGAGAATCTTTGTTCTGTAGTTCTGTCTCTGTAATCAAACCAATAATTAATTGAAAAGAAAAAGAGTTCTGGTTAAGTAGTTGAGATATTTTTGTATTTAGTTTTCACCTGCACTTTTTTTTTCTTTTTGGATTCAATGAAATATTTTTTGTCACTTCTTTATGCATCGGTATAATCTATTTTTTTAACTTTCAGAGCATGCCTGTATAGAATGTAAAGCAAGAAAAGATTGCAAAATTTCTCTGTGCAAGGCTTATGGCATAGGTTGGGAAGGCTTGTGGCAGATATTTAAAATGATAAAATAAAAAAAGAATAGAAACACAATAAAAAGCAGTTAACATCCTGATATAGTAACTTTTTTCTTAGCTACTCAAATGGTAACTAAGGGGAAAATTTTACCACTTATGTAAAATCCATTTTGAGGCAAGCCACGTGGAAATCTCCCATCTTCTGCATGCACTTCACATAAAATCAGTATTCATCAGTATGGATCACTTCATGATGTTTGTGTGCTAACGCTGATAATCTTTTGATTGGCACCTATTCAAAGAAGGACCTGGCAAGCAAAAACTTTTTTCTATATTTGTAAATACAGTTAAGATAAATCAAACAATGTTTGGGTTCATGAGCGTTCTCTGATCTGCACAGATGTGAGGAGAGAGAGGAATTTTTTTGAGAGACTGACTTTCAGCTATTTGCTTTAAAGGGTAAAAGAGACAAAGTAAGATGCCTTTTCTCCTTTCAAGTGGGCTCTACTTTATTTGCAATTGGAGAGCAATAAATAAAATCTAGTAGCTTTTCTTCTAGATGAAACCTGCAAAAACAACAACAAGCTTCTAGTAGTTATATATCTGTTACTTCATAGCCACAGTTACAGCTTTTACCTGTTTCATTACAGGGATATTTAAGATTCTGCTGATATAAATTAATTTGTTACAGAGAATCTAACTAAGGCTTACCATTATTAATTGGTTTTCTACAAGAGTGTGTTGCTTATCATCATGTAGCTTATATAAATCTCAAGACAATTCATTTGCTCTGAAAATAACCACCATTGTGTTGTGCTACTTGTGTTTCTTTCTTTTAGTTGTATTACCAATCCATCTCTTTAATAAACCATTAAAATACTTTAAATAGCTGAGCCAATTAAAAATGGAATCATGTTGTGTCAAAAATGCCATCTCCTCTATAATTATCCCAAAGGGGGGCGGAAAAAAGAGAGTAATACATATGGAGAAAAACAACTCTTGTGAAAAGGCTGGGAAAGTCGCTTACAAAACATAATGCAATTAAACAGTTTTTTAAAGGAATACTGAACTTTGGTCATACTATAAACTGATCGTATGCGAAAACCAGTCCAATTTCAAATTCATCATATATCTTAAAAACAAGTTCTCTTACATCTGTTTGTTTGTTAATTTGTTTTTAATGGTGTAAAGTTGTAAACCTAACCAGGGACATCAACATAGCATTGTTACTCAATGAGAATCCCTATTGCATCAAGTGTAGTGGTGGTATTATGAGCAGAGAATAGCTGTTCCCAGTATTGCACTCAGTTTGATAAAGTTTAAGGGATCTAAGACATCTAAATGCTGAGAGTCATTTTGCTATAATCTGTTCCACAATATTACCCAGAAATAGAAGATTAGGTAGTTTGCTGGATTGCCAGTATCAAACTGATAATTTCTTAAGCATAGATTTTGAGACAGAGTCAGCAACTTGCCCTTCGAAAGGGAGACATTGATATTAGCCACCAGTATTTAAATCATTTAATCCTTTTTCATCCCTTTATCAGTCAAAAAGAAATAGATCCAAGTCGCACGTTGTGACCTGAAGGATCAATTATTAACAAAGGACCTCGCTCAAACAGATGGGAAGTAGTCTACTCTCATACCATAGGAAGTAATGGTTTTCCCTTGACACAAGTTAAAATTGGAAATGCCCAGCCTCCAATGTGAATGTAGATGCTAAATCCACAAATGTGACTTATTATTATCAGTTGAGCTGATATCCATCTATGGCAGTTCTGCAAGGATTGTGAAATTCTTTGACTGTTTTAAATGATTTTTCATTGGAGATGTCTGACATCCACATCAAAGCTAGCATGTTGTGTGCCTTCCTTAGCACAAGAAGCACAGTGGGGAGTTGGATACACCAGCACTGCTCCCAAACTTCTGGGATCTCTTAATGTATAATATGAGCATGTTACTTTCAGTTCTATTTTTGTATATTTTTGCTTTTCATATTTCAATGCAAATAACAGCTATATCATTGATT
The DNA here is from genome assembly GCF_052110815.1 of Crocodylus siamensis. NCBI lineage: Eukaryota > Metazoa > Chordata > Crocodylia > Crocodylidae > Crocodylus > Crocodylus siamensis. Next base: position 182,230,291 of record NC_143397.1, read on the forward strand.
CCTCCCCACCACCGCCCAGTGCTCCAGAAGAAGGTGACCTTGTCCTGACTTGAATGATGGACAACTGAAATTTTATTAACTTCAGATCTTGTATTTAGCAGTAGTAATTAAAGTATGGGACTTTGGTGCTTGCACACTAATATCCTGAAGGGAAAAATCAGGAAAGCTGAGTTAACGTTCTTTTATTCCAGTCTGACATTACACACAATTTCTTTTCCTTGTTCAATAATGCTGGGCTGTGAGGATCAATATCTTTGCAGATATCCTGCTTCCATATCCACAGCATGTAATGTTCATGTTCAGCTTTCTTTGCCAGTAGCTACTACAGCAAAATAGGGACCTCCTAAGACTAGCTTCAGAGTGTTTGTGTGACAAATGTAGCCTTTCTTGACCTGGTAGCCAACTGCCCAACTTCCTTTTCTAAAGGTTTCAGAAGGGAGGATAAATACAGTTTTCTCCCTAATGGGTGATGTTCCCATCTTCAACATACTCAGCCCCAGGGAGAGGGGAAGACATGGCCTACCCTGTCCATTCAGCCTGCCTTTACCAGTGCTGCTGGAGACTTATGTAATGATGTGATTGGAGATGACGTGAAGAACTACACCTGAATTCTGTTTTCATCCATATCCTCATCTGTTGAAACCTCTGAACACCAAAACATTTAACATTTACCTTTTCCGCTGCAATCCTGAAGGAGGATCTCCAGGCCTGCTCTGCTGATGAGAGTGAGCATGGACTTCCTGGATGGTGAGAGAGGGGGAGAATCCCGTTCTCCTTTTTGCCACCTGCAACATTTCCTAGTTGTTGGAAGTAATTGCTGCTGTGTACAGGCTGTGGTTCTCTTCTAAGGTACATCATTTAACTTGCTGTCACATTTTATTAACATTGAAAGTGAAGTTTTGCTATACTTCCTATGCTAGGTTCATTGATCCAGCTTACCCCATTGGGCAATCTGGATGTATTTTCTAGTGTACATACTTGGTCCCTGATCCTGTGAAACATACTTAGCACATACATGGCTTTAAACCCCTGAGTTAGTCTTTCTTGAAGTAGATGGATTTCATCATATACTTATAGCTATATATCTATTTTTTATGTATCGTGTTAAGTCTATGTTAGAACAGAGGGCTCTGCCAGTCTGGGCACTTGTACTTGTGACTGGGGTTTAGTCATGTCAATTTAGGGGCTTCTCTCACTCTTACAGCAAGGGGCCTGATCCTTTTTTTTGTTTTTTTTTTGTTTTTTTTTGTTTTTGGTGGAGCCTGCCTGTGGCTGGGGGGGCGGGGGGCAAGCTGCTGGTGGGCCAAGGAGACCCTGAGATCCCAGTGCTTCCCTTTGTGGGGGCAGCATCAACTGGGGCTGCCCGGGTGGGCTGCTAGTGGTTGGGTGTTGCGCCAGTTTGGGCTCAGGGACGAGTTGGATCAGGTTGGGTGCTGCCTCCAAGCAGGGGCAGTGCCTGCCCTCTAGCCACCCACCCAAGCAGCTCTGGGGGGGTGCCACTGCCGCAGAGGGAAAGACCGGGGTCTGCGCAGCCCCTGGGCTGCAGGAGGCCCAGTCCTTCTCTCCATGGCAGCAATGTGCTAGCAAGCCAGGGGCTGCCCCAGCTTGGAGGCAGCACCCTGCCAGATCCAAATCTTCCCCAAGCCCACCCTCTGGAAACCCACTGGGCACTGCTCCCTGGGCAGGCTTGGGGAAGAGTTGGATCCAGCTGGGTGCTGCCTCCAAGCTGGGACAGCACCCTGCCTGGGGTGCAGTGCCACTGCAGAGGGAAGGACTGGGCTCTCCTGAAGTTCAGGGGATGCGTGACCTGGTGGCAGCTTGCGTGGGCAGGCTCTGCTGCGGGGGGAGAAAGTAGTGAGGAGCCTGAGTTTCTTTTGCAGAGCCTGCCTGCTTGTCCTGCAGCTGGGGGCAAGTTGCTGGCAGGCCTGGAGCTGCAGGGGGCCCTGGTCCTTCCCTCTGTGGCAGTGATAACTCCTGGGGCCACCTGGGTGGGTGGCTGGCGAATGGGTGGGTGCTGCCCCAGCTCGGAGGCATCACCCAGCCCAGTCCAGCTTTTCTCTGAACCTGAGCTGGGGCAGCGTCTGGCCTGCTTGCAGCCTGCCTGGGGAGCCCCAGGGGGCACCGCCCCCCATGCATGGAAGGACCGGGGTTGCCCACAGCTCAGGAGCTGCTTGGCCGGCCTGCAGCTTGCCCTCAGCCGTGGGAGACATGAGTAGAATCCACCGGGAGGGGGCGGCATTGGGCCCCTCACTGCTTCTGCCTTCAGCCTGCCTCTCCTGTGGTGGGGGGTTGGAGGGCGAGTTGTCAAAGGGCTGCAGCATTACAAATAGCCATGTTGCAAGCTAAACTACATGTGGATGTGGTTTTGTTTGCAACATAAACTCATTTAAATTGTAAAAAAATAAAGAACCCCCCCCCTTTTTTAAAGAATCTTATGAATTATATATTTGACATAGATGCATATTGAGCAACCTTTGATGCAAGTGTACATATATAGGTGCAGTCTACAGAAGTGCATGCAGGATCAGGGTTTTAATTTTACCATAAATAATATAAAAATTAAATAGATCCTTACTAACGTATATACAGTATAATGGTTACCCTATAATGGCATTCCTTTAAAAGGACTATTTAGAAACTGAACCTAAAGACAATAACAAATGAAGTCTTAATTCCTGGATCAGAGTTGAGGTTGTGTTAGGACCAAATTTACTTTTTATGTGTCTTGGTCCCATTTAAATCAATGAGACTTGATTGTTGTTGACATGTAAGCTCACGATTTCTCTCCATATGAAGAATATGCTTTTAAATTATGATGGCAGTTTGAGATTTATTATGTGTTTAACTATTCATTTCTTTCCTATTCAGCGCTTACATCTAGCAAATGATGTGATGGATAACACTGTTGTCACTTAAGAGTCTTAACTGGTTATGTAAGGAAGTTTCAAAATTGCCTTGACTTTAGTTTAATGCAGATGTTAAACTAAGCACTTAAATCTGCTGATCCTAGAATTAATAAACCACTCTAGGTCAGAAAAGAACAAAGAAGGGCTCATGATAACATAAAATGCAGTTGCAATATCTGCAGCTGGGCTAAAGTAAAACATGAAGATTAAATAATCTGCCTAGTGCTTTCACAGAGTGAAAGAAAGAGGCTTCTGTAATGGAACACAGCCAAGTATAACTCTTTCAAAATAGTAGTTAGCTGTGCATATTCCAAAACAAGCAACATAGCTTCTATATTTAAAATGTGTTTTTGCCCAAAAGGCAATCTTAGCTTGAGTGAATATACTAGGCCATGTATTACTTGATTTCTTTTACCCTTAATTATGCAGTATATGCTGAAATGGCATACTACATATTTCTTTTAGTCTTTCCTTGTTGTTAGTAAAATAACAAGACTTGTAAACAAAAACATTGTAAAGACATGCTTGATTGTTAGGCTGCAAAACCTTAGCAGTTATATGTATTTGAATATATTGTTGTTATAGTTTAATCTGATACAAGGTTCCATATTAGGATTTTTTTAAGGATAGATGCCTCTTGCATAATAATTTCATTTTTCTACATGTCATAGAGTTATGAATTAAGGATGGAGAGAGTAAATTATTCCATAAATATAGCTGGATTGGGAGAGTCCTATTACAGAGGAAGGGAGGTTGTTTCTACTTTCTAATCTAATACATCACAAAATAGGATTTTTCTATATAACATTATTTTAAAGTAATTATACTTATTGTGTAAATATTAAATGAGCATGCAGACTTAGGGTATCTTCCTATATATTTTGTATTCTTTTCCCCCTAGCATGTAAAAATGTTGATTATGTTTTAGAAATAAATATGACACTATGAAGAAGTAGTAACTTGATATTCAGTGGCAAAGTTCAAAATCATTGCTCACTCGAAACAAACAAGTTAACTGAAAATAAAAGGTTCAGCAGGATAATTTTTTTTAAAGGGCTAAACCAAGGAAAAAGCTATTTCCCATCTCTTTTAAAGGTAGAATAAAAAATATTGTCTTTGCAAAGGCTTTGAACAGAAGTAAGGGAAACAATAAGACCTAGCTAATCTTTTTAGTTTTAGCTAGTTGATTCAATATTACTTTTGAATGCTGGAGTACTTTGACGTAACAAGTTAGCTGGTTTCTAAATGACTTGTGTAAACCTGCTGCATTGATATCTATTTTTTTTGTTCCCCATCATAACATTTTTTTATGTTGTTGCAGGTTTGGGGATTTTGTTTTTCCTTCTATTATTATTATTGCTGTGCATCCCATTGCTATGCATCTCACTATGGTGTTTATCCTCCTGGCCAAGACAGTTGAATGGGATTTCTTTCAGAGTGTATCAGTGACGTATTTAATATGTCGGTCACTAATGGTATTTAGGAATATGGAACTGAAAGGGACCCACCTGAGTTGCTGAGAACAGCTCCCTGTAATCTTGGCCAACTATATTATAGACATTAAGCCCAGAAGAACGTACAAGCACATCCACCCTATCCTCCTTGCCCTAGATACTACAGCCACAAAGCACCCCATCACAATAAATGTAGGATCTTTGCTAAAAAAATAAATAAATAAATAAAATTATACCATGCCACAGAAAGAAAGCAAGAGAGACCAGGGGTGGCATCAGTGCTTTGGGCCCATCCAGTGTCAGGAAATTCATTAGATAAAGTGTATCCAGGTCATCCTAGGAAGTGAGTCTTGCCCCCATGCATCAGAGAAAAGCAGCTCCTCTCCATTGGTCTTTGCCGTTCTAATGTAAGGGAATATTCTTTCCTGACTCCTGCTTTAAGTGCGAGAGCGAGATCACACCAGCCAGGTATCTTTGGAGCTTCTCAGTAAGAGTAGCAGGCAGAACCAGTGAACCCTAGCCAATCTTTGAAGCATCAGACTAAAGCCAGCCTGTCCCCCACAAGCCAAGCTACACTTTCAGGGGAGAAAGAAATTTTCCAAGATGCTACAGATTATCAGCAGAAGCTCTGAAGCGTGAGATTAATTAAATACAATATAAATACAGTGCAAGATGTATCCCAGACACTCTGAAAGCTCAAGAGGAAGGAGGATTAACAAAAGAAGGAAACCTCATCTAGACAGGGGCTGTTACAGATACCCAGCCCAGCCCTCTTCACTTGCACACAAACTGCAGAATTTCCTGCAATCTAAACTAACAGTATCCTTGGAGAGGCATTGAATTTGTCTCAAGAGCACTGAGGTATTGCCATCCTACCACTGCTATGACAAAAACTGCTATAATGCTCAACCTCCCCCTACTGCCAGGAAGCCACATGTCACCTCAAGACTATTTTCTCTAGTATCAGCATCTGCTATTATATCCTTCCTGCACTATGAGGAAAGTCAAGAAGCGCCACATGCAAACAGCTTGCAAATAACCATCAGATTTTCTTTCAACCCCTGTAGCTTTATGTCATTGAACACTCAGATCACCTTAGATCTAAAAACAAAACAGAAAATTGGAGCACATTCGGAAAAGTCTGCAAATGTTTAATAAATTGCTTTGTGTGAAGGAGGAAGAAAAACACTTTAATAGGAGCAAATTTAATTTGTATTTTCCTTGTTTCTCCTCCCCCACACCTTCCTCCACTGTCCGAGTTGCTTGGTGCATATGTTTTTTGTTACTAATGGCATTACCATGAAAGTATCCTTGTTCCTTAGTTTGCATGTTTCTACTGATATTTTTTTTTTCTTCTCATTTGAAATCCATCTTCTCTTCTTGGCTTTGTCTTTGCTGTGACTTCAGAAACAGCATTTGAGGAATAAAGTACAGAATAGATGAACTGCTGAAGAACAAAGATCCTATTTGTGCTGTTGTTTGTACAGAGGAAAGGGTGGCATCAGGTGAGGGGAATTCAGTCACTGGGGTCAGAATTGTTTCCAAACAGAATGTATTTCAAAATTTTTAATGGTCTTCAACAGTATTTTTAAAACGAACAAAACCATATATCTACTGCTGTAAGGGGAACTGTGCTAGACTGCTGCTAGCAGCAAGGTCCAGTTTAAGTGGATGAAGAAGCTATTCAGACATTGTTTGGGTTTCCATTTAGGCAAGGCCTAAGAAATCGCCTTTTGCCAAGTAAAGCAGTAACTTTTTCACATTATTGTAATACCTCTGATTTCTTGATACTGGATGTATGTGGTGTGGAAGAAGTTGAATTATGCTTGCAATGTCTAAGCAGGTGGGGAATGGGGAGAGACCAGGCACCAGTTTGGGCATCAAGTTTGGGGATGGTGTGGAAAGATAGGTGCTGTTGTGTTGCTGGCCCCTGTGCTGGTACTGTGGCTCAGGTGCAGCAGTGCCCAGGTATGCCTCTGGGAATATGATTGAAAGAAAAATTTCTTTAGAAATTTAAAGTGGGAATCACAAATTGTCTTACCAGTTCAGAAGCATATGTTTGAAATGTCATTGATATAACAGGTTCAAATATGCCAGTGTCTGGCACTCGTCAGTTTTAAAAGACAAGATTGAAATAATAAAACAAACTATTTGGGATCAGCTAAATATATTGAAATTTGATGCCGTGGAATCAGCACCGTTATTTTTTGTACAGTGCATTTAAAGTGGCCTTATCAGCATAATTCAGTTTTTGTATAAAATAATCTTTCCATTAATAAAGCCATCAATCTTATATCACAATCTAGTGATCAGACTGATAATTACTTACTCAAGGTTTACAAACTTTTGAGAAGAGAAAATTCTTCTATCATACAACATCTTCACACTAAACATTTTCTAATTATAGTATTGCACCAAATAGTGTTCTTGGAATAATTTAAAAATGGCTAGATACTGGAACAACTTCACAACACTTTCTTTTCCTTTTCCTGAAATACTTTTATCTTTCTAATCTAATTACATAAATTAGGAATGCGTACAGAGTTTTTGGGCTGCAGATAAGAGTGAAGAGAACTGATTTATACTTTTCCACTTACAGGAATTTCTCATCTCCCTGATCTAATTTACTTATGTGTTGCATTTGTCTTGGCAGTTGTTCTGAATTGAAAAAAATTTTTTTTAGAGAAGTCATAAAAAGGGGGATGTGTCAAAATCTCTAGAGCTGTAAAAAGGTACAACTCCAATAATTTAAGCCTTTTGAACACACAACAGACTTTACTGGTGTAGCTTCATTGGTCATACGTGAGCTGAGGTATGATTTGTGACTGACATAGTGGTCCTGAGAAAAGTGTCTAGATAGGGCTGCAAGCAGGACTAGACAAGCTACATCAGCAAAACCACAAAAGAATAAGCTCTCATGGTAGGAACAGGGGTGGAGGTGTAATATACCATTGTAAGCTATAGCTCCAAAACCTTCAAAGGGTAGATGGCCTGTACTGGACTTGTGTGGATTTTCACTGCCAGATAAATTTGTCCTTTTCTGTATGTGTGACAGTAGCCATTTTCAGAGATGAAATGGGCTCCCTCTATGGAAAACCAAACACAAAAATTCCTGCTGCTGTTATGTACCAAAGTTGGTCAGCCTACTGCTAAAATTCAGCTCCTTGTGGATCTCTATGAAGAACACAGTTCTTTTTGTAATCTCTGATAATATTTTTTTCTTAGTCTTCCTTTTTGGCTAGCTAATTTAATGTTGTCTGGTGTCTGCATGCGCACACATGCACAATTAGAGAAAGAAAAGGTCACTGTGTACCATTTCCAAAAACAATTCAAAGAAGTTTGTGTGGTAGGAGTAACTCACATAACCAAATTAAACAAGAATTTTGGGATAACTTTTCAGAGCTCCCTGTGGGATGATTTGCATTCTGGAGAAAGAAGAGTATTAAAGTAATGCTAACTATATATTGTTCAATGTGGTTATTTTACTTTCAAACTTTCGTTAAGAAAAATTATATGCAAGTGATATTCAGTGCAAGGATGAGATCTGGAGAAATGAATTTTTTATTTCCCACCCTTATAGATGGCAGTACTTAGATTGAAATGAATATGTTTCTGGTTTTGCCCAGTAGCTGTTTCACATTTTAAACAAATATATTTTAAAACTGCAAACCTGTGAATTTGATTCTAAAATAAGACATAAGTAACTCTCAAAACTATAATTTCTCAAGTAAAAAGAATTGTTTTATTGGTCCTGAGGGAAACCTCCTTTTGTGACTTTTACCTCTTCTCCCTTCTCTGTGGCAGGAATTCATCAATTGATTTTTCCATTACATTTTGTCTTTCTTACTGGCCCTGAACACTGGAGCAAAAATCAAATGCTTGATTTGCTAATAAGCGAACTCAGTTGAAGTTATTAATTAGCCCAATTATAATTGAAACAGAAAAGTGAAATCATAACTTCTTGTCTTATAAAGGAAATAGCCATTACCATCACAAAGTCCTTATACTGTTTTACTAACTTAAGTATTTGCTGCCAAAATAAAGCTAATACCTGGTCTTGATTTAATATAAATAAGAAGAAAGTCTTATGTCTTGCATCACCTTAGGTAATGATTGTTCTGATCACCTTTAACATATGCTGAATTTTTTCTTGTTCAGTGTCTCTTTTAAAACAAAAATGTTTTAGTGTTAATTTCAAAAGGCTTTTAAACAAATTTTGCCAGTGGGTGCATCTATTTGTGCACTAATGAGCTTTTCTTAATGCATGTTGAATTTAGCACCTGCAATGTGAAGTACTAAATTAATGGTCATTAGGTTGTGCTAACACGCAGAGGCACACGTGCACATTTTTAAGTGATGCTTAATGTGCAGTAGCTTATTTTACTGCGCATTAGTATAATAGCACTTTTTATGTGCCACGTTAATGTGCATTAATAAAGGCTACTGCACATTAAAGTGCACATGTAGATGCACCTTTATTTCATAAATGTGCATTTTAAGAATATTTTTTACTTATTTACTGCCTTTGGATTATTTCTGTATTCCATTTAATATATCTAGTGTAAGCAAAGAGAGGTTATAGCTGGTGTTAGTCTGAAGTCAGGCAGAGGGTGGAGCAGAAGAGCACTTTGCAGACTGAATCAGACTGAATCTGTGATTCAGTTGCTCTGTAAGGTGCACCTCTGCCCTGCCTAAGATAAGGGAAAAGATTCCTCAGAATGAAAATGAGTTTACAATGTGTCTCATCTTTAGGAGGTTTTTCCTTGGTACCCCTTAAATGTTATTGAATAACATACTGCATAAAAATATTTTGTAAACTCTATTCTTATTTCCTGTGTGGTTAAGACATACTTGTTGCCATCTGTGAATGTTATTTAAAGATGTATCCTGATGCTGCATGTTTGAGAACCTTTCAACATTAAAAAATATGCAGTATAATTTATTAAGCAGTGTCCGACAAAGGGATACTGATGATCAGTAAAAAGTAAATAAAAACCAAAGATTTGTAAATGTTAGTAAAACATATAATCTTTTCTGTCTATACAAAATCCTATCACGACATTTGAATCTTATATATTTGCATATTCTTCTTAATTTAGCCACCCACATTATTGTTGGCATCCTGTTGAAAAGCAAAAGAAATTTTGTTCCTACTGTATTTCCATATGAAAAGGTTGTTCTTTGTTCAGAGAAATAGCTTCACATTTTAGGCTATAGGTTGATATCAACCATGCTTGGTGATCAAGCTGGTATGGCTTTTTTGTTGGGGGAGGAGGGAGGTGGGTTTTTTTTCATTTTTGATCAATAAAGGCAAAGAAAGGGAGGTCAAAGAAATGAGTTGTGCTCTTGGAGTACAAGATGGTGATGCTCTTCAGTTTCAGTTCCAGCAGCAGTGAGGGAGTCACTTCATGTCTCCTCATAATCTACTGAACTCCTTCTAAATTCTTCATTCCACAGGTGTTAACAACCCTCTCTTCTTTTTAATGGTTCCATCAATCAGGGTCTTAGCAGGTAGATTATAATGAGCCATGAAGTCAATGTCTGTGTTTAGTTCCTGATTTTTAGTGTCCAGTAAGCTTGCAAGTGTTTTGTTCCAGAGCTATCTTTTGAAAGTGCTTTGTAAATTTCCCTTGAGTACAAGGATTGTGCGGTCAGAAAGGGAGTGCTAGTTCTGTGAAGAGTCCTTCCACCCATGTTTGTGTGCAACTGTGGTTTATCTTTTTTTCTGTCATTGTTAATTCTAGTGCGTAGTTACTAGTAGCTGCTTATATAACAGTATAGCTTCAACAGAAAATTCAGGTGTAGTTCTAAACTAGAGACTGAATTGAGCAGTTGCAGGTGTATACCTTTTAACCAAAGGAGGCAACACTGTTGTAGACTGTGAGCTAATCAAGATACTTGCCCTTCCCATAGTCATCTGTCTTTCCCCAGTTCAGGTTCAGGCTGCAGCTCTTTATTCATGAATAATTTTACTCAGATACAGTCTCTACTCCTCCAAACATTTCTGCCCGGGCATATGCATTGAAGTTTTGGGTGGTCTTCATGCATACACTATGATCCAGGAGGATCAACGGTTGCCACTTACTCAGATGCAGAGCCATTGTAATAGTGTTTTAACTGTATATATTGTATGTTCTATGCAGCTGTATGTTGTATGATTTTATATCAACTGCATGTTGAGATTTGTCATCTCACCATATAATTTAGTATAGTTTCCTATTACTGTTTGTTGGGTGTGTCCCTCAGAGAAGAGCTCATAATTTTTGTTCACTCTCTCACCTCTAAGAGTATTGCTGAATGCTACAGAGATGTCCAGGATGTTGAAACTAAATGTCTCCTCTCAATCCATTACTAGTAGAAGCATCAGTAGTGCTACTAAATCGGCTTTGGTTCCTCATATTTGCCTGAATCCAGAATGAACTGAAATTAGAATGCTAGTTTCAGTTGTAAAGTCTGCACTTAGTTTTCGGCTAGCTTTTCTGAGCAACTCTTCAGGAATGAATAGAAGAGCCACCCGTATGATCAGTCTTGCAAGGCATCCATATGAGGAAAGACTGGGGGACTTGGGCCTCTTTAGCCTAAAAAAGAGACGGCTGAGAGGGAACTTGGTAGCAGCTTATCGGCTGAGAGGGAACTTGGTAGCAGCTTATCGCCAGTGGAATACATCAAGGGCTTGGCGAACAACTGTTCACCAGGGCACCCTTGGGAAAAACCAGGAGTAGTGGCTGCGTATTCCTGGACAACTGGTTTAGGTTTACCTCTAGGAAAAACTTCTTCACAGTCAGGGTTTCCAGAGTGTGGAATAAACTTCCTCCAGAGGTGGTGCAGTCACCTACCCTGGAGATCTTCAAGAGGAGACTGGATGATCACCTTGCTGGGGTCACCTGACCCCAGTTGTCTTTCCTGCCTAGTGCAGAGGGGCTGGACTCGATGATCTTGCAAGGTCCCTTCCAGCCCCTCACAATCTATGAAACTGTGAATGGAGGTTTGACAGCCTGGGGTTTTTAGCTAGAACTGTTGCTTCCAAGGTTAACTGCTTCAGTATCATTCAGGCTACTTTATGTTTGAAAGAAGAGGGAAAATTCTTTTTCTTAATGGTGTATTGGTTATTTCAGTTAACTTGTATGACCCTCTCTCACAAGCTAGGAAGGACAAGGATTGAATTCATGTATCTTGGGTATAAGAACTTCTTGGTGAGTTAATATACTATGTTCAGATGGAATGTGTTTGTGCTCTATGAGATGTCCCCAAAGTCAAAGAAATTAATATATAGTTCTTTTCAGTGCTTGGACCTCAGATTTTTTGCTTGTGCTAGGTAACTAGATTTAATGAGTTTGTCACTTTGTATAGCTCCTTTGGGTGGAATTGGGCAGTTTCAATGTATACTGATAAAAAAAAAAAGGCTTTCTTGGTCTGTAATACAGCTCCAGAATAGACTTTAAGGAATTTATTACATCCTGTCTATATCAACCTTTGCTTTACAGCTCCTTGAGTTTCTCTCCTCCTTTCATCTGACACTGTATGTCAGAAAGTGAAGAAAATGTGTGGGTATCAGGCAGTGGGGGATGGAGGGGCCTTTTGTGTGTCTTTGTGTCAGTGGTTTACCAAGTCTTGACTTCTCAGCCTCTGGGAGGAGTTGTCCTTTAGCTTGAAACTTGGAGACCAGAAGTCTTTGTGGTTGATACAGGCTCTTGCTAATGTTTCTTGCTCCCTGATGGGGTCCTTCATGAGGTGATGTTGGTTTGAGAGGGTGGCTGTGTTTGACGTCCTTGGTCTTGACATCTAGGCTGAAAACCAGGTATATGGGTAGGATCAGAAATAAACTGTAAAAGTCCTGGGGTGGGGCAAATTAGGAGGTAATTTAGGGACAATTTATGGCTTGGTTGATAAATGAGTTAATATCTCCCAAGTTGACAAATTAAGGGTACTTCATATCACCAGCAAATATTTTATTGATCCTTTAATCTTGGATGACCTATAAATGTTCATAAAATTGGGGTTAGTTTTGAAAGATGGATAAAAATAAAAATAAAAAACAAGTTTTTTGATCTAGTTTAAATGCAGTAGCCTTTTAAAAAATAAGTGGATTTAAAATGAAGTATAAAATTGTGACAATTCATAGATGCTAGGGTCAGAAGGGACCTTGATAAGCTCTAAACTTTAGTATCATCTATGTTGTTGTAGAGATTAATAATATTCAAACAATACACATGTGCTGCAGAAGTTTTAAAGACCTGACCAGTCACTAGTTAAGCATGAAATTCATATTCAGTAGTGCCTCAGTTATAGATGCAGAGCAGGCTACTGTCTATATCGATATACCATAGTCTGTATGAGTTAAAGCACTACTTATTATTATTATTATCACCAGTTTGCTTATATTTGGGGGTAACTCCCCCTCCCAAAAAATCCATGAAAACTGTTAAAAGAATATGTTATGTAAGTTATTCATATGTCATAGCATCTGCAATACCTACATCATGAAGTTGTGCCTCCTGCTACATTTACTTGCTTAATCTGAAGCTTTTCATTAGTGGCAAATGGTATTAAAGCACTTTTCCCTTCAGGGAGCATTATAAGTGTAGCTGCTAAATGATGGTGGTAGACAAGCAAAGGTGTTTAACAAAGGTGTTAAAATCTGACTTTTTAGTAAATGTGCTTGCAAACAAGATTCTGTTGCTTTGCCCCAGTATTTTGAGGGTTCAGGGTCTGTCCATAAGAAGCACACTTACGTAGAATTTTTGCTTAGTTTAAAATGTGTGCCTCTTTTTAAGGTTGTTGCCTAATCCTTGAGGAAAGGAGGGGCAGTAACTTATGCTGAATACTATGGGATAGGGGTATGATACAAAGTTCCTTGAAATCAATAATAATCTTTCCGTTGAGCTCATCACACTTTGGATCAGATGTTGTGGGCATGTCTACCCGAGACTATATCGATGCACTCCCTCGCTATAGCGCGTCACTACAGTGATGCAGTAGCTAAAAATAACCTTGTTAAAGGTATAACAATGGCCGTTACTGTGCTGTCATTAGATGACGGTGCAGTAACAGTGGCGCTGTAGGAGCAGTTGTAGATGTGTCTTGTGTGTATTACGTTACAATGGGCAAGCAACACATTTACTTAAAGCTGTTCCCATCATGTCTGGCTGCTGTATGTATTGAAAAATATTGGTACGTTTCTACCATTCTTAATCCTGTACAGAATTTAAGTCCTACTAGGATGTGACTTTGTATTGGTTCTAGGAATTGGGCTATATAGCTTCTCACTTGTTGACTGTGGCAGCTGTCAAAGTTGTTGCTGCTTGTGGCTAATTTGTGGGCTGTGTAAAAGGAGTAGGTGATTTATTTATTTTCTTGGTACCATTTACAGTAGTCAGATGACCACATTACAAAAATCACTATCATCTTTGGAACAAATTGGTATCTTGCTACCTAGGCGAAGAGAAGTAAACAATGAACGTGGAGGCTGAATTACTTCACTTCTAGTGAGTGGTTTTCAGGCATCTGGAGTTGAGTGTCCTTAACTGTGCAGTGTAGGGAAGCTTTTGCTGTCTGCTGTTCTGTAGTTGTATGGTGAGTCAATCCATTTTCCCTTTTCAAAACAATATACTTTGGTGAGTTTAAAAATTTTCACCTTGGAATCGTTCTAGCAGAGACTGTTAGAATTAAAGAAGCTATAAATTATTTAAAGGTTCTAATTTATTTACAGATGGGGTTTAATAAGACTAGCATAAAACTAAGGGGGATTTTTTTCCTCAATTGATTTTGTAAAAATTCTTCTCAGTTCTCTTTAGACGTTTCTGTGGAGCATAGCTGATAATAGTAGTCTGATTTCTCCTGGTCTGCTGAGGTTAATTCCTACTGCAGAGCCAGCAGAGGGAGCTCAAATTCACAAAATACAAATTTTTTTGAAGGGGGTAAAGGGGGAAAGGGTGGAAGGGAAGCTGGCTTCTGTGGTATATTGAAATTTGAGTTTTATAATGAGAAGGAAGATGGCATACAGAATTATAACATTATAACACATATGGGAAATAACCAAATTTTAGACCCTGAAGTACTATTTATATTGTCAAAAAGTCTTGACACCTTTCTGTATTGAAAGACTAACCAGTTTATTGTTTCTCTTTCTTATTTCACACCTGGTTGTTCCGTGCCTCCTTATCATCATTGCAGAAAGTAAGTATCTTTAAAAATATTTCATAATTTTGAATTTTTTTCTAAAAGTATGTTGGTTGAGAAGAATGTGTACACAAGTGAACTGATATTTTTTTGGGGGGGGAGCAGCCAATAACCTTAAAACCATATTAATGCAAAGGAGAGTGTATTTTTTGTAATGGCAAAATTTTTAAAAACCATTTCATCAGAAAAATTGTATATAGAACAATATCTGTTTTTAAAGGTGGAAAATCTAAAATACTTTTCACATATGCTGATTTGCAGCATCAAAACAAAACAGTATTTAAAGGTTATGTACATTTAAAACGTGCTGTGGTTCTGAAGAGCCATAGGTCCTATATAAAATAGAATTGACTCAATTTAAGATAGTCTAAGAACTTTACATCAAATTGTCCTTCCCTTTTGATGCTCAAAGAATAAAATAAGGGCAACTGAAGTCAAGGAAAGAAAATGTTTAAAAAAAATCCTATATAACATTTTATAAAAAACATTGGGCGTTTACGATGGGGGGAAAAACAGAAATCTTCACTGAAAATAAAAAACAATAAAAAACAGGTGTGCTCTTGAACTGACTAACCTGAATTAAGTAATGTTCAAGACAAAGCAACTTTGGGTTTAAGCTGTGAGTTAACAGCTCAAGTTCAGGGTTCAAGCTTGATCTACTAACCAGTGTTAAGACCCAAATTGCCTTTTCTTTGTTTCTGTTTTAATATCGAGTTACTTAACTCAGATAACTCAGATTAAGGCCACATCTTCTTATTAACTTGCACTAAAAGGCTTCACCTTGAGTGATCACCACTTGTGATCTCTTGTGGTGTTCTGCTGAAGGGGAGAATATGGTATTTTTTCAGCAAATTCTGCAAGAATTGCTGAAGTTAGCACCTCAGATATATGTATGAAACATGTATAACAGTACTTACAATGCTGCTTGGCTCAGTAGCTGACATGGATTCCTTTATAACTCTGAGAGTAGTTGCTATTGTCTACTTGCCAACTGGCTTGAATTTGAAGATTATGATACCCTCTGTGAGAGCAGTACTGGTGATGGAATATAGCCAGATCCTTTATTTTGAGTTCATGTATCTTGTAGCATTTTAATTGCCTAATGATGAGATGCCTAAAAACAAATGTTGTGACCACACTTTCTCCAGATGGACTTAAAAAATACAGAAAAAGCCAAGCTTAAATATATAGACGCATACAATTCTGTTTCTTGTTTTTTCATTAATTGAATTCAGTTTCCTTTGTGCTGTCATCTTCCTGCCGTCTTGAAGAAGCTCTTAATTTCTGACAGCATTTTCCTAAGTAGAAACACCAAGAATCAGACACCATTATCAGTGTCTTCAAGTTAGAGATTCTCTCTGAAAAATGTAACTAGAAAAAAATCAGCTTGTCTTGCTCTGTTAAATAACATGTACAAACAATATATCAAACATTTATTCAATGACAGATATTCTAAATATGCACACCTTATTTAAAGTGTGTCCTAATTAACTTCTAAACAAACAAACAAGTCCTTTTTGGGTTTTCTGCTTTACTGCTAGTATAATTGTGTTTGTAATCTTTTTATATTCCTAGTCCGGTTACAGTAATACGTCAAAAACGGATATGGAATTAGTTTTATGTACTGGGAAAAATAAAATTTGTTTTTTTAAGAATAGATTAGTAAAATGTCATAATATTTTTAAAGTTACCATTTAATATCTGACATGACAGTCTCTAAGCAACATCTTTAACTGTATTATTGGCTTTTAATAAAGAATGACTATGTAAGCTAAATGTCAGTGTGATAAAAGTGGATATTATAGTAATGTGGTACATTAAGTAACCAGTAATAAATTCTTAAGGTATCCTCAAGACAGGAAACACTGAATAATGTATTTTTATCTAATTTTTTACTGGAACACCATATTAGCACACTATCCATCTTCCCACAAAGTGAATTTACATGCAGCAAGGACAGTTTCTGCTGTCATTCTACCATTAAACTCCATAGAAACTGTTTTCATCAGAGGACAGAATTTAGTTCCTGTCAGGGCAGTACGCCAGATTTTTTCAGCCAATCAGTTTTGAATTGGGATCAAAATGATTTAGAATTGTAATGGACTTCTGAACTATAATTCCTGTATTTTTTTTATATTGCCTAGTGAAGAAGGTTAGGTTCCAGTGGGCTTTAAAGCTCATGCTGTGACTTTTACCAAAGTATAGCCTTGATCCTGTAAACACATACATGCACTTTATACACAAGTGTTATTCCACTTAACTAATTCTATCCACCTGGATAAAATGAAGCATGTGTTTGTGTTTGCAGGATAAAGGTCTGTGTGAAGAAGCACAGTCACAAATGCAGTCTCTGAGCACAGTATGTACAACAGCATATGTGGGGAAAATAGATATAATGATAATGCAACTGTCAACCCTGTAGTTAAATTTAATTGTTACATTAATATAGAACAGGGCAAGTTTTGGAATGCCTATGGTCCCACAGCATAACCCCCAATCAGCTCTTCATGATAATTTAAATTCTTCTATGATGAAAATGCTTACTTTGTTTTTCTGATTCTCATACAAACTGATCTTATGTGTACATTAAGTAAAGGTATTTGTAAATATTTAACTTTTGTCTGAAAATATATTGAGTGTATTGCAATTAAGCTATTTAAAAAGGTACTTGGAATGCATTCCAGCACCGTGTTAAATTCTTGGCTGATTTGAATAGGTCAGTCTCCTAATCTTTAAAAAGATTCTAATTGGAGGAAAATGCTGTTGCCTGAAAGGTCTAAAATATATGCGTGTGTATATATAGTAACTTCTGTTCGCCAGGTCAGGAGAATGCTGCCCGTGGTAACTATATTGCTTGTAATTTTAAATGTGTTCTTCCTGGGCTCTTTTTATTATTATTCTTTTGTTGCTTTTCATCCTATGGGATACAGCTGCCCTTGAACTTGGTGCTGTTTTGATCATTCATGTGCAGCAGCCACATTGTCTGTAACATTTTTAAAATGAGGCTTATGGTGTTATTTATGAAGTAATTTCACATAAATATTTGGACTTTGGTTCCTTTACAATGTGGAGCTGGTTGCTCTATGAAGAAAATCATAATTATAATTTGCAGACTTTTTGCCTGAAGCCTTGGGGACAGATGCATATGATTAAGTTTGAAACTGGCCTGTTATTGTAATGTAGATGTTTTCAGGGTTGGGAGAATTTTAAAAAAAGCAAGGCAAGCATGAGTTTAAAAAATAGACAGAGGGAATACTTTTGCAAAAGGCACTCGATCTCAGACTGCTTTATTTTTGCACATTTTTATTTTTCAGTGGAACCTCTCCATTAGCTTGTCTGAATGCAATGCTTCATACTAACACTCGTGTAGGTGATGGAACATTCTTCAAAATCCCTGGGAAGTCGGGACTGTATGCTCTCAAAGTAAGTTGAATTTTGTATATAGAAAGTACATAGTGCTATTAATCCACTTTATGAATGTCTCAATAGATATAAAGGTAAACAGATTAGATTCTTTGGGGAGGAAATGACTTGAAAGTCCTCCTAAGTGCTTTCAGATGTCTTATAAAAGGATTTATAATGAAAGCAAACACTGAACGTTTTATCTTAGAAAGAATATACATGTTCTTGAATTTGGCATATGGTAAAAAAAAACATGTTTTAGTTTAGCTAAAATGCTGCTTTTTCTCAGTTGTTAACAGAAAGGCCTTTGTTTTGTAAGCAGGGAGCTCAAGAGGATCGCTGACTTTCTCATTAAGTAATTGTATTAATGTTTTGTTTTGGGGGTTTTCTTTTTGAACAGTAGAGGAATGTTTCCAAGTTCTGTATAAATAGCTTTTAAGTTATAGGTCATAATACTGGTTTTAATTGGAAATATAATTACAGCAATGAAATCCCTACTGATTTGATATTAATGTTTTCCCCCCACCGTGTGTGTGTGTGAGTGATTTTGTGCTGGGAGAAAATTTCCTGGCTGATATATGATCAAACTTCAGTGGCTTCATATTGGAACAAGGGAGGGTAAAATGCAGGCAAGAAAACATAATGTTGAGAATACATGTTCTACAGACTAGATTTGGTTTCTTGAAATTTCATAGGAAATCTTTTAATATTAATAGTGGACAAATTGTGTTTTGGATTATACTTAGAAACAACAAACGCAGTATACTTAATCTTGGTCCTAAGAACTAAAGGGGTATATTTTTGATTTAGCTAATGAATTTCAGAAGCACCATTTTCTCATTTACTAAACCAAGTGTTTTTTTTGTTTTATTTAAAGTCTGAAGACATCTTTGGCTAAAATCCAGGTATTCTCAATTATTCCCATGGCTTATGAGTTTCAGGTTGTTACAGCTATTGGAATTCAGGAAACAGACAAACATTAAAGGATTTGTGTTTCTCCTCCCTCACTAAGGATATGTTACAATTTTTAAAAGCCAAACAGTTCTGTTTCTACCACATATATATATATATAAAGGGCATTTTGATTAATAACTTTGTATAGAAGCAGAAACTGTGACCTTATAAAATAGTTCTTTTTTGCATTTTTTTTCATGTTATTTCACAAAGGCATAAATGTCATATTTTACTTCTTTCCCTACAGTAACTCTCATGTAGAAAGCATGACATGTTTTTGAAATGTAGATACCCGAATGTGTTGGACCAAATTATCTTCAGGGAAACATAACTAATGTAATAATACTTTTTCATTGGTGATTATGGAGATTTCTCCCCTTTCCTACTTATAAATTTCAGAAAGAAGAATCAACTTGCCCTACAGATGGAACATTAGATTTAGGATGTGAATCTGAGTTAGATGGCACTGAAATGGCAGAGACAAACAATAATGGAGAAGAAAATGGAGGTGGGTATTAATTTAATTTTATACAACTATCTATGGAGAGAATGTATACCTGCCTGTTGTTTAGTAATTTAATTTTGGTTATTCATGTTTTCAAACTGAATTATACTTTTTTTCTTTTACAGTTGAGAAAAATATTTTTGAGTAGCTTCCTTTCAGTTTTGTCCTTATAAAGGAGCTGGGGCCAGATGGAAAACATGGCTTTTTTTTTTTTTATAAAAGACAAATGTGTAGTGAGACAATTTTGTACTATTTTTAGCACTCTGGTTAGAACCATGTTTAAATATTCATCCCCGCTATTAGGTTTAGGGATGCACTGTGAAGGAAGTTTTGGGCCAATACTGACAGCCAATTTATTAACGAGCCATATTGATCAGTTACAATTCAATTGCTGATATGCAGCCCAGCAGCTTGGAGAGCAGCTTCCAACTGGTAATTCTGTTGCAGGTGAAGAGGTGGAGGGGAAGGAAGGGGCATGGGCAGCAGATCGAGACCCCTGAGGTGAGGGAGGGAATGGGGCTGGGACAGGGGCTGTCCAGCTGGGGTGGGGCAGGACTGGAGCCGCGTGGCTTGTCTGGGGAGCACAGGGAAGGGTGGGGTGGATCCCACTGCTGTGTGCACCCCTGGGGGACCTGGAGGGATGTGTGTCCCCTAGATCTGTGTGCAGGGCTGTGGGCTGGGGCTCAGAGTAGTGCTGGACTCTTCCTGGTGGGGGTGGCTAGATTGGGGCTGTTTGGGGTGGGCAGTGGTGGTGCTTGTGTTGGGGGGAGGGGGTGCTATGGGATTGGCTACAACCACCCTAAAATTTGCTCTAGCTCCCCCTCCCAGTACCACTGATGCCCACACCAAGCACAAGACTGGCCCAGCCTGCAGCAGCAGCCTGCCCTTGTCCCATGCACAGATCCGGGGGCCAGATGGCCCCCGTGGCTCCCCCAAGGGTGCATGTAGTGGCAGGAGCTGCCCCCCCCCATCCCTGCGGGCCCTGGACAGGCCTCTCACGGCTCTATCCCATGCCCCACCCTGCCCCAGTTGAGCAGTGCCAGCCCTGCCTCTGCCCCACTCCCTTTCTCACCTTGGGGGCCTTGATCTACCTTCCCCCCATGCCCCTTCCCTCCTTGTGCCCCCTCCCCATAACAGACTTACCAGCCAACTGGTGCCTTCCAAGCTGCTGGGTTAGCCACTTGCATGCTGTGGCTGCGCTGCTGCACACAGCATTTATCGGTGACATTATCAGTCACAGTAGCCAAAAAAAGCTGATTGCTGATTATATCAATTTTCCTTTTCTTGGTGCTGATCTGATATGGACCTGTGTATGGGTGCACCTCTAATTAAGTTATTGTTTTTCTTATTAGCTCTTAGTCCTGCGGTGTGTAAGTGGATCAGTGGGAGTCTATATTACCAAATATAACCACTTAACTGACTCTTGATAAATAACTGTGAATGCTATAAGCATTAAAAACTAATGAGGGAAGCATTTACATTGTGCTTACTTTACAGTGTAATGGAACTTTATAGTACTGTATGCTGCTGAAATAGACCTTTTTGACATTTTCTGTCTTCTGCCTTTTCTCTTGGATCCTGTCCTACAAGTAAACTACTACATTTTGGAGCTACAGTAAATGTAGCAGGGGTAGATGAATAGCATTATTTAGACTTCTATAATGTGTGTGGGTTCTACTATTCAGATAATATAGGGGAGGCTCCAGGATGCTCCTAAAGAGAATTAGGGCCCCGATCCTGGGTATAAAAGACACTGATTCATGTTCTGGCTTTGCCACAGATTTCCTTTGTGACTTTGGACCAGATACTTAGCCTCTTTGTGCATCTCAGTTCCGTATATGTAAAATGAGGATACTACTGCTTCTGTACTTCATAATGGTTGTGCTAGGACATATATGTTAAAAGAGAAGACTGGGAGGGTTTAATAGCAACCTTCAGCTACCTGAAGCGTGGTTCCAAAGAGGATGGAGCTGGACTGTTTTGGGTGGTGGCAGATGACAGAACAAGGAGCAATGGTTGCAGCAAGGCAAGTTTAGGCTATATATTAGGAAAATTTTTCTCAGTAGGAGGGTAGTAAAGCATTGGAACAGGTTACCCAGAGAAGTGGTGCAGTCTCAGTCTTTGGAGGTTTTTAAGACCTGGCTAGACACAGCCTTGGCTGGGATGATCTAGTTAGGGTTAGTCCTGCGTTGAGCAGGGGGTTGGACTAGATGACCTCCTGAAGTCCCTTCCAACCCTAATTGTATATGATTCTATTGCACGGTGTTCATATTTTAGTGCCAGGATGCCATTTGTGTACCCAAAGTAGCTGGCTAGCTAGTGCAATGTGAATCTAATAGTGATGTGCATGAACAGTGGTTAGATTGTAGAGGTTGTGTACTGTTAAATTTATTCTATTTTACATTCCCTTGATTTGAAGTTTTGTGTTGGGTACATTGTGTCCACCAACTTTGGCTGTATACAGTGTATAAATAAATAAATGGCATTTTTAGCATTTCAGCCATCTCAGACCTAATGCCTTTAGACAAGGTCAGTGCTGCCCAACTCCTCTAGCCTCATGGGTCAGGTGAATGGCACAGGACCAGTCTGCAGGTTAGATCTGCAGCTGTGTCATCTGGCCCATGCAGATAGAAATTGGTGAAGGCAGTGTTAATTGCTGTGGCTCCTGCAGCTATAGCAGCCACCACTCCTGTCACCAAATTTCTAGCTCTGTGGGCTAGGTACGCAACTCCAGGATCTGGATCTGGCCTTCAGGGCTCCCTATCATTCTGGAAATGTGGCAGCAGATTGAGCAGTGGGATTAATTGCCGTGTCTCCAGGAGGTGCCACTGTTTGCCTATGGATGACAGCTCTGTGGACCATATCTTGGTCACTCTTGGATTAGGTAATTTGCTAAATCAAGCTAAATAGGCTAAATGAGGTGGAGACCGTATCTAGAAATGTTAACCTCTACACTTTAATAGATAATCATGACCCTGTTTAAAAAGCTTTTATTTTATCTTCTGTTTAGCTTAGCTGTTTGGTTCCGTCTCAGAGGTTTGAGGAAAGATACTGTGATTCCCAAAAGTTTGCCTATGTCTAGATCAATTGGTCAAATAAAAGATATCACCCACAAGAATCCTTGCCTTTTACATAAGGAATGAAATAATTGGGAACAGAAAAAGGAAATTGGTACTAATGACTATAAATGAGCAGTTATGGAAAGCAGACCATGGATAAGGGAAGTGAAGTTTGACAGTGAAATCTGTATGATCGACAACAGTTAGGATGATAAGGATTTTTTTAATATTAAGAAGAAAAGACACTCTTGCAAAGGCATACATCTGTTACAACGTAGGAATAATAAATTGTCAGCAATGGCAGAAGCAGCAGGTTCTTTATTTGTGAAGAAACATGAAGATATTTTAACAGTTTATAATGATAAAAGAAATGCTTCATATTCCAGTAGCTAAAACTAAGCATTTTTTTTAAACTTTGGGGCCTGATAATTTACATGCAGAAGTTGAGGACACCCACCAACTTACTGTCTTGGAGGACTTCAACATCCAGGCTGAAGTCGGCTCTTCGGGTCTGGAATAATACTGAATGGCGTCTGTGTCAACTGTGGCGCATTTTCATGCAGTCTGGGGGACAAGTGATGAAGTGGGGCACATGTTCAACCTAACATTTTACACCAGTGTAGAGACAGAAGCTTATTGCAGGTGTTGTCCAAAATATTTCTCATGGCTGGACCACTGCCTTCTGGAAGTGCAGGTCTTTTTCTTCTGTCATCTCCATCAAGATGGTGGACCACCAAGGCTGCTTTGGTTCCAGAGATTTATGGAGTCATTGGGTTTCCAGCACTCTCTAAAGGACACTCCTACTGACCTTGGCAGCTACTCTCATAGTCATAGTCATAGAGAAGTGGGGCTGAAAAGGACTTCCTGAGATCATCATGTCCAGCCCCCTGCCTGAAGCAGGATCATCCCTATCCAAAACATCCCGTACAAACCATAATCTATACTCTGTGTAAGACTGCTGTCAGTCTTGACACAACACAGACCTAACACCCTGACCAGCCACAGGTAAAGCAGGGGAACCACGGCAGCCAATGTCCTGCTTCTAGAAAATGTTGTCAGTATACACTCAAGAGGTCGTGGGTAGACATCCACTACACTGTAGGGTTGAGGGCAGCTAGTTGCAAACTGGATCCTTATGTGGGGACCCAGCCTGGGGGGGAGATTGGGGCTACTGTTGGTGAGGGTTGTCAACAACTCCCTTTTGGAAGGACAGGGTGCCAGGCATTCTTAAGTCTGATTGCCTGCCCCTACTTAAACCAATGCTTGATGCTGACTCCCCAGCCAGTTACGGCCCTGTCCCCAACCTTCAACCAAATGCCATCAGTTTTGTGGACATTTGTCACTCTAACATTCACTCTGGATATAGCACAGGAGCTGCATTTGTGGCCTTGGTTGATTATCTTTGCCTGGAGATTGACAGGGGAAATTATGTCCTGTTCTTACTAGACATTTCAGTCGGTTTTCATAGAGTTTGACCATGAAGTGCTGATAAAGCATGTATGTCCCCTAGTAGGTATTCATGAGATTGCTGTGAATTGTTTCTGCCCATTCCTAGTAGGTGGGTTCCAGGCAGTAGTGATGGGCAACTTCTTGTCATTTCCTCAGGGCTTTTCCTTTTGAGTCTCCCAGGGGTCCATCTTTTTACCGCTCTGATTCATTTAGTATATGAGACTGCTGGGCAAGATTGCACAGAGATTTGGAGTGAGGTGTCATCAGTTTGCTGGTGGCACTTAGCTCACTTTCTCCTTCTCTTTTGACAGTGGTCCCATAGTTTTGGTCCCTTCCCCAGTGTCTGGCTGTAGCTGGGGACTTGGATGTGGGTGAGGCAATTGAAACTGATCCAGACAAGACAGAGATGATGGTGGTGGCAACACTGCTTGACTTAAGCAGGTTTGGAACACTTATCATTAATGGGATTCGGCCTCCCTTTGTCACTAAGCTTAGCAGCCCTGGGGTGCTCCTGGATTTTATACAGTATCTGGATTTCGGGTATCACTGGTGGCTACAAGCACTTTTCACCAACTTGGTAATATTACCAGAAATAATATAAGATTATCGGGTGTGCATGCAGGTAGAATATGACAAAGGCAAAAGCATATTTTGAAATGCAGCTAGCAAGGGACATAAAAGGCAGTAAAAAGGGAGTGTGTTAGAAGTATGAGAAAAGCTAAAAAAATGTGTTGGGCCCTTTAATGTAGAAGACAGTCTAGTAACTGGTGATATGGAGAAGAATAAAGTATGTAATGTCTTTTTTTTTTTACTTCAGTGTTCATGAATATAATCGACTATAAGATTATGAGTATAGTTGGCAACAAAGCTAGGGAAGAAGACAAACAATTTGGAGTAGCAAAAGAATAGGTTAGGAATTACTTAGAGTAGCTATGCTTTCAGGTTGGCAGGCCCAGATGGGATGCACCCTCGGGTACTAAAGGAATTGGCTGAGATAATTTTAATGGCATTGGCTTTGAATACCTGTGGAGGTCAGGTGAGGTCCTGAATGATTGGAAAAGGGGAAATATAGTGCCCAACTTTAAGAAAGGGAAGGAGGAGGATCTGGGGAATTACAGGCCAGTCAGTTCCTGGGAAGATCATGCAACTGGTCCTCTAGGAATTTATCTTGAAGCATGTAGAGGAGAAGAAAGAACAGCCAGCATGGATTCACCAGGAGCAAGTCATGCCTGAACAATCTGATTTCTTACCAAGATAAGGTGACAGGCTCTGTGGATAGAAGGAGAGCAGTGGATGTGATATACCCTGACTTTAATAACACTTTTGATACCGTCTCCTATGACATTCTCATTAATAAGTTAGGGAATACAGACTAGATGAAAGTACTGAGGTGAATACGTAAGTGGGTGGATCATCACGCTCAGTGGTCCTGGGTAGGGAGCCAGCAGAGAGTTGATAACCGAGCATTGAGTTACACAGCAGGGAGTAACACATGGAGTTGTTAGCATTCATCAGCCTATCAAACAAAACAAAAGCCTCTCTCATTAGTTCAAGCTCTTCATAAACAACTTTTTCGCAGGAAGGAATGGAGAAACATTACCAGCTACTTGTTGATTAGCTCCAAAAAGCCCTAAGCAGACACTGTCCTATCTCCCACAGCATGCACCGTAGCCAGCATGTGGTATGCTAGCTAATGCTGAGAGGTATCTGTGTAAAGCAGAGGGGAGGGGGGAATTGCTGCTTCAGCAGGAAGTGGTGGTGGAGGGGATGGGTGAGCAGGAGGAAGCCAGGCAGATGCTGCTGTACCTGCAGCCTTTACTGGAGCTCCAGCCAGGAAGCAGAGAGGCAGGGCCAGCCCTGCTGTGGAGCTCAGAGCAGAGCCCCACCCAGGGCTGCAAAGCATCTGGGATGCTGGAGGGCTCTGATTTAACTTAAATTAGGACATTGCATAAACCGGGTTGACCCAAATCAGTTAAGTCTGATACATTCTCAAACCGGTTTCAGCCATTTTCAAACTGGTTTATATGCACTAAGTGTCTGTTTGGTTACAGGTTTAAACCAGTTTCCCAATCACTTAAACTGGTTTATGTGTAATACTCCCTCCCCTTCCCACATCCCCCCATCCCCGGGCTTAGTTGGCTAACATTGTATCGCTTATAACCTGGTCGCGTTCCCCTCCTCTCCCCCATCCGTCTATTGGTAGTCCCTCGCTTGGGTGCTTTGTATTTCCATATCAGCTTTGTCATCTTTTTTCTGGATTCCCCATCCAAAACATCTACTAATAAAAGTCAATCTGTCGCTAGCCTAAGGCTGCAGGGGCTGCACTGGCTCCCAATAGCTTTCCAGGCCCAACTCAAGGTGCTGGTTTTAACCTGTAAGGTCCTAAATGGGCTGAACCTTATGTACTGAAGGGATCACCTCCCTTATGCCCCATTGTAACCCCTAAAGTCAGGTAAGACCAACCTCCTGCAAGTATTAACAATACATCAAGTCCACTTGATGAAAACACATGGGAAGCTGTAGCTCCTCAGCTCTGGAACATGGTGTCTTTTGAGGGCTTCCAGAGCCTGACACTGGACATATTTCAAAAGTGCTTGGAGACCTTCCTATTTGGGAAGGTGTTTAGGAAACAAAGCTAAGCTGAGCTAAGATGGGGGTGAAGGGGGAGCCTCTGTTTTATTTTGATACTTTTAAGTTGTCTTTTAAGATGTTTTGTTCTCCTGTTTTCTAAGTCAAGGCTTGCAGCCCTAAAGTCTGTGAAAGCGGCTGGCTCTGGTGGAGTAATCCCAAAGTTCCTTAGGAACCTGGGACCATTCTCATGGAATTGGCTTGTGAATCTTTTCACTAATATGCATACCACTGGTTGCCTCCCTAAAGAGTGGAAAGATATGAAAGTCATTGCAAGCCTGAAAAGTTTGCTGATGACCCAAAAGGCTGTAGGCCAATTTCTCTTTTGTCCACAGCTTGTAAACTTGTGGAGTGGTTAATCCTTGCCTGTCTGAAACCTGCCCAGGTAGCCTTCATACCCAAAGAGCATACTGGCTTTTGGACAAACATAAGCTGCTGTGATCAGGTCATATTGACCAGTCGTATTAAGGCTGGATTTCAGTCCAAATTAAAAACAAGTGCAGCATTTATAGACCCTTCCTGTGGATATGACACTATATAGAGAAAAGGACTTTTGCTAAACTTGGCATACATCATCAAGTGCAGACCAACTTCTGCACTAATAAACACGTAACTATCAAACCATAGATTCTGAGTACATCTCGGCGAGGATTTGAATTGCTGGTCAGTGCAAATTACAGTTTCCCTCAGAGGTCTGTCTTTTCTCCAATCCTTTCAATCTATACACCAGTGACATCCTGCTGACAACATTGCATAAATTTATTTATGCTGATGGTATTGCATTAGCCAAACAAGCTGATTCTTTCAAGGCGACAGAAAAAGTCCTCAAGAACAATCTGCACACCCTGGAGGACTGTTTCCAAACTTGGCACTTGAAACCTAATGCAGCTAAGACAGCCATTTTCTTGTTCCACTTTAACAACACTCAGGCCAATGAAAAGTTAAACATACCGTTTTGTGGAACTAAAATAATGCATGAAAAACATCCATGGTACCTTGGAGTCAGTCTAGATCAAGCTCTCAGTTACTGCCAGCACCTTGAGATTACTGGCAAAAAGACCATGATGAGGGTAAATGTAGAGAAGCTTGCTGGAACATGTTGGGGAAAATGATGCTCCTGCCCTCCATAGGTTGATCCAGGCCCTGGTACTTTCTACAGCTGAATATTGTGCTTCTGTCTGGTGCCAAAGCCCTCACACCTGTCATGTTGACACATAGGTGAATGCTGCCATACAAGTAGTAAGCGGTGCTCTAAAATTCATG
Source organism: Crocodylus siamensis (assembly GCF_052110815.1). Taxonomy (NCBI): domain Eukaryota; kingdom Metazoa; phylum Chordata; order Crocodylia; family Crocodylidae; genus Crocodylus; species Crocodylus siamensis. The sequence continues at coordinate 182,258,090 of NC_143397.1, forward strand.
CTGCTTCTGTGGCTGACAGTGTTATCAAATATCGCTCCGTCCACGGTGAGAAGGGATTCAGCCATACTTAGAGAGCATGAAAAGATTATGGCTGATCCAGTACTTCTGTTGTATGAAGATATTGCCCACCCATCAAGATGTAGCTTAAGTAGAGAAAACCCTTTTGGTTACACACTTTTGAACTTTCATCAAACAGTCTGGACACTGAGGGCCATTGGTGCAAAATCTGGTCTGCAGCAACAGTGTGCAACAAAAAGTTGGTTGTAGACCCAACCATCAAACTTCCAGATTTCCACCTGCACTGTAGATATTGGACCATGCTGAACCACATTTGTACAGGACATGGAAGATGTACCCATTTATTGAGCAAATGGGGCATTGAGGAATTGCCAAACTGCATATGTAGTGAGGTACAGTCAAGGAACCACATTACAAACTCCTGCCCTGAGTTTGCATGTCATGGAGGGGTTGAATCAATCCATTTAACTGGCCCGGATTATCATCAACTGACTATCAAATCTCAACATTCAACTTTAATTAATCTGCACCTTCTCTGCTGTTGCCTGTCCTAGTTGTATGAAAGAAGAAGTCAGGGCTTTCCAACTGGCAGCCCATGGGCCCCAGCAGCCTCTTCTTCCACATCTGTGCAGTAGTAGAAAGCCCAGAGGGGGAGACTGTGTACTGCCAGCATTTCTTTGGGTTGTAGGGAGGGAGTGTAGGTGATGGGGACACATGCTGTCTGTATGGCGGGGAGCCATGTGCTCAGCTAGTACTGTCCATGAGGCCAAGGTGGGGGGAGATCCTGGGGACCTGCCTCATTCACCTTGTCCCATGCAATGTGTGGCCCAGGAGTCACTCCAGAGTTATAAATTACTTTGTTCTCTTATGCCTGGCTGCCTGACCCTTTGTTGGAAAGGTGGCATATCAGTCAATCAAATAACTACATTCATCCATTAATTTATCTATCCTTCCATCCATCCATCCATCAGCTAATGAGCTCTCTGAAGTGTTGTTACTGACTTATAACAAATCTTTTAGTACATAGGACTAGAAAAAAGGTTAATGTTTCATCAATATTTTAAAAGAGTAAGAAGGCTGACCAAGCTGACTATCCTCTAGTTACACTGACATTGTTCCCATGCAAAATTATGTAATGGTAAAGGGTGCAGTTAGCAGAGATTTATATGGAAAATAGTTATGCATGATATAATTTGTTTAATGAAGGTAATTGAATTGGCATAATATGCTTAGAATTCTGTAAGCCTTTTGATTTATAAAATTGATCTTAAAATATAGCATCATACATGGTCAGTTCATGTTTATTGCCTGAAAAATTGGCCAACTGATACAGTTCAAAGGGCGTGTCTACATGCTGCCATATGGTAACATTGCTATGGCACAGTACAGGTGGTTACCATGCACGGGGTACACGGTTAGATATCACCACTATGTTGCCGTAGTGGCATGCTATACCCAGGCAGCGTGCCACTATGGTGATGTAGCTGGCAATCAAATGTAGACACACATGATTGCTGCATCACTGTAGGGCGCCATACAGCGGCGTAGCACTATGTGTAGACACTCTAAAAGGTTAGTAAATTGGGGATCATTATCTAGACAGGTGTTTCTAGTATGCTATTACAGACATCTTTATTTTTGGTCCATTGTTGTTTAATATTTATATAAATTATTCCAGGGCACTCCCTGAGTACCCTCAGCACTCAAGTACAGAGCCAACCTTGTTTTGCTTTGTCTTTTGCTGGCTCCATGTATCTGTCACAGTTGTTATCCAGTGACCTAGCGTCAAAAGGAGGGCTGGAGCTCTCTGTCTGACGTAGCCAGGCCCTGGTGTTGATGGCACTCTCCTGAGGAAATGGGAGACATGAGTTCAGATAACTTAGAGGCAAGATGGGCCTAGGACCCAGTCTTCTACTTCCTGGGCAAGTGTCTTGACCAGTACACTATTGGGTAAAAGGTAGGCACTGCTAATGCAACCAGTAAGGATTCAGGGTCTTGCATGTAATATATGCACTTTCCCAGATAGAACTGAATCATGATACAGAAATTAGATGTCTAGGTGACTGTATTGGAGTGCTTTTGAGCATGCACAGTAGGCCAAGTCTCATCATACAGGGTGAAATAGGGTTCTGTTTACAGCAAAACTGAATTAATATCTGGTCCATAGTCTGTACAAAGAGAAGATTTTCACTGGAATACCTTTCAATCTAGCAAACAGTGGCATAACAAGATCCAGTGGTTAGAATCTAAAGCTAGATCCATTTAGGCCAGAAGTAAGGTAGCAGTGTATTAAGGATATGGTAGATTCTCCTGAAGTTGGTCTCTTAAAATGAAAACTGGATGACCTGAATAAAATGGTCCCTGGCTCATAAACAGCAGTTGGGCCTTCACACTGGTATACCTGCATGAAATTCTTTGCCTGTTGTACATGGAATCAGACTAGAAGATTTTAATAGTCTGTTTGCCTTTTGCCCTTTAATCTATACATTTGTGCAGCTTATTTAAGACGGGGTATCATTTGCATACTGTGTTTCTTAATTGTCCCAGATACATCTTTTATTACCAGATGTTTCATTGTAGCACCTACTAATCCCTCTCATAGATCAAGACTCCACTGTGTTAAGTTCTATACAAATGTAGAAGGGCAAAATGGCCCCTACTCTGATAGATATTGAACAGGTAAGATGGCAACAGGAACTATATGGGGCCTAGCATGACAGCAGTTCTTTAAGTGTAAAAGAACAACTGCCATATTTTACCTTTCGGATTTTCCCAATTACACAACACTTTCTTGTTTTTACAAATGAGTCGATATAACTTCATGGTCAGTAGTGTCAATGAATCAGAGTGAGCACCTGATCTTCCCTTGCTAGTAGGTGTCAGCCTCCAGACATAACTGGTATAATCTCCATGTTGTACTCAGGTGTCAGAGGGACAACCAGGATGTAGGTGGTTTGGGCTTGGCCCTAAAGAGTCACAACCCAGGAGGTCTGGAACAGACAAGTCCGGGAAAGCAAGGGTCCCAACTAAAGTTGGGGGATTGAGAGCCTTGGGGTCGGGAGGCTGATGTTTGTAAATGGCTGGGATGTAGGCAGTCACTATGGATAGAACCACAAATCCAAGGAGGGAAGGCCACTCATAGGAGGTGGGGATCTAGACCACAGTCAGTAGCTAGTGGGGGTCCACTAGAGTAGCTTTATGGGACCAAGCTAAGCCAGGAGCCAAGCACTGATTGTCAAGTGACAGGGGTCTGGATTGTAATCCAGAAGCTGACAAAGTAGTCTGGAAGCACAGGGGTTTAGGCTGGAGTCTGGAACAAGCAGCTGTCAGGTAGGAACTAGAAACCATGAACAACAAGTAGGGGTGCACTGATAGAGATTTTTTGGTGGCCGATACCAGTGGCCAATTTTTAACAAGCCATATTGGCTGATACCCATCCAATTGGCAATATGCAGGTCTGGCTGGTAAGTCTGTCGTGTGGGAAGGGGTGAGGGGGAAAGGAAGTGGCATGGGGGGGCAGATCAAGATCCCTGTGGTGATGGAGGGAGTGGGGCTGGGGCAAGGGTGGGCACTGCACATCTGGGGCAGAGCACAAGATAGAGCCATAAGCGGCTCATCTGGTGAGTGCAAGGGGGGCGGGGGTGCTTCCACCATTGCACGTACCCTAGAAGGGCATGGTGGGGGAGGGGCATGTGCCTCCAGCTCTGTGCCAATGGCCCTGAGTGCAACCTGGCTCAGCCCCCCTCCCCTCCCCCAGTGCTGCCCCACCCTGTAGTGGCAGCCCACCCTTGTCCCATGCACAGATCCAGGGTATGTGCCCCCCATGCCCTCCCAGGTGTGCGCAATGTTGGAAGCCCAGCCCCCCCTCCCCATGCCCCTTAGATGAGCCACTCATGGGGCTGCCAGCTGGGCAGTCCCCTCCCTAGCCCCACTCCCTCACCCCACAGCTGCCCCACACCCCTTCCCTCACAACAGACCTTCCAGCTGGACCCAGCTGCCCTATATGCTGCTGGGCTGTGGTCCTGGCTGCCTGTGTGCTGCACTGGGGCTGCGCGCATGGTTGGGGCATTGGTTGGTGACGTTGGCCACATTAGCCAAAAAAAAGCCTATTGCCAATACTGTCAATTTTCCTTTTATATTGGTGCCAATCTGATATGGGACCGATGTATTGGTGTACCTTTAACCACAAAGCCAGGAAGCATGACAGAAGGAACAGGAAACCAGGGACTAGCAAGGAGGACCTAGGACACTAGAAGTAAATAGGCAGGACCCAGGGGCTGTGATAGTAAAAATCAAACTGGGAACCACAAAACTAGGGAAAAGGAACCAGGAACCCAAGGCTAGAAAGAGAGACATCTATTTTGAATAGTCTTCTGGGTGCTGAAAGAGCAGCTGTTTATAAGTAGGCAGGCACACTAATGCAGGCAATGGAGGCCAGCTGGCAATGAGGCCCATTCGAGTAACCAAGGCCAGCTGGGGGCAATTTAACTAGCCTATTGCCTTGACTTTTGACATCAGGGGACTTATGAGTTCTGTTTCAGCTGTAACCAGAGTAGTTCCAGCCATCTTTTTTGATAATCTTTCCCCCAAAAGAGGAGTCAAAACATGATGGTAATTGGACAAATCTTCAACATACAGGGAACTTGTTGAGGAAGTGTCTAACTTACCAGTTCTCAACCTTGATAGTCTCAGCACCCTTCAGAAAAGGCCAAATCTAGGCTTCCCCTCTTTTTGATCATTGAAAAATAATAGAGCAGTTCTTCTATTACAAAAACTCAGATCATGATAAGTTAGAATGTTTTCAACACTGGATTATTTTTTGCTATCTCTGGTTTTATTTTGTGACTTACATGCCACCCTGTTTGGGAAAAAAATAATGTAAATCATTGACCTAGCTAGTGCTTGTAGTTTTTGCTGATGCCCAGAGGAGAGGTACTAACTTCAGTCAGTTTCTTTCCATAAGCTTTTAGATTATTGCCTTCACTTCCCTCACTCTCTCAGGGGAAACCACCAGCTGAAATTCTAGCAGAGAGGAATCCTGTTAGTCTCCAGTCAGTACAGTTTTCTCCACCTTAGTTGCAAACTACTTGACCTGGACTCATGATGATCAACACGATTTTTCAAATGAGTGGTATGCCACCATCTTAGATGATCAACTAATGCCATGCTTGTAATGGCTGCGCATCAGGATTGTATAGGAAACCTTTTCTTCTTGCACCATCACGACATGCATGATTGGAATTGGATTTCTACCACAATCTCTCTCATCATCCTCTCTCTTCCTTCATAAAATTGCAGATTATCTGAATACCATGGCAGCTTGTAAAAATGAAACCAGTGAAAAGAGTGTTTAAGATCCAAAACATTAATGTTGTGGAGAAAAGGTGACTTTAATATTGTACTGTGCCACTTAAGGTCTGCAGTAAAACTAGCATTCATCACTGGAGTCTAAAAGAAAGAAGTTCCGTCTGCCATAAAAGGAAGACCTTCACTCCAATGTTGGGTTGGGCGGGGGAGGGGGGAGTAGGAGGGCCAGGGGGAGGATGAATGTACACATTGGAGTCCCAGGAGTAGCTGTGACACCCCCTGGTGGCTCCGTGACCATGCCTTGCTCTGCCCCTAGGGTGCCTTCCTGTCTTGCCTGCCACTCCTTGATGGAAATATAAATGAATATGGAGGCTGTCCACAGGCCTTTGCACGGCTTCAGTCCAGCTGGACCCTTCTGGGCTCTGTCTGTACCCAGGCCCCTTGCTGGGCCTCAGTCTGTAACTGTGCCACTGAAGGGCACCAAAGCCTTGAGTGCTAATTGTGTGGCTCCAAATCCTCCCCTTTATCACACCCCATGCTTAATGGGTATTACAGAAACAATGAGTGGCAATGTGTAGGGGGTGCACCCCCTGTCAGGCTGCACTCCCTGCTGAGCCAGCAGTCAGGGGTGGGCAGGAGCACCACTGCTGGCTGGAGTGCAGGGCTGCCAGCAAAAGCTGTGGGACTTCCAGAAGCAGTGCAGCTGCTTTTTGATGAGTGAGATCAGTCACAGGGGACAGCCTCCTCCCCCACCCCGGTTGCTTACTGGTGTCATGGGGACACATGCTCCCCCGACTCAAGAGGCACCAGTCACCCATGGAAACAATGTTCCCTCTGTGGGGCTTCAGCCTCCATGCCCTCTGTCCCTTTAATCTCGCTTGGCCTTCTAGCCTGGGCCCACTGAACTGGACCTAGCTTTGAGGCTCTAGCTCTCTTTGTCCCTTTTGTCACCAGGCCCCAGGCCTCTGTGTGGCTGTGCCCTCTCTCTCTGCCTGCTGTGGGCAACTGCAGTCAGTCGAGTGCCCCCTGGGTGCTAATGAGGCCTCCTTATCTCCCCTTCCAGCCTCATCCGAAACTACCAGTATAACAACAATATAACATAAACCCCTGGGCTGTAACATAATAATAATGAAGTAACAGCTCCCTGTCCCTTTAATGGGGCAAACCTTTACCTATTGCATAGTGTGCCTCCTAGCCAGGGTACCTCACAAGTTCCCTGAGCCTCCCTGTTTCTGTTGACAGCAAACAATCAGCCCAGCATCCGTGGGTGGCTCCCATGGGCAGGAGCTCCTTCCTCTTGGGCTTAGATGCTTCCAGGGCCTTGCCTACATCCAGTCAGATAACCACTTGCAGCTGTCTCCTGACTGCCTCAATTTGCCCTGTTGCCCTGGCCACTGGCAGCTGCTGTGCCCTGCCTGCCCTTCAGTGCTCCCTGGCTGGGATGCCTTTGTCTTAAAGTGTCAGAGAGCCCCGGGCTCTTTGTTACAATAACCATGACCCCAGTACAGCACTTACACTGAATCAAACAGGAGGATGGCCAGCCACCCCAATCACTGTACAAACACCAGCTCTGAAGTTTGCCAGGATATGAGCAGATGATTTAATTGCTTGCCAAGAAAGACTTAAGTTCTTGTCATGTCTTTAATGCATTTAATACAATGCATTTAATTGTATTGTAAATACAGTACAGTATACTTCGTAGTTCTTTTGATGCAAAAGTGAAGCTGAGTACAATTCAGTCTGTTGCAACACTGTTGTAAGTAGCAGAAAAGTGGCTAGTGGTTGGAAGGCCAGATTCATGCTGAGTCCTGAAATATTGCCTTGGCAATTGGTTGTCTGTTGAAATTTCAGGTGTTTTCTGAACTAAGAAGCCACAACGTTAAATCCTGTCATGAAGAGCTGGTCCCTCTCACTGCTATGTAAATACCAAACTTTTTCAGGAAAAGAAGTTCCGACTCCTTCAAAGAAGCCTATCATTTATAGCATTCTAGTTCTTGAAGGTAATGTTGAATGATTCTACTAAACATTTTTTGAATACTCCTAAGAGCTGAGTGTTTGGCAGTTTTTTCCCTAGTAAAAGTTATAATGGTAATGTAGTCTGAATATATAGGCTCTAGCTGATGTATCAAAGAAAGCAAGCCAGATTTTCATTGATTTTCTTAAGCTCTGCACCAGTAGTTATAAAGAAAAATTATTCCAGCATAAAGCAGGTTTTACTACCCTGTGGGTGAATAGACATATGCACTTTACAGCACATGAGACTAATGCGCAGTAAAGCATCACTGTCTACACGTGTGCTGTATTTAGTGCTTAGTAGATTAATTTACTCTGGTGTAGAATAGTCTCATCGGACATGGATACTATCCTGTGCTGCAGTAAATTATTGCGCTTAAGTGCACATGTAGATGATGACATCGGGATTAGTTTATGCTGGTTTAAAGCGAGCCAGAGTATATTCAGTTGCATTAATTGCATTTGTAGATGCACCCTGTGTTTCACTGCCAGAGGTGGGAGGTCCCAAGTACTAGAGTTCTGTGAAATCAGAAGGAAAGAGCTAGTTTGAGTGAGCTTTCAAAGCTTTGCTATTCTCTATAAGAAAGTAGATTTAATGGAGCTTAAAGAGCCAGTGCCTCATTAGTGTTAGACCATATACTTCTGATGGAAAGAAATGGTCAGGAACGAGAATCAACGTTTTTTTCGGGATTTGTGTAGTCCTTAAGACCCAAAGCATTTTGTTTGACATTGATTCCTTCAAAGTAAGCTATTTGCATATTTTTTTCAAATGATTCAAAACATTTCCCAATCTAAATAGTTTCTCTTCAAGAAGAACAGCACAGTCACTTTAAGACTCTCAGGTATCTTGTTTAAAAGCATCTGCTTTTAGTATAACTGGTATATTGGTAAAATTAATTAAATTGCAAACTGTTTTTCATTTTAAAAAGAATCAGGAACCAGATTCTGGGATTGGAAACGTGAACTGCGGTGATTTTGTAAATTAAACTCTAGAGATCAGAGAGTGATTTAGGTGAATTACTTGATATATCTGTGTTGACAACCCATGACCATTTATGTCAATACAAGTATATATCTGTGTCATATAAATAAAATGTATTGAATTTTATAGGATATTTTAGTGAGAGATTTGTGTGCATGTTTTCCAGGGTGGCTTTCTATGTAGTTTAATGCCTCAAGAGTATAGGCATACTTTTATGCTTGAGGCAGACTGCAGATATTTAGTGTATTTGTGTTTTGTAATGTGGCCATTAATAGATAATCTTTCACATCTGCTATGGTTACCATGACAGGAAAGGACATGAATTGCTGTTGATTTTCCTGGGTCTGATTTTTAAATCAGTGTGGTCCGCCTGAAATCAAAATGAACTGTACCATTTATTTTGGTGGAAAAAAATCTCCTTAAAGCATTCAGGGAAGTTTTCTTCTTCTGTAGACATATAAATGCATCTGATTATTATTATCCCTAATAGCTTACAGTGTTAGTACTGCAGTATAATTTCAGGCTATAGGGTTTTAAAAATTCTTTTCCTGGCTGATATACTTTGTAAATGAAGATATACCCATCCTCATTTAATTTTAAGGTTTTGGAGAGAATTATAGAATCACCATGTTTCTGGGTAAATCATTAATTATATATGTTAGTTTTTAAAAGAAGATGGCTTCATAGATTTTAGAAAGCATACCTTTCCTGGATGAAAATAGTTCCTGCTGAAAGAGGAAAAAAATTAAAGAAAATAGTAAAAACTTAAGTGAACTTACTTTTTAGCATATTCATTTTATAATTTTTTTTTTCTAACCTGCTCTTTCCTCTTCTCCTTTCATGGATGCACAGAGACGGGAGCACCAGCCGAGGCCTGCCTGCTCCCTTGTCTCACAGCCCACGGAGGCTGAAGCACATGGAGACAGGAACACCAGCCCAGGGCTGCCTGCTCTCCTGTGTTGAGGCACACAGCACCCCAGCCAACTGCTCCACTCCACGGCTGGCTGGGGTGCAGTGTGCCCTCATTGTGCCCTTGTCTCTGTCTTTGCCCCAGCACGCACTATTTTTGCATGCTTTGTGTCGCTTTTTTATGGGGGGGGTACGAAAAGACGGGAGGGGTTGGAATCCTGGTAGCAAATTATGCCCCTATGCTGCAAATTAGCAGTGCTGTGCATGGTTTAATGTGTGGTTTGTGGCACCACAAACCCCATATGCCTGCACATCTGGATGTGCCCTAGGAGGTTTCCCCCTTTCCTCCTGTTTTCCAGTAACCCAGATGATCTTCTAATTTACATACCTAACTGTTTATGATTCGATAGCCACTTTTACTCAGTTTCTCCTGTGGATCCTATGACCTTGGAGGAGCTGACATTAAGAATGAAACACAATAATGCCTGTTGTACTTACTGCTCTCTACTTGCATGTTTTTACCCACTCTGTATAATTCTTAGGATTTATATTTGCCAGCATTGGTTGTGTTAATTTATAATTCAGAAGAATAAGAATCCCATTTTACTGAGAGTTGTGCATGTAGGTATATGTGGTGGTTACAGCTACCTACCATTTGTGTACATGGACATATACCCTGTGGCTAATATATCTTCCTGTGCTTTTCTTTTGCTATGCTATTCTTCTGTATTCCATGTTGAAACTGGCTGTTGTGTTGCTGTGGTAATTTTTTTATGATATAACATTCTTGTTGATCACTGCTGTTGCTTCACTTTGACTTTTTCCATGTTAGCTTGCCTTTTTATTATTTCTCACTCAAAAGAAATGAGAAGTTGGATGCCTCTCCAATTTTTTTTTTATGGTTGCAGCCATTGTTTGTTCTTAGTTATTTTCTTTTAACTTTATCTGTAACAAATCCAGCTTATCAAGTAACAAGTGTAAGACTTAAAAATGCATCCTATCTCCGGCTTCATCCTGAGGTGCAGAGCACCACTGGGATTTTATTTTGGCAGTAGTGGGGCAGTCGAAAGTGGCATTAACGCCCATGGCTCCTTGAGGTATCAGAGAAACTCAGGGATCCAGCCCAAGAAGCCAAATGAATTTGATGCCCCTGGCCTAAGGTATACAATAAAGACATATATTCACCTTCCATCAAAATTGCTCCCTCAACTAAGTCAGTGTCTAAAGAGGAGACCTCTCTTCTTCTCTCCTCCCCATTTCATAGTCAATATTAAGCTTTTGTATTTCTTCATCTGTATATGAAACCTGCTTAATAATTCACCTCTGTTCTGAGATTGTTTCTCTGTAGGGTGAACTGATTTAAATAACTAAGCAGGAGAGGACTTTGGTTAAAACATTGATGGTATTCTGCATACTTTTACATTTTTTCTTAAAGGAAGGTTGATTTTTTTTTCATTAGACTATAACCACCACAGTGTGTTAATTTTTGAATAAATATAGCTTTTGCTACTTTTGGTTCTGCATTTCATTAATCAGCAAAAAGTATATGCATTTAAGTAGTTTTATATATTTAAATATATATATGTTGTTATTCTAAATGTTTAAGTCTTATCATGTTAGAAAAGATCATCCAATATTTTCTGTTTCCTAGGTGGCTATTTCTGAGTCATGGTTTATGTCAACATGCTTTGTATAACATTGGAATTCAATAAAAATGCAGGAAGTAAGCATTTTAAAACTGTTTATTATTAGTCAAATGAAACTGTATGAAATATGATGGGTACATTAAAAAGGTTTATCAAAACGTGTTTCATTTAACAATAACTGATGTTTTGAACCAGGAAATATTTGTAGTTGGCAAATAGAACTGGTTGGCTTTGGTTCCTGTATCCTTCAGGTTTTTAAAACTAGTAGATCTCAGGCTCTCAAACTTCATTTGTATTTATAGATTAATTGATTTATAGATTTATTTATGGAAGAATGAAACAAACTTATTTGCTTATTCACTTTCAGCTGATTTCACAACCATTGAATAGAAATGTTTGAGAACTGTTCTAAACTGAAAGAACTATAATCTTTTCTCTGCACCTGCAGACTACAGCTCAAAAGCTAGGTTATCATTTTAATGAATTATGGTTCAATGTGCTTAGCCAGTAAACTTTCCCCTGTTCAGTGATTTGGCTATCCAAATGTAAAATAAAATAAAAATCAGCAGCACATGTATACTTTTTTTAAGGAATTTAAATTATTGGAATACATTATAGTAAATTTAGGCCTTAATATACACCTAAATATTCATTTCATACTTAATTGTAAATAAGCTTATTTTTTAAAAGAAAGAAAGATATCTAGGTTAAAGGTCACTGATCCAATGTATACATTAACAATCATATTTTTTTATCCTTGCTGTTGTGTCAGGAGTTTGACATTTGCTCCCTGACATTGTCATTCAGATGTAGTGATACAGTATCACCACATGGTGATGCAATATAACCACATGATGAGTTTCTGTCATCGCTGCAGTAAGAGCAAGATTCTTGGGTTAACCTTTTTGGAAGCAGATGCATCAAAACTGGGACCACCCACTCAAATAAGAGGTATATAGGTTTCTAGTTGTCCTAGAGAAATAGGACAAATGCTTAGTGATTGGACATGATGCATTTTATTTTCTGATGGAAGATACTTCATGGATTTGCAGTAATAATTTTTCTAAAATTCGTTTGTTTTATAACAGCTTCCATTGTTCTACCTCTTTTGACTTTGAAGCGTTTTATCTGCTCTCAGCAGTTCTTGCTGTTTCTTCAGATCTTTGACCCCTCTGCATCGCCGACAAAACAAACAACCTAATAGAAAAATAAAGTCTTGAACATTCTATTTAAAGAATGGATTTGGAAACAAATGTTGAACAGTTCTATTTTTGGGGGGTTGTCTGCCCAATATTTCAGGTCCTCAGATGCTACAGTGATCTGACTGATATAAACACCTGCAATAAATGCTGTGTGTGCTGACTTTTGACACCTCCCTACTCCTTTAAGTTGCTTTTTATAGTGGGCTTTGCTGGTTGTCTAAAAAAGATTGATCCAAACCATGTAATACTATAAGCTCACAAGATCCTTCGCCATTTGCCTCCCCCCTATATTGTGAGACACAATTTCAGTGAATTGGTTTTCTAATTCACTATGAGAATGATATTGACATAATGACATAGCCATAAAAAAGTAGGAAGTTTTGTCCCATTTGTGTGATGAGTATTGACAGTTTTTTTCCTTTCAAGATGAAAACAAACGTTCAGTATGTTACTAGTCATATTTCATGTCGGCAATGAATTATTGACAGTTAGGTTGCCCAAATTCCATACTTTATCTCATAAATACAAGAAATGTTTAAATAACATCAATGCTAGAATGCAGTCTTGAAGACAGGGAAATACAGAATGACATTTAGTCCTATGCTTGGCCCAGTGAACAATGCGAAAGGAAAAGTCTTACAATAAAGTAAGGCAGAGGGCAAAATTTCCAGGTGTTGTACGCAGGTGTGGCTTCTTCAGAGATACTAGAGTTGCTTTGATATATGTGATGCACACTTGAACATGTTAGGAAACCAACTACCAGTTTCTGTACAACTGCATAGTGCATGTAGTAACCTTTGCAGTGTATCAAAGAACAAGTCACCACACGGGACTGTGGGAGTTTATCAGTTGGGTTCAGACTAGTTTGAACTGTTTCATCTGCACTCATGTTTTAAATGGGTGGAAGTAGAAGAAAAGATATGATTTCAGTGGTGTTGGGCATTGTCAGTACCTCTTTTGGTTAAACCTGCTGAAGAGCAAGCCTAACAGGATTCTTTGGCTGTTTGCAGTCTTAATATTGTATAAATAAGGATGGCTTGAAAGACTTCTTACAGTCTCCCAAGCAAACATACATTCAAGTGGCTGTTTACAGTGAGTACTATAACATTTATTGATTAAAATATATATTATCAAGAGCTGAAAAATAGCAACATGTATTTGCCTGAGAGATCAGAAATCTTCTTTGTGAGCTATTCTAGTCCATCACTTAAACAAGAATGTGTGTGTTGTTGGTTTACCAAGGCATATTTACCAGATAGACTAGAATGGCTCCTTAAAAACTATTACAATCTGTTATGCAGTTACATATTTATAAATATTTGTAGAACACAAGGCTGTCAGCGTCTTTTTTTTCTAAGTGTGCATTTAGCCACAGAATAACACATTATAAAGCTTGTGAGAAAATAGTTTTTGTCTACCTTCGACATAGAAACCATAGTAAAACTCTAAAATATTTCAGTTGCTGTTTCCAGTCTTGATTGCACAAACAGTACCCTAGTGCAGTGGTTCTCAGCCTTGATAGATGTGAGGCACCCCTTGGAAAATGCCAGGTCTTAGTTTTCCCTCTCTTTTTTGTTGACTACAAAAAATAATAGAGTAATTCCTCTGTTGCAAAGAACTTGAAAAGACCACGGCAGGGGAGAGTGATTTTTAATACTATGAATTCCTTTTTGAAAATTCTGTGTTTGTCTTGTGAATCACGGTTGCATCCTTAGCAGTGCTAATATGGATCCCTGGTTGAGAATAACTGTCTTAGTGTTTCTCCCTTTGTCCAGGCTGCGCTAGCAGTTAGGGCTTACAGCTTGTCTACACAGGAAAATACTACTTGTTTGGATGCTCTTCTGGAACTGGACTCCTGCAGCCCAAGTTTGGACATGAATAGGAACAAGCATTTATGAAGTAATACATTACAAGTTAGGACACAAGTGTAAAATTCATATCTATGCAGACCCTAGGCCTTGCCGCTTCCATGTACAATCATCTAAGGAGACTGATTTCTGTTGGCAGAAGACTATTCCATTTTTTTCAGGAGCATTTTAAGATTACAAGTGAACTTCACTTCTTAAAAATCCATTTTTTTTTCTAGTTTGTCCAAAGCAGATACCTGAAGAAGCGTCTTCCAATAGAGACTCAAGCCTTACTAACACACCAGTGCAAAGCAAGCTAGTGTCTTCCTTTCAGCAGCACACCAAAAAGGCACTTAAGCAGGTAAGCTGGTATTGGTTGATTATTGTGTGGCATAGTACAGACTATTTAAGAAAGAAACCAGTTGAAAAAATACTGCAGCAAGGTTCAGAGACAGTTTAAATAAAATTACTGGTACCTTAACTTGAGCTACAATAAATTATAGGAAAGTTTTGGAGTGTGCTCTGTTCACTAGAGCCATAGTCCTCTAACTGTATAATTCAGGGATCCAAAAGATGTTTTCCAAGCTAGCTGATTTTCTTACACTTGATTGCCACTTCCCATATTTTGTTGTATTTGAACACTGTTAAATTTAACCCCACCCCAAAGCAAACCTTTGCAAAATATGTTCTGAGAGAAGTTGTACTGAGAGTTTACAATAATGAATACGTTGGCTGTTCAGTTTCTACAGGTAGTTTGTTAAATAGAATATGTCATTTTCTGATACTTTTTTGTGGTAAATACAGTATCTGAGGGTCTTTATTTTATGTAAACTGCATTGGCATGTGTGTAGATTATGCAACACATAGTAAAACTTCTAGCACATGCGATTTGGGTATTGTAAACTGAACACAAACCTGTGTGAAGGATGTGTTCCAAATGCTGCTAAATTGGTTTTACATCACAACAAAGTGATGACAAAAGCGCAGAAAATCTCATAAAAAAGGAAGACGTCTCTAACAGGTGGGATAGAGAAGGAAGGAAAGGTGGGGGTGTGGCGCTCTATGTCAAGGAGCAATACACATCCTCTGCCAGAAAATGGGGTCAGAGGGGCAAGCGGAAGTGCTCTGGGTCAAGATACAGGGGGGCTGTGGGGAGAGGGATCTAACGGTGGAGGTCTACTACAGACCCCCCAACCGAAGGGAGGAGCTGAACTGGGAATTTTCGGGCCAGCTTGTAGAGGCACTTAAGGCAAGGGATATAGTTGTCATGGGTGATTTAAATTACCCAGACATCTGCTGGGAGGAACAGTCAGCCAGTTCGGACCGTTTCAGGAGGTTTCTGGCCGAGATACAGGACCTCCACTTAATTCAGGAGGTGCACAGTCCCACCAGAGGAAACACCCTGTTGGACCTGGTCCTGGCTACAGGCGATGACCTGGCAAGGGACCTCCAGGTCCTTGACCACCTGGGTGATAGCGATCATCACTTGCTGGAGTTCACCATCCAGCACAGGGTGTCAAGGGCCTGCAGCAAGGCGGTAGCCCTAGACTTCAAGAGGGCCAACTTCAGTGAGTTGAGATTAGTGGGAGAGGTGCTGGGGTTCTTGAGAGAAGGGGAACTCAGTGCCCAAGATGAGTGGTCATTCCTCAAGGAGACGATACTCAGGGCCCAAGAGGTGACCATCCCAACAAGAAGCAAGGGGGGCAGGAGTGCCCAAAAGCCCCCCTGGCTCACCAAGGGTGTCCAGGAATGCCTGATTGCCAAAAAGGTGGCGTTCAACCGGTGGAAGGTGGGTACTATCTCCAAAGAGTAGTATACCTCCTCTGCTGGGGCCTGTAGGGGCACTGTCAGGAAAGCTAAGGCGGACATAGAGCTAGGACTAGCATCCAAAATCAAAGATAACAAAAAGTCCTTTTTCAAATATATAGGGAGGATGAAGAAAGCACCGGGAAACGTGGGGCCCCTGCAAGATCCTCTGGGCAATCTGGTGGTTGCGCCAGAGGAGAAAGCAGACCTCTTTAACCAATTCTTCACCTCCATTTTCTTGGGCAGGGACCGGGACTTCCCCAGCGTGATGCAAGACGGACTTGAGGGGAATGCCTCCAGACCTCAGGTTGGGGAGGACCGGGTTAGAGAGCTTCTGGAGGGGCTGGACGTGTTCAAATCAGCAGGTCCAGATGCTCTCCACCCCAGGGTGTTGAGGGAGCTAGCAGGGTTATTGCAGGGCCTTTGGCACGGCTTTATGAGCGCTCGTGGTGCTCGGGCCAGGTGCCAGATGATTGGAAGATAGCCAATGTGATCCCCATCTTTAAAAAAGGGAGGAGGGAGGACCCAGGAAACTATAGGCCCGTCAGTCTTACCTCAGTCCTAGGGAAACTCTTTGAAAAGATCATCAAGGAGCACATGTATGATGGGCCGGCTTCAGGGATGATGCTCAAGGGCAACCAGCATGGTTTCATTAGGGGCAGGTCATGTCAGACCAACCTGATTGCCTTTTATGATCAGGTCACAAAAGCATTGGATGCAGGTGTCGCCTTGGAAGTAGTCTTTCTGGACTTCAGCAAGGCCTTTGACACCATCTCCCACCCCATCCTCATTAAAAAAACTAAGTGACTGTGGCATTGATGCCTACACAGTCAGCTGGATTGCAGATTGGCTGCAGGGTCATACTCAGAGGGTGGTGGTGGATGGGTCATATTCGACCTGGGGAGAAGTGGGCAGCAGAGTCGCCCAGGGCTTGGTCCTTGGGCCCCGTGCTGTTCAGTCTCTACCAGCAATTTGGATGATGGGGTGAAAAGCAACCTGTTTAAATTCGCTGATGATACCAGAATTTGGGGTGAGGTGAGCATGCTACTAGGGAGGGAAAGACTGCAGCAAGACCTGGATAGGTTACAGGGGTGGGCTACCAAAAACAGGATGAGTTTCAATACTGACAAGTGCAGGGTGCTACACTTGGGCAGTAGTAACCAGCAGCACACTTACAGAATGGAAAACTCCCTTCTTGAGAGCACGGAGGCAGAAAGGGATCTTGGAGTCATTATTGACTCCAAGATGAACATGGGCCTGCAATGCGAGGTCACAGTTGGCAAGGCTAACCAGACCTTGTCGTGCATCCACAGGTGCGTCTCAAGTAGAGCCAGGGAGGTGATCCTCCCTCTCTGTGTGACGCTGGTCAGGCCACAGCTGGAGTACTGCGTCCAGTTCTGTGCGCCCCACTTCAGGAGGGATGTGGATAACATTGAGAGGGTCCAGAGGAGGGCCACCCGCATGATCCGGGGACAACAGCACAGACCCTACGGGTCTGAGAGACTGCGGGACCTGAACTTGCTCAGCTTTCACAAGAGAAGGCTGAGGGGGGACCTGGTGACCATCATGGGGAATGGGACTCGGGGCTGCTGCTAGGAAGGAGCTGTAGTGCTGGCGAGGCCAGCAGAGGGGAGGGGAAGAGAAGGGAGGTGGATGGGGCCATTTATGCTGCTGCCATGGAGGGAAGATTGTGTCTCCCCGCTGCAAGCTCTGGGTATGTGTCTAGTTTACCTGTGTGTTAATCTGGCCCTGACTACTACATGAATACACAAAGCCATCAGGAAATTGTGTGACATGTGTGTACACACACACACACACACACACACACACACACACACACACACACACACACACACACACACACACACACACACACACACACACACACACACACACACACACACACACACACACACACACCCCTGCTGTACTAAGGTGTGTGTGTATGTATATGTGTGTGTGTGTAGGGGGGGAGAGAGAGAGAGATATTAATTATTCTAGACTGGTGGAATTTGGTTTACAGAGGGGCAATGTGGTGCTTTGAAATGTATACATGGCTAAATTTTAATATTGGCAGTGGGGCTTCTGATTGGTTAGTGTGTATTAAGGAATGGCATGGCTGCATATTGATGTTTGTATTGACACTCTTTCCCAGGAATGATGCAGAGATGTGCTACATACAGGGGGTACAGGCAGCAGGGGGTACATAGCTAAAAAAAAAACTTGAAAAAGTACTACTTTAAAATACTATAGGCTAGAGTTATTTTATTTAAAGATTTCTAGAAAGCTATTTTAGGCCTCTGATGGTAATCTTGGCTTCTCCTACAACAGTCTTAGGACTCCTTCGCTTTCTGTTAGGCTTGGAGCCAAGATTACTGCATTTCTTCAGCAATGCTTGGTACGTTAAGGAGCCAGAGCACTCTTTGAGCCATGCCTCCTGCCTTTGACTGGCTCAGTGGCAGCGAGGGATCTATTGATGAATCCCTGGTTTCCTCTGCTTTTCAGAGACAGTGAGGTTTGCAGTGCTAGTCTACTTTGAAAGAGTCTGTGTGATGACTTGCATCTCATGTCCTCATCTGACAGGGTCTGTGCTTGTGTCCCAGTCTCAGGTGTTTTTAATGTTTGTCATCCTTTTTGGTCATTCTGTTGGGACAAGGGTTTGTGTATTTCAGTGTAAGGTACATTTGTGTCTTCTGTGGAGGGATGGGGGTGGGATTTTTACCACTTGACTTTTGCTTCTGATGGTATCTGAGTGGAGGCTGGAACAACTTGGTTTCCGTTCAGGATGATTTGTGCTTAATGAGTACCTAGGGCAGAGCTCTTATTTGTGCTTGGCTTTCCGATGGCAGGTTCTTCTTTACTAGATGTCTCTTTTCTTGTTATTGCAAATGGATATTTACTGTACAGCTCTTGCTTACCCAGCACTCTTGGGAAGTGATGTGGCATGCATTCTCACATTGTTTTGCCCTCAATGAATTTTTCTACTTTAAAGAATTTTGGCATGTTAAGAGCATAAGAAGATTAATTTTGAGATGTTGACTAATATGGGAACCACTTTATGTGCCAGCAATACACCAGATATTCACAGAGTGTATCACAGATTGCACCACTGTGAATTGTACTTTCTCTGAACAAGACTAACTTAAGTACAAGCCTCAAATCCTTGCATGGCCACTGTGACAATACAGTTGTTCCATTCACACTGCCTCTCTCTGGTCAACTTTCTGTTCTCTTGGTCTGAGTTCAAATTTTGTGGAAGCCCTTAGCTGTGCAGATTGTGTTGTGTCTACCAAGCTACTCTTGAAGAATTGCTCAGAAGAAACCATCCGATGATCCTGTCTGCAAACTGGCCTCATGCAGATGGCCCAGGGCACACATGGACTTCTGACATACTGAGTTGATGGTGTCTTCTGCATTCTCTTATGACTGTGTATAAGAGCATCTTAGATCCCTTCATTGTTATCACTTGGTCTCTGAGGCAGTGCCAAGAGAAGATAAAGAGACTGAAGGTACTTGGGATGTCAGTAGACCTTACGAGAAGAAGAGAAACCTGCGTCATTTTTGGCACTTTGGAATCAGCACCAAACCACACAGCAATGGGCTGCTGATTGGAGGAAGAGGAGAAGGAGGATTAGAATCGGTGTGTGGACCAGACATGTTTGTGACTTGCACCAAAACTTCTTGTTAGATGCAGAGCTCCAAAGACAGCAGCCAGAGGGTTTGGGAGAGAGCTAAGGAAATGAGGGGACTTCTACATAAGGTATGTTATTGCTATTGTTTTTATTGCTTTGGGCTTTGTCTGCATGCTTGGTGTCTGTGTTCATGAGTGTGTGCTCCTGTACCTGTGAAAAGCGTAGATGAAGCCTCTTGTGAGGGAGGAGAACCCCTTCTGCCCTGTTCTGTTTCAGTAGCAGAAGAGACGGCTCCATATTCCTTCTTCCAGTGGATGTTGCCATATTCAGCAGCCCCCTCTATAAATCACATGCACAGCACACTTTCTGTTAGCTGCAGTTATTCCTATTTCGAGTAAAAATAGAAATATGTGTGAGTTCTTCAGAATGTTTTACTGAGCCGTACCACCAAGTAAGTCTTAAAAAAACAGAATTAGATACACATATATATTTAAAATGGAAAAACAATACTTTAAAAAGGTTGTGTGGTGAGAACTGTGGTGGACTCCATAGGCTGTTGAGTAAAAGGACTGTAGGCACCTCTTTAGCTCTAACCACATTTCTATCAAATGTAAGCTGCTTTAAAGCACCGGTAGGCGCAAAAGGTCAAACAATATGGCTGTGTCCAAGGTCCCTCCTACAAACCAGTAAGTTCAAAAGAGCAATAGAAATAATAATGAAATTTAGCCCTAATGTTGCCAAGTTCTTGGGAGTAATCTCAAGGAAATCTCTGATAAAGACAGTGCTATAGTTTGGCAGCCAAATAATAAGGAGTAGTGCTAAACTCTCTGAACCCTCATGTAAACTCACTTCACCTTCTGCTTCAGTGCACATCCTTTATTACCACTCGAGAGAATAACTAGAGCAAACTCATCAGTCTTGCCCCCTGCATTCACTCTATTAGGACTTTCTTTCCTTTGTTAAAATGTGATGTAGAGTACTCTCCAGGCACCTTGCAGCCTACAGTAACTAATTCTGTGTCACTGTCTCTGTATTGCAGTATACAGCTTTCACTTACCCCCAGGAACACACCTTACAAACCCTTTTATTCGTAACTAATCCTTCCTGCAATGAGCAAAGAAAATGAAGATCATTGTGATTATGTCTTTACCATCTCAAATCGCAGTACAGAGTGCCCTCATTAAAGGCTTTCAAATATCAACACAAACTGAAAAACATTAGTTGTATTGCATTCCTTAGTATTCTGCGGTTGTCCAGGCTATTATAATGTTTGTTAACCATTTCTTTATCTCATTTCAGACAGCACCGTGACACTAAGGCCACAGTTGGGAAATGCAGGCCCAACATAACCTAAGAGTGACCTGAGATCAAGCAACAGATGTGGGAAGGTGCTTGAACCATATCCATTTTAATCGGTGGAAAATGAGAGTTGAATTACTTTTTGCCTCTCAGAGAGACATGGAAAAGGGACAGTGACAGAACTTGGGAGATGTAATCAAGAAATAAAGTTTGAAGATGACAATCAGAATAGCAATATAGACTGTCAAGACGCATAAGGAAGAGGACAGAAATGTCATGACAAGGAAACAGTGTGACAGGGAAATGAGGCTGGAAGGACAAGAGTTCCAGAGGGAGCTCTTCAGGGAGTACGTACAGAGCCCAAAGGCAAATTGTACAGTGTGTTCCTCTACAGACCACTGTGCCTGGGCAGCATATATCAACTCTTCAACATGATACCAAAGTGTGGGACTGTAGCAGTGTTCATAAGACTCTTCTCCTGGTAAGACCCGTGGAACTCGGACCTTGCCTTTTCCCAAGAGGCAGAGAATAGGAATTAATATGAGGTGCATTCTCTGTTCTTATTATGTGTAATAATTAATTTCAAGTTGTTTTGTTTTGTTTTTTGTCCCCTGTGTGGTGGTCTGTATTGGCTGCATGTTTTGTGTTTTAATAAATGTGCTTTTCAGTATTTCTTTCTCTGAGATTTTATTAAGCAGAATTTCTTATTAAGCTTTAAAACATTGCTGTGCTAAATCCTACTGGGTACCCCTCTGCTTCATTATACCAGCTGGTTGTCAAAAGTCCACCAGTTGGTGGTTGTAAGTCTGGCCTAAATGTGGCAGTCTATAAACATTTTTTAAGTAGCTCAGGCAGCCATTTAGCCTAGGATGGGGATTTTTGTTGTTACTGTAGTGCTTAGGAGCTCTTGACATAGATTAGACTCCATTGTGCAAGGTTCTGTACAAACCAGGGATTTGAGTTTCTTTCACGAAGGCCTCTGGAAGTTGTTATGCTTAGGACACTATTAACCCATTAATCACATCTTAAATAGTAACCGGCCACGCATTCGGGCAGTTAATGGCATGACAAAACAGGAAAACACACAAAAATTTTTTTTTACAAAATGTGTGACATTTTTGTGGCTGGTTTCCATCACATCTTAACTGACAGCTGTACGTCAGGGCTTGGTTGACAGCTCCCAGTTGTCAGCAGACTGAGAGCTGTGTGGCGTAGCCCTGCATGAGGCTGCACCCCCCTGCTTTCAGGGTGTTGAGTTGAGGGGAGCTCATCAGCTGGGCTGGGGGAACCATGGTGCTCCCCACACCCTGGCAGGTTGACTACCATGTTTGTTCCATCCCTGGGCCTGCACTGGTTCAGGCTGGGCTGAGAGTACCCGGCTTTCAACTTGCAAGTACAAGGGAAGCCCAGAATCATGATTCCCCTGCACTGACAAGTATTAATGGTGTAAGTTTGATCTGATCCCAAAATCACATGTCCTGCTATGTATGTGTATGTACTAGATGATCTTGCCCCTCTGCCCATGGTCAGACCAACCACTGTATTTGGAGTTGGGAAAGAATTTTACCTCAAGGACAGATTGGTACAACCTGGAGGTATTTGCCTTCCTCTGTAGCAGGGAGCATAGAGCCCTTTACCTGGATTCTCTTGTGTGAATATTTACAACCTTTTATAGAAGCAGGGCATTGGGTGACATGGTTCCTCTTTACCACCCTGACAGATTAGGGCGTTGTCTTGTGTTGTGTCAGAATTGACGGTAGTTTTATGTAGTCTTTAGATTGGATTACGGATTGGTGTAGGATGGTTTGGATAGGAAGGATCCTACCTCAGGTAGGGGGTTGGACTAGATGACCTCTGGAGATCCCTTCCAGCCCTTCTTTTCTATGATTTTATGATTAAATGCTAGAGACCTAGTTATGACATGTTTTCTATGCTCTGGTCGTCTGGCTCTTTACTCATACTTGCTCTACTGACTCTTTTGGGTCATGCAAAACGCCTTTCATTGTTTCTAACATAAAAGTCTGTCTCAGTAAAAGTAAACTTGGGATAGGTACAGACATTCAAAAAGCCTGTGATGAAATATAAGGTATGTGGTTTTCTGTAAGTGGCATAGTTTAGATCAGTTGTGAACAGTGCACACATTCATTCGCCCTTTTGTGGGGGACGCAAATCTTGGACCGGGTTCTGCCTTTTTAAACCAGTCTGTATGTGCTGAACTTCTGTTCTGTTATGGGTATGAACCAATTTCTTACCACTTATACTGGTACAAGTGTAATGTCTGTACCTGGCCTTGGCCTATTTAGTCAGGCTGCCAGTTTGAAAATATATTCTACAAATGATTGTGCTTGGGAGAAAAAGGAGTTGGACCACTAGCTTATGGACCTCCTGTAGGCTCCAAGATCTCATTTCCAAATCTCTCACAAGCCATTACTCCAGGAAATTTATCCTGTGGGACAGATACAGCATACAGTATGCCTGAACTGTTTGACTGACTTACTGCATCTAGGCCTGGGGCATTAGTGGAGCTAAAACAATGCCTACTACATATGCATTACACTCTTACTGATGACACTGGTGCAGTATTGTTAGGGTTTTTTTAAATAATGGCGTGATGCATACTTTGTCTGGGCAGAGGCAAAGAGTTAATCTTTCTGTGTAGCTCCCTTATGCTTTGTGCATCCTGTGTTGGGGGAGTTTGTTGTAATGGAAAGGTGTGAATTTATTCTACAGCTGCCATTTTATAAAAGTTGTAATCAAAATTATGGGATACAAGTTGTTTCCTGCATATTTGGTGTGCTTTTTGCTATGGTGAAAGAAAGATTTTCCTGCTGAACATTTTTCAGTTGACCAATGCTAATAGTTTAATACTACAGGAACCATTTTTTGTTTTGAGACAAACATCTCTTATTTAGAGAGCAAAATCCATTAGTGAGTCAGTGCCCATGTCATCCTTCTCCCATTCACATGCAAGTCAGAATGATTATCTGCCTCATCTCTTTCATTTGTCTATTATGTTTCTACTGTTGAAAAGCAACATAAAAGGTTTAAGTTTTCTATTGACCTGTGGAAATTGTAGCTATGAACCTGTCAGCTACAAAAGAAAGTTTTGGTATAACACAAAGGCTGCCACATGATGAGTTGCTGTTAAATTGTATTAACACAGAAGCCATCTAGAGTGGTGATTCTCAACCAGAGGAGTCACATGGGATCCTTTTAAGCGTGTCATGGGGTGCCACACACTGTTAGGTATGGAAAACCTCCATGTGATTTGAAAGATAAACCCAGATATTTCAAATAGGAATTCATAATGTAAAAACATTATGACATATTGTGGTCTTTCTGAGTTTTTAATAACAGAAGAATTGCTCTGTTATTTTTTCTGTAGTCAAAAATGAGTGAAAACTAAGAGCTGGCACTTTCTTGAGTCTAAAAAGGTTGGGAAACACTTGTTTATGTGGATGTGACATAATGTGTAGAAATAGAAGCAGAGGTACAGGTTAGTGAAGTTGAACTTCCAGAGGTCATACAGCTTAGCAGCCAAAAGGATTAGGACCTAGATCTCTTGAGTTTCAGTCACCTGCTCTGTGAACAGGACTACACTGATTCCAGGTTGTTACCTCTGATGCTTGCATATAAAACTAATCATGATCAATGAGCCTGGAGTGAAATAAATTAATTCCTCCCATGTATTTCGATTTTACTTTAATGTTTAATAGAGGGATTCATGAGATAACTTTAGTATTATTGTATATGACATTTATTGTTGTATTAATGCATTTCTCATTCCAGTGTTTTAATAGATCTTAAAAATAATGAATGTAGCAGCAGCATAGTACATACAGCACGTTGAATTTTGATGAGTTTAGTGCTTTCTGTTATTTTTCCATTTTCTGTTGTATGTAAATATAAAAGAAGTTGTCAGTGAGACTTTAATTTAGTGGGAAGATGGGAATGAAAGTTAGATGAGCTTAAATTTGCTAAGAGTATGAGGGTGAGGGAAAGGACAAAGACTGAATTTTGTGGAGGTATTAAATAAATTGATGATAAAATATTAATGTTTCATTTTTGCCAATTTAGAATCTAGGGCTGTGATGTAGACTCATTATGTATTTTTGTAACAGATTTTCTTCATGTCATAGAATTTTTTTTTTTTTTTTTTACATGGCAGAACAGAATTCCATAGATTTGCATTTCTGATCCATAATGTGTGAAATTTCAAAGGTCATGTTTCATGACGGAAGTTTCAGACTGTAGACTTGACATTTATGGAAAAAGTAGCAATCCAGAATGATGGTGTCTGTTGCAGCCAAGTGTTACATATCTTTGTTGTTAATAACTTAATTTTTAACATTCTCAGCGTGTCATCCAGTTAAACTCAAGTGGAAATGTTTTCCTTCGGTGTTAATGGTTGATCTCTATGCTGCATTGTTTTGTTATGAATTTTAGAGTAGTACCAAAATAAAGTTGCAGTCAGAAAACATGGATTTCTGAACAGTGTAAGGTAGAAACATAAAGCTTGACATTTTGATGTTCTGGGTTTAGGTGGGAAGTAATACTTACTGAGGGGATGTGCTTTTCCTCTTGTCTTCAGTAACAGTGTAGCTTGTATTGTTTTATTTTATTTCTCTCTTAAAAGGAGTTGGTTTTTTCCCCTTATTATTAGAGAGAAACTGCTTTTTTTCCAACATGGGTGAAAAGCCTTTCCCAACTTAATAAATTGAATAGGAAAGGTCTGTATTTCAGGTAAAACCTCTAAAATCACTTCTACTCTTTAGGCCTTCCTTTTACAACATCTGTGTAAGAAGCTGTTTGGAAATTCTACAGTTATTATGGTGACTTGATGTCACAAAACATGGGTCTTCCTTTTGATTATATCTTTAAAGCAAGTCACTGTACTTTGATTTCCCTTTGTATGCCATTTAGAGTGCTTTGGATGAAGATTGGATGCTGGATGAGTTACTTTTACTAAGACTTGTTTTTAGTTCTAAAAAGGTAAACATTTATTGCGGTGAATTCTGTGATGGAGGAATACACATCCTCATCAATTAGCAAGGAGTCAGGGGAGGGGCACTCTGAAGTGCTTTGGGTTAGAGTACACACCTGGGCCATGGGTTAATGAGGATTTAGTTAGGAAGCTTCTGGAGGGGTTGGACGTATTCAAGTCAGCCGGCCCGGATGATCTCCACCCTAGAGTTCTAAAGGAACTGGCCGAGGTCATTGCAAGTTCCTTGGCACGGCTTTACGAGCACTTGTGGTGCTCTGGTGAGGTACCGGAGGACTGGAAGAGGGCCAACGTGGTCCCCATCTTCAAAAAAGGCAGGAAGGAGGACCCGGGAAACTATAGGCCTGTTAGTCTTACCTCGATCCTAGGTAAGCTGTTCGAGAAAATTTTGCTGGCACACATCCAGGAGGGGCCAGCAGGGGACTGCATGCTTAGGGGCAACCAACACGGGTTCATCAGTGGCAGGTGCGGTCAGACCAACCTGGTGGCCTTTTACGATCAAATCACCAGATCATTAGATGCAGGGGTAGCAGTGGGGGGCTGTGGTGTAGACACCCACACAGTCAAATGGGTCGCCAACTGGCTGGTGGGCCGCACCCAGAGGGTGGTAGTGGATGGGTCCTTCTCAACCTGGAAGGACGTGGGCAGTGGGGTTCCGCAGGGCTCGGTCCTCGGGCCCGCGTTGTTCAACATCTTCATCAGTGACTTGGACGAGGGGGTAAAAAGCACCCTGTTCAAATATGCTGATGCCACTAAGATGTGGGGGGATGTGGGCACACTGGAAGGATGCAACAGGCTACAATCAGACCTAGACAGGTTACGAGGGTGGGCGGACAAGAATAGGATGGTTTCAACACAGACAAGTGCAAGGTGATGCACCTCGGGAGGAGCAACCGGCACCATACCTACAGGTTAGGGAACTCCCCTCTTGTCAGCATGGAGGCGGAAAGGGATCTGGGGGTCATCATTGACTCCAAGATGAACATGGGCCGGCAGTGTGGGGAGGCAGTTAGGAAGGCCAACTGCACCTTGTCAAGCATCCATAGATGCATCTCGAGCAGGTCCAAAGAGGTGATCCTCCCCCTCTGTGCGGCACTGGTCAGGCCACAGCTGGACTACTGCACCTAGTTCTGGGCGCCACACTTCAAGAGGGATGCCGACAGCATGGAGAGGGTCCAGAGGAGGGCCACTCGTACGATCAGGGGACAACAGGGCAGGCCCTATGAGGAGAGGCTACGGGACCTGAACCTGTTCAACCTCCAGAAGAGAAGGCTGAGGGGGGATCTAGTGGCCTGTTTTAAACTAGTCAGGGGGGATCAGCAGGCACTGGGGGAGTCACTGTCATGGCAGGGAGTCGGACTAGATGATCTGGTCAGGTCCCTTCCGACCCTAGAAACTGAAACTATGGTTATGAAGATCGTTATTTTTGTTTTTTGTGTGCAGAATTAAGGAATATTAATGGTTGTTATCAGTAAGAGATCCATAGGTTAGGCATGTACTTTCAAAATCTGTTTGTGAATGGTTTAATATAAGCTTGATGGGGGGGGGCGTTATATTACAATAGTTGATATTAATAGCAACTTTTTATGTTTAACTTGTTGACTAAATGTTCTGTCATTTTTTTCTTTCTGCCTCTTTCTTTAACATATGTCTACATAGTATATAGATGGTAATAAGATTGCAAGGAGTGGTTAAAATGTGATCCATGATCATATTCTGTGTTTGTTTTATAAACTTTAGCATCTACCCTAAATATAAATATTTAATGATTAGATGCATTTAAAACTAAGTCTTCTATGGTTTAAATAAAAAAAAATACATCTCACATAGGGTATGACTGTTTCTACACCTAATTTCCTTGCTAAAAATGCTCCAAGATGCCTTCCTTCTTTTCCCTCTTGTAGAACCATACGTTTTCTCTTGTAAATTTGATAACAACCCAGGCAGGAACTCATGCGTCTTAAAGATGTAGCACAAACTATAGGCTGTCTGTAAAAGATGCGGATGTAGTCTTCCTCGGTTATTTTTTCTATACCCACTCTGATATCTGGAGTCACTTTGTTTTGAAAGAAATTGTAAGATTTCCTATTTTGTTCAATATTATCTAAAAATTTAGCTTATTCCTTTTTTTCCCCCCAGTTCATCAGATGATCTGAGCTTAGCAATTTCTGTGATAATGCTGGATTGTGGAAATAGTAAGTTAGTCTGGGACACTAAAGTCTCAGTCTTGTAAAGCCTGTATTTCACTTTGAATAATCCCATTGACTTTAAGCTAAGTAGAATTAATCTTAGGATACAAGTTTCTTGTCTTATCCTACAATAGTCTTGTATTCTAACATTGATACCCTTCAGGCTAGGTGTAGGCTAGAATATTCCTCTATAGTATGCATATACCATATTTATGTGACTCCAAGATGAGGATTTTTTTCCCGCTCAGCATAAGAAGAAAACAGCCTTGTCTTGGATTTGACTATCAGACCAGGACAGGCAGTAGCTCAGCTCTGGCTTTGGTCCCCAACTCAGGGCTGAAGGCAGAGCTGAGCCACTGTCTGCCCCAGGTAGGAATGGCTCATTTGGCAGGAGTGGAGCATGTAGCCACAGGGAGTGTCAGTGAACCATGGAATGGGGGGAACCTGCAGCTGTTCACCCCCCCCCCACTTTGCCCCCTGTGCCTGTGCCTACTTCCACCCCCTGTTTCCCCTGAAAGCCTGCCTCCTCTCCCCTTACCTTCTGTTCCAGCTCTGGTTCCTCCAGCCCCAACCAGGTTCAGTTAGGACCTGCCACGGCTTTTCCTTGGCCAGGCTTGGCTGGGGCTGGGGCTGGGCCAGGGCTGCCACTGCTGCTGACTGCCCAGGAGCCAAAGCAGAGCTTCAGGAGGAGGTAAGTTGGGTGGGGGGCTGGCATGAGGGGAGCAAAGGGTAGGGGAACACACTAGAGCGGGGAGCAGGGAATGGGGAGGCAGGCACAAACATGACGGGCAGAAACAGGCATAGAGGAGCAGGGGGCTTATGGTGGCAGACAGGCAGCACAGGGCAGAAAAGGTCTGGGGAGGGACAAACAGAAGCACAGGGGAACAAGGGGTAGGGGTATAGCCTCTCGCCCCCCACTACTGCTTTTCCTACCACAACAATGGGGGTGGAATTATTTTAAAATAACCTTCCTCTAATTAGATTCTACACATGGGAAATTTTAACAAATGTATAATTGTTCTTGTATAGAATCTTTTGGGAGAACTGCCTTAAATTCAAAATAGTCTTGGATTAGGGTACACACATTAGGGTCTTTGGTTCAGATTTAACTCCTTCTGGCTTTATTGGTGACTAAAATAAGGATAAAAGCACAAGCAGGAGTCTGAGGTTCCTCCCTAAATAGGGCTGCCCACAGGGATACATCTTGTAAAGACGTGTGCCTATTAGACCTTGCATCATGCCACTGTCCACAGAGCTTTAAATTTAGGATGGAGTTAATGAGGTGCAGCTGCCAAGATGAGTCAGCAACAGTAAGCACATTCTGCAAAACAGGCAGTGTCAACAAAGACGTGTTACCCCCTTACAGTAGATATTGACTCTAATTTATTCATATGATTGTTTTTCCATATCTTTCCCTTGGGATGTAAGAAGACAGATAGGCAGGGGATGGGATACCTGTTTAGATTCTTTTCCCCTCTGGAAGCAACGTGTTTCTTCGGTGCTTTGTATTAAAACTAGATTTGGATATAAATGTCAGTGTATCTTTATAATCTTCATTATCCTAAAACCCAGTCTGTAGCTATCTGTCTTCTAGTTAGAGTCCTGCTGGAAGAATTGAGCTGCACACCCAAGTAAGGGTCCATGCACAGAGAAAACGTGGCAGAGTTGTTCCTGTACTTAGGTGCTTGGTTGCAAAAGAAGACCAGGAATGCTTGAAATAATAAATGTTTGGCATTAAACCCACCTCTAAAACCTCCTCCCCCCCCCCCAAAAAAAGCAAACAAAAAACAAAAATAACCCAACACCACCAAAACAACCCACCCATCTTTGTATCAGAATTTTAAAAATCCCATAATTTTGTTAGTGATGCCCAGCTATCGTGCTTAGGGTCATGCTAGAAATGCATGCATAAATAGAAATGAACTAAATTCTATTGTTGATAGAAAATGGCCCATCTCTTGTTTTCCTTGCATCATGGCAACCTCGTTTAAGGTCAGTATTGAATCGGTGATGACTAGGGGTGCACTGAGAGAGATTTTGGGGGCCCCAATTTCCAATAGAGATTTTGGGGGCCAATATTTAAGGAGGCATATTGGCTGATACTGATCCAGTTTCCAATACAGCTGCCTCCAGCTGATAAATCTGTTGTGGTGGAAGGGGAGGGAAGGGGTGTGGGGGGGGCAGATCAGCACCGCCTGTGGTGAGGGAGGGGGCGGGGCAGGCACTGCCTAGCCAGGGTGGGCACAGAACAGAACTGTGGCTTGTGGGGAGTGGCTTCCACCACTGCTTGCACCCCGGGAAGGTGGGGGTGCCCCTGGATCTGGGGGGGGGGGGGGGGGCGGGGGGCTGCAGCTGCTGGCTGTAGCCAGGTTGCATGGGGCTCTCCTTGGCAGGGCTGGGCTTGGCGCAAGTGCCAGCCATGCTGGGAGGAGCCTGCAGCCACCCCAAATTTTGCTGCAGCTCTGCTGCCAGCACCATTGCTGTGTACCTGCCCAGCACAGCCCTGGCTCTTCCTGTCATGTGGGTGGAGGTGGGCATCGAGCCTGGGCTGTGCTGGGTGGGCGTGCAGTAGCAGCTCTGGGAGCGGAGCTGTGGCAAAATTTGGGGTTGTTGCTGGCTCTGACCACACCCTGCGCAGCCTGGGTCCAGCCTGCAGCTGCAACCCAACCCCTCTGCGCAGATCCAGGGGCATGTGCCCTCTTCCTCTTCCCAAGGTGCAATCAGCGGTGGGAGCCTCGCTCCCCTGGGAGCCACTCTGGCTGGGCAACACCTGTTCCTGCTTGTGTCCCCTCCCTCGGTGCAAAGGGTATTGATCTGTGTCCCCTTCCTCCCCTGCCACTCCCACCACAAGACTTACCAGCTTGAGGCAGCTGTCAAAGCTGCTGGCTCTGCTCCTTGGTGCCAGCATGTTGCGCTGCGGGTGTGCACAGCGCAGGCATTTATCGGCCAAATTATCAGCCCCATTGGGCCGATTTCTGATATAGCAATTTTCTTTATATTGGTTCCGATCCAATATTGGACCGATGTATTAGTGCATCTCTAGTGTTGATAAGCTATGTTACTTTGGAAAGCAGATCTGCCTTTGGGTTACACATAAAATGTAACATAGAAAATTCCCTTTGTCATGAGGTGCTGGTAACAAAATTCAAGTTGGTTGTGGAGGCAAGTTAAGATTGTCTTGATTGGAGGATCAGTGGGTAGTTATGGCTGTTTGCTACATTTTCTTCTTGCCATTGAAAATGTGTGAAGCTGACAGGGATAAGCCACAGAGGTATGGAGTTATAGATACGTCAGTATTCTGATACCACCACATACCTTAGCTTCCTTTTCAGTTAATCTGTTATGAGCTGATTTTCATTTACTAACTGATATCATTATTTGGATGCTGGACGTTTTGGTTGAATTTTATCCGTATGAAACTATGGATTGAAAGAACCATTCAAGGAGCTTTTTTCCATTATTTACATGCTCATCTAACTGCCCCTGCTGAGTTGGGTGTGAAATTTGAGGTTGATCTTCACTGGACTGGTTTCTGCTTGTGGTTAACTCTGTGGGTCATGTGGATGTGAGCAGCTTCTCTCTTACTTGATTTCAAATATTGTATTTTGTATTTTATTGTACAGGTCTTACTTGGCTTGAAAAGTGTTCTAGAAATGTATTAATGATATGTACAAATGTATTTTATAGTATATTTAATTTTATGTGCATTTTATAGTATGCTATTTAGCAGAACAGGGTGAAATTGTTGCTTTAGGTTTTTGAAGGGTTTTACCTATCTAAAATATTTTACAAACATACTACAAGTGAATTTTTATGAAAGAATTAACTTCATCAGTCATCAGCTTTGATTGTAAAGGCTAAAGAAATAATTCATACCAACCATATCCTCTTGTCCTCACAAATCACAGGGAGAAAGATGGAATGCTTTGTTGAGATTACAAAAAAAAGAAGACGAAAAGATCAGTATTGAATCCAGTCCCTTCTGATTTGTTCCAGGGTTTCATTATTTGTTAATCTTTAACTGGCAGATATTTATATTTTTAAACTTTAAGACCCTTGAATGTTGTGTCAATGTCTATATAAAACAATTGGGCAGATGATCACTGTTTCTAAACTTTAATATTTTGTATTACATTATCACCCTTGTACTTGATCCATTTATGAAACACGCAGCACTCCCATTTGTAGAGATTTATTCGTGTATCATTTTCCCCAAGATTTGCCAGAACACCATCATGTTCGTGTTCTGAAGGTTAATGCCCAAAGTCAAGCAGACAGAAGCCAAGTGCTGCAAGGTTTCCAAGATTAGGACTGATTCCCTTCACAGAAATAAATGATTCCTGCCATGTTCAGTGATTTTGTGCAGCACTACTCACGGCTGAGTGAGTGCATCAATACTGTAGTCCTTACATGCTGTACATACTGATGACACTCTGTGTTAACTTGATTGACTGAGCAGTATACTGGAGAGGATGCACCTGCAAGAGATGTGCAGACACATATATTTTTATTCTGGTTTTGAAACATTTATTTTACATTTTTTTTACTTGGAAGTCTTAGTTTCAAATTCCTTGGGTTATCATGTTGTGCTGCTAAGGTAGAGCAAACAGTTATATGCTTCTTTGTTGTCAAAACTGTATTGGAAAATGATATGAGGTGCATCTTCTTTATCTTTATAACCAAAAGCCTGATTTTATGTTTTTAAAGGAAAATGACATAAAGGGGACTAGTGTGAAGTCTTGTCAAATCAATAATTATGTAAATTATAGTTATTTTAGGGGTTTCAGTTTAATGATAGGCAAATGTCTCATGTAATTCACTTACAAGCAGTATTTTTGTTACATTTTTATGTTCTGTTATCATTTTATAGGCTTTAAGACAACAGCAGAAAAGAAGAAATGGAGTCTCAATGATGGTAAACAAGACTGTTCCTCGTGTTGTTTTGACACCATTAAAGGTGTCTGATGAGCAGTCGGATTCACCTTCAGGTAAATAGCTAAAGGACTGTGTGCAAGATCAGTTCTAGTCACAAAGCCTTCCTCTGAGTGCGATCTGTCGCATACAAAATTTAGAATTGCTAAAAATAATGTTTCCACACAGTGGTTTTGTTTAACTTCTGTATTTCCTTATTAAATGTAGTGACTCAAATGGGCAAAGAGGGAGGGATTTTTTCCCTTTATTTTAATAAAGAAGTGAAAGTACATAAAATGACAATTGATACTAGCAGCAGCTTTAAAGGAATGCAAAGTAACATTTTTGTTTGGCTGTAGAACTCTAATGGAGGGGACCACATGCTGGCATTCAATGCCATCAAAAAACCCCCAGCTCTTCTGTGAGTGTGAATTTGTGTCTCAATTCTCCATTGCAATACCAGGATCCTTTTATATTAGCTTTTGTGTTCTGGCACCATTCTTATCACCACAGCGCAACCTTGACCTTTAGTTCTGGTTGTTAGTTGCTTCATTTTAAAAGGATTCTACAGAGATGTACATCTGTGTTTATTGCAGATTTATAATTGTATTTTCCAAGTATACCTCTTTTGTAACAGTTGTTCTGCAATGGAATGATTTTTTTTTCTTTCTTAGATTGCTTTAGCGTCCCATAACGTAGAGCTTAATTATTTTTAAAGATATCTCCTGGGCATAATAGTAAACCATTATTTATATTAGATCATTGAGCATCTTTATTGACTGTAGTATTCAGTAAACTTTAGTTTTCAACACTTAATTGATTTATTGAGCTTTTACTTCTATTTCCTCCAGTGCTGCAGAATTGTAATGTGACCAAAAAAGGTGCATTATGTTTTAGTAACTAACAAAGTGGGTGTCATTCTTGATTTTAAAAAAAATGTTATTTTTGTTTTTTGTTTGGGGGGGAGAATAAAATGTATTACTTTAATACTGTTTTTTCTGTTTTTAAGGGTCTGAATCTAAAAATGGTGAAGCAGACAGTTCTGATAAAGAAATGAAACATGGACAAAAATCTCCAACTGGTAAACAAACTAGTCAGCACTTAAAGAGATTAAAAAAATCTGGTTTAGGTGAGTAGGACTCTGAGGTACCCTCTGTACCTTTTTGTTACTATAATATTTTAATTCTTTTTTTTAAAGTGTACCCTTCATGTAGGAAGTTCCTTGCTATAATTGTAAGATACTGATATTCTCAGTTCAGAGAGAGACTCTTTCCCAGGAGCATGACTTCTTTGGTGGCTATTTCATCTCTCTGAACCCTGCAGAGTTGCTTTCTTCTTGAAATATTTTTCCCAGAATGCTTTTCTGAGGCACGTGTCTATTTAAATATGACAAACCCAAGATGCTTTAGGGCAATGTGACGAATATGCAGCTAGCTGCTGATTGCTCTATTATCCTTTTTTACTAGCTAGCAGGTGTTCTTGCCTTCAGTTGTGCGTTCCTTCTGTCTTCTCTATTCTTATTTTTAGAGAGGATGGTCCTGTCAGGACCAAACCTGTTTCTTCGGTTGTATTTCATCTTATACTAAGATGTGGTCCCTTCATTTTAATGTGGTTTTTTTTTTTTTACCCATCTGTTTTTTAAAGCTGTATGTGTGGGGTCCTAAATAGCCTTTAGTAATCTAGACATTTTTATTTTCTGTATTCTTTATCCAGGGTAATAAATGATGATTTCTAATTAATATAAAATCTTACCTTAAGAGATCATAGAGCAACTTCTTCAATACCCCAGTTGATAGCCAGATATTCTTGCTCTAATGTTGACTATCTCTGTTCATTAAGGAACTGCCTTGTCTTTGTGTACATAATATAGTATTCTGCTTCTTGATATTTTTGGTTCAGTCCTGTTCCTATACCAAGTTTAGAAGCATCTGTATGCAGAAGATTTTTTTTTCAAAGCCTGGATTTTTTTAAACATAATAATCCATAACTCTTTCATTATTTCTGAAAATGATTGTTTGCATTCATCAAGGAGCTAAATCCTTTTGACCTCCTTTTACTGAGATATTCTAGTACAGCTGCCATCTTGCACAAATTGGGAATAAATGCTATAATAGTACGCTAATCATAGAAAAGGATGCTTTTTTTTCCTTAGGTTAGAAAATTTGTGTTTACATAATGATCTGGCTTGTCTTGCTTTAGTTTTTTAGGTCAGCTGTGCACAGTTAACCCAAGATACGGGTATCTTATTTCTCTGTTTATTAAACATCATTTCTCCAGGTTGCTTATTAAGTCTGTTACAAATCTTAGACTACTACTTTTAAGTGTACCAAATACTCTATCAGAGTCCTGCTAAATACCAGCATGGTCTCCTGTTTACGTATCTCCTTTTAACACACTATCTTTCAGCTGATCATCTGTCAGTCTTTGAAGAGTATCTGGTATCCCATGTAGAACAAATAAATAAACTGGAAGAAATCCCAGCAGGTTACAACTTCTATTGTATACAATCAGATGTTGCATCCAACGGGATCTTCCAGTGATTTTATGTAGTAGTAGAGTTACAATATCTTTTTCTAAATCCAGTTTTATAGTATTTTGTCATTTCTTGCCAGTGGATAATTAGCAAACATAGATATGACATTTACGTTTTTATGGAGTATATACAGAATCTAATTCTCCCTGTCTATGCAATAGCTACTAAGGTTCGATAGCTTTTAAGGAAAGCATGTGTTCTTTTTTATTTTCTGCCAAAAGTACGATCCATTTGTATACATACTTGAACTTGTCTTATGGGTCTATGGAACTTGGGAACTATTGTGTGAATTAGTGCCATAGTATGTCTTGGAGTACTAGCAAAATAATTAATTGCTGTAAGAATAAGTACAAATCTCTGTTCTGTGCCTGCTTCAGTTCCAGGGAATGCTTGACTCTTGAGTTCCCAGAGATTTTAGATGTCCAGTATATTTCTCCTGGGCTGCCTTCTGATATACCACTTGCAAGAAAACTGGAATGTAAATGAGGTTCATTAAACCCTTTTAATAAAAGGACACATTGTAGTTTTTTTCTTTTGTAGTTTATTGGGTGAAGTAATTCATAATATTGAAATCTCCTGTTTTACATTTTTCCTCCATTCTGCAATCTAACCTAATCTTGCTTCTCTGGAGCAGAAGCAAAGCTCTTCCACGTCTATATTTAATTGTTTTGGCCCAGTTGTACCATGTTGTCAGTTTTATTGGTGTCATTGTTAGATTTTCCTTTGTCAATTCAGTAAGCTTGAATAAGCTTTTCCTATCTTCAAGGCAGGGTCTGTAACTGAAGGTTCTATTGACTCCAGTTTCCAGAGCTGTAATAATGAAGGGAACTCTTGGTTAGCTGTCATATAATAGTCAAAAGCTGGCTCCTTGAGATCTACCTTTGTAAGACAACACAGGATAGATAATCTAATTTTAGTGTTAAGCATCATCCTGAATAAAAGGAAAATGGCTTTTCGAAGTTTCATTGGAACTTTTATCAGCCCAGTAATCTGTATTTGATATGCTATGGTTTTAAAGCAGTTCTTCTTATAATGTCTTATACCCTACATTTGGTAGTAATGCAAGGAGATCATGACAATGTTTTGGAATGGAGGCCCAATTTTCTGATTGTTTCTTTGGGTTTTCACAGTATTAAGGCATCTCCTAGTGTCACTTCATAATCTCTCATGCTAGAGAAGTTATTTCAGTAGCAATTCTGCAATGTTAAACTCAATCTTATTTTGAAGAGCAAAATAACCCTTCTTATGGTTTTATTTATATGAGCAAGGGAAAACAACTCTCCTCTAATTTATACCTAAAAAATGAAGACAGATGCATCCCATGTTGGTTAAAGAAAAGAACACACACGTGCATTTAAAGAAAAGAACACACACGTGCATTTAAATCATATATCATACTTACTCATGTTACACTTGGTAATTATATTCCTTCTGCATTTATAGTTGGTGGGTTGAACAGATGGTGAAGATAGTTTAATGTGATGCACTCATTAAAATGAGCACTTCTTCCACACGATTGTCCTTTATAACAGGGCATTCATTGGTTTTAATGATGCTTTTGTACTGAAATACAGTGCATTGGAAGTAAAAGTTGCATAAGGTTGCAGTATGCTGAAGGCTGACTAACCCCTAATCTCATTCTGTCTTATTATGTGCTAAAAAGTAGCAAAAAATAGCAAGAAAATCTGAGAGGCTGTGGTTTTTCTTTTCATTCAAAAGGAGAAACTTGCACATTTTCAAATCGTCTGCAGAATTTTCATTCTCTCTTCAGTGGAGAATTTTAGCTTCTAATACATGCTAAACTGTAAGGCTTTTATGAAATCTAAAAGAATTCTGCATTTTTATTGATATTGCCATTAAAGCTGTCTGACATTTGGGCAAAGAGAGATTAATGCATTTGTCTATTAAATAGGGATATTTACTGTCCTTACTTGGAGATTCTCAAATTAAAGGCCCTGTAAAAATGCTTAGTGTCCTTATAGTTAATAAAAGTGGAAAAATGTAGAAATTCTCCTGGAGGCTCCCTGGGAACTTGGTATGACTCATTGTGGCACTTAAGTGTGATTTTGATAAAGTTTATCTTTTGTGGAATTTTTGAGATATTAAAAAAAAAAACATGATAATGGGAATGTTTCTCTCATACTTGTGCTTCTATCAGGACTGAAATCTCTTCTTTTAATCTCACCTGGAATTTACAGTTTCTTTTGGAGGTGCTGGAACTGAATAGTTCTTTTCCTGAGTCTGCTTGTTGCCATTTGACCAATTGTTAGCAGGCTAGTGCATGATTGCAGTATGTTCTTTACATCTTTTAGATTCTATGAACATTCAGAAATACAAAGTTCTCTGCAGTAAGTTAATGTCACCAATAACTTAGACATCACTGGTTACAAACGTTAATAAACCGCACCTTTTGAGAGAGAATAATAGTTAATAGAAGAGAGGAAGCATATGCATACGAATGTTATATGGACAACGATTGGCTGCAGGTGCAGAAGCACAGATAAAATCTTAATGCTGTGTAATGATTCATCCACTTGTTTTAACAAATGTTCATTCTTATGTTTAATTTTGCTTGGCAATAGATGCTTTATAAATAGGTTGATGACATGACAGAAGCATTTGCTTGTTCAGCTGAATCTTAATTCTGTTGAACAAGTAGGATCATAGTTTTAGGATGTGGACTGGAATGGGGAGGCCCTGGAAGATGAGGAAATAAACATGGGATGTATAGAGTGAAGCGCCTAGATTCCAAGAAAAGTCCTTTCATGAAGTCCTACTTAATTGGACTGTATATTCTCCTTTTACAAAGTCCTACTTAATTGGAGAGCCCTATATAATATAAGATGCATATTATGAAAAGCATGTTCGAAAGAAGACTAGCTCCTTCCCCCTTTGTAGCTGTGGTAAAGTTAAATTTGTGTTTTGTTTACTTTAGGTCATTTGAAATGGACCAAAGCTGAAGATATAGACATAGAAACACCAGGATCTATTCTCGTGAACACTAACCTGAGGGCTTTAATAAACAAACACACCTTTGCTTCCTTACCTCAGCATTTTCAACAATACCTCCTGCTTTTGCTTCCAGAAGTAGACAGGCAGGTAAGTAGAAACATAAAATGTTTGCTTCCTTGCTAATGAGCCTTTTGTTTTTGAAGCTGACTTCTTTTCTCCCCAAATCCCTGAAGAATGAAACTTGCAAGATACATATTTTTCCCAGTTAAAACTAGGAGATGTATACTAGTAGTAATGTTTACCTGCAGCTGCATCAGCTGCTGCCTCCCTTCTGCCTCCAACCCACACTCCCAGGGCCCTGAACCCAGGCCATTCCCTTTCAATTTGTTTTAAATGCAGCTGGTTATGCAGTCTTCCAGATCTGCTGAATCTCTCTACCAGCTCCCCAGCAGCATTCCCTCTAAGCTGTGCGGCGTGTGCAGCCATGCAGGAGTCCTCATGCCGTGCTCATGCTGCGCTGCCAGGGGCACGCCTGCGCAGCTGCACGCACCACACAGCTTAGAGGGAATGCAGCCCCCCCGTGCTTTTTGCTATCAAGGCCATGCACAGCTCCACCCAAGATCTCATTTCCCCCTCTGCCTCTGTATTTGGCAACAAAAATTATATCAATGTCCTACTTCGTTTCCTTCTCCCACTACTGTGTCCATGCCTTCTTCCATATTCCACATCTCAGTTCCACTCTACTAGGCATCTGTCTTTTTGCCTTCACCTTTGAAACTTTTCATAACAACTTACTTTTTGCACAAGCCCTGCAAACACTCATGTTAGTTTTATACCCATTTTTCTGGACATAACTGGGAGTGGGAGGAAAAATTAAAATGTTTTTTAGTTGTGTGGTTTCCCATTGTGTTGTGCTTTTTGCAGCCGTTGTTTAGATTGTAAGCTGCTTGAGATGGGGAATGTCTGTTTTAACTGGTAAGCAAAGCACAATACTATTTAGGCACTAAGCACCTACATTCAAGCACTTCCCTGACATTAAGTACACGTAGAGTCTTGTTGACTTCAGTGGCACTGTATGCTTAAGCATTTTGCTGAGTTGGGGCTGCAGGTGGTGCTCAGGTGGTTAATGTGCTACATGTCTTCACTTGATCCCCAGAGGATACAAGTCTCTCACTGCCCAAGCTGCAGAGCTTGTCTTTTATCTCTGCCTGTTGAATTTCATGGTTTTAGCTCTTTAGGTCATTGGTTCCTTATTTAGTGTTCATTGAGATGGTGGCTGCTGTAACAGAGCAGATGCTTTCTAGTGTTGAGAGTCACAACAGAATAAACATGGATGTAGATTAACTCAGGAGTTTAACAATGTAGATACTGTATTTTAAGGAATGTTGTTATTCTCAAGTTCCCTAAGTGCTTTTAGAGTTGGTATTAGCAATTTTAACTGAATATTTTCTCTGACAGAAAACTGACATAAATTTTAAACTTAATGACAAAATTACTTAAATGTTAAACTTAGTGCGCAAATACAATTTTATTGATAGTTTTCATGTTTCTAGTCCCCTCCGCTTAACGTATCAACAGAAGTAAGATTGCCTGTTAGGTGAGATAATATTTTCTATCCAGTTCCACTGTAATTGGTGAAATTCCTGGCCTTCTTTTCAAGTCTTTTAATGTGAGGATAACATAAGAAGCCATGTGTAGATGAAATGGGGGCCCTAAATTGAAGCTGTGGGTTTTTAAACCTACCGCTTCAATTTAGGACCCTTAAAACCCCCGTGTCGTGCACATACCTGAACTTACCTGCCTCTGGCAGTAGGGAAGGGAAGGTGAGCTGCCAGTGGGCAGAGTGGTCCCTGGGCTGCGGGGGGGTGGAGGAAGGGGGCTGGTGCTTCCCTCTGTGGCAGCGGCGCTTCCACCCCCCCCCCCCCCCCCCCAAGGCGGCACCTGCCTGCAGGCACCAGCTTGGGCGGTCCTGGGGGGCACCGCGGCCACAGAGGGGAGCACCAGGTCTCTGCGCAGTTCATGCAGGCAGGCAGGTTAGGTGGGGTGGGAAAGAATCAGGGTCTCCGCTTTTCTTGGGCAGAGCCTACCTTCCCAGGCTGTTGCCAGGATGCCTGCAGAGCTTCCTACCGAGCCACGGAGCCTGGTGCTTTGCTCCACGGCTGTAGGGGCAGCAAACTAAAACTCCGTCTCGGAGTTTTAGTTTGCTGCATCCCCAAGTCATTTAAGGTGCATTATGCCACTGAATATCCTACAGCAGCTGGAATTAATGCGCAATATCCTGCCAAGGCATGCAAACTTTGACACCATTAAAGTAGTCCAAAAGCATTTAGTCTGCTTTAAAGTATTGTGTACATACACCCCTCATTTAGTCTATACACGGCCAGAGATCGTAATGGATTAGCTTTCACTAAAGAACATTACCCATTATCAACACTAGGGAAATTTTTATTTTTTGAGAGTGGCATGGCTGTTAGCCTCAGAGACAGGAAGAATATGTTTTTAATTTGGTCTTAAATTACTAAGATATGTTTCAAAAACCTTCTCTTCTAACTCGGGGCTGCCCAGCTTCCAGTTAGCAGGGGGCTGCATGCTGTGTGGGCCACAGATAGAGGTCTGCTTGTTGTGTGGGTGGCCCTCCCACACCATGTGGGTAGCCTAATGTGCCTCCTCCCTCTCCTTCTGGCTGCACAGACAGTGCCCCAAGCTCTCAAACTACACACAGTGCAAGCAGCCCGGCTCCCCTTCGCTACACATGCAGCACCCCTCTTCCTTCTTGGCCCATGCCCCCACCTAACTTCTGCCTTTTTTGCACATCGTGTGAGCAGCCTGGCCCTTTCTCCTGCCACACTTGCAGCTCTAGCACCTTGGCTGTCTCACTGGGTTGTCCTGTCCCCAGGAGTAGAGGCAGGAAGTAGAAGCTGGGAGAGGGTGGGGAAGCCTGAAGAACCCAGATGCTGCTGGTGGAAAAACACTCGGGGGAAGGCAGTGGTAGACGTACTGAAAACCCCCAGGTTGCATGCTAACCCTTTGGGGGCCACCAGTTGGACAGCCCTGCTCTAAATCTTGTGTCAGTAAATCATAGTAAAGTACACACAAATGCATTTAATCTGCCTGGGATCCTATTACAGAACTCAGCTCTTTCAATCTCCATTAAAAGTAGTGATTGAAAAAATATCCATTGCCCTTATGCCATTGTAGGGCTGTTTTTATCTATATGTTATTCTAACATTATTCCTGCTCCTCTTTGGGTCCCTCCAGTTGTGCAGGTAAATAAAGGTGCAATGGGATCTGATGTGTGATCCACACAGAAGTGCTGCTGCCAAGCCACATGTGCATGGCAGGAGCCACGATTATGGGATTGTGCTTCGGATCCCATTGTGCCTTACTGTTGATGCAGGCAGAGCCTGGAATCATGGTTAGCTCCTCTGGCAAGGAGCATACCCTCACAACTGGGAGCCCCCTCAGCTGACCAGACTCCCAGCCATAGGGGTGTACCTGGCCACATGTTCAATTAGTGGCATGATAGGACCCAGCCACAAAGTTGTTTATTGCACATTTTTTGTAGAATAACTTAGTGGCTTATTCTTCGTTTTATCATGCCATTAAGTGATTGAATTTGTGGCTGGGTCACAACTTAAAGATGCGTTTTACTTGTTTTGTATGTATCTGTAAAAAGCCCAGGTAGTCTTTTCCACATATATTTGGACAGCAGGAGTGGGAACATGCCTAAGGAATTGTGAAGGTAGATGGGAGAGGGGGCAGCTGTCTCAGGATACTTGGCTGGTGGAGGGTGGAAATTTTGAAGGCCCAAAATTTTGTTCTGTCCCTGATCCTTACTTTACAGTGGTTGAAATAGCAAATGGAGGCATATACTGGTAGGACATCTTTTTAGATGTCCTCTATCTTAAGTGGATGGAAGTAATTGAACTCTTGACACATCTTTCTCTGAAGGGAGAGTTCAGGTCACCCATACATTTGCCACAGACCTAGTGAGGGACAGGGGGAGCTCCAGCCAAAGTTTCTTTCGGGATTTTAATGTCCTGGTTCTCTCATTTGAGCAGGTGGGACTTTTCTGCTCTCATAGCAGAGGTAAGAAGATGTGTGGGGAAATTTGTTGTGTTTTTCGCCACATTCCTTGCCCATTGATTGTATCCCTACCTCAAATCCCAGAGATGTCCAGACTCCACAGAAATATATCCACAACTTTTTGTCTCATAATTTCTACTTGTACTACACTTACTAGAAATATTTTCCCTGTGCCCACACTATTGTGCAGTCAGCAGTTGGCTGCTGCCAGCCTCCCCAAATTTGTTTTCATTTCTATAGAGCTATAAGGATATAACGTGAAATGCTATAAAAATGTAATGATGTTATTTTTAATATACAATAATCGGTGAAATGTACTGTCGACAAAGTGCAGTCTCATTTAGGCTTTATTACTCCTCCAGATAGAACAAATATATGATGAATGGTCAATTGTCATTTCTGTCATAAACACCATTTTTCTAGACCATATAAGTCCGCCTTCTTAAATTGCATTGGGCTGAAACCTGTCATATGTGTTTGTTCAAATGCAAGCATTTTTAGCAGCCATTATGTAAGTGAAGAAAGTCTTTTTTTTTTTTTTCCTTTTTCTTTTTTTAAGCAAAAAATATTAACTCTGTTTAGCTCAGCTTGTGCTGACCTGTCTGAAAAGTGAAGGACCAAATCATGAACTTTAGAGCAAAGGTTCATAATGGGGAGGGGGTTGCAGTTTGGAGTAGGGGGTTACAACCACCCAGTTTTTCCATATTGCTGAATAGCTATAGGTATGAAAGAGGTTGAGAAAAACTGCATTAGCATTGTATGGGGTATAATTTTGCTTTAGTAAACGCTAGGATTGTTTTTGTAATTTTAAAGCATTTATTTATAATATCCAAGGTATTTGTTAGAGAATTTTGTATTCTGTAAACACCATCTGCTGTTCACAACTTATGTTTAGGCTGCTTTGAGTTGCATGCTGTTTGATCTTTTATTTCAGTGGTGAGGGTTCCTGTGCAGAATTCTTTGTACTTATAACACCATTAAATGAAATTTGGACTAGAGTTGGTAAAGCAAATTTGGTGGTATGGAAAATGTTGTTGTTTTCAAAGTTTGATATCATTGTACTAACCCCCCCCTCCCCCAAAATAAATAAATAAAAATTATGAAATCCCTTGTAACAGGGATTGGAATCGTGGATTCAAGGAAGTCAACAAGGTGGGATGTTGCCAGACCATGGAAAACTGATAGCCTGGGTTGCTTAGGAATCTCCACTCATAGCAGAAGCCTGCCTGGAAGCTCCAGTACTATCTGGGGAGGTTTGAAGGGTACAAGAGTCTGTAAACTTAGGCTCCCGATCAGCCCTTTAGGCAGGCTGTCAAGGAGCTGAGTGGACAAGCCAGCAGGAAACCAGGCATGTGGTTTTTGAAATGTTGCTGAAACCAAACTGCCTTTAGGAAATATTTGATAATCACAAATTCTAGTAAAAAAAAGTTTCACCAGATATGTTCTGACCAACTCCACTAAGGATATTTCTGTTCTTCTTCAGCACTGGAGTTAGGATCAAGAAACACGTATTTTTAGTGTAAGTTTGCATAGTTGTGTCAGTCTATTCCACAATGGTTGCCAAACCTGTAAGCATCTCCCAGCCAGTGTTCATGTTAGAAACACCAAGTCCCTCTCCATATGGAGTTATCAGATTTCATCAGAAACTTTTTGAGGTAAACGTTTATTAAAAGTGCAGTTGGTCCAATAAAAGATATCACTTGCAACAATTCTTGCCTCCATTAAAAATACACTGTATGTATGTACACACACGCG
This sequence comes from Crocodylus siamensis, assembly GCF_052110815.1. Taxonomy (NCBI): domain Eukaryota; kingdom Metazoa; phylum Chordata; order Crocodylia; family Crocodylidae; genus Crocodylus; species Crocodylus siamensis. The sequence continues at coordinate 182,302,179 of NC_143397.1, forward strand.
CACACACACACACACACACGTACATCAGATTTATATAAAGTATAGCTTAAAGGGTTGTCAGGTGGCGGCATCTTTTCTACACCAGTGCTTCCTCTGTTGCTGTTATTGATGGAGCTGAATGCAAGGCAACAAATGCAAAGAAAAATTCCTAGTGTAGACAAGACCTTAGAAGGGAAATACAGCCTTTTAATGAGGTACTTTATTATGTAAGGTTCAGGAAAAAATTCTGTATCTTTCCCTCATTATAACTGCTTTTTAGAAGTGCTGCTTTGTGGAAATGTAATACTTAACAACATCGTTTATCTTGGCATAGTATTTGGTTCCTATAAGCCTCCATCTAAACTTGTCCCAGTACATTCATCTAGGTCAGTTGGATTTTGTCCTATGCACATGGTTGCAAGGACTTTGAAGCGTCATTGGACCTGTATGTCAGTTTACATTAACAGTCTTAATTTACCAAATCTATCCAAATCCAAGAAAACCCTAAATTTAAGTTGATCCCCCAATAATTAGATTCTACACATGGACAGTTTATAAATGTGTTACAGTTTTCCAAGCCTGGAATTTAATTATTATTGGAGGCAGTCAGGAAACAGATCAAGCAGCTTGGCCCTTGCCCTGTGGCCCCAAACTTTGCTTCCTGCTGCCTGTCCTTCCATCACTTGCTGTCCCTGCTGCTTACCTCCCTGTGCCTGCCTGCCTCCAAGCCCTCCTCAGGTTCCACTAACTCTTGTTCTGGCTCTGGGCATCCTGGAGCATGCAGCAAGCGTGCTCCAGCCCGGTAGCGGGTGAGGCAGGGGTATGGTAGCTCTCGCCCCAGCTCTGGGGCCTGGGCAGAGAGCCACAGCAACCTGTTCCTCCTGCCACCTCTTACTTGATTTGAAGACAAGGGGCATTTTTCCCCATGTTGTATGGGAGCAGAAAAAACCTCATCTTGGAATTGAGTAAATAATGCATCGATGAGATATTATCTGTTTTGGAGCATTTCAAAGAGCAATAGCAGATGCCTTAGCAAAAACAGAATCTTCTCTTAGCCACACTTGTTTTGATGCAATAGTGTAAGAAGTCTCTTGGTTGGAGTCTTACAGTATGTATGTAAGTATGTAAGCAAGAGCAAGTACCTCATTTGGGTGGAGAATTTAAATACCACTAAAATTACTTAAATAACATAATTCACAATAGCATGGGAGTATTTAAAGTGTGTAAGAACTAATCCTTGATATTAAACACTTCACAATGACTTCTAAATCAAAATAATATGACAAGATGTTACCAAGTTCTCTTGGTTTATTGTTTAGTGACCCCACAACTGATGCATATCTTTTGGTGGGTCTGTGCAGAGGCATAACAAGCTCCTTCAGTGCCCCAAGAGAGGGAGGAGATTACATTGGTTAGGAAGTGTGGGGGGAGGGAAGGAAGCGGAGTCTTTCCTGCCTCAACTCTCTGCAGTCTGGCAGCAGGTGCTATGGCTGTGTCAGCGTGAGCTCAGTCTGCTTCAACTGGGGGACTGGCCTGCTGTACACGCTGCAGAAGTTCTTCAGCATGAGCTCTAGAGAGTCTGCCCTTGGTGTCCTGTTTTGTGTCCCTCCCCCCTCTCTCCCTTACACTACTGGGTGTAGGACTGTGCCTGTCAGGGTACCTCATGGGTACCTCCCATGACAAAGACTTCAGGGAGAGCACCATTCATTCCACTCACCATACTCACACCTCTACCCTGATGCATTGGTGGGTGCAAGGCTGTGCCTGCCATGACAAAGACTCCCTAGGTGAGTGCCACTTAGCTGCCCTCCCTGAGCTGGCCCTGCCCATCCCTGCCCTTAATTGCACTACTGCATTTGTGCCAGGACTGTTGCTTTAATGCATATTTAATACATGTCCTGCTATGGGAAGGTTAACTATCTTGTGACTGTTTAGTTTCCTTTCCTTGTCATTGACTCATTCCATTGGACTAATGCTGACACTGTGTCAAGACCAAGACTCCATATTAAAATTCCCTTGGAAAAGTGTAGAGGTTTTGAAATGAAATAAGTTTAATCTCTCTCGTTTTTTTTAATTCAAAAGTAATTTCGGGAACGGTTGCCTAAAAAACTTTTTTGAAATACTCTTTCTCTTGAGCTATGCAAAAATAAATGGACATCTATAAAAAAAAACTTCATTTTTTAAACATAGTCCTTGTAATGTGTTATTTATGTTCAAGTTGCACATATGCTTAGGTTGATCTATCTGAATATTGCAGTAAAGAGAGGGCAGTGCATAGTACGTACCAGCTGTGCTGAAAAGGTAGCTCACATTTTGTCATCTTTGTAAATACTATTGTAATGTATAACTCTGTTATATTAGGAGAGAGCAGGTTTACTTTTCACATTTTATTCCTTTCAGCAGCACAGCACATCATTTTGATTGCTTTTTTTGCTGCATTTATACTTCAGGCAAATGCTTTGGCAATCTCCACAGTACCTTATCAACCTTTTTGTGTTAAGACATCTAGTTACACAGAAGTCGTTCTTTATTTTGTACTGTTTGCTTCATGATTCAATTTACGTTTGTCTCCATGGAATTACTGTATAATAGCAGTAACTATACTTTTTACCTTATCTTACCTTACATACGTTTTTTCTATTTGTTTGTTTTACCTGGTTGTGCTAATGCTAATTTTTTTGATTATCCTTCTCAGTTCTGTATTGTTGGATAGGTACAGAGCTTTTTGATATCTATTATAACTGTTCATGTAAATGTTTTGTTTACCCAACCGAGAATTATACTGAATTAATTTTAAGGTTGTTACAGCAACATACAGAAGCTCAGAGGAAAAATTTACAGTACAGCATGAAATGGACCATATGTCTTCTATACCTAGCCATTAAAGTCATAAAAATTGTACCCTATTGTATTTGGTAACTGAAAGGAACATCATCCTTGGCTTATTTTGTTTTTTTCTTTTACCTTTTGGTTTTATTGGTTAAAAAGCAATGCTCAAGTCAGGCACTTCGCTGTACATTTGTATTGTGCACTGTTGTATATCTCACAGTATAAATTGCTTACATAGGTGGAAAAATGTAGTATGGTATATGTCTATTTATTATAATAAACGGCTTGTGAAGAAGTATACAGTAACATATTTAAAAGCACCAAAGTCTTATTTTCAAATGTATCTGCACCCTGACACTAGTGTAATGTAGCCCCCTTAATTGTGTTTCCAGTGTACACCAAGGAGCTCTTCCAAGAGAGGAAGCTTGTGGATGTTTTCCCATTCCTGTCCTTAGCCAGTTCCATTAAATGCATTTCAAGGAGTAATGTGTACAGAATGGAAAAACCCTGCTTCCCTGTGGTACACCCTCATGCATTCCTTTAACAGTCTAGACATGTCCTTAGGGTCTTCATGGCCATATCCAAGAAGAAGACATAGATGCTTAAAGTGTAATTTAAGAGGAATTTAGCATTTAAGTTCAAGCAAACAGTCCACAAAATCCCTCCCTAACTGCATAGGTGGCTAAAAGTTTGGAGGTACCTAATTTTTCACTAGCAAAAAGTACTTAGGCACCTAAGGATTTGCAGTTGTGCATGGCTACAGGTGATCACATCTTGACTAAGTATCTTGTCATCTATCTGTTGCCTAAAAGCTGATTGGGATGTACCAACCACACATCTAGTAGGGAAAGTGGAGAGGATTCAGTGACAAATGACAAAAATGATAACAGGGTTCGAGTTAGCAGTCCAGAGAAAGATTGAGAGATGTAAGAAGGTTGAGCTTAGAAAAAATTAAGGGTGTGGGAGGATAATGACATGATAACAGTTTTCAAATATTTCAAAGGCTGCCCCTAAAGAAATGGTTGAACAATGGTTTTCATGGGCTGCAGTGGGTTTAAATTGCAGCAAAGCAGATTTAGATTAAATGTTCAGCTTCAACAGGAAGGCTAGAAAACCTAGCATACAGCTTGGTTTTATCTCATTCTTGGGAGGTGGGTTTTGAATCCTTGGGGGCTAAGGAGGGTCTGGATTCCCTGCCTCCCATTTTCTAGGCCAGTGCTCTAAGCATTTGCTCTTCTGTAATGGGTTGGCTCCACTTCCTCCTCCTTTTTGGTGTAGTTGAAAAGAGCAGTCATCTATACCCAAAAGATTCACTTAGGCACTTAATTCCAGGAGAGAGTGGCACATGCCCCTGTCTGCAGCATTTTCTGTCACTTGCCTCAAGTGTTAGCTGCTCAAGCTGCTGGGTGTCATCAATCCCATTTGTAGATGACCAGTTCTTGACATTTAGTCTGTGATAATTTAGATGTCTAAATAAAGTGTCTGAGTTCTACTACCAGAGTTGGGAACCTAAAAGGCCATTTGAGTATCACCACAGTTTAGTCCCTTTTTCAGTTGCAGCCTGAAGTGCCAAAGCCACTTCTGAAAATGGGACTCAGGTTCCTATGTAACCTTGCACGTGCGACAATTTTGCTGTTTCTCTTTTAACAGACTACTCCTCCAAGGACAACCAGGCACCTCCTTCTGGCTGGGAAGTGCCTAGCTACCTATTTTGGTTCCCTAGTCTCTTTCTCTCTCTTTCTCCTGTCACATCTTGGTGTTGTTGGAGATGTTTCTTCATGAAGCTTAGGGAACCTATGTCTAGGTGGCTGACTTCACAATTTTAACTTTTTCAAATTCTTAAAACTTTTGGGTCAAGTTGTGTGAAGTCAACAAGTTGTAGTTGTTTGTTCTCTGTTTGTTTGCAGTAGTGTATAGAGGTCCCAATCAGGATCAGGGTGTTAATGTGGTAGGTGTTATACAAACACTGTAAAGAGGAGAGAACTTCTTTCTAGAACAAGTTTGGAATCAAGGCAGACCTGTTCACAGTAAATGAGGAATGTGAATGAGTGTTTGCTGGCACACAACTTTACTTCTGTGGAAGCTGTTGTTCCTATTGTGCTGCTTCTTTGGTTACTAAGATTGTTGTAATCCATGCCTCACATCTACATGTAGCTTGTCAAGAATCAAAGGTGTTTGTTGGCACTGGATTTATGACCCAGTCTTGGTACCTTCTTCAGGGTAGACTCAACCTTCTGATTGACCATGACACCTCTGTTTGATAATAGACAAATTTAATTGATACACAGTGATAGCAGATAAGAGTAATACAGGCAAAGCAAATAAAATAACCCCCGTGATGCTACTTATCTACCAGTTCTAGGGTTTCACAAAGGAATGGCATGCCTGGCCAGTATACAAGCACCACCCTGTGGTTCTTTGCTTGAAAGTCATATGTCAGCTGTCTTGGAGCTCGAGGGCTGATGCCCACACCCCCTGACAGGGTGGGCAAGAAAGGCTGGTGGTGTACCCTCAGAATCTCTTCACCCCCCCCCCCCCACCTCACTGCTTTGAAAATCCCTTCTTTTGTATTCTTTTTTTCCTGACAACTCTTCATTTCTGGGTACCATTGATTGTTTTCCCTGTGGTTATCATACTGTCCATGTTCCACCCTGTCAGCCTAATTCTTTGTTTCGTTGTCACATGCATACATCTTAATTTGGTCATTTACCAGTGTCTTAATTTGGGCATCTCCAGCCTCCTAATTTGGTGAGTTCACCAGTACCAGAGATTCCAGGGGCTTTGCAGCTGGTCACTGTGACCTGATGCTAATTTTGTAGGTTCCTTATTTTGTTATGGAACGCTGTCTTAATGTTTTCAACTTCCCAGGATTAGGAAATTCTATTTGGGCTACTTCTATTTGTCTTTGCATTGTTTCAACTGAGATTGTGTCACTTGTGTGCTTACCAAGGATTTTTTGCTCAGCTGGAACATAGGTTAGAATAGGGGACTAAGAGGAAGGACTCTTGAATTTTATTACCAGTGTGCCTGTTTGTCTGTTAGCTTTGGAGAAAGTGAACATGTCTACACAAGACTACCTCACAAGAGTGTTCCCAGGCACTAACCGTGATGTGATGCTACTGCAAAGTAGTAATGAGCTACTGCGCAGTAGTGTTGGAAAAAACATGCATAAGCAAGTACTGAATGACTACACAGTAACAACTACGCAGTCCGTGGCTTGTGTAGACGCAACCAGTGTCTGCTAAAAGGCTGAGTATGTGAAACTTTGTCACGAGTAGACTTTTAGAAACAAAATTAATCCTTGCCATTCCCCTGGACCATTGTTCTAATGCAATATTTATTCTACTTACAAGCCAATTTCTAAAAGCAAATCTCTAAATATCATTTTCTAGCCATCAGTGTTGACAGAACTGTGGAAATAGCTCCTTTATGGAGCAAGTCTTGACACTATTGTAGTCTGTAATGAAACCCTCCACTGCACAGCAGTAGCCAAAAATTTACTGTGCATTATTGCAGATTCAGTGTTGCAGTTGATTCTGCCAGTACTGGAGTCTGTGATGCCTCCATTACTACTGATTGCTTTCTTATAATGAACTAGTGCAGCCCTTGTAATTTTGTTCTGTATATAAGCTTTTGATTTATAAGGCATAATACAGGCAATGTCAAGGCTTTTATTGTTTTGAAGAAAAGTTTTGGATTCAATAAATGGTGCATACAAAAAAAATTGGTGTATCACCTTTCAACTGACCATTGCTAATCCCACAAACTTTTTTCTAAAAATTCCATGCTAGAAAACATGGTACAGATCAGGGGTGGCCATTATTTTGGGTGGAGGACCACTTAATGAGTTTTAGTGAGCTGTCCAGGGCTGTAAGAGTACCCCACCCCTTGACAGGTGCCCCACTCCCTGGTCACTGGGAGTCCTGCCCTCTAACCTCTGACCTTTGCCACCAGAAGTCCCTTCCCATGGCCCCAGAAGTACTCCTGTTGGCAGGGGAGGATTGCCATCTTGCAACCGGAAAAATCCAAATCATATACTAAAAGTCAAATGCCTATTATAACATATTTTAATTTTATTACAAAAATATTTTTGTCATGATTTGTGTTTGCATAGTGTATATAGAGATGGTTGCATAATAACTCAAAAATAAAGTCCTACTATTACCTATTGTGTGTGGGGAGGGGGGTAGGTTTGTGTATGTATGGAGGGGTATGGAGGGTTTTTAAGGTGGTGTGGCTATGTGTATAGGGGTATAGGGTATGTTGGGGGTGTATATGTGAGGGATTGTGGGGCAGGGTGCGGGTGTGTGGGGTTTGTAGGGTGTGGGGGAAGGTGGGTGGATCTGGGGACCCCCACCACATGTGCAGCCCCCCCCCCCCCCCCCCCCCCCCCCCGGTGCACAGCTCCTTGCTGCGTTCCTTGTCACCATGTGCAGCTCTGGCTGGAGCCATGCACCACTGGGTGGTAGCATGTGTGTGGGCCATGAGTGCCCTAAGAGCCCACCGCCTGTTGCTGCTGCCACCACTGATGGCAGGGGCTGTGCACCATGGGTGGGGTCCCCACCCCCTGATATCCTCCCACCCTGCCACCTTCCCTCACACCCATGCACCACCCACCTGAGGTCTGCGCTCCTGCCAACCACCTGGGCATGGGCCTTGTGCTCCCACCAGCCCCAGGCTCCCTGCCCAGCTGCAGCTCCCCCCGCCCCCCCAGCCGCTTCCCTACCTGCTTCGTGGAACGAGTGCTGCAGCAGGGAGATGAGGAGCTGCTGGATGCTGGGGAAATTGAGCAGGTCCCCCAGCAGCTGCAGCAGCCCTTCTTGGGAGCTGTGTGCTGGCTGGGCCAGCCCTTCTGCACATCAGGGTGGGAGCAAGGTTGGGTACAATTAGTTGGTGGGCCCTTGTGGGCTGGATGGAATTGCTTGGTGGGCCAGATTCAGCCTGTAGGCTTTATTTTGCCCACTCCTGGAACAGATGCTCACATCTGGCTGAGGTATTGCCATGGTGGCAGGTACTGGCATACCTGAAAGCTGTATGAATGGTGCTTCTGAAATAGCGTGACTGGTGAGAACATTTTGCCTTGCTGCGAATAAAAATGATTCAGTTGTCTTGCTGTAACCATATGATAGTTAAATGCTAAGAGCAGCAGTATTATCCCTCGGTGGAACTGCACTGGGGCTAGGTTGACAGTGAATTTTTAGAATGCCCTAAAATTATCTGTGGGGACCCTGACAAAGGATCATCGGCAGAATGGTTTTCACAGATGGTGGAGAGGGAGGAGGGTACCTACCCTCCACGTTCTCCTCTTTTAACTTGCCAAACAAATCCTCTGTCTCTCTTTCCTAGTTACCTTTTCTCCTTTCACATGCTGTCCTGCAAAAAGGGGGTTAGGAGACAAGTATTTACTATTACATTTGTTCTATATTCCTTCTGTGAAGCTACTTCTATTTGTCTTTGGATTGTTTGAACGGAGATTTTCTGTGTCACTCTTGTACTTACCAGGGATATATTGCTCAGCTGAAACATAGGAAGGCAGTATTATTTAATAAATAGAGTAAGGTGCTAAGAAGAAGACTCAAGAATTTTATTCCCATTTCTGCCACTCACCCATGACTTTGGACATGCCCCATGGCAGCAGAGTTGTAAGGATATTTTTGTCAACCCTAAAATCACCAAATGCAATACAGAATATTGTTTGTTTTCTTGTTTTTGGATGGGATATAGCTAGTTTTTTTCCCCTCACAGAATTAAGATTTTTATTTCTATTTATAATTCTCATAAAGATTTTTAAATACATTCATAACTATGTTTGTAAGCTCTTCTCATTAAAGCATTTTTATTTTTGTAAAATACTCCATTTTCTTTTGTAAATTAAATTACTTAGTGTCAATGGCAATTGCTGATTTGTTTAAAATGTATATCCCTAATACTTTACTAGTCTCCTGTTTTCTAGGGGAAAATGTATATGGGTTTTATTATTATCAGTGGATAAATCTAAAGGTATCTCTGGGTCTTTACCCTATTTTTGCCCTTTTTCTGAACCCTCAGCCTTCTTTGGCAACTTCACAATTTTCTACTTTTGCAAATTCTCAGAACTTTTGTGTAAATGTTGATTCATACTTATGCTGATCACATATCAATACCTCATCTTTCTTTGTCTTTTCTATCCTCCTATCATATGATCTTAATAAATTCTGACTCTCTGACATTGACATTGACATTGTCTGAAGCATTTGGTGGCTCCACTTGCATGACAGGTACTAGACGCAAATAAATTTCAGTTGTTCTTCTAAAGCAGATTCAGTTAAAATATGCTATTTGCTGCACATTATTTTTTCCCATTTTTTAAATTCATTTTTGCTTGGTTTAAAAATCTGCTGCTTTATCTCTTCATTTTGCCAGATTTATTAGTGTTTAAATTCTTCATTTATTTTCTTGCATTTCAGCTCAACCAGATTGAATCCTATTGTCATTTTGACACCACTGTGTATTGGAATGAATATAGCTATCCCACTTGTCGTCTTGATTTAGGCAAGGTCTAAATTAACCAAGTCACATTTCATTTTGAAAACATATGTTTGTATTTCTGCAGTCTAACTTGGCATATTTCCTGCATTAATTGGGGGGGAGGGAGAGCTTCTTTGCTTTGTACTTTGCTCCAGTATCCCATTTGGAACAAATATTTATTTATCAGCAGCCTTTCTTTAGTTTGCTTTCTGTACCTCCCCTTCAAATTTAGATTTTAGTTAAAATCATGTTTACCATTATTTGCAGAATCTGGTTTTACTTTTATATTCATCTGTAGCCAATTTGTACTATGTTGATGATCCTGTGAGATTAGTTTCTGTTCTGCCAGTAAGGTAGTAGTCATATCTGGGACTAAATAATCTCTGTGGATGTAGGATGATACCTTTATAAGAGGTATTATTACTCAGTAAAGAAATATACTCGTTATATTGCATCAAAATGGTTGAGAGTTGGGAGGTGTGATTTAAATTCATTTTGATACTTTCTTGCCAGATAGATGAAGTATAATGTTGACTGTGTTTTGTGCATGAAAAAATACTGCGTTTTGAGGGCAATAATTAGTTATACATTTACTTGCATAAAGCATGATTACTGTCAGCTACCCTTGTTTTGAGGCTATAACTGTTTGGCATGTTTGAATATGTATTTTTTTTTTTATATATTTTATTTTCATGTAGACTTCTACATTGTCCAAGAAATGTCCTGGCATACATAATATATATAATATCCTGAGGGACCAGAGTGAGTGGGTGAGGCCAGCTGGCCTCATCCCCCCGCTCTGGTGCACAGGGCGGACATGCGGGATGTGGGAGGGCACACAGGGCTAGAGGCAGATCCAGCTTCACTGCTGCATCCAACAGATGCAAAAGAAAAATAAAAAAAAAACAAGCACAAAAAGACATAGCACTGACCTCCTCCCTCCCCCACCCTGTTCCTTGGAGACAGAGGAGGACAGCAAAGATGGTGCCACCCTGATAGCTCGGGCTGAGGGTCTGGAGCAGGAGGGCGAGGCCAGCAACATGATCCAGCCCCTCAGTCCCCACTGTCACCCCCCCCCACACACACACACACTGTGGCCCCCCAGGAGGCAGAGGGGAATGTCAGGGATGCTGATAGCATGTCAGGAGGGACTGAGGCCCACCCCCCCTTCTCCTTGGAAACAGCAGTGCGGGGTGCTGGTCGTGCAAGACATGCCTTACTGCTGCATCCAAGGGCCGTTTATGCCTCCCGCTCCCAGACAGGGGCGAGCCCAGTTGATTTGAAGCAGAAGCCTCTTTGTAACGGTTTTATCCAAATGGCATTCACTGGGGGCGAGGCCACTTGAGTTAAAATGATAGCCTCTCTGCTGACAGTGCCACCTCCTCAATGCTCCAGTCCAGTGGCTCCTTCCACCCCTTTCTCATCTGCTTGAAATAAATCAATTAGCTCAGTTAGCCTTTGCAATTAATTAGTGGTGGGGCCAGCTGAGGAAAAGCATCAGCCCTCCAGGGGTGGGGGGAAGGGCCCATGGGGCCAGAGGCAGAGTAGCAGCAATGCAGAGTGTTGGGTGGCACCACTCCATCACCGCTCACCTCCCTCCCCTGTCATTCTTGACGGGCAGTTGGCTAGTAAAAAAATAAATATGTGTATATGCATGCATATTTGCATAACCCCACGTACTTTTATTTCTGAGTTACATATTAACCTTTAAATATTTCTTATCTTCTGTCAGTGAAACACCAGTTGCTGGCCTTTTGTCTTAGTTTTTGGCAAATTTGACAAGTTTATGAAATGTTCTTTAGTTTCTAGCTGACATTATTCCCTGCATATTCCCACCATCTGTGTCCTTGAGAACCTGAAATGTGTTTTGTACTGTACTTCATGTTTTTTAATTCTGTTATTATTTATTCTTCCTCCATCACTCTTCTTTGTAGGTATTTAGTTCTTTTTCTCTTCTCCTGTTTTCATATGAAGGATCTTCCTTTTTGAAAAAAATACTAGTCTGTTGATGAAGGGAAAACTAGTGGAGATAGTGAAGTGTTACACTGTAGTGAAATATGTGATGAGTTGGGTTTAGACAAACCCTGACTCATCACATCAAATCACTGCATCTGAACTTGACTAACCAACAGTATTGTGCAAATGACCACTGAAATCTATTTGCACCATTTTTATGGGTATGTATGATGTACTGATTAATTAAGGTTAGAAGTTCTGTGGTAAAATGGATTTGTGACTTTCATTTTTTTCCTTCTCTCTCTCTCTCTCCCGTTTGATTTTCCTCTGTGGAATGTTTGACAGCCATAATATGGCATTGTTTCATAAGAACAATGAGGTTGGCATTGTTCTGTAAGGAGGCACTGGATATGCCATAATAGGGTGCATAGACAGGGTGACAGCACCAGATTCCCCACCAATCACTTAGGGTAGAGAAGCTCAGGGAAGAAAATAGATTTTTACAAGTCTTGTAAATTACATGAGGCAAGTAGGGACTGTATTTATATGCCATAGTAATTAGGTTATCAAACTTATTTAGATTTCTGCATGTATATGTTTGCTTGTTTTTGCTTTCCATGTATTCTGTCATCTTGATCAATGTACCATGGGAAAAGTTCTCAAGGCTTTTATGGTAGGTGCAGATTTAACTACATCCATTCCATCTAAGAAACAAATGAGAAGCAACCCATACTTGTGCCCTCTTCTCAAGGGGCTTGAGTCCAAAATCTGTTTAGCATTTAAAACACTGTGGATGTCTTTACATGTGCTTGGGTGGTGGGGGGCCATTTTAATTAGAGTGGCTCTTAGGAAGAACTCTAAGTAAAGGACCTGCAGCATCTAACGTATTCCGAATCTTGTGTTTCAAAATGGCGGTGGGGGTGCTTTAGCTAAAGCTTGTTCAACAAGCTTTAGTTAAGCACCCCCACCACTATTTTTAAAGTGTGGGGACTCTGGATACACAAGACACTGAAGTTGTTGAAGCATGCTAATTAGCCTTAATAGAGTCTGCTCTGATGTGCTGTAATCGGAGTGCATCGGAGAGTGCATTGGAGCAGGCATCCCACACATCTGTGGGCATTCCCTGTGTCTAGCCCCAATTGGTATGGCTGTGCAAAATTTCAAGAGGTGTTTCATTTCAAAGCTGTTGCGGTGCATTGCTAGCTCAAAAGAGTGAAATCAAAATGAAACAAAAGGCTTTGAAACAGCTGTGAAACAAAACAAGCGTACCCGAAACATTTTGAATTTCAAAGCCGGGCTTGCTTGTAGCTAAACAGAAACTAAGGAGAATGAGGGGGAAGAGCAGAGAAGTACTGCTTTGATATTAACATCTAGGTCCCTGTTCAATTCCCCTGCTCTGATCACTTCCCCCAGCTCTCTCATCATTTCCCCAGCTCTTCCTGGGGGCCCCCGATCTGTGCGCGGGGTTTCAGCAGGCTTCTGCTGCAGGCTGGGGCAGCCTGCTGAAACCCAGTGTGCAGATCTGGGGCCCTGTGTCCCATGGGAAGAGCTGGGGAATTGAACTAGGAGCTGGAGGAAAGTTCAGGTCCCTAAAAGTTCCCCCAGTTGCCGGTTGGATTCCCCAGCTCCCCAGTCTTTCTCCCAGGTCTTCCTGGGGAACACGGGCCCCCAGATGATGCGGGATGACAGCAGGCTGCTGCTGCTGGCTTGGACTGGTGCTGGGCGCAGCCCATGCCAGTTGCCGGGAAGACTGGTGCTACTGCTGGCCCCAGCCGGCAGCAGCAGCCTGCTGTCATCCCACACGCAGATCTGGGGGCCCACGCCCCCTGGGAGAGCTGTGGGACTGTGCTGGACTCTTCCCAGGGGGCACAGGCCACATGTGGGATGACAGCAGACTGCCACTGCCAGCTCAGCTAAGCGGCAACACCAGTCTTCCTAGCGCTCAGCATGGGCTGCACCCAGTGCTGCTCCCAGCTGGCAGTGGCAGCCTGCTCTCATCCTGCATGCAGATCCAGGAGCCCGCACCCCCTGGGAAAAGCCCAGCACAGCCCTGCAGCTCTCCCAAGGGGTGTGGGCCCCCAGATCTGCACGCAGGATGACAGCATGCTGCCACTGCTGACAGGGGCCCGTGGCAGCACCAGTCTTCCCGGAGCTCAGCATGGGCTGCACTGTGCAGACTCGGGTGCTGCCCCAGCTGGCAGCAGCAGCAGGCTGTCATCCTACATGTAGGTCTGGGAAAAGTCCTGCATATCTCTGCAGCCTTCCTGGGGGGGATGCAGGCCCCCAGATCTGTGGGCGGGATGACAACAGGCTGCCACTGCCAGCAAACGATACAAGATTTGTTTTGAACAATTTGAGGTACAGCTTCCCAGAAACCCCTGCCTATCTTCTTGTAACTTGGCAGGCTTCATGCCCTCAGAAGGGGCTACCATCCCTGCAATTTTCATCTGAATCAGGTAAGAAATGACAAAGTTATAGGTATTTTCATGATTCCCCATTATAGCATATGAGCGAAACATCAAAACTCATCGAAACACCTAAACAGTTTTGTCAAAATGAGACAACAGAACAGCGCTTTGAAACAGCAAAACGAAACATTATCCTTTCGAAATGGTGAAACAGAAGTTGAAACAAAATGATGCTGTTTTGCACAGCCCTACCAATTGGTAAAGAAGGCTATGTTAGTTATACAAGTAGTTTAGCTTACAGAAGAAATGGAAGCAGATATATGTACAAAAAAGAAAGCCATATATAATTGTTGACACTGGGTTTATGACCCAGGTACCTTATTCTGGGTGGACCCAAACCTTCAGCCCAATCACGACTTCTTCCACTCGATAATAGGTAAATTTTATTGATGCGCAGTGATTGCAGATAAGAGTAATGCAGACAAGGCAAACAAAATGACCACCCCACCATTTTTATATCTACCAGTTTTAGGGTTTACAGAGGACAGGTATGCCCAGCATGTACATGAGCTTTACCCTGTGGTTCTTTCTTGAATGTCAGATGTCAGCAGCCTTCGAATTTGAGGGCAGAAGCTCACCCCCTCAGTGGGGTGGGGGAGACAGGCCAGTAGTGAGCCCTCTGCTCATGGTGGCCTTCAGTTCTTCCCTTGAGGATGTTTTTGCTGTTTTGAAATCCCTCGTTTAGTATTCTTTTTCCCCTGATGACTTCTCATTTCCAGGTATCATTGATAGGTTTCCCTGTGGTGGTCATACTGTCCACGTTCTTTCCTGTCAAGATAGTCTTTGCTTCCACAAACCCATTACATGCATACATCTTAATTTGGTCATTTACTGGTGTCTTAATTTGTACATGCCCAGCCTCCTAATTTGGTCATTTAATCAAAATTGGAAATCCCAGGGGCTTTGCAGCTGGTCACTGTGACCAAATGCCAGTGCTTCAGTCACTTATCTTTGTTATGGATTTTCAACAAACTCTGCAAATTTACCAGCCTGTTTGTTCACTGGCCTCAGACATGGTGTCTGTCTTGAAGTTTGTGAAACTTTGTCACCAGCAGACTTTTAGAAACCACTTAACCCTTGCCATTCATAGAGTCATAGAAAATTAGGGTTGGAAGGGACCTCAGGAGGTCATTCAACCCCCTGCTAAAAGATGAACTATTCCCAACTAGATCATTCCAACCAAGGCTTTGTCAAGCTGGGCCTTAAAAACCTCCAAGGATGGAGATTCTACCATTCTCTCTAGGTAACCAGTTCCAGTGTTTCACTACCCTTCTAGTGACAGAGGTTTTCCTAATACCCATCCTAAGCCTCCCTTGCTGCAATTTGAGATCATTTTTCCGTGTTCTGTCATCACTAAGAATAGTCTAGCTCCATCCTCTTTGGAACCACCCTTCAGGTAGTTAAAGGCTGCTATCATATCCCCTCCCTTCTCTTCTGCCAACTAAATAAACCCAGTTCTCTCAGCCTCTCTTCGTATGTCATGTCCCCCAGTCCCCTCACCATTTTCATTGCCCTCCACTCATTCCAACTTGTCCACATACTTTCTGTAGTGGGGGGCCCAAAATTGGACACATTACTCCAGATATGTCCTCACCAGTGAAGACTAGAGCGGAGTAATTACTTCCCTAAGTCTGGTGGCAATGATCCTTCTTGGCAGCAAGAGCACACTACTGACTCGTATCAATCTTATTGTCCACTGTAACCCCCAGGTCCTTTTCTGCAGAGCTGCTGCTTAGCCAGTCAGTCCCCAAGCTGTAACAGTGCATGGGAGTCTTCCATCCCAAGTGCAGGACTTTGTACTTGTCCTTGTTGAACTTCATGAGATTTCTTTTGGCCCAACCTTCCAATTTGTCTAAGTCACTCTGAATTCTAGCCCTACCCTCCAGTGTATCTACTTTACCCCCCAGCTTGGTGTCAATTGTGAACTTACTGAAGGTGCACTCCATCCCATCCCATCCTTCAGATTGTTAATGTATATACTGTACAAAACTGGCCCCAGGACCAACCCCTGGGGCACTCCACTTGATACTGGCTGCCAAATAGACATTGAGTCATTGGTTATTACATCTTGAGCCTGATGCTTCAGCCAGCTTTCTGTCCACCTTACAGTCCATTTATGTAACCCCTACCTCCTGAGCTTGTTTGCAAGAATACTGTGGGAGACTACATCAAAAACTTTGCTAAAGTCAAGGTATATTATGTCCACTGCTTTTCCTGCATCCATGGAGCCAGTTTTCTCACAATGGAAGGCAATCGGGTTGGTCAGGCATGACTTGCCCTTGGTGAATCCATGCTGACTGTTCCTAATCACCTTCTTCTCCTCCAAATGCTTAGAAATGGATTCTTTGAGGACCTGTGCCATGATTTTTCTAATGACTTGAGGTAAGGCTGACTGGTTTGTAGTGCCCTGGGTCCTCCTTCTTCCCTTTCTTAAAGATGAGCCCTATATTTGCCCTTTTCCAATCATGTGGGACTTCCCCCAGTTGCCACAAGTTTTCAAAGATAATGGCTAGCGGCTCTGCAATCGTATCAGCCAACTCAGCACCCTTGAATGCATTGCATCTAGCCCCATTGACTTCTAAACATCCAGCTTTTCTAAATAATCCCTAACCTGTTCTTTCACTACTGATGGCTGCTCATCTTCTCCCCAACTGTACTACCCGGTGCAGTAGTCTGGGAACTGACCTTGCCTGTGAAGACTGAGGTAAAAAAACGGTATCGAGTACTTCAGCCTTTTCCTCATCATTCGGGAAGGGACCCACACTTCCCTGATCTTCCTCTTGTTGCTAACTTTCTTGTTACCCTTCACGTCCTTTGCTAGCTGCAACTCCAGTTATGTTTTGGCCTTCCTGACTTCATCCCTGAATGCCCCAGCAATATTTTTATACTCCTCTCAAGTTGTTTGTCCAAGCTTCCACTACTTGTAAACTTCCTTTTTATCTTTAAGCTTGCCAATAAGTTCTCTTCTAAGCCAAGACAAACAAAGTAACCCTGGACCACTGTTCTAATACATATCTACTTTACCTAGTAGCCAATTCCTAAAAGCAAATCTCTTTTCCTAGCCATCAGTAACAACTGGAAGAAGTGGTTAAGTTGATAGTAATGAATATAAATCAGAAGCTGTGAATTATAGGAAATGGTTAGAGAAAGGAAAGAACGTAAGTAGGGACCTACCTAAATCATGGTGAGACGAAGGATTTTTGCAGTGTACAGAGACAATTTCATAAGCATTTTCTGGCGGCCCTACCCCTTAACGCTGATTGGTGAAGAGGCCCCACTCTTCACTGATGATTCATGGAGAGGCCCCAGTGGGGAAAAGGCACTAGGGGGTGGCTGTCATTTTGATTGCTGGCTGTCCTTGGCACTGATTCATGGAGAGGCCCTGGTGGGGGGAAAAGGGTTGAGGGGGAAGCTGCCATCTTGTCTGCTGCCCTTCATACCATCCTAGCAGCCAGTGCCTTCCCCTCCCAGCAGCAAGGACCACTGGCTCCCACTTATTTTTATTAAGGTTTTTTTTTGGGTTGATTTTTGTGATTTCAGTGACATTCCCTAATTTTCCCCTGAAACCACAAATTAAGTAGGTACTTAGACATAAGGAGAAATGTATGACCCTAAGAATTAAGGACAATAAGGAATAGTTTTATACATCTATTAGGAATCCTAACAAAGTTATGGGTCTATTACTAGATATAAATACAGTAAAATCTCTGTTATCCAACATTTAACTAACCAGAATACTTAATTAACCAGAATTTCAGTGGCAGGACACATAAGACACTCCGCCACTTCGCTGCCTGCTGCGCCACTTTGAGGGTACCTTTCCCAGGGTATCTGAGTGTGCACACCCCTCCCCCACTATAGCTTAGCAGTACAGTTTAGTTGGGCTGCCCTGCATTTGGGGGGGCTATTATCGCATTTTTATCTGTATACTATTTTATTCTTTATATAGGATGTTATACTGTAATGTACTGTACACTAATTCTTTGGAAATTTGCACTGCACGTATGGCACTGTCTTCCTTGAGTATATCACTCAGATAACTGGAATTTTTATATATCTAGCACACATCTCCCCCATTTCCCACTCGTGCCAGATAACAGAGATTTTACTGTAATAGGATTTTCAAGAAAGAAACCAAAAAATGATAAATATTTCTGTTCTTTGGGAAAAATCAAATGCAGTCATCTCACAGGATGATAATTAAATGCTTTCCATTACAGTGGAAACTCAGCAGCTAGCATTTTTTATTTTGTTGGGTATGGACACATTGAATCAGAGAATTTTAAAGGTGCTGGGTATAGAGCTCTCTGGATGGCTAATAATGACTTTTCAGTAACTCTTAGAACACATAGAATGGTCTAGAATATTGAAAGAAAGCTCAAATTATACCAGTTTTTAAAAAGGGTATGCAGGATGACCTGATTAATTAAAGATCTGTCAGCTGGGCAGTAGTTCTGGACAAAATAATGGAATAACACATAGGGAACTTGATTAAGAAAGAATTAAAGACTGGACAAACTGTTAATCCTAATCACTGATTTATGAAAAGCAACTGCTGTAAAATATTTTTGATACCTTTTTTGATAATCATAAAGGTTTGGTTCATTTAGGTTTTAATGCTTAGACTTGGAATTTCACTTGATACTGTATAGCATTTTGATTTGGAAATTAGAACAGTAGAAGACAGATTCAAAATGAGCTAATAAGTCTCAGAATGTAATTTAAACAGGGAATGGTCAAGTAAGAGAATTTATAGTCAGTTCAAGCTGGGCTTAAGTTCTTGACCCTACCGTATTTAACATTAATTTGCTGAAAGAAGGTATAAAATCATCGCTGAAAGAAAGTATAAAATCATCACTGATAGGGTTTGTAAATGACACAAGGATTGAGGAAATGTTAACTAATGAAGAGGACCAAGTTATGGTATAAAATGATTTAGAATGCATGGTAAGCTACATTGAAGAAAACTTTCCTTTAATATGGCCAAATATAAAGACAAACATCTAGAAGCAAAAGATGTAGGCCATACTAACAGAATGTGCGACTAACTTGGGCAGTGATAACCCTAAAGGGAATGGTATATGGCAAATAAACAGCTGAAGATGAGCACCTCCAACAATTCTGTAACCAAATAGGCTAATGTGTTCCTTGGATTTATTAACAGTGGAATTGGAGGTTCTGTTACCTATTTGGCAATCCTGCAACCTTGCCTAAAATCCGGTGTCTAGTTCTTGAGTCCATAATTCCAAAAGGACATGGAAAAATGGAGAGTGTTCTAAAAACAACTATGAGAATGATTAAGAAAACATGCCTTATAGTAAAAAGCTTATCAAAGAGTAGGCTAAGAGATCAAGTATATATGAGGAATAGAAATTTGGTAAAGCAGAGCTTTTCAATCTAGTAAATATGCATCAAGAGGTCGGACTAAATGTCACACTGGATTTTCTTCCCTCGTAATCTGTGCATTGCTACAGAGCGTACTGCAGGCATTTGGCACTGTAATAAAGGTTATTTTTTCAGGATTGGGCTCTAAGATGTTTTAGGGAATAATAGGAAAGTGGGACCTAAGGAGGCCATGCACTCTGAGCCCCATTTCAGGACAGGATCATCCCTGACTACACCATCCAGTCAAGTGTCTGTATAATCTGTTCTTGAAAATTTCCAGGTATGGAAATTTCACAGCCTCTCTAGGTAGCCTTTTTCAATGCCCGACCACCCTCACTGGAACATCTTCCTAATCTCCAAACTATGTTTCTTCTGCTGCAGCTTGAGGCCATTGCTCCTGGTTCTGTCTCTCATAGCCAGAAAAAGTCTCTCTCATCCTCTTTACAATCACCCTTTAGGTATTTGAAGGCTGTTATCAAGTCTCACCACAGTCTTCCCTTTTTCCAAGTAAATACCCCTAGATCATTCAACCTTTCGTGATATGTCATGTTTCTCAGGCCTCTAACAGGTTTTGCTCTCGACTGCACTCTTTACAAACTGCCCACATCCTTCTTGAAGTATGAGACCCAAAACTGGAAACAGTAAACTAAGTGAGGCCTCATCAGTGTTGAATAGAGGGGAGGAATGACTTCCCTTGATTTGCAAGACAGACTCCTGTTAATGAAACTCAGCATGCTGTTGTCTCTCTCTTTTTTTTTTGCAACAAAAACACACATTTGGCTCATATTCGTCATATAGTCTACTATAACCCGCAGGTCCTTCTTTACATTACTGCAGCTTAGCCAGTGATTCACCAGTCTGTATTTGTGCATGCAATTATTTTTTTCCAAGCGTAGGACTTGGTACTTGTCCTTGTTGAATTTAATTTGATTGATTGTAAACCATTTTTCCAGTTCATCCAGGTCATTCTAGAACTTACCCTACTTTCCAGAGTGTCTGCAATTCCACCAAACTTTGGGTTATCAGCAAATTTGATAAGCATGCACTCAATCCTATCCTCAAAATCATTAAACAGTGCTGTACTTAGGGCAGGTTCCTGAGAAACCCCACTTGATTACTCCTCCTAACTAGAAATTGAGTCATTGACTACTCATTGATCCCAATGATCCAACAAGTTTTGTATCCACCTTGCAGAACCTTTATCTACTCAGAACCTTCATCTACCTTGTTAATGAAAATAACATGGGTGATAGTATCAGGATACCATGGGTGATGGTATCAGAAACCTGAGGTCAAGATATTACATACACTTATCTCTCATCATCCACAAAGCCTGCTACCTTATCATAGAAATAAATCAGGTTGTCAGGCATGACCTACTCTTTAATTTTATTCCCTTGTCTACTCAGAAGTACAGAGAGTCAGGATATTGGGATAAGTCATGTGTATGCCTACAGCTACAGTGAAGATAAGTAGCATGGTGATCCGCAGTTTTACAGTAGAGTGGCTGGTTTTATAATATGCAGAAAACCAAGTGATCAATGAGGCTGCAAAATACGCAGATAATATAATGCAAGACTTAAACCTGTAACTCCATTCACTCCTCATGAGGTGAAGCATGTTAAAATGTGACTTATTTCTTGGGTCACTTATGCCACTAGTCACACTACCCTTACAGTAGCCTACTGTTCTCCATAGTTTAGCTCCATGGCCAGGTTACATACAGTCCTACCTGTTCCACGTACCGTATGGGTTACCAGTATCATGTCTCCTTTCCCTCCTGTGCTTCTCTTCAATTCCTTTGTTCTTTCAGAATCAAAAGACCCAAGGCCTCTCCCTAGAGCCATCAAGCAGCAATCAAGAAAACCTGTAACAAACCAAACTCAGCTTTAGTAATTTGCATTTACCTCAAGCCTGATCTTCTAGTCCTTCGTGGGTTCTTCTAGCTCCTGTTTTCCTTTTCCAAAACATTAACCTCAGAGCCTTAACCCTTCTGTAGGGCCCATCACTGAATGAAGTGGATCTCTAAGCCTCATTTCTCTGAGAGAATACTCCAACCTAAGCCTTCTCTGGGAAACCTGATCACCTCCACCTACCCCTGTTAAGGATAACTGCAGTCTCAGACTCCCTTTAGTTCTTTGTCCTTGTGGAGTTGACATAGCCCATCACAGACAGCTATGTAGGTTAGTCAAGATTGAGGAGTGACAGAGGTCTGTAGCTGATGGAGACAAGTGGGGCATGCTGCTGGCAGATGACATGCAGTGTAGGTAAGTGTAAAGTGATTTGCACTGGAAGTTTGAAATATATAAACTTTTGGTCATTTCTAAGGTAGCTCAGAAAATATGGTATCACTGTTGTTTTGGCTAAATCAGTGGAAACCTCTGTTTTAATGAACAATAAAGCAAATAAAATGTTAGGCTGGACAGAGAGAGAGAGAGAGAAAAATGTTGAAAATGTGTCATTAATTTACTTAATTATGTAATTTAATAGTAAACTCTCACCTAGAATATTGTGTTCACTTCTGGTTAGCCAATCTCAAAAGCCATAAAGCAAAAATGGAAAAGGTCCAAAGAAGGGAAGCAAAAGATATTTGTGCTGTAAAATGACTTCTGAAAGAAAATAAGATTAGGATAACGTAATTCAGAGAAGAGATGAATGAAAGGTGACATGGTGGAACTATAAAGTAATGAAGTGTAGAGAAAGTAAATCAAGATCTTCAATACTATCTTTTTACAATGCCAGAATACATCTAAGTTTGAAAGTAGAACTTATAGTAATGAAAAACTACTTTTACATAATCTCCTGTTAACCTATGGAACTCATTGCTATACTACAAGATAATACTGTAAGCCAAGAATTTTATTGTTTTTTAATTAAAAATGCTACTTGTATGAACAAAACATCCATAGTTGCATTAAATAAACTAAATACATTTCATAAACTAAACTTTATAACAATAAAAACTTCCTTGCTTCAAGATGTATGCCAAGTATTGTCTGGCATCAGGGAGGAACCTCCTACTTTGGCATCTCACTTAGTAATTTATAGTAAGCTGTTGCAGAGTCCTTCTGCACCTTCCTCTGAAGAACGTGATTCTTGTGACTGGAGAACATGATACGTCACTTGAAAGACCACTGGTCTGCTCTGATATCATCAGTCCTACACTCTTAACAAGCATGTAGGCTGTTGTTTAGTGGAAACGTGGGCATTTTATCACTAAGGTAGCTGTTGTTTAAGAGAGCATTTACATTTTCTGGGAAAAGTAGATTGGTTAAAAAAAACCCAAACTTGTTTTAGATGGAAGCAGATTAAAATGCTACTATTTATTACAGGCCTTTTGAATGAATATAATATCACTTGTAGAGTGGCATAGGAAGAATACAGAGAATTGCAAATATTTCAGATGCTAGTAAGAACACAATAGGGAAGGCTGTTATACACTTCTGCTTAGACAGCACCTATATTGCACTGCAGATGTTCTTCAAAAACTAAAGGTAGAGCCTGGCAGCAGAGGTGTAACAACCAGGTATTATGCCCTAGGTAGCACTGGCAGCAGCAGCTCATTGGCAGGGGTGCCTGTGTTGTCTGGTTTGGCAGCAGCAGTGGCTATCATTCTCACACTGGTATCCCATTTACCCAATCCTACTTATGTAGCTACTTTCCAGTAGCCCACCCTGTGCTCAGCTATGGAAAGCTGATTAAAACAGGTTCCCAAGTGGTGTAAACAAAGTGAAGGCCAGGAAAGAGCCTTTAGGCCTGCAGGCCTGAGTCTTACAGGCAAGGCTTGTTAGGAACTTCTGAAGACTGAATAGTTAAGCAATCCAGAAAAAGTCAAGTATATTTAGGTTTTGCTTGCTTAATGTTATACCCTATGCCATCTGCAATAGCAGCATATTTATTTTAAAAAGAATTGTAGTGGGCAGGACAGATGGCCGGATACAAGCACACGTGCAGCTATGCTTTAGACCTGTGATTCAAATCCTAATACTTGTCTCTTGCTCCCTTGGCCTGATAGGGAGTATATACTGTGGAGATAATATACCTAGCCTCTGAAGAAGGAAGTACCTCATTTTGCTTTATGAAAAAGTTCCTTAGTTAAAGAAAGGGAATTGTGATGTATTATAAATAATCACCAGCCATTCTCAGCTAGAGGAACAGTGGCCATAATAAGGGGCTTAAAGTTGAAATAGATTTCATAGACATTAGGGCTGGAAGGGACCTCGGGAGATCATCGAGTCCAGCCCCCTGCCCAAAGGGCAGGAAGTCAGCTGGGATCATAGGATCCCAGTAAGATAAGCATCCAATTTACTCTTGAAGGTGTTCCATGTAGGTGCTTGAACCACCTCCAATGGCAGACTGTTCCAGACCTTGGGGGCTCGGACAGTAAAGAAATTCTTCCTTATGTCCAGCCTGAAGCGGTCTTGCAGGAGTTTGTGACCGTTTGACCTCATCATCCTTTGGGGCGCTGTGGTGAACAAACGTTCCCCCAGATCCTGGTGGTCACCCCTGATAAACTTATAGGTGGCCATCAGATCACCCCGAGCCTGCGCTTTTCCAGGCTAAAGAGTCCCATGTCTCTCAGCCTGTCATCGTAAGATCTGTTTTCCTGACCTCTGATTATGGGCGTGGCGCTCCTCTGGACTCTCTCAAGCTTCTCCACATCCTTTTTGAATTGTGGAGCCCAAAACTGGATGCAGTACTCCACTGCGGCCTCACCAAGGCCGAGTACAAGGGGAGAATGACGTCCTGGGATTTGCTCGAGAAGCACCTATGGATGCAAGCCAGCGTTTTGGTCACTTTACTAGCCGCAGCATCGCATTGCAGGCTCATGTTCATCTTGTGGTCAATGATGCCCACCAAGTCTCTTTCTTCTGTAGTGCTAACCAACGTAGCACTGCCGAGCCTATGAGGGTGCTGCAGGTTTTTCCTCCCAAGGTGGAGAACCTTGCATTTTTCGGTGTTAAACACCATGAGGTTCTCGTCTGCCCATTTGCTGAGCTTACCCAGGTCAGCCTGGATCACCCGCCTATCTTCTGGCGTGGATGCTTTGCCCCAAAGTTTGGTGTCATCGGCGAACTTGGCCAGTCCACTCCTGACTCCAATGTCCACATCGTTAATGAAGATGTTGAACAGGATGGGTCCCAGGACAGAGCCTTGAGGGACCCCACTGGTCACAGGGCACCACGATGAGTGACTGCCATCGATTACAACCCTCTGGGTCCGACCACGGAGCCAGTTTCCCAGCCAGCGGATCGTGGTGGAGCTAAGGCCACAACTGGGCAGTTTGGCCAAGAGGTGATCATGGGATACCAGATCAAAAGCTTTTTTGAAGTCAAGATATATGACATCAATCTCTTCTCCCTCGTCCAGGTGATAGGTCACCTGGTCATAGAAGGAAATGAGATTGGTCAAACAAGACCTACCCGCAACAAACCCATGCTGGCTATCCCTTAGGATGTTAGCCCGGGCCAGTCCATCAAGGATGGCCTCCTTAATAAACTTTTCTAAGATCTTCCCCAGGATAGAAGTCAGGCTAATGGGCCTGTAGTTAGCCGGATCCACTCTCCTCCCTTTCCTGAAGATCGGCACCACATTGGCCTTTTTCCAGTCTTCGGGCACTACACCAGAGCGCCAGGAGTTTTCAAAGATCCGTGCCAGAGGCTGGGCTATGACGCTTGCCAGCTCCTTGAGTACCCTGGGGTGCAGATTGTCAGGACCGGCTGACTTGAAGGTATCCAGCTTCTCAAGGTGTTCCTTCACGAGGTCAGCATTTATGGAGGGTAGGGGATCCCCATCACCCGGAACTCCCTGTCCCATAGCAGGCATGGGCGTCCCAGACTGATGAAAGACTGACGCAAAGTACCTATTTAATAGGTTGGCTTTTTCCTGGGCGTCAGTTGTCAGTTGCCCCATCTGGTTTAGCAGGGGTCCAACGTTGCCCTTGCTGTTCCTCCAGCTCCCCACATATCTGAAAAAGGACTTTTTGTTGTCCTTGATGCCTGAAGCTAGTTGGAGTTCAGTTGCAGCCTTGGCTTCCTGGTTTGCTCCCTGCAGGACCGGACCAGTGCAGAATAATCCTCCTTGGAGGTGAATCCCATCCTCCATCCTTTGTAGGCTTTCCTTTTTAGCCGTAGGAGGTCCGCTAGGTCCCTAGAGAGCCAGGAGGGCTGCTGTGCCTTCTTGCTGCCTTTCCTCCGTGTTGGAATAGATTTAGCTTGTGCATTGAGGATCGCTTCCTTGAGAAGCAACCACTCTTCTTGAACTCCCATCTGCCTGGGGTCACGGTCCCTGAGGGTCTGACCGACAAGCCTCTTGAGCTTGTCAAAGTCGGCTTTTCTGAAGTCAAGGACTTCTGTGTTGCTGACTGACTTGCCAGCTTTACGGCGGATGGTGAAGGTGATCAGCTCGTGGTCACTGTCACCCAGCTTCCCATCGATCACTAGGTCGCCAATTAGGTCGTCCCCCGTAGCCAGTACCAGGTCGAGCAGTGCTTTGCCTCTTGTTGGCCCATAGACTTCTTGAGTTAGGTAGAGGTCATCCACGCACGAGAGAAAGCTTTGCGACTGCTCGGATTTTGCTGAGTGATCTTCCCAGGAGATGTCTGGGTAATTGAAGTCACCCATGACAACCAAGGTCCTGGAGCGTGCGGCCTCAGTCAGTTCCCGGGCGAACTCCTGGTCAAGCTCGGGACTTTGAGTGGGAGGTCTGTAGTAGACTCCCACCGTTGTGTCCCCTGTGCCGTTTTTCCCACGAATTTTTACCCAGAGGGTCTCTAGCTGTCCATGCCGGTCGCCAACATCAGGTTGCAGGACATGTAGCTTTCTTTCACATAGAGAGCTACACCCCTGCCATTTTTGTCAACACGATCCCTCCTGTACAGGGTATAGCCCTCTATACCCGTGGTCCAGTCATGGGTGGAGTCCCACCAGGTCTCCGTTATCCCAGTGATGTCATAATTCTTTGCACTGAGCAGGAGGATGAGCTCCTTCTGCTTGTTACCCAGGCTCCTGGCATTAGTGTACATGCAGGCAAGTGTGCCCTTAGGGGCTCTTGCCTTGCCCACAGATTGTGCCAGGGCTGGGGCAGGGGTGGGCTCCCTTAAGTGCCTTGGTCTGCTGGCTTTGCAAGGGTCACTCAGCGGCCCAGCAGTGGCAGTAGTCCCCCCATCCTCCAGCGGGCTTAGTTTAAAGCCCGGTGGAGCAGGTCAGCCAGCCTGGCTGAGAAGAGCCTCCTCCCCAGGGGAGAGAGGTGGAGGCCATCTCTTCCCAGCAGCTAGCTTTGTCCATTGTGTGCAAGGAGTTGAGGTATTGCATGCCACTCGAGGGCATTCACTTTTGATAGATAGGAAACAGTGTGTGATCCATGGGAAAATAACACTTTACTGCATCTTAGTAGTTCCCAAAATGTGCAATCCAGACTTATTGGTTGTTTCTGCAGTGATTCAGTAAGCGTAGTCAATTATACCATAAAAGAGGTTGCTCTGTAGCTCTGTAATGGTAGCTTTTCTGCACTGTCATAACTGGAAACCAAGTTGAAAAGTGGAAAGGCATAATGACATAAATTGGTCTGAAGGTAGAATGCAGCTACTTTTTTTTAAAAGTAACTTTTGTATCTCTGGTATATTAGCACTTGGTCAGAGGAGATCAGAGATGAGATTAAAAGTTTTTTGAAGTGATGCACGTGGATAGCAAATGTATAGATGAAGGACTGTAGTGACATGTACAGACTCTGGGGACTTTAAAGCATTGTTAAGTGTTCATAGTTATGCTTGTATCTAAATATAGAGTTTTCTAGCCTGTTAATACCATATTTATTTAAGTATAACATGACCACCTAGTAATTAGATTATATGGAAATTTTATGAATTTGTTATAATTTTCCAGGTATAGAACCTAATTATTGGAGATTTTTTTAATTTATCCCCCTCCCACTGCTATAGCAGGGCAAATAAATCTGGGGAGGGGGGGGTCAAGTAGGCCCTTTGCCCCCCCCCCCAGCTTCTTCCCCCTGTAGCCTGCTCCCCCCTTCTTACTGTCAGACCCCGGTTTTGCTAATAGCATGGAAGTGAGGGGCAAACTTGAAAACACTGACCTTGATATAAACATGCCTCTAGTAATGCGTCTGTAGACTTGGTTCATCCAGAATTAGAGGCATTTTACTTTCTTGAGACTGCTGCAGATTTTAGCACAGGTACTCCTTACACACTTTTAAGCAGTACTTTTGTACCTACTTATATGTAATGCAAACTATGCATGTTATTAGTCCAAAGCCAAAGGCTCATGATTTACCTTGTAGTTCATTGGGCTGGGCCCAGACACAGCTTAGCACTACTCAGTATGCATGTGTACTCCAGATTGACCCTCCCCCCAAAAGGATTCGTGTGCTAAGTAGCTCCCTGCTCATGACTGAAACCAGGTGGTCTTGTCATGAGTTCCAGGATCCTCCAAAATTGTATATGAAATGGGCAAGATCATATATCTTATTCAGATGGGTTCCATTAACTTGTGGTAGGTTCCCATCAACATCAGAATCGCAGCCTTTTTGGCTAAGGTCAAATGTAGCAATTTTTGGCCCAAAGGGGAAGGTGTCAGGACTGGCTCTGGCCCTCCCCTTGTTTGCCCCATACAGGCCATGTGTTTTATAGTCATCCTCAGTGTTGGCAGCATTTAAATCAGCTTCATAGTTGGTTTTCCTGACTGAGCACATGCTGTTTTGGCAGCAGTTTAATGATAGGCAGTATATGTAAGATTTCCTTGTATGCAGATGTAAGATGAGGAGCTCCCCCTCCCCCCCCCATGCTGTTTTGGTGGGAAAAGGTGTGTGGCGGGGGTGGAAAACGACCTCATCTTATATTCAGGTAAATATAGAATGTGTCTTAATTTCATTTTACACTTATATGTGCATTTTGTACTTGGAAAATGAGCAGTTGCACATTTAGAATAAGTTGTTATGCTTTAAAATATCTGTTAAGCATGCAGTTGTTTATTTTATATGTGTTGTTTTGAAAGAGTAAAAATATAACCCTCAGTGTCCATCACAATTATCTTACTGCATTGTGACCATTGCCACCACTCCACCAGTGCTCCAAAAATACATTTGCTGCTGCTTATGCATGGGGCACATTCCCCAAACTTTATTCACTAAGCAATTACTCTGCCTTTCTCAAGACCAACTTTTATTGTGATGTCCCTGATGAGCTGTCAACTGGCACTGGGTAGATTGATGGCCTACAGA
The DNA here is from genome assembly GCF_052110815.1 of Crocodylus siamensis. NCBI lineage: Eukaryota > Metazoa > Chordata > Crocodylia > Crocodylidae > Crocodylus > Crocodylus siamensis. The sequence goes on from NC_143397.1 coordinate 182,330,537, forward strand.
GATTAATTAATTGCTCCTTTTAAAAAAGCAAATAAAACAGTGCCAATAGTTTATTCATTGTTACAACTCCAATAGTTTATTCGTTGTTACAATTCCATTGTTGTTCTCTTTACATCTTTTCTTCATAAAATTTATGAGCTGTCTGTGATAGATTTTATTACATATTTATGTAAAACGAGGGAGCCCTGCTTCTCAGTAGTGCCCCACAGACTACCACAATAGAAATATTAATTAGGAAAAATAATAATTAACTAATAAGATCATTTCCAGTGAGCAATGATTTCAGATCAACCTGTAATGATTTTTTATAGTTATTAGCAGGTATCCTTTCCAAATGGAATGATTGATGTCTGTCACTTATGGCCCCTGAACTGCTAATCCAAAGGAGCAAGGATCCAGTTTGTTCATAGTGGCACAGATATTTGCTGACATGCTATGAACCTGTGCTTGTGAGTCGAGCCAAAATTCATTTGGGACAATCCACGACCTTTTTCTTTTCCACTCTAAGCAGTGCTTCAACAAGGCTTGGAAAAATATCTGTCAAGGTGAATTTGTCTCATTAAGTTGGTTAGTAGCTCCAGTAGGAGATGTTTAGATCTCTGATCGGGAAAGGTGGGCTCAGGAGTGGAGGCAGCAGTAAGCAATCCACAGTGATTTTGCAAAAGTGATGGTTAGAGAGAAGACTTTCACTCATCACCACAACATATGCTTCTAAGGCCATTGTTAATTAAATGTGGGTCTTGTGTTTTCTCATCAGTGCCATTATGTTTTATGATGACATGTGTTGTGAAGTAGCACTTGATGCAACAGACTCCATAATGCTTTTGGATGGTAAGTAGTTGTAACATTCCTACCAGGCTCTGTTTTCCCCAGACTAGCAGTTGGTCATTGATCATCAACCAGAAATTATGGAAATTTACGAGATCTATGATCATATGATTGTGACCTGGCCTGCTTGGTCTTCCCCATGCAATAAGTGTGAGGTATCCAAAAGGAAATGATCAAACTATCAGGTATCTGCACCTGAGCAGATTACATCAAGAATATGTCTGGCTTTCCAGTTATGGTTAATATCTTGCTGGAACTCGCCATGGATACAAAGTCCTATGTTGCCATCTTGAAGGGATCCATTGGGAGTGTTGTTGGCATCCAGTATACCTCAGAATATTATATTGATTTTATTCTAACCTCAGGCATTATGCATGTACAGCATTTCTAGACCAGTACCATTATGGTCCAGCAATTCTGTCTTGAGAATAAATCTTATTGTGTACTGGAGATGGCATGGAGAATGCGGACACTACTCTGTGCTTGCCACTACTAGGTAGCATTGTACTGCATAACAGAAGATCGATATATGTTAGGCCTAGTGCACCATCTGACTAGGTCTCTGATGCAGGTAGTGTCAGGTATTGGCCCTGAGATCAGATTTTGGAAACAGCTAATCTGAATTCTTGCCAGTCTTACATATAAACCATAAGGCTTCCAGCCTCATTTTTTCTATCCTGTCATGAATTTTCAGGTACCACAGGGACAGGTGATGTCTTCCTGTTTTAGGCTCTCTGTCCAGAGGGCTGGTCTTACTCTATTAAATGTCCTTATCCTACAGCTGAAGTTAGTATGGTTACAATGTCTCTCTTTGTAGCTAAGTGTTTCCCTAGGCTGTCATAGCTCCAGTGTCTGATGTTGTATTCCACATTCCTTGACTTTTATTTCTTTTCATCCAAGTCATCCAAGGCTCCTTTTTAATCATCTGATTGCATGATAAATTGCAACATGCCACATGTTCAGTGTATTTTTAGTGGGATAAAATGGCAAAGTAGCCACAAAGATGTTCCAATTTAAATGGAACACATTCCACATTAAATGTGGAACATCTTTATGTCTGGTTTGTATCCAGCTTAAAATTTAATGTGTGACATCTTTTCCAAACTCAGGGCTACCCCCTGCCTAATACCAGTGATTGGCTGATGGTCAGCATAAGGCAGAGAACACCCCCAGGGTCCAGGACAGCCTGTTGACTCCCCACATTTAGGGATACTTAAAGCCTCACTGCAGAGCAGGCAGCTGGAGTTGTGGGGCTCTCAATTCCCAGCTCCACTGTATGATTTGGATTTGAGGAATTTTATGCCTGATCCCCCAAAACCATGCACCCTGCCATGCACATCTGGCATGACATGATGCGTGATTATGGGGATTAGGCATAAAATTTCTCAGATTCAAATCATACAATTATTTTAGCATCTGCCAGGGGCCTTTGTAGCAGTTTTTAGTTACCTACATAGCATTTTTGGCACACGCTTCCCTGAGCTGACCCTTATCCAGTCTTGTTTCAGTCAGAGTTGCAATATCAGTGTTATATCTCACTAATTCCCCGGAGAATGTTGAAGTTCTTTCTGGTCATTTGTTGTCTTGGTTACCCATCAAGGTGAGAACATTCCATGTGATGAAAATCGTTGTCATCTTACGATGTTTTGCGCTGCAGAAGAAGTGATCCATTAGACACTGTTATCTGTCTAGAAGCAGATAAGACAGCCTAGGTTTAGGGCACCTTTTTCTAGCCCCTTCCCCATGTAGGGTGAGCAGAGGGGATCCTGAATAGGACTGCCCAGTCACAGTAGCAGATGCCAAACTGCACTCCTGTCTCAACCTATGTGCAAGATGACCATCTGCCTGCATGCAGATTCATAGCTGGAAACTGCTGGAACATTGGTCCTGTCTCCATCACCACTGATCCATTGCTGCGGGGCTTTGGACGTTGGTACAGGGGTGTGTGTTGTTTCCTGTGGTAGAAGTCTGTGCATGACATTGTGCATGACATTGTTTAACGTGAGGGAGCTGGTGCACAGAAACAGCAGCCACATGATTTTGACAAAGTGGAGATCTGGGCCCAGTGACAAGGAGGAACCCTAGATGACAGCAGACCTCCATCTTGCTGCATCCTTCTTCTGTGTTTACATCTGTTGAGGTCCTGGCATCTTTTTGCCCAGTCCACTGTTGAGGACTTTGTGGTTGGACCATGGTTTGTCTGGAACCTCTGCTCAGGCCTGTTCACCGTGCGTGATGCTGCCAATACCATGAGACTCCAGGCATTAGCTCTGAGCATCATTGGACACACAAGTCTCTCCATCACTACAATGTCTCGGTCCATGAAGAGGAAGGCTACACTTCCTTCTGGAAGGGGAACCTAGTCCAGGATGGAAATACTCACAGCACTAGTTTTGCCATGAAGAATCAGCTCCCTGAGCACATTAAACAAGCTTCTTATGACCCTCTGTTAAGCTCAGCAACAACCAGTATGCCACTGTCATCAATGTGTATGCCCCAATGCTGGGTGCTGATGATGATACCAAAGAACAATTCTACTCCAGCCCTGATCAGGCACTGACTAATACTTGCAAGAAGGACAAGATCATTCATCTTGGTGACTTCAGTGCCAGAGATGGACGTGACTTAGAACTCTGGAGTGGCACCATTGTGAAGGAAAGAGTAGGGAAAGCCAATTCCAGTGGCATCCTTCTCCTGAGCAAAAGCATGGAGCAGTTTTGGTATTGGAAACACCATCTTCAGAGTGACAAATACAAGACCACCTGAAGATACCCTCACTCTAAGCACTGGCACCTTTACAACTATGTTATCATTAGAGCCCACAGTCAAATGGATGTCTGTATCATGTGAGCCATGCAAAGAACTGATGACTGCTGGACATGTGCTATCTTGTCAGGTCCATCACGAATATCTGACGTGCTACAAAATAACAAAAACAGCCAAAAACAAGGCAAAGGACACTCGACACCAAATCTCTTCAGGAGCCAAATGTCTGTAAGGATCTACAACAGTATTTCCATAAATGAATGCAGCTCTGGAAGTGGTTTAAAACTGCTGTCCACATCGTCTTTGCTGAATACATTGGTTATACCACCTGTCAACAGCAAAACTGTTGATGAGAGTGATTCTGATATCCAAGCCCCCCTCGACCAGCAGAGAAGCTCTCATTCTGCTTGGCAAGATGACATTTCATCTCAGCAGAAGGAGATTTTATCAGCTCCTCAAAGCTCAAGCTCAAAGGGGAGGATCCAGAAAAATTAAAATCAGTGGTAGCAAGATAAAGCCAAGGAGATCCAGCTCTGTGCTGACAAACATGACATGTATAGCTTTTCCAAGCAACCAAAGCCATCTACTGCCCGTCTTCCCCTGGTCCTGCTTTCCTTCAATTATAATGTGGCTCAACACTCTTCAAAGACAACAAATATATTAAAGCTGGAAAGATGGGAAGAGTACTTAGAGGCACTCCTGAACCATGAGTTGACTGTGGTAGATACCACCACCAAGTCCATCTCCCAACACCTTTAAGGGGATCCCTTGCCAACCTTCCTATCCTAGAAGAAGTCTGGTGTACCATCAAAGAAACCAAAAACAAGGCTATTGGATCAGATGGCATACCTGCTGAAATCTACAAGGCTGACAGCAAGAAACTGGTACTGAAACACCACAAATTTATTCTTTAAATTTGGAACAATGAGGAGATCACTGGGGAGCTGAAGAATGCCAACATCATGACTATCTTCAAGAAAGGGGCAAGTCTGTGTGTGGAAACTGTAGAGGTATCACTCTCCTTTCCTCCTCAAGGAAAATCCTTGCCTGCATCCTCCTGAGTCAACTTCTACCTCTTGCTGAGGAAATCCTGTCAGAATTTCCATGGTCTGTCAAACAAACTACATTTTAGTCCAAAAGTTGACAGAATTTTGTGAAAAATTTGTATCATTTCTTTATCACATTTATAAAACTGTTGTTGGCCCCAGAGACCTAAATAAAATTATAGAACATTCATGTGTACGATATAAAAAATAGTATATTTTTCTTTTGATAGCTTGAAGCCTGTATTGCCACATAAAACTGCTTTTCTTTTGCCAGTATTTAATGCTTTCAAAACTAGTGTAACATACCAAAAAAACAAAAAGATACAGGTGTCAATGGCTGCTTGATGGGGCAAAAATTCAAACAAACAAAAAAAAATCCAGCACATTACTTCAGCCCGACTACAGTGTCTGTAAAGATCAAGCACTTCAGTGGGGCTTTTGGGTGCTTTCAGCTAAAGCTAATTTAATCAGCTTTTAGATGAAAGCATCAAAAAAGCCCTTTACAGCTGTTGGGCTTTACAGACCTTGGGCGAGCCAGGTTGAAGCAACACTCTGTCTCTTCTGGGCATGCGCAGGGCTTGGTGCAGGAACGTGCTGAGTTTAAAGCACCATTTTTTGGGAGGGTTTTACATCTGTAAACACCCAAGGTGTATTTTCTCATTGCCTCCATCTTTTTGTATCTACTGTATTTTCTCGAATACTCATGATGGAATAAGATACGTATCTCATTTTTGAAAGACAATGAAAATCTTTCCTTGTAGTAAGTAACTGAGTAACAGGAGCTAGAGAGCTAAGTGTGCTTATTGTTTTGCTCCCTGCATAGACTTACTTTTGCTTTTGTCCAGCAGAAGCTAAGCAGCAAACTTGTGTTGTTCTGTGTCCTTGCTTATAATGTACACCCCAATTTCCAGCAGAAAAAAGTATGTTTTATATAAGAAAATACGATAATTCCTTTTCTGCATCCTGTGAGAATTCTACAAGCTTGTTTTCCCCCCCAACAGACAGCCCCCCCAAACACAATAAAACCTCCCTCCAAAAAACACAAAAAAAAGTACAAAGGAAATTTTAATAGCAGTGTGTAAGTGAATAATTATGTGACATACTGGGCTTAACTTAAACAGGACCTTTCTTTTAATATTGACTGTAATACATTTTAGTTTTGTAATCTACTGTGTTCAAATTTTCCATATATGTTATTGCTTCTTGGGAGAGAGGTGCTCATGTATGTAATAATTAATTTAATAATACATAAGATACTTCAACTTGGTTACATAGTATCAATTATCGATGGCTTTATAAATAGGGCAAAAAATGATTGCCTTGGTGGGAGAGGTGATGGACTTGTCAGTTCAGAGGCTCTTAACGTACCAATTGTATGAAGCAAAATGTACCTCTGTGAATATTGCTGTGTCTCTACTGAAGTGCCAGCTTGCACATTCAAGTGGAACTACAGAAAACCTTGCCACGTTTATCACCATGCAGATCTTTCAGTGGAAACTGTCAGAAAAAGAGTTAAGCTAGAGTTTGATAGGAAAATTGCTTGTCAATTTAGCTTTTTGTTACTAATGTTTAGCATTGTAATGTAACAGCCACTACAGCAGGGGAAAATGGTGTTTTTTTCCCCTTAATGAAAAGAGAAGAATTACTTTTTAAAGTTTTTGATGCAAATTCTTCATAAAAGAATGTTTTGTGTTTTAAGATTAACACCACCATTGTGCTTAATCAGACAAAACATGAATTCAAAGCCCAACAGAATAAAACATAAACCTTTCAAGAAATGTTTGTTGTTCCAGCTCATTAACACACCGTCTCTGTTGGACAGCATTTCTTAAAGACCATAAAAATTAATAGCGTATTTAAAAAGTGCTTTATTGGCATGTTTCTTCAAATTCTAATTTAGCTCTAGTGGTTAATTGCGCTGTCTCCATGGACAGAAGATACAGAAGTAAATATTCCCTTTGGCTTCAGAAATTTTAATTCTTACTTATGCTTTTTCAGGTCAGGTAGAAATGCATCCTTGGAGGTAGACAAGACACAAAGGTTTTGATACATGATTCACCACCTGACACTTAATCCTCCTTTTAAATTTAATATCATGTAGAAAATTTCAAGTTCAATTTCACTTGGCTAGTATATTAAGAATAGGATTAAAGGCATGCATATTTTTCCTATCAGCATGAATGCTTACTAGACTTTTTGTTTGAAGGGCATATGAGAAATTTATTTCTTTTTCATACCTGTTGGACCCTTCCTTATTTATGGTTTGCTCCATTGAATGCAGAAGAGCTCAGTATTTTAAAGCAGACAATATTCCCTTGCAGTCCTTGAACCTATTTCTTTACTAGTCTAAATAAAGGATCTTATAGCATTTTGAAATTAAATGAAGATAGAATGTGACTTATTTGGTCATCCAGTCTTTTTCTGTGGTGATATAGGATTGATCCAGAGAGTAAATACTTTATCTAGCTCTGATTTTGAAACAATAACAGATAGAATACAAATATAAAACGTCTGTATGCTCCTTTTGTGCAATAATGTTATCTTTGTCAATCAAAATAAATCTTACCAGGCACATTGGATTTATAAAAGCTGTTTTGCTTAGTGCTCTAGTTGTCCCTCCTCCCCCACTTCTACAGACTCAATTCTGCAGTTGCTATGCCTGATGAAAGTGGTGTAGATTTAAAAACTGGAGAATCCAAACTTCAAACATGCAATGTTTTTTCTTTCGTAATTGATCTTTGCTTTTACTTGAGATAGAAGTGAGATTTTCAGGCTGCTAATTGTCTGGGGTCACTTTTAAAAAAATGTTTACTTTTCTCCAATATTGCAGCATCTTGCTTATAAATTTTCAGCAATAATGTCAGAACTGCTATAAACTTTTCAACAAATTATTTTAATCCTACAGGATTTGTATCACTCAGCCAACTGATTTGTATAACATACGCTCATTTTTCATGTATTCCGTTGTCTTCTCCTTAACTGCTACTATGACCAGTAGCTTATTTTGCATGTTTTAAATGTTCATATTTTTTGATTTTTTCTTTAAAAGCAGATCTAAAAAGGAGTTCAGAAGCTCTGCTGTTTTTTACTTGAGTCCTTTCTTCATTTTTTAGTGAGCCAACTTTCTCCTTAGCTCTTGTTTTTTTCCTCTCTCCTTACAGTGTTGTCTTTTATTCACTTTAACTTTTTTAGCTGCTGATAACTTGCTTTGTTATTTTTGTTCTCTCTTTTTCCTTTTAAGCGTTAACTATATATGCACCTTTGTTGTTTTCTACTTCCAAAGCAGGTTTTCTTTACTCTCAATCTTTTGAGGACCTCTGGCAAAGTCGCACTTGCTGGCCATTTCTTATTTCTTGTTTGTTTTCAGAAAGAGATTTTGACTGTTCCTTGATTAATTTGGAGTCAGATCTAGCCCAGTGACTCTTAGGATTCGGCAGCATTTTCTCATCCTGATAGACTTTTATGGCAGCTGCGTGCGGCTAGTATTCTGAGTCACTCAAAATTCGCTCACTTGAAATCTATTACTCGTGCACTATGTTATTCCATTCTTAACTTCAGTCGTTCTTAACTTAGATTCAAGTCACCTCTCCGTAAGTTTTCAGAATTTAGTAGCAATAGAATTATAGTATTGATTCATGTTACTAATGTTTTACTATTTTAAAATGTAATATAAAGTATAATTATAATATTCACCTCTTCAGACCACTGGTAGGGAGTGCTCTCCTGGTTCTGCCTAGCCTTGCATATTTCTCCCAGTACATCTGGACTCCCTATACAGGGGTCCATGTCATTGCTGGGAACCAGGAGCTGGCAGGCCAGTTTCTGTCCTTAGTTATCCCTTGCCAATCCCCCCTGATCTCCAGCTCTAGGGCCAAAGCAGACGGAGCTTGGGGACATCCAGCTGGCAGGGATGAGGTGCACACATGGCACATGGAGTGGCTCTGAGTGTCAGAGGGGCAGGAAGTGAGCAGCAGAATACATGAGGTCTAGGAGGTAAGACGGGGACCAGGTGCTGGTGCTGTGACACACCACTTGAGAATCACTACTTGACTTTGTGTTAACTTAGCTAGTGATTACTGCTTCCATAGTTATTTTTATTATTAGTTTTTCATTCTAAATCAGTTCCTTCGCATTATTTTAAAAGTAGTTTGTGGACAGCAGCTCCTCTAATTGAGATGATTCCATTTTCTGGATCATGAGGTGGTTTTCTAGGTCACGTTGGAAGTATTCACATTTTGCCTGTCGTGCTGTATTTTTACTCAATAAATATTTTTTTAAATCTCCCATGAGCACAATGACTGGTTTCTGCAAAGTTGGCTCAAGAATTTTTAGTCCCATGGCAGTCTAAAGGTGATGGTTTCAGTCATTTAACCTTGTTTTCTCATTCCATATGTTTATAGAATTGTATATAACTCTAAAAAAAACTATTTTTGTAATCTCAACATAATTCCTAAGTCCTTGTAAACCATATAATATCACTATAGATACTTACTTTTCTGCTTTACAGCATCCTTTCTTGAAGGTACCTTTAGAATGGTGTGCCTCCTTTGACTCAGACTAGCATCTAAGGTGACCAAATAGTGCATGACTCAGAACTTGATTTTGATGAAATTATGGTCTTAATGTAGCCAACAATAAAACTTGCATTGACTTAAAGGGGCACAGACATTTATTCATAGTCATTTGCCTTTAAATTAAAGTTGCTTTAGTGTTTACACTGAGGAATAGGATCACATATTCAAGCTGTCTGAGTGCATGGAATTTTTCTTAGGAAGTTAGCAGATGGTAATTTCAATGGAACAATATTTTGCTTGTAAGCAAAAGCAGCATGCTTTTAAAACATCCAATTTTAAGACATGCAGTTAGAACTTCATTATTTCAACCCTTAGTTGTTTTGTGCAGGGAGAATCAAGGGTATTTTCCTATCATATCACCTTTCTTCTACAGCATTTGTGCCCTCTTCTGTCAGCTTCCGTCTTTTCTTATCTTCTTGTCCTTCCTTTCTATGTTCATTGTTCTTTACTCTTCGATATTTCTTGATGCTTCCCTCATTACTTTAATCCTTTGCTTGCGATTCTCCATTCTGTCATGTTGGCTAATCATAGTAAAGAATCACAATAATTGCTGCAGGGCCATCTTTGCTGTAGGGCCATGATACTGTCTTAGCACACGTTTCTAGTTTTTTCTTGCACGCATTTCTAGTATCAGTGCCTTCATAGTTCTCACCTGGCTTCCAGACTCCATCTTTGTCACAGTCTTCCTGTTTTCACCAGTTTGCATCTTAAAATATATCTTGTGCACCTTTGTTCATAAGAGGTGTTGTGGGGTAAGTCATCTGCTGTGAAATAACTAAATGAGTAAGAACTGGTTTTAAGCCTGATACCAGAATTTGTTGGTATTAGTTGTTCAGTAGGGTCAATTGGTGGAATTCAATCTATATATTATTGATTAATTATATATTATTAATTGTGGCTGTGTCCTTGGCTCCTTTTCTTTGGCCCATTTTAAGAAGAAAGAGGGTGGCTGTTGTTGTCCATGTAGTAAAAACCTGTGTGCATGATGAGAAGTGTACCACCAGATTACAGAGGACATTATCGAGCATTTATCTCTTAGCATCCTCAAAGGATGTGTAATATGCTGTAGTGTGGAGATGCCTTTAACTGGGCAAAATTGGCCTCCTTTCTATGTGGTGTTCTTTTATACTTTTTTTAAAGCAAATGGCTGTGTGATACTAGCAGCTGTTAATATATTTTATTTATTGATTTTTTTTTTTCCTAGTTAGTAAAATCCTAAATACATTGTTTCAACATATCCCCATGGAATGAAAAGAAGTGTTCAGTAGACAGTAAAGGGAACTCATTATAATTATTCTTAATCAGATTAGGCAGTTAAAATAATTTTATGAGTTTTACAAATTTAATAAATATAAATACTAATTATAGTACGCTTCCCACATTTTCATCCTTATAATGTAGTCAATGTTACATGTACATGTTTTTGCTTTTAGTAATGAGGTTGCACTAGTTCTTTTTTTTTTTTGCTTTTAATATTTTCTGTTATGCAGACTTTATTGTCAGCTGCTCTTTTGTCAGTATGCATACTATACTGTGGTATGAGAGCCAGGTTTCTTCAGCACTGAGGAATATAGTAAAGTTACTGTGTTCATTACATTTAATTAATTTGTTTTTCACTGTATTCAGGCAGATGCACAAGTAGAATAATGATCTTGACTTTTAGTTATATAAAACATATTAGGCTCAAGATAGAGAGCTTTTATTAAACCACATCAATCACTTGTAAATTGAGTTACCAGTAATACTGATGATTATTGAAGTAGGCACATTGATGCTGGATTAGGCCACTTGCATTTACAATAATGACCATAATGAAATGCTGTTTTAATACTAGTAGGTTGATTTTCTTTGTTGTTCCCACTTCCCATCCTTCCCCATTTCCCTTAATTGGAACTCTATTCTTATGTAATTTTAGTTAAAGCTATTTCTGACAGTATCTTCTGCTCCTATCAACTTATTTTCTAGATGGGAAGTGATGGAGTTTTGCGCCTCAGTAGTTCTGCTCTAAATAATGAATTCTTTGCATATGCAGCACAGGGATGGAAACAACGATTGGCAGAAGGTAACTCTACTTATTATCAGCTTTAACAAATATTAATAGTGTTAATAGAGAGAGCCTTTTTCACTTGAGAAAAACATTTAGAATGAAAAATGCAATAAAGTGAATTCAGCTACAGTAATTGCTGAACTTGAATTTAGCCTAAAAAAATCTCTCTTCAATTAATACTTTACAGGTTGCTGTGGTAGTTTTATGTGAGCAATTAAAAAAATCCACATAATAAGCATTTTCATCACTGTCACCTTTGGAAACCTAAATCCATGTGACTAAATCCTGCCAATACATTTTGAAAATACCAAAAGCTATATACTCTTACAGAAATCCTTCAGACCACACTTACTTTTGTTTGGTATCAAATTCTTATTGGATGGTTTGGTTGATGACTATCACAAACAGCAGTATCATTTACCTGTGTGTGATATGTAATAATCCCAGATTAGAGTAAAACTTGACCACTTTTATTCAATATGTTAGTATTTGTTTTATAGGAGAATTTACTCCAGAAATGCAGTTGCGCATCAGACAAGAGATTGAAAAAGAAAAGAAAACTGAACCTTGGAAAGAAAAGTTCTTTGAGAGGTTTTACGGTGAAAAGTAAGTATTGAAGCAAAAAAACCCCCATTTTTTCATTTTCTTTTAGAAGGAAATGAAAAGATACTTCCCTGCTTCACATAGCACAGTCATGCTATATAATATAGTAAAGCAGTATCAAAGGTAGCAGTCCCCCCATATAAGAAATTGTGGGTGAAATCATAGTGGTATGTTGACACTTACATTAAAAATTCATTTTCAGGTATTTGTTGCTTATCCATAAAAAATAATTCTAGGAAGAACTTGAGACCTAAAAGAAGAACTGACTTATAGGCATGATTTATTTATTTTAAAAGAATAGCAGTATTTCAGTTTTACCCAGCATTATAAACAAAGCTTTTAAAAATTCTAATACCAATAGGTGATTTAAAGTGAAAGTTCATTGGAACAATTGTTTAAATAAATAAGGTGTTTTTAGGCTGTACATTGCTTCATTGTGCTAGTCATATAGAGGGGTGGAGGTGAAATGGCCTAGAGAATAACTGGGAAAGTAAAACTTTACTAATCGTATCCTCAGAGAGGAGATGATGAAATGATAAACAGCAACAAATGGGTAAAGAAAATTAGATGTATTAGTCCAGGTTCTTAGCTGATATAAATCAGCATCCTTCCTCTGATGTCATTATGACTATGCCATATATAAGTAAAGTCATTTATTTGGGGGGGGGCGTTAGGAGAATTTCATTTTAAGAAGTCAATCCAGGAGTCTCAAGTTACATGAATGCTAAAATTCTTTTGAAGTTTAGATCCAAGCAATTTATTTGCAATTGTAACTTTGAAATGGCTTTAGTGTATTAGTATGTTAAATAAAGCTTCTGGATAATTCATATGCTTAATATGAACATTATGATGTTTTGGAGGGGTTGTTTTAATTTTGTTATTTTAAAGCTCCATCTATTGACAAAATCATGGGTATTCATACACCAAAGCCTATGTACAACTACATGAAAGATTATGGTGCTAACCAAAGCATTACATCTACACTTCGCAGCACACATCAAACTTCTACAAGCTATTGGTCTGAGACCCCTGCTATATTTGGGCAAAACAAGGCAGGAAATTGAAGGACTTAAAGTTAACGTTTTTTTTGTGCTGGCAGTTTTCTCACTACAGGAATATTATTTCTGCACCATTTTTATGTTATCCTACTGTGAAAGCATCTCTGATGCCTTAGTGTAACAGAACTGTTCTTTTTGATCAATGGCAAAGCATTCTCCTTGAAAGCCTGGAGACCTGGATCTACTCCAGCTGTTGACCTCTTCATGTAAATATATGTATTAGTTAGCCACTTACATAAGAAGCCTAGTGGCCTTTAATTATGCATGCTAGTATAAAAGGCACAGTTACGGAACTCTGTAGTGAGGGGCAGGCTACTTATAGGGATTGCCTTGGGACTTTCTACGACTACTAGAAGCTTAAGCACAACTATGAAAAAAACAATTCCCTTATTTTTAGCAAACAGTGTTCCAAATTCACTGATGGGTAACACATCCATAGGGGGTAGTATTAATGATTTTAAAAAGAGCCAGGAGTCCTGCAATGCTTGCTGAATACTGACTGCGACAATGGTTGGCAGATAATGTTCAGTCTACAATGCTGATGACACATGTCGTTTGTTACAAGAGGTTCTTGACTTGCAGATCATTATGCATGGTGCCATTTCACTCAACATTTCTTCTAACCACAGTACGGAACCTGAATTATTTTTTCTTCTACGTGTTGTTTTTCACCTATGTTTTATTTAGCTGGCTACTTCTGCTGCCATTTCATTGTTTCTGGGCTCTCTCCTTCTTGCCCTGTCATGCTGCTGAATATTTGGCAGCTTCTGTAATGGCTTTCATGTCGCATGCTGTCTGTTAGGTCTGTTTTTTATTTTAGGTGTAGACATATGACACTTTCACTGTGTCATAAATTGACTGTACTGTGCAAGTAAAAATAGAATGCATGTATGATGAAGAGCCCTGCTCAATTTGAGGGTAAAGTTATTCCTTGAAAAAAATACGTAGCAACTTTTGTTATGTGGGGAGGTTTAGTATGTGGGATGTCATATGTCTGCACCCTATGTTATTTTCATCCAGGACTGAGTATTTGATCCCAACCAAACAACTCTGCCACCTGGTGGCCAAGAACCCTAATAGCACGTATTGCAGACTGCTAGCTTGGGAGAGCTGGTCCTTTGTCTGCTGCTTACTAGACCTGTGCGAAGCAGTTAGTATTCGCGTCGGATTCGGCCGATTCAGGGGACAGTGATTTGATTAGGTAATTGAATCGTTGTCCCAAATTGATTTGGCTGAATCTGATTTGAAGATTTGGCTGCTGCCAAATCGGCCGGATCTCCAGATCAGACAGACCCCATCCACTGCCCGCTCTCCCAGCCCTGTCAATGGCTGCCCTGCCTGGCTCCAGCCTCTCCTGGCTTTAAAAAAAAAAAAAAGAAAGAAAGAAAAAGAAAGCCCCCACTCACTGCCAGGCAGGGCGCCGATCCTTGCTACCCCATGCTGCATGGGGGGCTCTGCCATGAGCCCCTATCCCCTGCCCACTCTCCAAGCCCCAGCCCCAGCTCCCAGCTCTTCAGGGGGAAAAAAAAAAGCCCCATACTCAATGGTTGCTGTCAGGCAGGGCCGGGGGGGAAGGGCAATCCCCACTGCCCCACGCTGCATGGGGGGCTCTGCCACACGCCCCCAGAAACCCCGATGGCCACTGCAGCAGCCAGTGAGTGCAGGACTTTTTTTTTTTTTTAAAGAGCTGGGGGCAGGTGGTGCAGCTACCAATGGGGCTGGGAGAGTGGGCAGGGCATAGGGGCTTGTGGCAGAACCCCCCACACACAGTGCGGGGCAATGGAGATGGTCCCTCCCAGCTGGCAGCAGCTGGTGAGTGGGGGCTTTTGTTTTAAGAACCAGGAGCTGGGGCTGGGCGGGGGCAGCCATGGGGGTGGGGCTGTGAGAGCAGGCAAGAGGTACTCAGGGGAGCTGGGGGAGCAGGTAGGGGATGGGGCCTGGCAGGGGTCCCCCCATGGTCCCCTCTCCTGTTCTCCCGCCCCTGCCCCCTACTTAACAGCACGGAGTCAGGGTCCAGGTCCCTGCAACAGCGAGCGGGAACCACCCGAATCTCCTAAGCTCTTTGAATCTTTTCCGAATTGATTTAGAGAGCTCTGAATCACTTTGGACCTTTTTATTGGTCTCCTGATTCGATTCTGATTCAGAGATTCGGCCACTGAATCAGGCTGAATCTCCTCTGAATTGACTCAGCACCCGAAGCTTTACACAGCCCTACTGTTTACTACAGACTAAATTTACTATAGATTAAAATATATGCTAAAATACTCTAGTAATCATGTGGGTCTCTAGCTTTTGGGGGTTTTTTTCTTTGCCTTATTCTAGATAGATTTTAGATTTTTGTGTACTTTCAAATACCTTAATTCCATTAACTCTTGATTTGTCACTGAGCTAATTCATTCCATTAGATCCAAGTCGTGACTAAGCTATAATGACAGAAAAATAGGTTTCATACTGGAATGTGACTTTTTGCTTTCCAGTCCGTGGCATTTTATCATCCCCTCAGCTGAATTAATTTGCTTAGAAATGTTCCACTATTTGGCTGCAGTTTCATCATCTACTTCAAGGAGGACCTCTAATATATGGAGAACCTTTGGGAGCACTCTGTTTACAACCCTTTTGAGTTCATGGCTCTCAAAGGTACTGGAGAGCCTTTTCTATCTGGACTGTAGACATTATGTCTTTTATACCTTTTCATACATCTGCTCGTTTCCCTTAATATAAGATCTCCTACTGTCATTCACCTCTATCCATTTTATTTCCTGCTTTCCTTTTCTGTCCCTTTTCCTGTGTCTACTCTATGTATCTCCTCCGCTTTCCTTGAAATACTGTATCCTTGATCAATAGACATATTATCCTTGACCAGTATGTGTATTTCCATATTCATAAACTTTTTCCATTGTTACCAAACCATGATTTTTTTTTCAATGTTCTCACTCTAATATCCACTCCTACCAGTGCCAGAGACGGGATACTGGTCTAAATGGACTATAGGTCTAACCCATTATGGTACTTCCTATATTATGTTCTTACAGATTTTTCATTTCACTGGCCTCATTCCATAGGAAATGTTCTTTTTACTCTTTTCAGAGATTTATGTTGCAGTGGTGATACTGTTAGCTCAGGGGGAAGGGTGGGAAAAATATGGTCCATGGGCTGTATCCAGCCTTCTAATTGATCCTGTCCAGCCTGCCAGCTGCGGCCAAAATCCTGAGGAGGGAGGACTGTGCTCCATGCTGCTCCACTTTGCTGAAGCCAGGGCTGGACCATGCAGTGTGCAGACTCCTCTCTCCCCTCAACCCCCACATCCATCCCCCATGCTTGGCTTCCTGTGGGCACTATAGTTGCACAGTCATAGAGTCATAGAGAATTGGGGTTGGGAGGGACCTCAGGAAGTCATCTAGTCCAACCCCCTACTTGAAGCAGGACGATTTCCAACTAGATCATCCCAGTCAAGGCTTTGTCTAGCTGGGTCTTAAAGACTTCCAAGGATGAAGAGTCCACAGCCTCTCTGGGTAGCCTGTTCCAGTGTCTTTGTACCCTCCTAGTGAGAAAATTCTTCCTAATACCTAACCTAAACTTCCCTTGCTGCAACTTGAGATGGTTGCTCCTTGTTCTGTCATCTGTCACCACTGAAAACAGTCTAAATCAATCCTCTTTTGAACCTCTGTTCAGGTAGTTGAAGGCTGATATTAAATCCCCTCCGTCTTCTCTTCTCAAGACTAAATAAGCCCAGTTCCTTCAGGCTCTTCTCATAAGTCATGTCCCCCAGCCCCTGAACCATTTTCATTACACTCTGCTAGACTCTCTCTAATTTGTCCTCATCCTTTTTGTAGTGGGGGGCCCAAAACAGAACACAGTACTCCAAATGTGGCCTCATCAGTGCTGAATAGAGGAGAGTAATCACTTCCCTTGACCTGCTGGCAACACTCCTACAAATGCCCTTAGCCTTCTTAGCAACACGGGCACACTGCTGGTTCATATTCAACTTGCTGTGTACTGTAAGCCCTGGGTCCTTTTCTGCAGAGCTGCTGCCCAGCGAGTCAGTCCCCAGCCTGAACCAGTGCATGGGACTGTTCCATCCTAAGTGCAGGACTTTGCACTGTCCTTGTTGAACCTCATGAGATTCTTTTGGCCCAATTGTCCAATTTGTCTAGGTCACTCTGAATCCCAGCCGTACCCTCCAGTGTACCTACTGCTCCTCCCAGTTTGGTATCATATGCAGAATCACTGAGAGTGCACTCTATGCCATCTTCCAGCTTGTTGATTAACATACCGAACAAAACCAGCCCCAGACTGACCCCCGGGGCATTCCACTTGATACCAGCTGCCAACTAGACATTGAGTCATTGATTACTACTCTTTCACCCTGATGATCCAGCCAGTTTTCTAGCTACCATACTGTCCATTCGTCTAACCTATACTTCCTTAGCTTGCTTGCAGGAATATTGTGGGAGACCACATCAAAAGCCTTGCTAAAATCAAGGTATATCATGTCCACTTCTCTTCCTACATCCACAGAGCCAGTCACCCTGTCATAGAAAGGAATCAGGTTGGTCAGACATGCGTTGCCCTTAGTGAATCCATGCTGGCTGTTTCTAATCACTTTCTTCTCTTCCACATGCTTAGAAATGGATTCCTTGAGGATCCGCTGACTGGTCAGTAGTTCCCTGGATCCTCTTCCCCTTTCTTAAAGATGGCACTATATTTGCCTTTTTCCAATCATCTGGGACCTCTCCCAATCACCATGAGTTTTCAAAGATTATGGCCAGCAGCACTGCAATCACATCAGCCAACTCCCTCAGCACCCTCAGGTGCATCCCACCTGGCCCTATGGACTTGTTTATGTCCAGCTTTTTCTAAATAGTCCATAACCTGTACTTTTGCCACTGTTGGCTGTTCACCTTCTCTGCATACTGTGCTGCCAGGTGCAGTATTCTGGGAGCTGACCTTGCCTGTGAAGAGAGAGGTGAAAAAGGCATTGAGCACTTCAGCCCTTTCTGCCTCCCCTATCACTAGGTTGCACCCCATTCCCATTCAGTAAGGAACCCACACTGTCTCTGACTTCACCCCTGCATGCCCAAGCAATACTCTTATATTCCTCCCTAGTTGTTTGTCCAAGCTTTCACTTCTTATAAGCTTCTTTTTTGTGATTTAGTTTACTGAAGAGTTCTCTGCTACGCCAAGCTGGTCTTCTGACATACTTGCTAGTCTTCCTGTACATCAGGATGGTTTCTTCCTGAACTCTCAGTAAGGCTTCTTTAAAGTACAGCCAGCTCTCCTAGATCCTGTCTCCCTCAGACTGGCTTCCCAGGGGATCCTGCTCATGAGTTCCCTGAGCCGAGTCTAAGTCTGCTTTTCTGAAGTGCAAAATTCTGACTCTGCTTCTCTCCTTCCTTCCTTTTCTTAGGATCCTGAACTTGATCATCTTGTGGTTGCTGCTGCCCAAGTTGTTATCTACTAGTACAGAGGTTCCCAACCACTCAGCTGCAGCCCAGTACGGGGCTGCAAAGGGTTGGCTGCTGGGTCGTGGTGCAGGCCCCCCACTTGGGCCCCCATCTGTCCACCTGGGCGATTTAGCTTCCACCACCAGCAGTCAAATGTGGGGTTGGACCTGGGCAGCAGGGAGGGGTGTGGGGGATGGCTGGCTCCATGCACCCTGTCCTGCTTCTGTGCCAGTCTGCAGTGTAGAAAAGGTTGGGAACCACTTCCTAGTACATCCCCATCAATTCTTCTTGGTTTGTGAGCAACAGGTCAAGAAAAGCACAGCCCCTAATTGGCGTCTCCAACACTCGCACCAGAAAGTTGTTCCCAACACTCTCCAAAAGCTTCCTGGATTGCCTGCGCACCACTGTATTGCCCTCCTAGCAGATCTCAGGATGATTGAAGTTTCCTATGAGAAAGAGGGCTTGTGACGGGGAAATGTCTACTAGCTGTTTGAAGAAAGCCTCATCCACCATTTCCTCCTGCTCTGGTTATCTATAGCAGAGCCACATCACAATGTCACCTTTGTTGCTCTCTCCTCTTACCCTATGCTAGAGATTTTTGATAGGCCTATCTCCAGTTTCATACTGGAGCTCTGAGCAGTCATATGGCTCTTTTGCATACAGTGCAACTCCTCTTCCTCTTCTCTCCTGTCTGTCCTTCCTGAAAAGTTTATATGCATCCATGACATTGTTCCAGCCCCACAGAGTCTTTTTTATTCCAATCACATCCTAGTTCCATGACTCTGCAGTGATTTCCAAGGACTTCCAATTTTTCCTGGCACTGTGGCTGCTGGCAGCCAGGCATAAACAGGATGAGATGTGTTGCAGTATGCTGAGTATCTGTCTCACTGCCTACTTGCTGCAATGAACTGCTGCTGCTTTGGCAGCACAAAGATGCATCCATGTTGGCTGTGGGCGGGCTTAGCCTGGGGCAGCCACCCTTGACTTTCCCAGCACGGTGAGGCAGTAGTGGCTTACTGCAGCCGGCGAGATGGCTATTTGACATACGGCATCATACCTTGTCCCATGCAGGCCATGGTGCCAGGACTGCGCAGCACCAGCAGAAAGCCAGGCAGGGGGAGAAGGGATGGGCATGGGGAGGCCGCAGGAGGAGTCTGTGCTGTGTCCGGCTGTGTCCCAGCTGCAGCAGAGCACAGCAGTACAGGCTGCAACCCTCCCTCCCCAGGCTCCTGTCAGATGGGCTCAATTGGCATCTCCCTGACCCTCACCAGTTTGCCAAAACTTGTTAAGTGACTCTTCAGCTCAAATAATTGCCCACCCCTGCTCTAGCGCCAAGTTTTAAAACAATAACCTCTGACCTTTAATGCAGGTTTAACCATTAATTAACTGCCAAAATTGTCCCACTGATTTTTTCCTTTAATATTGATCACTGTATTATCACCTATATATCCCTGCTCGGCAGTGGGGGGTGTTAATTTGAAGGCTGGCTGCTATCCGATTTTGCCAAAGTAATCCTACAGCTGCTTGTTTAGGCATTGTCAGTACAGTGGACATCTTTATTGTCATGGGGATATTTTCTATCTTACTACAAGCTTGGGGTCTCTTTTTCTTTAAGTTACAGCCATTTATTGTGCAAACCATTGCCTTAAAAAGTGATATCTAGATTCTCCTGTGCTGCAAGTTTCCTTCTTCATATGAACTTCTCTTCTAAGACTATATAGTATTTCTGATTTGTCCTGTCAGGAGCAAGAAGATATTCCTAACATGTTAATCCTATGTCCTTTTATTATTTTCTTTGTACATCTTCTGTTCAGTGAAATTATTAGGATAAATATATTTGAGCACCTATCAGTGACAGAAATTCTCAAATATGTTTGATTTCTCTGGGTATTTTTCCCTCACTTCCTTGAGACCAGAATTGTTTCTTCATTCAAAATGTTTGATCAATTATTTTGCAACACATCTATTTACTGTCACAGTCAATGATACTGTCTATTTTATATTTCTAGAACATATGATCAAAAGTTGGATTTGTTCATTGATTATTCCATGCTTGGGTACTATAGAACTTTCAGTGTCTTTTATCCGCACTGTACAAGTTGTTCAAATCCATGTTTCTTGGTTAATTTCTCAATATCTTTCATGATTGCATACAATCTCTTATTTATTCAGTTCTATTCTACCATTCGTAAGGTTCCTCAAGAGGAAAATCTTGTGCATCAGAAAGTTTCAGAATACACACGAAAATATGAAAATGGGGCCACAGACAATTATTCCTGATTTGACATAAGATCATTAGAACTACGATATCCATTCATCTATAATAGCTTAGCTTTTGTTAGAGGCTTATACAGCAGCTAGTTATCGGCCCCCTTTCCTAAAGGTTCTGAGTATCATCCAAGCCCATTGTCTTCAAAGAAAATGAGGATGTTGGAGGCCTCACAAGTTTAGGTTCTTTGTGTAAGTTTTTTTTCTGAGGTAGATCTGTTTCTTAGATTTAGTTGTCATTTTTCAACTTAAACCAATGATCAGCAATTCCTAGTTTTGTTTTGGTTTTATTTCTGTGGAGAAACATAATTGTACATAAATTATTGAAAAATCCATCTCGGGTAAGGACGAGAAAAAATATATGCCAGAATGAAAGGGTAACCAAGGGCTCTTGGTGCAGGTTTTTGTATTCTGAAAAATGGAAAGCATACAGATTGTAAAAATGTTTCTTCTTTTATACTTAAGGATATTATTATTTTTATAATTGTAATGAAATCTGATGAATCAGTTATGCATAGACAAATCTTTTAAAAATAGTTTAATACTTTAAACAAAGTAGTTAGTCTGCTGAAACAATGTAATAAAAAACATGCAGGTGTATAACTGGTATTTTTATACTCTGTAAAATAGACTCAATGTGAAAAATGAGAATGAAGTCAAGTTAATGTTATTTTCATTAAAAAAATAATTAGAGGTTTGTAAAACCAAAGTGAAATACCTGCATTCTTTTATCCATTTGAAACCTAATGAGTGTTTGAAGTGCAGTTTTAAATGCATGATGTCAGCTAATTTGGTCCAAAAATATAGGTGAAAGGGGAAGCACAGAGGGTTTCTTTAAAACTCATTTTAGTAGAAATATTTTTAGTTTAACATTTCTCCTATGGAATTTGCAATACTAATATAATATAACCATACAATCTGCTTGTTACGTGCAAATTGAATGAAATTATGAAACAGTTAAATAGTGAAAATTAAACTGCATATTTAACATTTCTAAAGTTTTCCAAATCCCAAAGTGTTGGTAATATAGGTTGAGAAGTGTGTTTTTTTCCAAACTGTATAAAATGAAATGTTCAGCTCAGATGTTGAATCTAATCCACTATTTTTAACACAGTGGTATCATCTTTATGACATGCATTGAGTAATAGGCATAAAAGAAAAATGAAGCTGCGCCTTAACTGTTTCTGTCATGAAAAACATTTTAACATGCATGTTTTGTGTTTAGGTTGGGAATGTCAAGAGGAGAATCTATGAAGCTCACTTCAGTACAGAACAATAACGAAGATGAGAGTAGTTTACTATGTGGATCTTCTGGTACACCGGGTCCTTCTAAGCAAGCAACATTTGAGGAGCATGAACAGAAAAGCTCTAAAATTCCACCTCCCCAAGAAAGAGATTATTGTCACTCTCTCAGTAACATGGAGCAGGCTCCAGTCAAAGATTTTATGACAGAATCAGAGTCAGAGGATATATTGATACCTGAAGAATCAGTAATTCAGGAGGAGATTGCTGAGGAGGTTGAGACCAGTATCTGTGAATGCCAGGAGGAGAACCATAAAACAGAGCATGAGTTTTCTGAGGATCCGGTAAATCCTAGTGCTACAAACAATGAAGCGGAAGAAGTGCAACTTGCAGATAGCTCAGAGTCCTGTGTTGTGATGAATGATGTAATAGATACTTTGTCTCACATTGAAATTAAAGTGGAGTTGAAATCAGAAAGCCCTCAGGAAGAAATGTCAGTTGTGATTGACCAGCTGGAGGACTGTGTATCACCTGCACAGTCTGCTTCATCTATAAACTCTGTCAGTGATGCAGCAGGGAAGGATCCTGAATCTACAAAGGAGCTAAGTACTTCAGAGATGCAAAGCACCAGTTTGGAAGGCTCATTATTCACTGCTGGAGGCATTGCTGTGGATATGGAGCTACAGAGCGATCCAGAGGAACGGTTGTCTGAAAATGCTTGTATTTCTGAAACTTCCTTTTCCTCTGAAAGCCCAGAGGGTCCTTGTGTCAGTATTGCATCTCCAGGGGGTGATACCCAGTCCACTTCTGAGGAGCCCTGTACTCCAGCATCTCTTGAAACAGCTTGCTCATCTGAGGTTTCCAGCACTGAAAATATTGATGCTGATAGTCAGCAGAAGACCTCTGATGAAAATCTACACACACCTTTAATGTCAGAAATATCTCCAATGTCCACTTCACCTGTAACCTCAGAAGCATCTTCGATGTCAAACTTGCCTTTGACATCAGAGGCATCACCAGCTTCTAATTTACCTTTAACATCAGAAACTTCCCCAATGTCTGATGTACCTTTAACATCAGAAACCTCTTCAGTGTCTTCTGTGCTTCTAACTTCTGAAACATCTCTGGCAACCAGTTTACCTCTTCCATCAGAAACATCTCCAATTTCTAATTCTCCAAGGAGTGAAAGACTTACTCTACAGCAAAGAAAATCCCCATGTTTGTCTGAAGAGTCCCTTCCCATTTTAAGAGAAGAAACCTCTTCCAGTCCTAAGGTTCCTCAAGAGGAAAATCTTGTGCATCAGAAACAGTTTCAGAATACACCTGAAAATATGAAAGTGGGTCCACAGGCAATTATACCTGAAATGTCATTATTGGAAGAGCCCCAGAGCAAAACCCTGAGTCATCAGTCTTGCAAATCGCATTCTGAAATTGAGAAATCTTTTGTCTCCATTCCAGAACACTCTTCTCCAGAAGTGATCAAAATTAAAAATAATGTTCAGCAAAGAGCTGAAAAGAAAAATACACTCTCACCATCAGAAGTATCTGTTTTATCAGAAGCAACGGTGGGTAAAAACAGTGAACTCCTTCCGTCAAAACCCCATGATAAACTATATACCTCATCCCTAGAGAAGGCTTCGTTCTTGGAAGTGGGCAGAAGTAAGGCTCACAAACTACCAACCAATGCACAGAGCCGGATGGAGAATTCACATTCTTCTAAGTCATTAGAACCAACAAAGTCTCCTGAAGTAAGAAATGAAACTAGAGACCCAGAGATCCCAAAGAGGAAGACTGCAGAGCAGCACAGTTTTGGAATCTGCAAAGAGAAGCGAGCTAGGATAGAAGATGATCTGTCTAATCGGAATGCTTCGTTGACGAGTCCTTTTGAGAAAGAGCAGCCACCCAGAGAAGAGCCACGTGTCCCACCCCTCAAGGTAATGCTGACAGCATAAAGCAGTGGTTCTCAGTTTCATTAGACTCAAGGCACCACTCAGAAAATGCTGGCTCTTAGCTTTCACTCATTTTTGACTAGGGAAAAATAATTAAGCAATTCTTCTGTTGCAAAGAACTCAGAAAGATCACAACAGGTCAGAATGCTTTTTGACAGTATGGATTCCTGTTTGAAATGCCTGGGTTTGCACTCTGCAGCACCCTTTAATGGATCTCATAGCTCCCCAGAGTGCCATGGCACCCTGGTTGAGGACCAGTGGTATAAAGCATAAAGATAAGTTACCTCCTGCCTGATTGCATGTTGTGGTTTTTTTCTGTTTTTCTTAGGTGCTGTCCTCTGTAATTGTTTTCTGTGTTTAGAAGTTGTTGAGCAAGCTCTTTTATTCTAATTCTGCATTCACATGAGGAAAGGTTTTCCAGATATATTTAACTTAAATTCAGGGAACTTTCCCATTATTTTCACAAAGTTTCCTGCTATATTTGGTAATGAACACATCTACAATACTCACAATCAAGGGCTTATTTTCTCACCATCTGCTTTTCTTCAAGTTGAAGACCTTCAGGAAAGTTGCACTAGAAAAGTCATTACCCCAGCACCATTCTCATGAAAACTGATCAGCGTTGTAATTCAGTAAAGGGGCAGGGCAAAGACTGTAGGACTCTGTTTTGAGTAATATCCCATTTCTTTGCCAGGGTGGGACCCATGGCTGAAGTATAAGATTTCCCAGATGACTTATGTTAAAACAAAAGCTTACCCATAATAAAGAAAATCTTTAATAGAATGCAGATAGCTTTGTTAGTAGCAAAGCAAAAGGCAGAAAATCCTATTCCTTTTATATCTCTTTCTTCTATTTAAATTAACTGCAGTAGAAAAGTTCTTCTAATACGTAGTTAGGAGGAAGTCATATGGATAATGGTCATATGGATTATACCATAGATTAATTGTAATATAGCTGTAATTATATTTAGTGTCTCAGTTTTTCTTGTGTCTTGTCCATCCGAAGTTTTGTGTGCGACTATTTAAGGCAATACGCAAACCATTTCTTTTGCAGTGCAAGTTCCTGATTAGTCCGAACTGTTCCTTTTTCCATTTATTTATAACTGCTGCAATCACTGAACATCTTTACATTGGCCAGGAGGGCAAATGCAGGAAATGTATCGACCACACTAGTACACCATTTATGAACAGTGGTAGTTCATAAGCAGTTATGCAACCAGAAGCCTGTCCATTCTAAGTGTAGTAGTACTCTCTTTTTTTTGAAGGACTCTCTCCTAATATGTGTATTCTATCTAGTCACAAAAATATGTTACTACAGAGAACGCCCCCCCAATAAATTAATAGTCATATAGGTTGCTACCATTTTATCAATCTTGATACAAAATAAGATTTAAAAAATTGTACTGCTGAAATGGGAAGCAAAATGTTTCAAAGTAAGGTGTACCTTACCTGTAAGGTGGTAAATGAGCAGATTTGAGGGGAAACAAATGATTTAAGAGAGTAGTTGCAGAAAATGGCATATTGCTAGTACAAACCCATCAACATTCAGTAGAAACCAAAAACTGCTACCATCTGAAGGGTCTTTGTTGGCACATGCAAAATGAGTTAGTCTCATTCTATCCAGTTGCTAGCAGAGGTTTCCACATTACACAAACCACCACCTTTAATGGGAAGTAACTGGCATAGGCTAGTAACTGAGCAGAGGTCAAGACTTGAATTGACAAGGAGAAGGGCCCGTTGGTAAAGCTGCCTGACTAAGGTTCAGCTGCTATGGTCTTTTCTGTACTACGAATAAAAATTATATAAGCTGTAGTATTTGAACTTTGTTTCCCGCTGCTTCGTAATGTGGGGGGGATTCTGTCAGTCCTTCACAGAAAGTTAGTCTGTCTACAGTTCCTACCTTTAAAGACTGTTTAAAGAACACTGTTCACTGAAGCAAAGCACTGTAAAAGGCAGGCAGTTCTATAGACTATTTTGGAAATTCATTTTTAATGCTTATTTTATTGAGTAAATATTTAGTTCTTAGAGGCGGTGCCACTGACTGCTGTTATCTTTCCTTTACAAAAACAATCCTGTCTATATCCCATAAGCATTCTGATGTATTTCTTATTTCCTGTAACCCACTCACAATTCCCATCTCTGTTACTCCTAGAAGGGAAGTTGTGAGTTAGCACTGAGGCCCTGTAAGACTAGCAGCTGATAAGTGCACATCTGTATTAAGAAGCTAAAATCCAGCTGGCTTGATTCGTTCCTGGCTGACCAGCATAGGAACTGGTTTGGAAAATGATCCTATGCCCTAATTCTGAAAATACATATGCATGTGCATAACAATATGAGCAGTCCCATTGTTTTCACTGGGATTATTCATTTGCTTGAAGTTAAACTGTCAGTAAACTGTGATGGGCAGGTGATAAGCTAGGTAGATCTCCTACAAGGTTTAGAGAGCCAGGGAGAAAAATGGCCTTTTTCTTTTTTTTTTTTTTCTTTTTTTTTAAAGATTTACTCTTTAAGGCATTGTCATTGACTGATTCTTGGCATGATGTGAATCAATCTCAGGGGAAACTCAGCCCTCCATCATCCTAGAGAAAAGGTTTGTTAGTTACAGTTGCTTATTACAGTAAGTGCTTGGGCTAGGTACAGATATTCAAAAACCCTGAAGCGGAATCAATTTGTTGCATGTTTTTCTGTAAGTGGTGTAGTTTAGATCAGTAGTGAACAAACGCACACACACATTCCCCCTTTTGTGGGGAGAGGGAAAGGGAGAGATCAAATCTTAGACCGGGTTCTGCCATTTTTAAACCAGTGTATGCGCTAAAGTCCTGGTCTGTTATGGATATAGGTTCCCAATCACTTATCCCAGTAAAAGTGTAATAATGTCTGTACTTGGCCTTGGTGTCATATAGGGAAGGAGAGTAATTTCCAATAATAGACTCTGTGGAGAAAAAGCATTACATGACTATTATTATTATACTTGCAGTAAGTACTGAGTAGGAGGCCCTTTTTCTGCCCCATTTCACTAGGCCCACTGAGCTCTTCCTCCTAGGTACACTGCAGGTCAACAAAGCATGATGAATTATATTAGATAAACATTTTCTTTTCATCCACTTCATTCCTCTTTCTCTCTCAATGAAAGTATGGTCCCATAGAAGCTGACACAGATGACCATTACTCCTGTTAGAGCATGATAAATCATAAAAATGTATCTTTAATACTTAGCTTTTTCCTGTCTAAGTACAATGAAGAATAATTGCCTTCATTAGTATGTTCTTGAACTTCTTAGAAGATAGTAAAGGAATTTAATTTGTATAGGAGCCTGTTCATTTATTGCTTGCTTTCTTTTTCTTCTTTTAGATTCAGCTCTCAAAAATTGGGCCACCTTTTATTATCAAGAGCCAGCCTGTTTCCAAACCAGAACCTCGGGTTTCCCCAAGTACGTCAGTCAGTAGCGGGAGGAACACTGGGGCTAGAACTCTTGCAGATATCAAGGCAAGAGCTCAGCAAGCTAGAGCCCAGAGAGAGGCTGCAGCTGCAGCTGCGGTGGCAGCAGCCGCAAGCATAGTCTCTGGAGCTATGGGAAGTCCATGCGAAGGTGGGAAGACAAGAACGCTGGCACATATCAAGGAGCAAACCAAGGCCAAGCTATTTGCAAAGCATCAAGCTAGAGCCCACTTACTCCAGACCAGTAAAGAAGTAAAAGCACAGCTGAGCTCAAAGGAAGGTGCCTCATCCCTGGAGATCTCAGCTTCTTCTGACACAAAGATTGAAGGTTCTACTGGTGTCATTATAGTTAATCCTAACTGCAGGTCTCCTAGCAACAAGTCCACTCACCTCCGCGAGACAACCACCTTATTGCAGCAGTCACTTAATACAGCTACATTACCAGAAACTGCTACTGACATATCTGTGCACAGTTCTGATGAAAATATACCTATGCCACATTTGTGTGAAAAAATTATTTCATCTACCTCTACTGAAAATAACAGTGTGCCAGTGCTTTATAATAAAAATTCAGTCTCTGTGTCTGTTTGCAGCACTGCTATGTCAGGAGCAATTAAAGAACTTCCCTTTGCAAGTTCTGTTGATAAATCCTCTGTTTTAATGTCTGTTGACAGTACGAATCCAACAGTGTCAGCTTGTAATATGAACATGCTGAAATCCATCCAAGGGGCTGATACTCCGTGCATAGCTGTTGCACCAAAATGTATTGATAACAGTAATGTTCCAGTCTCGATAGACAATGCAGTCTTATCAAATTCCATTGATGAGAAAAGGTTGCCAGTATCAAGTAGCAGTGCAAATAATGCAGCCTCCAGTCAATATACCACTGTGCCAGCTTCATCCATTGCAAGTAATTTGCCAAATCATCTCTCTGGTAGTTCTGTACTGATTCCCCCAGTGGGGACTACCAACAGATTTTCTTCTGACAAGATAGCCATAAGTGGGTGCAATGAGCAAAGTACTGTATCCATTAACACTACTGTTAGATCAGCTTTAAGTTGCAGTGATGCAGTTCCAGGAGCAGACTCTGTTGCAAGGCCAACCATTTCAATGTTTACTGGTAATATGGTGACAATAAGTTCTTATGACAATGCTACTAAATTAAGTGCTGATATCTTAGAAAAAAGTTCTGGAACGCGAAACCGAATAGATCTGTCTGGTAAATCCCAGGCAGTGAACTTTACACAGACAGCCATGAACAGATCTATACCATGCAAAGTCATTGTTGATCACACTACAACACTGAACTCCAGTTTGTCGCTGTCTGCTTCCATTGAAAATGCAGAAAACAGCACAGACCTGCAAAGCAGACCTGTGAGGACAGAAACTGCCTTACAAAATATAGCGTGTCCTCAAGTGTCTGTAATAAGCAGGCCTGAAATAGTCACTAATGAAGGTCTCGAGCACAGTTCCACCTTTATCACT
This sequence comes from Crocodylus siamensis, assembly GCF_052110815.1. Lineage (NCBI taxonomy): Eukaryota > Metazoa > Chordata > Crocodylia > Crocodylidae > Crocodylus > Crocodylus siamensis. The sequence goes on from NC_143397.1 coordinate 182,359,284, forward strand.
GTTGCAGCAAAGCAAGGTGGCAAAAACTTGCAGGCAGGAGGTTGTTCAAGTCTTCGAGAAGTGCCTCTTACTCCTCAAGAAAAATTAATTGAGGTTGTTGCTCCTAGCCAAGGTTTTGCTGAGCAGTTACGAGGTCCTCCATCCTTTAAAAATGAAGCAGATGCTGCCTGTGCTAATCAGTATAACACTAATAACAGAATTTGCTGGCACAGTGAAGAGGTAATGAACATGGACCAACCTGTGGTCAGCCATCTCAACTCAAATAAGCATAAAGACTATACCGAGCAAAACTGTTTAAAAAATGTCAAAACTGAACCTTTGAATTACACGCAAATGTCAGAGTTGCAGTCAAGGAGTTTGATGACAAATATTGGTGTTCCTGTTAAATCAGAAACTAATGAATCTGACAAGTGCTTTAGGATGGACACTGAAGATTTTACAGGACCCGAAATGCCTTCCCAGACTGCAGAAACAGCCACAAGTGCACAGCTGACACAAACCTCCAAGACATCTGTTACAGATTCCATGGAGGACTCTTTGTCATTGACAGCAGAAACCCTAAAAAGAGTTGCAAGTGCTGGCAGCTCTAGCTGTCGTTTATCATCAGTAGAGGCCAACAACCCCCTAGTGACCCAGTTATTGCAAGGCAACCTGCCTTTGGAAAAAGTGCTGCCGCAGCCCAGATCTGGAGCCAAACTAGAAATTAACAGGCTTCCCCTGCCTTTGCAAACTACCTCAGTATGTAAAACTGCAGCGTCTGAGAGAAATATTGTTGAAAATCCTTCCAGCTCTCCCAATCCAGATGGTAAAGGATTTACAGCAAGCAGCGTAGTCCCAATGCAGATCAGAAAGCGTGAAAACCATCCGAAAAAGAGGATGGCCAGGACTGTAGGGGACCATGCTCAAATTAAATGCGAGTCTGGGAAGATGTCAATGGACACGGATGTTAAAGTGGCTCCTTGCATAATCAGTTCCAACATGAATCAGCTAGGGCACGGTCAGCCATATAAACAAGAGTGGCTGAACAAGCATGCCGTTCAGAATAGAATTGCTCACAGCCCGGAGATCAAGCAGCAGAAGAGGCCGCTGGCTTCATGCAGTTTCCAACAGAGCTTATTTCATGTTGACAAAAATGGCAGCTTTCATGCAGAAGCTAGTACCTCACACAGACAGCATTTCTACCAAATGTCCATGGCTGCAAGAGGCCCCATCCCTACAGCAGCTTTGTTGCAACCTACTTCAAAAGCCCCATCTGGCTGCAGTGCGTTTGCTTTCAACAGACACCTGGAACAGAAGGGTTTGGCCGAGGTCAGTCTTTCTACAGCCGCTCACCAGCTGAGGCTAGGAAGTGTGTTTTCCCCTAATATTCAAATTAAGGAAAGTGATGACATTGCCAGTGCCTCACAAACACTACAGAATAAAACATTAGTGCACCCTCCCCCTCCCCCGCCGCTGCCTCCGCCTCCCCCCCCACCACCACCCCCTCCTCCTTCTCTTCCTAACACAGAAGTCCCATCTGATCAAAAACAACCTACAGTTACTATGGAAACCACTAAAAGACTTAGTTGGCCTCAGCCAGCAAGCATCTGTAGCAATATAAAATCTGAACCTATTTCTTTTGAGGAAGGTCTAAGCAGCAGCTGCGAACTGGGCATGAAACAAGCTTCCTATGATCAGAACGAAGTAAAAGAACAGTTAAAAGTATTTGCATTAAAAAATGCAGATTTCTCTTCCTATTTACTATCTGAGCCACAGAAGCCTTTTACCCAATTAGCTGCTCAGAAAATACAGACGCAGCACCCACAGCAGCAGCAGCTCTGTGGAAACTATCCAACCATACACTTTGGTAGCACAAGCTTCAAAAGGGCAGCATCTGCAATTGAAAAATCTATTGGAATTCTAGGAAGTGGCTCAACTCCTGCCACAGGCCTGCCGAATCCGAACACTCAGATTCCAGTTCAGAAATTTGCTGACAGTAGCAACGCAGATGAACTGGAACTGAAATGCTCTTGCAGGCTGAAAGCCATGATTGTGTGCAAAGGCTGCGGAGCCTTCTGCCATGATGACTGCATAGGCCCTTCCAAACTGTGTGTAGCTTGTTTGGTTGTACGGTAGAAACTGAATCAAAGATGCAGTATCCCTTGTCAACATGGGAGCATGGAGCAAAGAAGTGGAAAAATTGTAACGTTTTAGGCCATAACAGGTTTGGGAGGGTTTGTTTTATTTTTCCTGGTGATGCTTTGTTTCAGGATTTAGTTCTTTCTGCTTGGATGACATTCCCTGGAAAGAAGAAGAAACCCTTAGAACTGCTTTTTAAAAATGACAAACTCGTCACTAAGCTTCTCTGAGCGTTCTTGCTGTGTTAAAGTTATTAAAATGTCATTCCTAGCTTCTATTTATTTGCACAAAGTGCAGCATGCTTTCCCCACTGTCATTTAAGTAACATAACCACCAGGTTAAAAAACAACAGGTTTGTGTCATGAATTGCAGCTGCTGGTGAACTGCAAGTGCAGAAGTAAGAAGAAGAGTAATTAATTGAGAAAAGACTGCTTGGTTTGGGGTAGCTTGAAGTTCTGCTACATATCAACCATCATGGGTATTAAAATTGGCTTGCAGTTTTTCTAAGGATGATTGCTTTCTTGAACTCACCTTTCCTCTCCATGACTAATTTACAGACAGTCTGCCTAGCAGATGAGCATGAAACTTAAGACAGATTTAAAGTAGAGGAGTTTGCTTGCTCCTACACAAGACATTATGAAGGTGAGATTTTAATGGTCAGCTCTTGTTGTTGACTCCCTGAAAGAGTTAGTTTTGTTAAACGTGGTGAGTTACCTGGACCAGCTCTAGAATCTGCTTGGCGTTAAGAGAATTTGGAGAAAGTAAATACTTCTCCTATAAAGCTAAGCACTTTCCTCTCTTTTCCTGACCCTATCCAAACCTTCTTCGTCTGTCTGACCCAAACTTTTATATGGTACATATCTATGTAATAATTAAGGTCTGGATCTTAATAGCATTTCCCAGGCCTAAAATTGATTCTTTGATATAATGAATGCTTAAGGAGAGATTCTAACTGTGTGCTGAGCTGAATAGTAGGAAATCAAAGTTACTTTGCCTCTTATGTGATTTATTTTCTATTTAAGTATGTTTTGACTTTAAAACATTTTTTAATGGCTTATAACACTACTGTTTTGTTCTCAAAGAATTCAGGCCACTTATTTTATCTTTCAGAAAGCAGAGATTAAAAGGGGCATTTTAAAGGGATACTGCATCTTTTAAATAATCTTCAGTATTTATCCAGTACTGTATTTATGTTGAGAACTATAGCTGCATTCCAGATGCATTAGCCACCATAACATCAGAGAAAAGCAGCAGTAATTTTGGGGCCCTTTTCACCTAAATGGAAATTAAAGAGGGATAAAACATATGCAGCTGTTGGGAAGATGAATATGCCTGTCTTTTTTCCACTCCAGTGTCACAAACACAAAATGGGGAGTGCAAGTAACCCATATGCTGATGTGGCTGGGACCACCCAAACAATGAGAGCATGGGGGAAAAAAACCCTTACAGTGTGACCTCACTAATTCATGTTACAGTCTGCGCACAAAAAATGGCTGTTTGTCCCCAGTTCTCACTGAAATATAGCAGTGAGATGGGTAGGATGTTATATTACTTCGATTTCATTGTTTATACAAAACCTATAATACAACATTTGCCGTTAATTTGAAGTCTGATAATTAACGCTACATTTAGCAAATTAAACAGTGCATTGCTGTACTTTATGTTTGTATTACCTTTGCTTACTCATTAATAAGCTTGTCACTTATAATTCGTTTCCCTGGGAGAACTGTATATTAGTGAGGTTCTACTGAATGGGAGAGCCACATTTTATTTTCTTGTGGGACCATGAAAAATACCATTCCCCTGGATTGTCTTACAAATGAACTGGAATATATAGGAATTACCTTCCTGCCTTCAAGAGCTCTATGGTGCAACCTGATTTCTGTTTTACTTTTAGTGGTATGTCTAAACATTATTTTTGACACCACGTGTTACAAAAGCCATTGATAATTAGCAGAACTGTTGCTTTGATACGATGTTTTATTTTCCTCTTTTTAAAAAGTGTTCCTTTGGGAAAGGTGAAAATCATGCAGCATATCAGCACTTTTGAACCTTTCATTAAAGTAAAAAAAATAATTAAATGATAAACACTTGGAAATGAATTTCCAGCAGTATGCTAATCAATTGCTGACCAAATGGGTAAACCTGAGGATATTATATTCAGGCATATCAAACTGCATTTTTGAGGAGATGTTTGTATTGGACTTATTGTATCTGTACATGGGCTAGATTAAGTAGTTTATTCTCTTATTTAAATAGGCAGAATGACCAGTTTTAGAATTATGATAACCTGTATTTATATGAACCCTATCAGAGCTGGGAATCTTTATTTCTGGCCCAGACTTCCCTGTCCACAGCACATATGGCAGTATGTGTACTTGCAGCTTGAAATATATTCTGTCAGTGACTGTAAAAATGGAATGAAACAAATTGTGATTGAAAGTAATAATAGCTTCAGAATTATTTAATTTTGAATGAAGGACAAGAATGTAAGTAATCTGATAGAAGATTCACATTGCCGTGTTTGTACTGTTATTGCAACTTGCATGTTTGAGATAAGATGAAGTCATCTTAAAAACGGCATTGAACCTAAAGGGTTTTATAATACAAATAAGCAAACTCCTCCAAGGTGCAATTCCATTGGCTTCTCTTGATGTCACTCGAGTTGTTCCGGGAGTAAATTTGACCCACAGTTTAGACATACTATGGAGTATTTGTTAATGATGGATAATTCTGAGATAAAATTATCAGAGCCCCTAACTGATGTAGGAACCTAAATCCCATTGATTTTTTTTATTGGACTTTGGCTATGGAGCCAAGAGTTCCTTGTGAAAATATATTACACGCGTGCTTATGCAAATTTTTACCCATTGTCTTAATCCAAATGAGAGCACAGTTACATTTAGAAATTAATTTTGTATTGCTCTTTTTTTCTTATTTTCACTAGATTTCAGTCTCTGTGCCTCTAGTTTCTCCTAATCATGCAGTTTGTTCCACTGAGCATTTATAATTTATGCACTGAAAAGTGGTGAGAAAGATTTGCTTATGAACGCACTGCTGGGGGGGGAGTTCGGGGTTGTCCAGCAGGAATAATCTAACACATGCATTTTTAGAAAATTCCCAAAGCCTTTTCCCTAGTAGCAGCACTTTTGGGGGGAGAAAGAAAAAACACTACTCTGCTCCTTTCTCCCCCTTTTTTTTCTTTAAATCTGCATATCCTTGAGGTGTGTAGATAACGTTAGGGCATTTGCAGCATGTGTGTGTATGTGTGTTCCTGTGCACAACTCATTTTTCCAAGCAGAAATTCCCTGTTCCATTTGTTGAAATGATGTTTAAAAATTCAACTGGGCATTCCCTATCTGCATTCTGTTTCTCTGCTGAGGTTTAGTGTATGAAATTAACGAACTTTTAAAAATCAAGGTTGAGCCATAAAGCAGAAATTTCATATAGACTTGCTCGATGAGGGTGATGTGTGTTGTCAGGGTAAGCTACAGAATGTGCAGGTGTTTTCAGGGCCCTGGAATTCCTTGCACAGTTTATCAACTGGTGCATATGGTGCTTTATAATGCAATTTCTGAAGTAAAATGACCTTATGCTGCACTCCTCTTCCCCCTTACAAACACACGCACAATTTCAAAATAGTTATTGTAGCCTCTGGTTTCGCAGTTTCTCCAAGGTGTGGTGAAGTACCAGGATAAACACTCAAGACAAGAGCTCAGAAATGTCATCTAAAGGGATCATCTTAGCTGACACATGTGAATGGCCCTGCTTTAAACACTGAATAACTTCTACAGCTTTGTGACAGCAGCACAGCAGTTGTCCATCTGTGTTTCTGTACAACATTGTAGAGAAGCAAAAAAACCCCCACAAAACAATATTCAGTGGAATATCATGGACCTGTGTAGCTAAATGTTTCTGAATCTAAAAATCCTGTTGTCTTCAGTCATCATGCTTTGTCACTGTAAAACCAACAAAAAGCATTTTTTTAGTCTAATTTAATGGAGCTGCTTCTTTTATAGCACATAATTCGCTTTGTACTATATTTGATAGTTACAGAATAATTTAGTCTGTAGAATAACTTTGTTGTATTTGTACTGTTCATGAATGTTACAAGAAAAGTGCTTTACTTTGTTGCCATGATTCTCTTGTACTGCTGTACATTTTTTTCTGCTTTACAGAAACCTAACTCAATTCACATTTTCAGTACAGTTTTTTTGGGGTTTTTTTTGCAGGGGGTGTTTGTATGTATTTTTTTTTATTTGTCAGTATTCGGAATGTTTACATCTGTTTGACATTAGCCATTCAATGCCTTTTTATAGGCAGTATTAGTGCTACAGTATAACAGCAATGTGAAATCCTCTCATACTTAACATGCATGAGAAATATAGATTTAAGGGGGAAATCCCTGACATGCATAGATATTTTTTTTTCTATCAACATGCCATGAGAGTAAAAACCCTCCTTCAGTCCTCTACCAAAGAAAATATTATTCCCATAGGACAAGCCCAGAAATGGTTCTCTGAATCCTCAGAAGGGGGAGTAGTTGATTTCAATGGGGTTGCTACAATTTAATACTGTTATGCTTGCTTTGTTACCTGAATAAATGTGACTGAATGAAACAAGCATTTTAACAATTTTTTTTTAAGGACAGTGTTTTCTTTAAAATTCAGGGATCATGCTTTCTTTAAAGGTGCTGTCATTTTATTTGTTTTTTAAAAAACAAAACATTTGTTGCCTACAAAAATGACCGCTCACCAAACCATAAATGAAATGAAATGATTTGTCTGTCTCTGTTTTCTCTCTTCTCCCTTTCCCATTTTCCCTGTCTCAGAAAAATAACAACTTGGGCTTCAATATTAAAATATTCTGGAAAAAAATAAAAAAGTAAAATATATTGTCATTTGTTTGTTCATTTTATGCTCAGTGTGCTAGGGGGGTATTCTGTCTGTGCTTCTTCATTGAACATTTGTGTCAGTGAAAGAGAAACACAAAAGGAAAATGTATATTGTTTCAAAAGTGAAGACCATTTATTGTTTGACTGTATCTGAGCAGTATCTAGTATAACACAGCTCTTGCCATTTTAAAATAATTATGAGAATAAAACTAGATCTTATGTCATGTTTTAAGTAGATTTGAGTAATTAGCTCAATTAGATTGCATTGTTTCCTTTGCTACCCCTAGTTATATGTTGTGTAAATTTGGGAACTAGGACTATGCACTCCTTATTCTCCTGTTAAGCATTTGCCCCCTCCCTTACTAAAAAGGAACTTAAAAGAGCCATAGCTCAGTGGCCCCTCAGTGATTCCCTCTACCTTATGATGAAACTAGAGTTGGCTTCTAAACAATCAGTGCCTACACAAGCTAGCAAAATAACGGAGATAGTCATGAAATTAAAAGGAAATGAGGATGGAAGAAAATTTTCAGCATTGTTCTTTGCAAAGGAAGCTATGCAAGTACACTTGAAATGTTTTTCAAGTACACTTTGGGGGCACCTACATGAGACGCCTTGGTGCAGTAGCGTTGCCAGGCAGTAACCATGTGGCACTAATACCATGCAGTAGTAATGAGCTACTGCGCAGTAGTAAATGACTGCACAGTCAGCTGCTTATGTAGATGTGGCCACTGTGTGTTAGGGTTGAGTGGTAGGCAGCAAGGGCTTGTTTGTAGACCCACTTAAAAATGTTAAGGTGATCAGCAAATCCTCTCTTCCCCTTTGCTGTATTAAGTTTTTGAATTTTGGTAGTACCTACTGGCCCCAGCCATGGATTGGGGCCTGTTATGGCAGGCGCTAGTCAAGCACAGAACGGAAACAGCGTCTGCACTAACCATGTTAGAACCCAATAACACTTACCTTAAGTTCCACACCCAGCTGACAAATCGTTCACCTTCGGTTATGTTATATAGGCTGTCTCTTAAATTATGTGCATCTTTTTAGATGCCTGTCTTCAGAATGGATTTGGCAATGCCTTGTGCCGGGCCGTTTTATTCACTAATTGGCTTTCAGCCATAGACAGTAACACTTTTCATCTCGACTCTTTAATAAGAGAATTCGAATGATGTTTTCCACCCACATAAAAGTTAGATGTTTACTTTTGTGCTTACATTAGGTTTAAAATGTGTAATAAGTTGTTAAGTTGTAGCCAGACATTTTAAGCCACATGTAGCATTTCTTCAGTTTTCTTCCATCTTGTACTGCAGGAATAAACATCTGATGTCTCATTTGTGGTGTCATAAAAATTTCTAAGGGGGGCACAAATTGTGAGCAAATAAACTTGCTACCTTTAGTCACCCCACATCAAATAAAAATCAGTGGCTCAACAAAAGGTAGTCATAGACTCTGCCACTTTATTGTAGCAGATATCTGTTAGCCCTGTGGCAGGAGCGTATGGGCAACCTAAGCTGCTTACACTCTCCAGCCACCCCAGGCATTTGCTGTGGGGGCATAAGTGTTCCTTGAGGCCCTGGAGCACATGGCCAGCTTTCCCCACTCGCAGAGAGGCACCCTGGGGAATCTCAGGATGGCTCTTTACCAAAGTAGGGGAGTTCAGGTTACCTGCTCAGCCAGACCTATCCCCCACAATGACAGGAAAGAGTCTGGCTGAGCAGGGGAAAGCCTCACTTTCCCTACTCAGGCAAAACCACCTCCTGAAAGAACATTGTCCCTTGTTCTGCACCATCAAGGGTGAAGCAAGGGACAACATAGACATGTATTTTACCCAATGAAGTGGATCAGCTGTGCCACAGAACAGCATGGTATAGCTGATCTGCTTCATTCAGGGACATCTATTTCTAGCATAAGTGCCCTCAAATGAAGCCTCACAGCATCTTTTTAAATTGTTAACCTTAGAGCTCAAAGAAGCATTTGAACAGTTGCCATAAACAAAATAGTAAACAATTGTTCTCTCCAGCTGCTTGAGGGCAGGACAAGAAGCAATGGGTTTAAACCCAAGGAAAAGCTTAAATGCCAGAGTAGTTGAGTACTAGTAAAAAGTCCCTAGGGAAATTATAGAACTTGATCATAGATTTTTAAGAAGAGGCTAGATAGATCTGTCAGGAATGGTTTAAGCAGAGTAAAACCTGGCTCATAGTGTAGGGTTCAAGTAAATGACCCTTAAGGTTCCTTCCAGCCCTGTGGGTCTATGAGAAATGAAATAACTCCCCAAAGGTCACACATGGATCTCTGGCAGGACTGTCAGCCCAGACAGAAGGGATCAATAGGTGTAAAAAGGAGAAAATCATGTGCCACTTCATTTCCTTCAGAATGATTGTCTCACTTCTCTTTCCCTATCTCATAGTAAAGGGACAGAGCATTTTCCTGCATAAGCAGAACTTTTTTTCCTTGGTAGAAAAGATGCAGCTCTTGGTAGGTTCCCTCTCTCTGCCACAACAAATCTTCCCCTTGTTAAGATTAAACAGTCCAGGGTAGGATGCTTCTTGGAGAATAGTTTTAATTCTTTATGCTTGCCAAAGCTCGGTGTACAGATGGCTCTTGAGGAATGGTATGTCTTCTTGATGATAGGCATTACTGTGCAAATATGACCCTCTACTCTTTATTGAGGCCAGAGTAAAATAAATAAATCCCTACCCTCCTTTAACCTGGTTGCACAGACTCTTGGTTTCCTGGCTTGGTTGGTCTACATCAAAGTCATTTTGAGCCCAGAAGTAGTTTGCTATGTTAGTTCTGAAGACTACTGTTATGGTGTTAGGCACCTTGTTATAATTTTTATTCTAATTATTTTGAGACTGATTATTTTGGGCAAGAAGCAGGATGTTTTTCCTTTGTCAGTTATTGTGGCAGGGTAGACGTGGCATTTTGGGGGGAGGGGGGAGAAGATATGACCCGGCTAGATTGAAAAGACAACATCAATAAATTGTAGCAGGTCATTGTATTGGTTCTTGTCTCGGCGTAAGTCCAGTGTGTTCACTTTCCAGTGGCTTATGTACAGAAGGCTCCTGGCCCTGCTCTTTTACAGCTTTCGCTCCATAATTCCACCTGGTGCCATTGAATTGCAGTAATTTCCTATACTATTCCCATCTAGGAACAAAAAAGCTTCAAAATGAAGCATTTAAAAAATGTTCCTCCTCTTTAACTGTGCTGGTCTCAGAAAGCTTAAGTTTTTTTTTTTTCTGGAAGACAACTTGCAGGGCCAAGATGCTGACAACCTGGGTGCAAACATACCGTGTGCAGGGCACCTTCCTAAGATCCTCCTTTCGGTGGCCTTCATCCTGGAGAAACAGTTTTCTTCTGTGTGTAGCTCAGCATCCTCATGCAGGTAGAATGAAAATAAATACAAATGAGGAAACCAAAGAAGAAAAATAGCATCCAAAGAAAAAAATGAATATTTTGGACATTCTACTTCTTTAAAAAGATGTTGGTGTGTTGAGTTGACAGCATTCCTGGTAATCTAAGAGAGAACAGGGACATGATGTTGGAAACTATTAGCCCTTCAACCTGGCATTTTTCTTTTCTAGCTCAGACTTTTTTCAGAACTGCTGTTTTTCCCTTCAGACTCTTTTTATGTTTGCATCATTCCAAACCCTCAACCCAATGCCCATTGTATATGAGGATCCTTACAAGCCATGCATGCTGTTCTGGTTTTTAAGTAAACACAGATGAAGAGAGAAGAGATTTTCAGAATGGGCGATTTGATGCTTCTCCATACCCACAGGAAATTTACATTTTCCACATATTACAGACCCTCAGCAGCCTATGGGGCAAGGGGCAAAGACCAAGTTAAGTCCTTTAAAATGTGATAGTCTTAACATTCATTTTTGCCTCCTTTCAGGTTGGGCAGAAAAAAGGCCAGAGATTGAGCTTTCTGAGGCTGTAAGCAGCTAAATCCCAGCAGGCAAGGTAGGACTTAACTTCTTATCCAGCAATGATACTTAGAAGATTGTGAGTATTTGCTGATCAGCAAGTCCAAATTATATACTTTTTGGAGCGTTCAGAGAATATAGCTAACAAACTTAATATGCTGGAAGAATGTTTAAAACAGTATGATAATTGGAGAGTCTGTATAAGATTAGTGAAAAGCAAAAGAAGTTCCAATTTTCAAAAGAATGGTTTAAACAATTACTATTCCAAAAACCCAGTATCTGTCCGTATTAAAATTACAAATATTAAGTAAAAAATACCGTAAATGCCTAGAGGAAAATGGAACCGTCAGTAATGGATAGCATAACATTTTAAAAATTGATGGTTTAGAATTAAAATGCAGGGATACATTCTAAATTCCTAAGAAACTTTGGGTATGAACAAATTACACCAAGTAAAATTGTGGGAGGAAGTTATAATTCAACAGGTACCCCATGGTAACTCTTTTATGTTCACCCCTATCCCTTGGGAGTAAAGAGAAGCCCTCTGTCCCCAAAATAGGGCAGAGGTATTTGCTTTGTCAGACAGGGCTCAGGAATTAAGGGAGTGCATGTCTGTCTTTTCTCAAGCAAATCACTTCGTTGAAAGTTAGTGTAAAGTGTAAGTTTAAATGACATTCAGATAAGGCAGTAGGAATGTGGAAACATACTTGTGCCTGGGAGGATGGGTGTAGCTGGGCCCCAGGATCCCTGAATTCATGCTGGTTAATCTTTCACTTTCCTCCAACTTGGGCCCTTCATTCCTCCAAACATAGGCAGAGGAAGAAAATATGATTTGGGAGGGCTGAGAGTGCACTCCCCCCTCCCCCCAGCAAGTTAGTTTGTTCTGGGGAAGGAGTGGAGGGGGGGGGAGGCAGATCAAGGCCCCCACAGTGAGGGAGGGAATGGGGCAGAGACAGAGCAGGGGTTAGGGTGAATGGGGCCCTGGGCCCAGGTCGGGTTGTGGGACTCTCAGAGCCCGGGTGGCTCATCCAGGGCTGTTGCGGGGCTCCTGCCCCTGTGTGCACCCCTGGGGCAGGCATGTGCCCCCCCCATTTGTTTGTGCGGAGCAGAGGCAAGCTGCTGCTGGTGCCCCAGGATCAGTGCAACACCACGTGCCTCCTACACACTGGCTGTACCGCCTGCCCAGCGGTTGGAGGCATGTGATGTCATGGGGCTGCCAAGCACAGCCTGCAGCGGCAGCCACTTCCACCACATGCACAGCATAGATTGGGAGGCACATATCACCTGTGCCTATCCAGGGGGTCCAGACAGCAGAGGAGCCCCCCCCACACCTCTGGATGACTCATCTGGGCAACAAGTGTCCCATGACCCACCCCAGGGCCCTGTTCACTGCCCCTGCGGGGGCCTCAATTTGCGCCCCCATGCCCCTTCCTTCCCCTGCATCCCTTCCTGTTACTTTGCGTTTGGTCATAAAGACTGCCCCACTCCAGCTGATTGAAGAATTTATTATAAGGTTCCACTTTCATGGTTTAACCAAGTTTATTTAGGATGGTCTCTGTCGGGGAAAACCGAACTGAATGGATCGGGCCCCAAGGTCACGGTGGGCCGGGGTGGCAATCAGATACGGACAGGTGGGATTATTGGCGTAGAGTCAGGAGATACAGACCCGGAGCGGATTGAAATTAAGGTGGATTTATTTGACTTACGCTTCAGGCGTAGGCAGCAATGTCTTCAGTTACAGTTAGGAACGTACAAACAACAAAGGGGTCTGTTGGCCCACGAGGTTCAGTCCGAAGACCTAGTCCCAGGGCTGGTCAACAGCTCATTAATGGGGAATACGCACAATAAAACAAAAACTGTAACACGTAAACGATGAAGCGCGTGACGCCAGTCCAAGGTGATGGACAATCGAGTGGTCGAAGGAGAAAGCCGAGGTCGGAAGCCAGGAGGTGATGCAGCGGAGACGTCAGTTCAGAGGGATGAGCAGAGTCGTAGTCGGTGAAGAAAACCGAGGTCGATGATCCGGAACCAGGTTATAACAAAGTCCAAAGGGTGATCCTAAATTGTAGCCATTAATCAGTACCGAGGTGAATCAGAAGCCAGGCAAGCGTAGTCAGAACCATAGGGTAACGAGTGATACGAAAAACCAACCAGCAACGGAGGCGAAGGAGGAGATCTATAGGCCCTAAAGCCTGACTGAGAGACAGTCCCTGCAGCAGCAGCCTCTGTCCTCAGCTTACGCGATCTCTCCCCTGAGGGAGGGGTTCACTGAACTTTTATATGAATTTGGTAGCCAATCAGAACCCTCTCCGCAGAGAAATTTCTAGTCAGATTACCTCATGTCAGGTTCTGACTGAGCATGCTCTCAGTCAGAAGCTGACACAATCTGAGCATGTGTCTGTGGGGAAAGTAGGTCAACAATGATTGACAGCTCTGCAGGTCACCCAGGGGGCAAGGGCTGGGTGAGCCTTGGAATTTTCCACTCACAGAATCAACTGTGCATGTCAGGTTAACCTCTTCTGTGCTGGCAGCACATATTCAAAAACTTTCTCTGACATGCCCCCTTGCTGTCAGCACAGAAGCTAGAAGGCTGAATTATACCTCCTCCCCCGTGACGGAACCATCATTCCCGAATTTTTCGTACGTGGGAACGGTAGTATATACATAGGCTGACAGACTAGCAACTTTACGCGTTAGTATCTTAAAGATACAACTGACGCTACATACAATGATTACAAATATAAACAGAAATGACAGTACGGGCAGGTTCATCAACCATGACGACGGATTCCAACCAAGCCACTTAAAAATGCGTGACAGCCATCCCTGTCCAATTCCCGAGAGGGTATTGACTTCATCTGCGATCTTTTTAATTTTACTTATTTGATGTTGTAATGGGACCGATACGTTAGGAATAGAAATGCAACACATATCTTTGGACAGGTTCAAATATTGGCACAGGCCGCCTTGTTGTATCAGCAATGCATCCAGTGCCAAACGATTTTGCATCGTCATTCGAGACGTGACCTGTACCTGTTCGTTAATTAATGCAAAGCCTATGGCAGTATGGTTGGCCAAAAGCTCAACCCGTTCTGAAAGCTCCGCCAGTGCAATTCGAGCCTTGGCTATCGTGTATCCCCATAGAAAGAAGCCCTCAACAGCCCAACTGAGGCCCTGAGTGGTCCTTTCCCCCTGAGTCAGCGAGCTCCAAATTGGTGTGGCTGACCGTGCTTGTCGACGCACGATTGTCGGGCTGGGCGGATGTGCTGTTGAGGCCTGTAACGGGGGGCAGAACAAAATAGAGCTCAAAAAGCATTTTACGCCTGTTAGAGTGGCTGGCAAGGTTGTGTATATCCGTCCATCAGAGCACGCCCAAGCCAGACCAAATGGTGCTGGGGTGCTTAATTCATCACATCGGCCTGGAATTGGGTAGGAAAGCCCCAATCGCTCGGGGGGCCCTGATTGCCGAATTGGTTGCTCTAAGCCGTGACAGGCTGCATGGAGTAGTACGGCTCAGAGGGTCGGATGATAAAACCCAAATGCCGAGTCTCTCCCAAAAGAGCCAGACTTTAAGTCCACCGCCTGTGACTCGTTCCAGCTTACTAACGGGGTGGTTTCAATTAGAGGTGTTAAAATAAATTCAGATTGCACTTTTTGCCCCCTAGGGCTCAAATCAGTATACCAAGGTGGGCTTATCAGGTGCGGATCCCACCTTAAAGACATGTCCGGTCTGTATCCCCCATGGGATGGTGGAGCAGGCACATCGGAGTTCTCTTTCAAAACAATCCATTTTAGGAGGGTTCGTGACCTGAGCAATATCTTTTAACGAAAAATTTCTATACCACGAATAGCTGGTTGCAACATGGCCCCCACCTTCTAAAGGGACAGAGACGTTGATAGTAGTCTCTTCCCCCTGGGAAACCTTTGTAAACCATTCATTGACATTGAAGGGCACAGGGTACAGGGTAAGGACAGAATCCTCAACGGACATGGGGATCTTAAGGCATGCTGTTAGTCCCTGGCCTGTTTCATCCCCTGTAGCATTTGCCCAGAGGGATAATAGGTAGAGACCCGAATTCGACAAGTGATCAAATTTGGTACTGGTTCTGCCGACAATTTTACAGTAACAAATCCAAAATATATACAATATACAGTAATTAGTCCAAAATTCTTGGGTATGGTTGCCATGGCGTCTGTCAGCTCTGATGGTGTGAGTCGATCTCGTCTCCCACGAAATATACAGGTCGCAAGTGGTCACGAATCTGAAACAATAATAGACAAACCGGCAGAACAGGTTCTTTCAAAAGGAACTATATATACACAATATTATGGGCCTAGTTTGCATTATCAGTGACTGCCCTTCTAGCCAGCCAATTGTGATGGGCCAGTACTTCTCATCCCCCCTTCTTCTAATTCGACAAGATAGGTATTCGGGTATTCTTTGGCTGACTTGACAATTCCTTTTACAACTTTTGGGTGGTGATTCTTGGGATCCGGTATTGTGACCCAGACGAGCTCAGGTGATGCAAATTTTGCTTCCCAAGGTTCTACAGTTTTGGGTTCTCTTTCCTTCCATAGTTCCTTTCCAGCACTGAGATTTGTTAATATCTCGTGGTTGTATCTAATCCATCCCTTGTAGGTTCCGTTACCTTTGATTCGTAATGCCTCCTTGTATATCCCGATGGCTCGTTCGACTACTCCATTTGATTGAGGATGATATGGGGTATGATGATGCCAGGTGATGTTATGCACGGCGGCGAATTTCTTGATTGCTATGGATGCAAAGGGTGGACCCCCATCCGATTGTATGACTTCAGGGACTTGCCATACTGCAAACACGTTCGTTAGTGCTGTTATGACGGCGACTGCGTTGGTTTTCCGAAGAGGGATTACGTTGACCTGGTGAGTCCCCAAATCTACGATCACAAGTCCTTTATTTGGAATCGCGGACCCAGGCAAAGGTCCCAAAAAATCTACCTGCCAGGTTTTACCAGGTTTAAACGTGTCTTTATTCAACGCTCCTCTTGCGTTTGCCGTAGGATGTGATTTCTCGTTTACGCAGGCTTCACATGCCTGTGTTATCGGCTTTCGTACCATATTTTTGATGGTTAGATAGGTCTTGGTTCCATCTCTGATGACAAACTTGGGGACCTGGGTGGCTCCAGTTCTCGTGTAGCCAGGTTAAATAAGGATCAATACTTATTTTGCTGGAGCTTTCGACAGCTGATACTTGTTCTATGGAATTCGCCTCTTGCAGTAGCCAATCAATCTTTTCATGGACAGGATCTGTGTCGTCACGATGATGAGAGCAAGTATGTTTTATCAACGGTTTTATTGTGAATTCGGAGATTAGCGCGTAGATGTCGTCCCACAATTCCAAATGTTCGGTCGGAGATGCTGTTCTGGTTGCAATTTTGTATATGGAGTGCGAATCAACAGCAATAACCGGAACAGGAAGAGTTCCATCGTGTCGATCCAGGCAGTGACGAACAACCTCTCGGAAACCGAGTAACTCATTTCTCTGTGCGGAATCGCAGCCAGGATGGATTTGGTGTTCAAAGCACGGATGATGATAAAATTCATACTTCCCGCCGTCGCGGGTGAAGCCATCTGATGCCATCCATGCTGTCTGCGTCGTGCCGTACAGAGTAATTCCGTGTTGTTCGGTGACAGTCGGCGGTGGAGGCAGATCTTCATGTTTCCAGAGGTGCCACTGGTAAAGGTGGTTAAGTACCAGGGCACTCCACGTAGAAGGTTCCCCCTGGAAACACGGGTCCGGCCGGTCGTGAAGTAACCGGGGTAACAGGGTTGCTCCCACAGCTTTGAGCTTGCCCTTTCTGATTGAGAACGATTCGACAAGTTGGGCACTCAAAAGGGTCTTCCCCACTGCTCCATAGCAGTGCCATGCAGCTTGGATGGTCCGATGTGCCATATAAACTATATTGCCGTCTTCATTCTTTATTGTGGCAAATAGATGTTCCGATGTATGCCCCAGGTTGATCTTGAAGAATGTGTTGAAATCAATGGCGTGAAGAGTTGTATTCTTCACCGATGTTATCAAGCTGGTGAGGGCTTTGGTGTCCACGGTGCTCTCTGTCTCATTCGTTCTCTGATTTGCCGCTGGATACGGGCTAGAACTGGCAGATGGGCCGGTTCGATGTAATGTCTATACCAGTTTAATTTCTTTGTGGGCCACTCCCCTTCGGATTGTCTTATCAAATACAGTCCCTAAAAAGCTTATTCTGTCTGTTGGTTTTAAATTTGATTTGTCTTCATTCACTTTCCAGCCGTCAGTGTTCAAGTGATTCACTAAATGGGCTGTGACGTTTTTTACAATGCTCTCATCCCTTCCCATTATCGCAATATCGTCTAGATAGCTCCAGATATTCACAAGTTTACTTTCTGGGTAGTCCTGTTGGAATTTTCTGAGACTTATATTAATTGCACTCGTAGCTAGTGCTGGGGCGTTACAATAGCCCTGCGGGCAGACATTCCACCGATAGATCCTTCCGTTGACACACATATTTAACACTCCGTTGCTATCATTTATCGGGATGGAAAAGAACATGTCCTTCAGATCTAATGTTGTCCCGAGCCACTTAGCGTTCTGGTATTGGGCCATTTCCTGTAGACTTTGCACTAACGTGCAAGGCGAAGCTTGAGTAGGTGTTATACATCACTTGTTAGCTCCTCTATAGTCCACTATGAGACGGACCTTGTCGGGTTTCCCCGGTTTGGGAATACCCCACCCTGGAGACAATCAGTAACTGCCATGAACTGGTGTGATAGATCCCTTCTTCTTCAGCTCATCCAGTAGGGCATCCAAGGCGTCCTGGAGATGCGGCTTCGTTGGTGTAGGGGTATATTTCCAGGTGGTACTGATCCGGAGGGTCGGTCTATGCCAGTCGTTTTCTGGGATGGTGACGATTGGTAATGCTTCGAGTACTTTGTGTTTTAAATTCAGTGCTCGTATTCCTGGTACCCCTAGGATGTTGACATTTCCTAGGACTGCATCAAGATGTTTATCGTAGTCTCTTACTAAAATTTTTACCCTGCATGTCGCTGTTACGGCATTTAGTCTCTGTACCATCATCATTTTCTTTGTCTTTACGTGGGGTATGGATGACTTTATGACGTTCACTTGGGCTCCCGTGTCCAGGAGGAACATTGCGTCCATTATATTCGTTTGATCATTTGGATCTTGAATCTCGATCCGAGCGTATGGTCTTTGGTCGCCATTGAACATCTTCACGTTGTTTTCTGCTGTGGTAGCACCCGGTTCTGGATAGTTCGTTTTTCTAACTCCGACTTCCTCCTGCACTCCTTCAGTCAAAACAGTTTCTGTTACGGTAAGTTTCATGTTTGATACGCTTGGGTTTTCTTGGTTTTGTTTCGATTCATTTCGTACGGTTTCATTACGCTTCAGGTTTTGTTTCGTTTCGTTCTTTCTGGATTCGTCTTGTTCGCTTGGTTCCAATTCGTCTCGTTTAGGGTCGGTTCAAAGTTCAGTTTGCTTTAAGTCGAGTTGTTTTGGTTCGTTATACTTCGGTTCTGCTTGTTTCGGCTTATCTTGCGTTGGTATGTTTCTCTTACACACACTTTGGGTGGTTTCGATTCGTATTAGTTTATCATTCATTGATTCGTTTCGTGTTTCTTTGGTCTGATTCAGTTTATTTCGCTTTGTTAATTCATCTCGTCTGGGGTTACGTCGTTTCAGTTCGGTTCGTTCGTTTGGTTTTATTCCATTCCGTTCAAGTTGGCTCAGTTTTAATTCGTTCGCTGTTTCTTTGCGTGGTATTTTATCATTATGTCCTAGTACAGGTTCGTCTCCCTTATGTTCGCTTTGTTTCGTGTTGATTTTGAAGTCCGTGTTCAGTTCGTTCAGGTTGTCGCAGCCATCGGTCACCGGACTCACACCGATGGCGATCACTCGTTTTTTGGCTTCGGTCTCAATGAACCCTAAAGCTCTGGCAAGAGCTCACTGTCCCTCGTCTCTTAGGGTTCTTAATTGCTCTTTGTTAAGGCCAGATTTCTCCAGAAGGAACCCAAACATTGCTCTTTCTAGAGGGGTCCTCTGGGGCAGTGAATAACTTGTCCGGGCTGGCGGTGGAGAAGATCGAGAGTAATATTTTCTTGTTTCCTGTGGTGACACTCGAGGTGGTTTCCGTTGGTTCTTATCAGTAATTTTTTGATTGTGTTCAATCACGTGTACATATCTTGATTCCCATTTCTCATCCCTGTTGAAACTTACGCTCTTTTGATGTCTTTGTTTTTCCATCGCTCCTCTCAGCTGGTCGAGCTGTCCCAGGGTATGTACTACTGGTCCGTTTACTGACGTACTTAGTAAGCCTTGCTGTTATGCTTTGATTCCCTCCATAAATTTCAGTAGCTGCGTCCACTGCTTCCTGAAGACAGGGCACATCTCCGGATGATAGTACATAACTATGAGGCCATGCCCCCTGCACCTGAGCGGGTGTCAAATTTTAAGGCTTGGTGGGCTGGGTTCCACATAGCGTATGACGCTCCAATCACTGTGTACACCAATGAGGTAGCACTCGCACGACCTGCATGTCCCTCATGCCAAGTGTGGATTTTTCTTTGCAGTGCCTCGGTAACCAGAGCTGGTATTGGTATTGGCCAATAGTAGTTGGCTAGCACTGGCACCGGGTCCACTACTTTTGCTCAGCTCCAAGCTGAATTGCGCACAAGCTGTAAGGCTTCGTCCTGGTTGACGGTCTCGCTTCCTGCTTCTGCTACTAGTCATCCCAACCAGGCGATCAGTGTTTCATCATTTCTTATGCCGGTTTCCTTCCTCAGTTCATTCATTTCTGTGCGTGTTCTAGTTCGTGTTGTGATTGTTTGTCGGGCCTGGCCCTGAGGATCGGTTACCCATTTTTGGACTGCAGTGGGAAAAGCTGATGCTAACTCTTCGATGTCTTGGTTGTCTTGTTGAACTGGTTTATTTCGTATTACTCTTATGAATTTGCTTTCATTTTCATCAGCACTTATGGTTTCGTTTACATAATTCTTCTTGGTTACTGGTTTAATCATTTCTATTAATCCGTTGTTTGTGTTTATTCTGATTGTACTTGTCTTTATTGTTCTGCTTCTTGTCGTCACATCATTCGTGTCGGTTCCAGTAGTATTCGTGCTTACTCTTGATTTTCTTATGGTTACGTTGTTAGTCTTATTTTCCCTTGTTTCAGTTGTTTCTGTTCCCACACTCTTGCTCGTTACTTTGTTGCAGTTTTCGTTGTCTGTTTGAGTGTAATTCTCCCGTATGTCCTCCTGGTGGCACTGGCTGATGTACGGGGGTGGTGACTTGCGTACAGCAGGTGGCGCTGTTGCGGGAGGCCGGTTCCCGGTGGGCGGAACCATAGGCGGCGTTTCTCTGGAAGGCAGGCTCGGGATGGGTGGAGCTGGACATCATGACGTCAACACTGGTTTTGGCGCGCTGACAGTTTGGTCGGCGCCATCTTGCAATGGCCGCTCAGCCAATTTTTCTGTCACAGCTCTGGTTGTAGCCATGAGCTGGGCCCTCGTATCGGTTAGCTCTCTTAATAACACAACGTACTCCCGAAAAAGAACATTTATTATACGGCCTTTCTTCCAACGGGGTCCCGACCATTTTATTTTTCTGCCGTCCTTTTCTAGGCACTCTCGCAGCTGGACCAGGAGCTCATGCCCCCTAGACCCAATGGCAAGGGTCGGGCAGTTAAACCCGTCAGGAGGAGTATCCTCACCACCCACCTTCACATATTTTATGCACCGGGCGAATTCTCGGTCCGGGCCTGAGGTTGCCGTGCCCGATGATTTCTTATGGGCCAGGGCTATGGTCCCAGTCTCCCCCCTTGGGCGGTAAACGGCCCGAGGATCCTGGACAATGCAACCCAGAGCGCCGTGGGTGAGCCGAACGGCCCATTCTTCCCTACTTTCTCCCCGGAGGGACAGGTACCCACTCACAGTTTCTTCAGCTGGTGCAACCTGATGGAAAGTTATATGGTCCCATAAGTCCTCGGCACAGATGGTCTGTCGGACTCGGTTGCTCCATGGGCAACTCCTTATAATCTCCGACTCCAATACAGCTCCCATGGTTCCTGTTCGTGACGCCATGTTGGGCAAAACCGAACTGAATGGATCGGGCCCCAAGGTCACGGTGGGCCGGGGTGGCAATCAGATACGGACAGGTGGGATTATTGGCGTAGAGTCAGGAGATACACACAATAAAATGAAAACTGTAACACGTAAACGATGAACCGCGTGACGCCAGTCCAAGGTGATGGACAATCGAGTGGTCGAAGCAGAAAGCCGAGGTCGGAAGCCAGGAGGTGATGCAGCGGAGACGTCAGTTCAGAGGGATGAGCAGAGTCGTAGTCAGTGAAGAAAGCTGAGGTTGATGATCCAGAACCGGGTTATAACAGTCTAAATGGTGATCCTATATTGTAGCCGTTAATCAGCACCGAGGTGAATCAGAAGCCAGGCAAGCGTAGTCAGAACCGTAGGGTAACGAGAGATACGAAAAACCAACCAGCAACGGAGGCGAAGGAGGAGATCTATAGGCCCTAAAGCCTGACTGAGAGACAGTCCCTGCAGCAGCAGCCTCTGTCCTCAGCTTACGCGATCTCTCCCCTGAGGGAGGGGTTCACTGAACTTTTATATGAATTTGGTAGCCAATCAGAACCCTCTCCGCAGAGAAATTTCTAGTCAGATTACCTCATGTCAGGTTCTGACTGAGCATGCTCTCAGTCAGAAGCTGACACAATCTGAGCATGTGTCTGTGGGG
This sequence comes from Crocodylus siamensis, assembly GCF_052110815.1. NCBI lineage: Eukaryota > Metazoa > Chordata > Crocodylia > Crocodylidae > Crocodylus > Crocodylus siamensis. The sequence goes on from NC_143397.1 coordinate 182,381,002, forward strand.
AAAGTAGGTCAACAATGATTGACAGCTCTGCAGGTCACCCAGGGGGCAAGGGCTGGGTGAGCCTTGGAATTTTCCACTCACAGAATCAACCGCGCATGTCAGGTTAACCTCTTCTGTGCTGGCAGCACATACTCAAAAATTTTCTCTGACAGTCTCCAGGGCCACATTCACACAAGCGTCGATGTTTGGTTCCGCGGAGACAACTAGCGGTGGAACACCTTGTACTACTGCTAGTTGTCCCTGGGGAACGCCTGTGTCATACACCTGCTGGTGCACTGGTTACCCCAGGTGGGGTAGGGGAGGCTGGGGCCAGCACTGGACTGAATGTGGCGTGTGTAATGCTGCAGACATATCTGCAGCACCACATACCGCACAGATGTGCTCACCTGGACACGACCCAGAGGTTATCAGGTCTCAGCTCTTGACAGTTGAATTGCTTAAGTTGATGGGTTTCAGTTACTTCGTGTTACTACAGTAAAACACTTAGGGCTTTGTCACATTCACTTTCAACAGTTGCAAATCATTGTACTGTGGTGTATTAAAGTTAGGGTGTGTTTGCTTTTCACAGTTGCAAATCATTGGGATGTAGTCATCTACTAAAATTAGTATGTGCTAAGGAGATAATCCTTGCCTGAAAAGGAATAACTTCGCAGTGCTAAAGATGAAGGTCCACATTACGCTTGGACCATATTACGGGTACTTAAAAAATGAGCATCTACACACAAAGCCTTGTTAACTCATGCTAAGTGCCCTCTGAGAATCTCAAAGTTACACCACTTCAGGTGAGGATTAATTCTGGGCCATGCTACTTAGCTAAGGCAACTTCACTGTCCACTGTGGAGATAAAACAAGCAATTTGCAGTTCTCCAGCCTTTCTGGAAGTACTGTTCCCAGTCCCACCTACCAAGAGCAGGGATAAAGCCCAGGTGTCTTGAGTCCTAGCCATACACCTGCTCACCAGCACTCTAGTGGGAAGTCAGAGCTGTGCAGGCAAGAAAAGGTATTTATCCTTACCATGCAACTGTTCACAGCACATTTTAATTTTAACACTACTTAACGTATCAGAGGTTTAGCAGCGTCTAGTGTAACATGTAACTTTACCCTAAGAGAGTACTCAACACATACTAAACTGATTGAATATGTGGCTGCTTAAATTTCAATTGCGCTTTGTAAGTGTTAAGTTGAACATGTAACACAACCTTTAGTCATTGTTCAAATTAGCAAAAACATTGAAAATCACCTTACAAGCTTCTCTATATTAAGATGACCAGAATTTCTATTACGTTATACAATTACAGCAACTACATACAGTTCCTATCTTTATATAACAGAAGATGCATGTATAATAGAGGCGCTTATGCCAAGGCCTCTAATGTGTTCCTTACAGGAAGTAGAAGCTAAATGCCAGTAACCTAGCTTTATTTTATTCAGGATAAGCCACCTTGGTTTATATCTCACTTACCATGGGATAAGTGAGATATACGGATATGCACAACAGTTACTGTAGAGCACCTGGTGCACAGTAAGTCTACTCCTCTCCCTTTAGCTGAGTGTAATTTCTTCACTAGTCCATATCCTTAATAACTCATGGGTGCTCAACCCTCCTAAAAATCATAATCTTTATTTTCAATTTCTAAATAGGAATATAGAGGCCCAGCTTCAGACTTCTATTTTTCTTAAAGCTTTGTGGTGCCAAACAGACTTGATTTTTTTTAAAAACCATCTCACACAATAAATTGAGAAATACGGTACATGTGGATTTTGGTTAAGCTACCCTAATAATCCTGATTTCATTTGGCTTGCATAGCAGAACTATTTTGTGGATTGAAATGTGGCCAAAGGACTGGATATTCATGGGCAAGGAACATAGCAATAGAAATTTAAGGGCATTATCTTATGTAGTGTCTTTGGGAGTTGAGATGAAGTCCTTCCTTATTTGACAATCTTTAAAGATTCATAGGAAGAGTAAACAGCACATCTGATCTCTGGAGTTTCCTGAGGACTGCACAGTACACAGGAGAGCACCCCTGAGATGTGGGACAAAGGGGAGCAGACATTTCAAGAAGAACATCAAAATGAAGCATTTAAGAAATGTTCCTCATTATACAAAGGTTTCAGAGGTTGTTTTTGTTGTTGTTTTTAACCCCTTTGGCCATATTTTAAATACTCCTTCAGTCATCACCTTCTGCATCCTGGCTCTTTGGAATGTGTCTAAGGTATTTGGCATGCTTCAAACAACATGTTTGTCTGTGGCCTAAGATGCGTAATCAGAGAAGTATATGTATAACAATATTTCTGTCACTAGCAAAAGCAGTGACAGACCTTGCCTCTATCTTCCTATAGGTTCCAAAAATAAATGGCAAACCAGTGTTGGATAGATTAGCTGGCACTAACAGTGTACTAGTAGAATTTATAAGCAAAACAAAATTACTTTGGTTGGTTAGAAACATAGTAGTACACAAGACCTTTTGGATCACTGAGCCCAATCCCCTGCTATTTCAAGTGGCCATGTCATATGATCCCATTCACAAATCTATTGATTTCCATCTTGAAGTTAGCTCACTTTCTTGCCCCATAATTCCAATTGTTAAGAGACCTTTTTTTAAATTATGGACTAAATGTATTCATTGCCAATCTGTACAATTTATGTTTGTGCCTGCATTGTCTTTTATCTTAAATAGCTCCTCTGTCCCTTTTTACCCCTCATTTTTCTTGTCTAAACAAGCCAAGATGTTTTAGTTTTCTCTCGTAAGATAAGCTTTCCATTCCACTGATCATTTTAGCTGTAACTCTCTGTACCTGTTCCAGTTTGATTTCAACTTTCTTGTTTATAGTTAAGTGCAGTACTTTAGGCAGCTCTTGGAACTTTTAACACTTAATTTGTCCACACATTAACACCTTAAAATAGTTTTAAGTACTTGTAATGCCGTTTAAAGCTACACCACTCCAGGGCAGGGTTATCTCTCATATGTGCTACCCAGCTCATGTTCCATTATGGTGTGGCCACTCCTCACAGATGAGCTGCCCAAATTGAAGTCCTCCAGTATCCTAAGATGCAGTGGTTCCTCCCCAACCCTCCTGTTCTGTGTGGACAAACTTTCCAGCCCTTGAACTCTACTGCCCATGGGACAGTACTGACACCAGGCCAGCTCCCTCTCCTACTTCTTAGAGTACTCTCCCATACACTCCCTCACTTCTCGGGATATGACCTGCCCACCCTCTAGGGATGTAACCCCATGCAAACAACCTCAAGCCAGGTAGTCAGCTAGCAAGCACACACTTTTTGTCCATTTACCTCCAACTCAGCCAGCATGAACCAAAGCATGTCCCCTCTGGACTCCATCAGGGAGGCTTCTAATTAGAGCCACATTGAGGTGCTGAACCTCACTGCAGTATGGGGAGAGGAGAGGACCTTTGGAACTACAGTAAAGGAAACTAAAGGGAACTGGAAAAATCAGGCCATTTATGAGAGGATTGCCACCATCCCTGGTGGCAGATGGTGGCACGGGGGCATTGACAGGACTGGCTCATAGGACCAAAATAAGTTCCCTGAAATCATTCTGTGAGGGGCAGGGATGCCAGCAGGGTGTCTAGGGCAGCCAGGACCCTGATCCCTTTCTGCGAAGTGCTTGCAGATATCCTTGAGAGAAATCACACTGTGGCTCCTTACTGTGCAGTCCAGTGCCTAACCTCCAGACCAGTCCACTGGGAACCACAAGAGAGGCATAGCAGTGAGTCAGCCTCCTCCTTAGCAGTCACCTGCTGCCACCCCATGAAAGTTTCAAGGACTTGGCATCCCTGTGACCCTTATCTAATCCTCAGAAGACCCAGGAGGTGAACGTGGGACAGGATGGTGACAAATTAGAAGATGGACAAGAACCCTGCAGGAAGCCTCTCTGGTAATTTGGGATTTGGGTGAGGGAAAGGGTGGCTGATCGTTGACTGGCATTATGTTTGGATCTTTGGAAGGTGGTGGATGGGGGCTTGCTGGGAGAACTTGGGGATTTGGGGTGGTTCTTAGCTTGGGTGCTACCTTGTGGATGGGCACCTCTGCACATTGGACTAGCTAGGTGCTGGGGTTACAGAAGATGCTGATTGATTACCCCCCACACCCTAGTGGTTGCAATCCCTGGGTGCAAGATCCCAATCTGGGCCCCAGCCTGGTTTCCCCACCACCAGCACTCCTGGCCCCACCTGCTGGGCTGATCTGTGCCCTGAAACCTGGAGCAACTGTGGGAAAATTTCAATTACCATATTTCATGGTGTATAGGTCGGCCCCTGGCTTTCCAATTAGAAAGGTAAGGATTTTCATAGGCACAGCGTATAAGTTGGGGCCAAGCTTGGCTGACACAGCCCCATCCCCTGCAATCGGCACTGCCAGCACCACTTGAAGGGCATGGGGCCATGCCAGCTGTGCACTGAGCCTGTCCTCATCCCCATCCTCTGCAAGTGGTGCATCCCCAGCTGAACACAAAGTCCAGCCCCATCTCCATCCTCTGTGAGTGGTGCCGAGATTGACGCTGTACACAGGGGATGGGACTTGGCTTGGTGCTTGGCTGATGTGGCTCCTTCCCCTGTGAGTGGTGCTGCCTGGGCTGCACCAGCACCGCTTGCAGGGGGTGGGGCTGCACCAGCCAAGCCCAGCCTGGTCCCTGTCCCCATCCCCGTCTCCTGTGAGTGCCACCAGGTTTTCAGGTGATGGGGCCATGCCACCTGAGCGCTTAGCCCAGTCCTAACCATCCAGCAACTGCTCAGTCAGTAATTAGAGGATGACAAAGAAGGTGACCTTCATATTGATATAATCCAAGGCACAATGAAGGGGGCACAGAATGGGGATGTGGACAGAGGTTTCCTTCCCAAGACGGGCAGTAGTTCTCCCAAAAGTGTCTTCCCTCATTGCTGCCAGCCTCCCCTGGAAGCACAGCCAGCACTCCACCCCCACACCCTAATCCCAATACATCAGAATGTGAGACCTTATTTAATGTATTCTTTATTTTTAGATTCTTTTTTCTTACTATTTTATTTTATCCTTAATGGTGGCAGACTTCCTTCATTTTACCACCCTTCCTGCACCCAATTTACTTTCCACATCCCATTTCATTACTTACCCACATCCCATTAACTCTCCCAGTTTCACGTTCCCACCCATCCTCCAACCCATTTCTCAGACACCCTCATGTAGAGCCTCTCCTGGCTCACTAGCCATGTAGTGGCACCTCACACCTACAGCTCCTAGCCTGGCCCCTGCTTACCAGCCCTTTAGTGGCAAGTCACAGCAGGTTGGGGAGGAAGGGCATTTATAGATGTGCTTCAAGAGTGGAGTGGGGCACTTTAATTAGAATGGCTGTGAGAGTTGCTCTAATTAAAGCTCCTGGAGTGTCATGTGTATCAGCATCCCCGTGCTGAAAATGGTGGTGGGGACGATGATACGCATGATGCTGGTGTCTGCTGGAGCATGGTAATTACCATGCTCCAGCAGACTCAATTAATAAAGTCTGTTCTGGCAAGTCTGCTCCGACAGTATGTCGGAGCAGCCTCCCTGCATATATATAGGCGCCCACAGAAGATTTCTAGCCTAAGGGTGTGACTGCTCTGATGCCAAACTGGCACTAACACTGATCAACATTTGTGTGGCTCTAAGTACCACATTACCAAAGTACCTCAGTAAGGCCTTGCCTCACGCTGGTGGCTCATGCTTATCCTGTATGATCAATACAAAGACTCATCCTTATTGTTTCCAAATGATGATCCCCACCTTAAGCAGAATTTTTTGTTCTTAGTTTCTAAGTGAATGGGTTTACACTTTGTACTATTAACCTTCCCTCCATTTCTATTGCTTCAGTCTTCCCAATAATTCAGTTCTCCCTGTTGGAAAGTCTTCCCAACTTTGTATCACCCTCAAATTTTATTTGAACTCTGCTTCTGTGGCAAAGATGATTAATGAAAATATTAAATCAGATTAGTCTTGATACCAGTCCTTGAGGAACTGCACTAATAAGTTTACAGCACCTGATAATTCTCCTTTCAGCACAACGGATTGTCATCTCCCCTTTTAACCAGTTCCCTACCCAACTTACAGTCTTTGTACCAATCTACTTCTTTTCCCTCTAAACTAAGTTCCCATGTCTTGCTATATCAAATGTTTTGCTGAAGTCCACATAAATTAGAACAGCTACATTTCCTGTGTCTAAAAAATTGCTCCTCTCTCCTATCTTAACAGAGATAAATACTAAGTTAGTCTGTTGCATTCTCTTTTATTTCTCTTTTACCTTCAAGTCCTTAATTATTCTTTACTACAAACTTCGTTCTAGAGCCTGACATACTATTTGAAAATGCCAGCTGAGATTAAAAAAGATTGGTAGGATTTGTAGAAACATCCAACAAAGCAGAATGACTGAAAAACATAATGGATAGAATTCATTTTAGATAATACAAGGTAATGCACATTGCCAGGAGCTATTTGAATTATTCATAAACTTTCCTCACTCTGAAATTAACACTAACTTGTTACCTTCATAACAGTTTTACAAAACTAAGTAACTAGAGCAGTATGGTTCTGATTCGCTATAGTTCTGCACCTTGTGTAGTTATTTGTACTAGCATGAAATGTGTGTAAATGGATATCACAGCATAATGTTAGTACTTTATGCTTCTACAAATAAATATACAAGATGCCAAGAAGCAATAAGTTGGTCCCTGTACTCTAAGTATTGGCTTCTGGACTACTGTGGAAGTATTCATATTGTGCAGATTTATAGTTTTTGTTGTTGATGCATAGATATTCAGAGCATGGACTAAAAAAAAGCTGTGTTTCTTATGTTTTGATTGACCAGCTTTTTATTCAGAATGTGCTGGTGTGGAATTGCGGTCAGAATTAATATATAGAAAGAACATGTAACCAAGAATCTCTTCAGACCTAAACAGTCCACAAAATACAGAAAGGCAATCACTTCTGCAGTTTCTATAAGCACAAAGCACAGTGCAGTAATGCCCCCTGTCAACTGGCCAAGGAGCAACTACTGCTGAAGAGAAATTAATTCTTTGTCATCCTACCTAGAAGAGCAAGGCCCAGGTTTGGCAAGCAAACTACAGCAGAGGAAATTAATTATAATCCTTTTTTATTTATTAAAAATTCAATCCTTTCCTTTTTTACTTATTAAAATAATTATGGTAATGGATCTTGAAAATGCTTTATTGAATATAAGTGCATTTTTCAGAGATGGATTTTGTTGTGAATGTATATGTCAAAATTATGACTTAGTGAAGAAGAGTTATATTGGGCCTAAAAGATGGACAGTATTTCCTGGGTGTGTACTCCGCATATAGACAAACATATGTTTTAGCCACTTAAAAAAAAGGGAAAGTGGCTGCTCAGAAGTCCACAATGGCTGTTATGCTTTGTTATGTTTGTGTGGTCCCATAGTGATGCGAAAAAACTGTATAAACCCAACATTGATTCTGGATGAAGGAGGGTCAAATTTGGAGCAGTTTAGCTGTACTTGTATCGTTACAAAAATGCGCAGGCATGTTTCAGCATAACAACTTGCACCAACATCCTTTGATAATGATACTATTGTGGTTATAACCCCAGGCTTTCATCAGGATCCTGCTCACATTTTAATATTAAAATCTCACTGGTTAACTCTTTATACCCACAAAGAAAGGGCCAAATTTGGATACAATTCTTCACATAGAAACATAGTGTACTCCACAATTACTGCCATGGATGTAAGTGAATGAATAAATATGAAAAAAAATGTTACAGAATGTAAGCAGGTTCTGTAGGATACATCAAGATGTCCTACTTACCTTTGTTAATAATTAATTGAAGCTGCATTTGGGTGTAAGCTTCAAAACAAACAAACAGAGACTGGGTTGAGGTCTAGCTGCCAGTCTGACCTATAATGCTAGACATATATAGCTTAGGTTTAGAGTAGTGGTAAGAATATAGTCTGGGTTTAGATCAGCAACAGGAATTTTATTAAACCTTTGATAATAGAAAGATGGATTTCCTGACATAATTCAGTACTGTTTTGTGACAACAAACAAACTGGATTTGCAGGTCTAATATGGCCATTGGTTTATTAATTATTTTCTCTTTTTCATTGCATTTCTCACTAGTCTTTATTATTCTATTATATGCTGTGTTTATTCCCTGAACAGAAACAACACATAAGTACTTCCCCACTCTGTTAACCCCATGTTATTTATTTGCTTCTTGCCTTCAAGACGATAGCAATATTTTCAGTGTTCTTTGGTTTCTTTATTTCTTCTCTCTAGCCATGCAGCATCTGTTAGTCCTAAATATGAAATAGCAAATTCTGTTCTTGTAGGAAGCAAAACATAAAACTGGCTCTATCTTGCCAACCTTTTGTATATCTTCAAAATCCCATGAATCTCTTCTGTTGTATGTGTTCTAATTGAGCTGGTTATTTAGTACCATGTTTTCAGGGTTTAGGTCATATTCACTTTTGCCCATGTTCTGGACCCAGCAAATGGACTGGGTATTTATGGATAGTTTTTGTCTATTGCCAGCCTCTCATGGTTACTGTATTCTTAAAGAATGGTGCCAAGGGGCTTTGAATATGGACTGTTAGGTCATACAAGCAATATAACAATACAGCAAGTATGCCCCTCTCTTTTTTTCCCTTCTCTTCCTTTCATTGGCATCATTGTTGATTCTCTCCACTTTTTAGTCTCCTCCATCCTTGATTCTTTTGCTCTTCTCTCCCATTGCAATGTTATACTCTACCAACCCCATCTCAGCCATTTCCCCTACTTCTGCTCTTGTGCTGTGGAACAACTTTGATCAAAATCTTATGGCTTCTGCCACTTCAACTTCACCCTCTCCTCCTTCAGCTCTGTTGTCATTCCCCCTAAACAACTGTACTGCTCCCATGTGATTAAATCCTATGCCTTCAATCCTAGGAGCATCTTCATCATCTCAGATCCATCACTGAAACCATCCCTTTCCCCTGCCTGAAACCCTCCTTTCCCTCACCTTACAGGATGTCCCAAGAGAAAAAAATGACAAAGTGCAGTGTCCCTTCTTCCTCTCCTTGGCTAGCCTTCCTCCTCTTTCTACAACTCTTCCATTGTTTCACCCCTGGGGTTGACACAGAAGTTCTTAGCTGGTCTTCTCCTCTAACCTTTCCATTTGCCCTATTAACTTCACCCCACTACTGATCTCCAATTCATCCACACTCATCCTTCCTTTATTCTTTTCTTAACTTCTCCCCCTGCTTTTGCCTTTTCTTCACAACATAAACATGTTTTAGTCTCCACACTCATAAAAAGAAAAACTATTCTTGTTGCCTCTTGTCTCTCCAGATACCTCCCTTACCCCTTTAATCTCTAAGCTAACTGCTTATGCTCTTTACATTCGTAGTCTGGAGCTCTCTTCCAGTTCCATCCTAGATCCTCTTAATTCAGCTTTACCCCCATGTGTACAAACTGAAACCATTTTACCACAGTGTCTGAGGGCCTCCTTGCAGTCAAAACTTGGAACTAATGACCCATTGTAATCCTGCTTGATAAGTCAACTGCCTTTGGCACAGTCAGCAATGCTCTTCTTGAAATCTTGTCTCCCTAGCTTCCATCGCTCTCCTTTTTGGTGGTTCTCGTATCTGTCTAATTATCCCTTCAGTGTTCCCTTCAGAGTATCCTCCTCATCACCCCTAGCACTTTCTGTACAGGTTACACAATTTTCTAACTTTGGTCTCTTTCTCTTTTCCCTCTACAACTTCTCTTTGGGTAATCTCATCCACAAATAGAAATTCAGCTAAAATCTCCAAGTGGATGACTCTGATCTCTCTCTAGTCCAAACCTCTCCTTTCTGTCCAACCTAAAATCACAGTTGTCAGCTCAAGCTCAACGTAACTAAACAAGAGCTCTTTGTTTTCTCCCTAAATTTTCTCCACTGCCTTTTTTTTTTCTTAATCGTTTTTGACACAGCTACCTGTCTGTCTTTTGGGCAAGTAGTCTTGGTTTCGTCTTTTATTTAGACCACTCTTTAGGTCCTTACATCAAGCCTGGGCACATCTATGCATGCATTTGATCCGAGATCAGTTTACTTGCAAGGCTACTTGTGAGTAAACATTCCTGGGCAGGTGTCTATACATGCAGGGACTCGGCAGCAGATTTCCTGCTTTTAGCACCAAACTCGTGCCACTTCTTACAGCCCTGCAATGGGCCCCTGCTGCCACCAGAGGGAGCTCCAGGTTCCATCTGCCCAGTAGCCTTCTTGAAAAGGCAGCATGTCTCTCGGTTTCCTGGCCAGTCACTTTCCTGGCAAGGATCAGCGTGCACAGCATATGGCAAGTCTCTCCTGCCCAACTCTGCCTCCCCACACTATAGCTGCTCCAGCCCTTGCCCCTGGCAATGACAACCAACCCCTGCCACTGTGCTGGTTCTGGTGGCCTGCCGTGATAACTGCTGGCTGGCCCATGGGTGTCTGGGCCTGCCCAGATCCCCCACATGTAGAGAGGCAGGTAGTTGCTGCAGCACACCATCCTAGGGCTGCTGCCACTGCACAGCTGCTGCCTAGACCCCACCCTGGTGGCTAGACCCTGGCAGGGACACTGATGGCAGGCTGCTGAATACCACCACCATGGCCACCCTCACCTTCCTGGGCTTCCAGCCCGCTCCCTGCCCCCACCTGGACCCACCAGGCCAGCTATGACTAGCAGCTGCACATCGTCCAGCAGACCTGGAAAGATGAGTGGTTGCTGGAGGCATTCTGGTTGCTGGATGACCCGAGCCATCTTTTGGAACCTCCACACCTGAAGTGGCAGAACACTGCCATGAGGCTATCCCTTCCCACAGACATTCCTTTCTACAGACATCCGACTGGCCTTTGCCCTGCTCAAGTTGGCCATGCTTGCCAGTGCCCGCTATATGGGCCCATCAGTGAGGTGGGCAAAACTGCTGCTTGGGAGGCCATCCTGAAGGTGTGTGGTGTCCTCCAGGAAGTGTTGGAGCACACAGTGCTTTATGTGCATGACCCCTGGTGCTGGTGATGGGGTTCTGTGCGCTGGGATTCCCCCACTGCATCAGGACCCTGGATGGGACCCACATCCTTGTCATCTGTCTTCCCTATGGCAACCACCCTACTATAACTGGAGAGGCTTTCACTCTATGGTGCTGCAGGCCATGGTGGACCACCATGGTGCCTTCAGACACCTGAGTGCCAGCTGTGTGGGCAGTACCCCTGAAGCCTGTGTGTTTCAGAACTCCACCCTCTGGTCTGCCAGGTCTGGTGCAGTTGGCAGTTTATGCCAGGGATGCTGGGCCTGCAGCTGGGTGCCATGGTGATCCTGCTTCTGCTCACTGGGGACCCGATCTGTCCACTCCTGCTCTGGCTCATGGACCCACACCAGGCCCAATTTAACTGGTGCCTGGGACAGACCTGAGCCCTTCTAGAGCGCTGCTTCAGCTGCTTCAAGGGACGCTGGTGCACCCTCACCACCTGCCTCGAGTTCACCAAGGACAACCTACCCCAGGTCATTGTCAGGGTCTGCATACTGCATAACATCTGCAAGACCAGGGGAGAGGTCTTCCACAAGGCCTGCACAGAGGCAGCACGTTGGGCAGAGAATGCCTGGCAGTGGTAGTATCACCTGCTGCAACCTCCTCTCAGGCCCATGGGGGGCCCTGTTGATGGGCAGAGCTAGGCTTGGGGACCAGGCAGTGAGTGACACAAATGCGACTGCTAGGGCTAGAACTGTGTCCAGCACCTGGTGGTCATCATCTGTGGCCTGCACTGCCCTGCCTAAGATAGCATTCTTCTCCCTCCAACTGCTCACAGTCCAGGGGGAGGAGCTATACCCAGAACTCCTGATCTGCCCAATCCCACATCTCTTTGCACTGGTCCTACACATCCTCATAGGCAACATCCTCTGCCTGCCAGGCCCATCTGTCCACCAGCCAGTTCTCCAATGTTGTTATCATCCAGTCCAGGAGGACAGTGCAGTTCTGGGACCACATCTGGTGAAGCCAAGGCATCTGCATGACCCTGGCTTTGGGTGGCAGCAACTCTGAGGCCACATCCTGTCTGCCAAGTGTGGCCCTTCCCCCACATGCAGCTGCAGGACCCGTAGAGCCATGAGAGAGAACCTGTTTGTCAGAATTTGCAACGTTTCTCAGATGAGATGCTCCGTACAGGGGCCATGTACTGCCTGGCCTCAGATCAAGGGTTGGGTGTGCATGGGTTCCTAGGGAACATGGTAAGCCTGGCAGGCAGAGCCGAACTCCCCTGTTCCCATTCACTCTCCAGGGGCAGATGGGCCACTGGGTGTTAGCTGTAGACAGCCTGCCCTGGTCCCAAGAGAGGCCAGGCCAGGATCCTGGCAGTACCTGCTGCCATGGCTTCAGACCCCCCTGCCCACCCTCTGCAGGCCAGCTGCTCTCCTGTTCTGCTGCCCAGCCCATGGCACCTGGGCTCGGGGGGGTGGGGCTATCCGGGTGACTGGAACAAGGAGCTGCCTGTGCCCCCACCCTCCCCAGTAAATTGCATAATTTATTGTGCAGTAAGCATGTCCTTACTGTGCAGTTAACGATGCTATTATGCAGTTAAACATCTGATGTGGGCTTGCCCCCTGTGTATAAGTCTTGCTCATTCATTCCACAGAACATCCCTCAGATTCATAGATAGTTAGGGGCTGGAAGGGACCTCGCAAATCATTGGTTCCAGCCCCCCCACTCCAGGGAGGAATACAACTGGGGTCAAGGGACCCCAGTGAGGTGACTGTCCAGATAAGGCCTGTCTTTTCTATCCATACAGCTAAAGCTCTATCCAGGCTCTTGTCATCTTGCATATCAGTTATTACAACATCTTTCTCTGGCCTTTACAGATGCAGCTCCCCTACATTCAGAATACTGATGGAAAGATCATTCTCCCAACTCGGTGGTGTTGGAGTGACGTTGTAGCCACGATGATCCAGGGAATACACAAGAAGTAAGGATTTTTGTGGGTGATATCTTTCATTGGACCAACTGCATGGTTGGGTTCAGCTTATATTAGCCTGCAGACTGCCTTTAATTTTTGCTGTGCCTGTCTTTTCTCAGACCTGAAGAAGAATGTATTGCATTTCTTAGCTTATCTAAGACTATCCCACATAAATGATCCACCCAGTATGCCAACATATTTATGACAGACTTTGGAAAAAATGACAAACTGAAGTCTCTGCAGCTGCCATCTCATTCCTTTTATCCACCTAATGTACACTGTTGACATCTTCATTGTATGGACACATGGGAAGGAATTGCTAGAGAAATCTCACCAAGACTGGAACAATTTCCATCCCTCCATCAAACTAACTCTGGAATACTTCACCTATGAAATTCATTACCTAGATACTGCAGTGAAGGTTTGCAATTGCTGCATTGCCACCACATTGTATCAGAAACTACCCCACCATCACAGCTACTTTTGTGCCACCAGCTTTCATTCTAAGCACACTAGATCCAGTGTCTACAGTAAAGCTCTGCATTACAACTGCTCTGATCCCACCGACCAAGATACATACCCTAAGCATCTGGAGCAGGTATTCCTACAGTCACAATACGATCCCAATATTGTAGCAACTCAAATCAACAAAGCCAGACTCAAACTTTGCTCTTATGTGCTACTTGGGATATTGACCAACCTATGGACAAGGAGAAGAGAGTCTATCTGGTTGTTATCTGCAGTCCCTAGCTTGAGCACCTTAGACACATCATTAATGACCTCCAACCCCTCCTGAAAAAGATGAATGTCTTAAGGCAGCCATAGGGGACAAACCTGTCTTAGCTTACAGATAGCCCTTCAACCTCAACCAGCATCTCTCCAGCAACAAGCTAGCTAATTCCCATTCTCACTGAGGCACCAGGCTTTTCAGCAAACCCAGATGCTAGCTGTGCTCCCCTCAATATAGAACACATCATCACTGGACCGAATAACATGTTTATTCGCCTGCAACTCTACCAACAACATATACACTGTCACCTGCTTACAGTGCTCCTCTGTTTTCTATCTTGGCCAGTCAGTGTGATCTCTACATGTAAGAATTAACAAGCGCCCTTCTGACATCAGCTCCAGAAAAAAATGAAGGTTAGTGACAGAGCACTTTAACTTCACTGGACATTCCATTACTGACCTCAGGGTGGCTGTTCTTAGGCAGCAAAACTTGAAAAACCAACTTGAATGGGAAAATGGAACAGGAAATCATCCACAGTTTGGGTTGTGTTAAGTATGATTTAAACAGGGACTATGGATTCTTATTTCATTACCTAGATTAGCTTTGATTACCCCTTTGGTTCTATGGGTCTATTGCCTCCTTGTTTGTCCCTCCCAGCCCTGCCCCCCCATCTCCTGCTTCCCTCTTTCTCTTGCTTCCTGCCTTTTTATATCCAGATCACTCTATTTTATGCACTGCTCTGGATATGTCCTTTCACAATTTCTGATTAAGTGAGCTTGAGCTCATGAATGCTTATGCTACATATATGTCTAATTTAGTTAGTCTATAAGGTGCAAATCTACCCTGCCTTCTGACTGACTTTAGGCTAACACAGCTAACTACCTCCCTAAGTCTATCCCAACCATGCAGCTGGTCCAATAAAAGATATCATTCACAAAAGTCCTTGCTGCTTGCATATTCTCCTGGCCTGTCACTTTTTAATACTCAGCTCTCTTTATATGACTCTTCACTAAATCCTCCTCAGTTGCATCAAACATAAGTTGCTTTTCTTCACTTTCGAAGTGCTTCACAGTTTACCCCCATTTTACTTCTTACGTTTGGTTCAAGATGGAGAAGCTGTCCACTCCAGTGAATCCATGATGTCCACCTTCATTGCCTACTTGGCAGCTTTTCAAACAGTCACCGTCATGCTTTCTTTCATGCTGGCCCACACACTTGGGAAGAGCTTCCTGTAAAAATCCACAAAACAAGCTCATTAATCTCCTTCAAAGCCATTGTTAACACTCTTCTTTTTTGCAATGCCTATAGAAAACTTGGAGTGGTAAGATTGCTGCTATGCTTTGTCATGTAAAGATCTCTTTGATCTTTGTTCTGAGTGTGTATAGTACCTGTCCTGGTCAATGTCTAAGACTTCTAGGCATGTAATATTCCATATAAATAATAATGTTCATCAGTGCCAAATAGCTTCACCAGCATATTGGAGGGGCATGGTAGATCCTGGAGAATGCCTTTGGGAGCAGGTGTTCGGGGCCTGCTTGGGGACATCACATCCAAGGTATGCTGTTGCTGTAGTATAGATATGCCTCATCTGACCTGAGAAACCAAAGTCCCACTTTTACATGCATATATGGTATAAGTCATAAGCTTGACAATGATCTATGACATAGGTAAATAGGATTAGCTCAAAGAATGTTTTTCAGTGGTTAAGCAGGTACTTACTGGTTTTGTTATCAATATAGAAACTATAGAATTCCTAGAATGTACTTTCCTTTGAGCAGAACTCACTTTAAAATAATAAGAGAGATAGACATGTGGAAATGAATCAATATAGGTTAAAATGACTTGGGCACCGCAGAGAAATCTGTAATTACTAATATGTGAAATCTAAACCTATTGAAGTGTTGCCCCATTTTCACTTCTGTTTGATATCTAGATATATCTCTGGTAGAAGTGACTTGACTCAAGGAAATGTATTTCAATGGAGGTACAGCTATATAAAGAAATCAGTTACGTGTCCGCTATCTTTTGCTTGTAACTGATTTTAAATAACCTAGTCCTGGGCTTCTTGCTCCTAGCAAGTAGAATTAGAATTTCACTATAAAAATAACTTCTCAGAGTCAAAAAGTTAAACTGATTAGATTCTATGCTGGTTAAAATATACAAGAAGCCAGAGAGTATGTTAGTTGGATAACTGGATTTCTTAAAATTCTTTTTTATGACATCAGAAATCTGTATGAACCTAACATATCTCCTTTCATAGAAAAAAGCTGTTTAAAAAAAATACTTTTTGGCTATAATTGCTAGTTGCATAGTTTTAAAAAATGCACAGCACTTAAATATATGATTTATTCTGAAGGTCCACTTGAATTAAGGACTTATTCTGGTTTTATGTTTTGGGTATTTTTCTTTGAAAAGTAAGCATCTGTGTAGCTCATCTAATGTGTGTGTTGGGTTCACTTAGTCCTAAGGCCCAGTCCTAAGGTCCACTTTAAAATGTACCCCTCTTTTATATATGCTTCTTTAATGAGTCGATGTGTCTTTTACTGGCATACGTTACTGATTAAACTGAAATTGGGAGCATATTAAAGTAATGTATAGCAGGAAATGGAAGTATTAAATAAAGTATAACAAAGGGAAAGTTTATAGTTGTAGTCACCAATTGGTTGATTCTGATTGACTGGTTGATTGAGGAGCAGCTGACACTCGATCTCAGACAGAGATTGACTGTCAGAGGCTCTGCAATTGGGAGCAGCGGGACACGTGTGGGGAGCGGCTGGGACACAATCCAGGAGTGGCAGGATGTACCAGTGGCTGGGCTGAGCCATGCCCCCTGCCACCAGGGCGAGGCCAAGTGGGTGGGACAGTCCTCTTCTGTGCCCCCTGCCACCACTGTTGGCTGCAGCTTGGGGCTTGGGGCACAATGCCAATCACACAGCAGCAGCTGCCTTGCCTCACACAAATTGGGGGGCATGCAGCAGCGGGAGCTCCCTCTGAGTGCCTGGATGAGCTGCCTGGGTTCCAGTCCTCCCTCGGCCTGGCCCAGCCAGGGCCCCACTCACCCCTACCCCACTCCTTCCCTCATCAGAGGGGCCTCAATCTGTCCCCTCCACCCCCGACTGACCTGCTGGGTGGGGAGAGGGGGTGGAGGGGCATGGTAGATCCTGGATTGCCTTTCAAAAAGTGATCTTCACTTTTAAAAGGTTGGAGACCACTGGTTTATAGCAATAAGTGTAAATTAGAAGATTAGATTTATAGAGAGTTGATTGGAGAAGTAAAATGATGCAATGCGGTAGATTTCTGAAAAGGCATTTGTCTTAGTATTATATGACTTTTTGATTAAGAAATTAGAATCTTTTAAAATCAGTAGGGCAGAAAGTAAAAGGATTATAAACTGGATAAATGATAGGTTTCAAAATATAATTTTACACTCATCCTTGAGTGGTTGTGTTTCTAGTGGGCTTAATTCCCAACACAGTTATTATCTAAGGGGTGTTCGTTTGAAGTGCCAAAAATTCCTGGGAGTTTTGCAGTGTCATGCAAATGTTGTGTGACATGCAGAAAGCCATTCAAGTGTTCAGTCATCCACAGCCCTGCAAAGCATGGCAAGAGCATGTACTGCTGTCACTGCAACTGGGGGGCTGATGTACAGTGACTTCAGTATGCTTTCTGGTAGGGTCCCAGTCTTCAGAGTTTCCTGAGGACAGCTTCAGTGGAGAGGAAAGTGCCAATTGGCTGGCTATCTGAGAACTACACCCACTGAGGGATTTTTCCTAACCTCTACCCTGTTGCCCCCACTCTCCCTCCTGCTCTCCCCCGCCCCCCTTTCCCCACACTGGGAGTGCAGAGCCACAGCTTCAGAGGTCAGTGTTCACTCCATAAGACTCAGCAGTTACCCTTCCAGCCCCAAATGGATCCCCATTGCCTGCAGGCTCTGTGGCTCCTGCTCCAGCAGCGCCAGCAGATCATGTATCTGTTGTACTCCTGCTGGCACAGACTTAAGGCTGCCATCACTTTTTGAGTGAGCTCATTCAACTTCTCTGCAGGCTGGTGTGCGTTTCTCTATGCACCTCCCTGCAGGCATGACTGGGTCTCTGACTATACGTGTCCTCAAGCTTTGCTCCCTGGTCCTATGGCTGACAAGGGCAATACCATATTGGATACTGCAGGCTGGGTTGCTCTGGGACCAGTGACAATTAGTTTACTAGTGCTTTGGGTCATGTGACATGAGTAATGACTGGGACCATACAAGGGACAAAGCCTTCCATGATGCCAGAGAACTAGGTGATGTCCTGTAGTGCCATGTGCAACTGTATGGGCATTATACATAGTACTAGAAAAAAATGTGCTACTGAGATGCTCTTGTTTGAATGAGGTAATATTCTGTGGGAGTTTTGCCATGTCTTCTGCATTGCAACCTGGTTGAATGGCTGTACACTCCCTTTTTGCAGTGGAGATGAAAGTGAATGACATCTGTGTTAGACTCCATGGCTGCCCCCGCTGCTTGCTCCTTTGCCACCACTGTTCATCTTACCACTGCCACCACATTCAGATTGGCTTGCAAAAAGCCCTGCAGTCTACTTCCTACCCACAAGGAGGGGCAACCTTGAAGCCCCTGACCTAAGTGATGTAACATTTTTATAGATAATCTAGAAAAAATAAATTTACCACTGCAAAAAGTTTGCAGGTAACATAGATACTAGGGGAAGTGTTTAGTAATGAAGGTAAGTCACTGCTCCAGATCGATATGGATCACTTAGTAAGCTGGCCACAAGAACAAATCATCTCTCACAAAGAGTATACATTTTAGAATGGGAACAAAAAATTGATTATGGAGGGCTCTTTGGTTTAGTGAGCAAAGGTACAACAAGATTCAGTGCCTGGAATTTGATGCAGACAAATTCGGACTAGAAATAAGGTACAATTTTTAATGGTAAGGGTAACAAATCATTAGAACAATTTACCAAGGGATGTGGTGGACTCCCAATCACTGGAAATTTTTAAAAATTAGGATTCTCTGGATGCTTTTTTCGTAAAAGAAATGGTAGTTCAACTAATGCTGTTAGACATTAAGCAGCAATTATTCAGTGATGTCCTCTGGCTTGTGGTTGATCGGAAGTGACTGGTTAATCACAGTGACCTATTCTAACTTCTATAAATTGTTGGATGTGCCTTTTTTTTTGGTAGGATAGTACTATTCATAGGGGCCAACCATATACCTCAAACTAATTTATACCATTTGCAAATCTGTACTTACTATGTAGAACAGACACCAATTTTAAAATTCTGTAAGCATCTTGCGTTCTTGCACCTAGCCTGAACAATAAAGCAACATAAGAGTCACTTGATATACCAGGAAGAAAAGTGCTATATGAAAGCAAAATTGTGTAATGATTTGTATGAGGAATGAGTATTTTCAGTTTCCCCATCAGCTTCTGTGAGAATTCATGGTCTTTTATCAATAAAGGATGTAAGAATAGTGGTTCACACTATAGTTAAAGACAAAGCTTCTGTTAAATTCAATAGCACCAGACTGGGCCTTCTTCCATGAATGTGTTCATTCAGAAATATTTGAACACAATCTCAAATCAATCTTTAAAGGTCTGACTCAATAAAATAACAGTCCACATTGGCAAAACTGTTATGCCTGTACTTGATCCATCTTCAGCAAAGCAGGTGAGTGTGTGCCCCTAGTGTTTTACTGACTGGGAATCTAAGTTTCCAAGGACATATCTGAGGTTGTGCTCTAGGAGTTTCTGAAATAAGATGTTTCCTGAAAGCCAAATGTTTTGCTTTTGCAGACAAAACTCCACTGAATTGGATATTTTGCCTACAGAAAGTCTATAAATTATAGTATTTGGCTTTGAAATACAGTATTTCATGCTGTTCAATTTGTAAATATTAAATAAAATAATTCAAAGCATGGAGGAAAAACTCTGCAACTCTAAAAACTCTTAATGTTTCTTACTGGTTGTATGTAGACCTAATAGAGTATTTAATTTTAAACTGCAGATTTGATCCCTGACCCACATCCAGCTACCCAGAAGGTTTATATAATTATCATTATTTTTTATCTGTCTGTAGATCCGTCTGGATTTTAATTATTTTTGACTAACAGTGCTATTGACTGTACATGCCAAACAGTATCATGTTTGGAAGAAATGGAAACTTGGAAGAAGTCTTTATTTCTTTCTTTGGTTTTTCATTTATTTGTAGCTACAAGAGTTTGCAAAACCAAAAGATAGAAAATTATTAATCCTGTCTCTGCCCACTTATCCTCAGATCTATAGATACAAGAATAACAGGCTTTTTGTCCTCTGCTTGACAGATAATGGGCTATCACTGTTGTTTGGTCAATCAGTTATTTTAACAAAATCTCCAGCACAGATGGTGTACCGTGTTGCAGTACTGCAGTTTCAGGACCTTCATGAATCACTTGAGTAGGTGAACCATCATCTGTTTATTTTATTTTATTTTATTGGATTGATTGAAACCAGGAAATTAGTATTATATAAGAATATATTTTCCCTTACTTGCTACTCTACTGAAACAGTCAACTCTCCAAGACAACTGAGTTCAGATTCTTTTCCAAAAGCCCAACCTTGTATTTTTTTCACTTAACCAAGCAGTTTCATGTTCTATATTTTATGACCCTCTATTTCTTATAATGTAAAAAGCATCGGTATTTCTGCAACTCAGCTTTTTAGAACCTTAAATAATGCACAGTTTTTATGTTAAATTCAAAATGAAAATTATAACAATACTAGTTAAGAGCCAGGCCCATGTTAAGAAAATATTTCTAGCACTAGCAAACTTTCACCCAGCCTAAGAGAAGATTTTGTGCACCAGCAAAATTATTGCTGTTGGTAACAACAATCTCTTTAGTGTAATATATGCCAGTACCTTTGGTAAATATTATCTCTTTTTGCAGAAATAAAGAATGGACCAAGTGAAGTTAAGCAATTTTCTCAAACTTGCATATCAGGTCACTAGTAGAAATAGGAATAATATTCAGAAGTAATATTCTGATATTCTTTGTACACCTATTTTGTGGACAGTAGTTCTGTGCATGAGAAATTATTAATTCAGAAAAAATGAGATAGAAACATTTAACTGGTGATGCTTCTAAAAAAGAACTGAACTGAAACTGACAGGTACCATTTCACCAGGATCTAACTTCCTGTACAGTCAAACTAGAGACCTGTGCAGGTCTGATTTTAAAGGCCTGCTTCTGACCCACACTCGATATTATGCAAAGAGACCCAAACCCATAACCCTCATTAGCAACAACTTCTTACTCGCGGACCGACCCAGTCCACTTTAGGCAAACTTGCAACCTGACCCAAACTCTGTTCAAGTCAAATGCTGCTGACAGATGTGAAACCCCTCTCCCCAATACTTTCCTGGAAGCAGCAGCATGTTATTTCAGCCCAGCTCCACAGCATCTTTATAGATTGGGCACTTCAGGGGGGGCTGTTTTGCACTTTTATCTAAAACTGATTCAGTCAGCTATTAGGTAAAAGTGCCAAAAAGACCCTGCTAAAACATGTGATCTATACAGATGTTGGACAAGCCAGGTCAAGCTAACACTGCTTCTTCTAGGTATATGTTAGGCTCAGTTCAGGAGTGTGCTGAGTTTAAAGTAAAGCACCATTTGTGGTTTTTTTAAATGTCTGTAAGCAGCTGTACAATGCTAAAGCATGGAAGTAGTAGTGTGTTAGCATTCAAAATGGCTGCAAAGAAGAATCAAACACAAGATAGATCAGGACATCTCACCCTGTGTGATACCCTGCGAGACACCCCGATCTATCTTTTGTTTGATCTCTTTTGCAGCCATTCTTCCGTATTTCATCTTATTTGCACTACTTCTGGTGAAGTGCATTTTTTCACATTTGTCAGCAGCTAGTGGTGAGATTATATTCTGACCCAAGTCTAACCTGAATTTTTTTTTTTTCAGGCCTGTACCCAAATTGCAAAATGCAAGGTAGCTCACATTCCCACTTGAACCAGATCCACTTTGCAGGTCACCTGCAGGTACCCAACCTGATGCAGGACTCTAAGTCAAACAGAGTTTTTAAGGCTATCTTGAAATATTGCCATTTCATAAATACCAGACTTATTACAGTTTTTAGACCTCTTTCCTAGCTAGCTCTTTTTTCTCCCAGGAGGAAATGAAAGGCTTCTTGAAAATTACATCATGCATGTTCCTAAACAGAGTTTGCCTCTGTTCTTGTTTTGTTTTAAAGCTCTATCACATATAATGCCATCTCATGCTCTGTCTCACATCTTAGTAGTGAAGCAATCTCTTCTCACTGGAATGGAAACTAAAGTGGTCTCCACTTTGATGAGATCCAAGATACTGAAAATTTATTCTTAAATGGTCTTTTGGAGCTTAAGTCTAACATTACTAAGGGAGATCATTTGAATAATGGGGAGAAGGAAATGCTGTAGTGAATATTTGTTTGCATGTTTGTTAAGCACTTGAATGACTCCATAAGGAAGATTTGTACTGTATTTTAGTACAAAGAGGCTCGCAGTGTTGCAAATTGGCTTGTACAAATGTCACTGGAAAGGAAACATTCTATTTATTAAGTGGATTCATACCAAGTCTCCTCTTTAGGAGGAAGATGTTGTAGTTTTCTGTTTTTCCCTGCTCTTTTTCCTGTTTCATTTTAAATATGCATCCCGCTGATATGGATTAAATGGTAGACTGAGGGCTTTTACTAGCACTGGGGCCATGGAGTTTGCTCAAGCACAGCAACATTAGCCAAAGAAACATAACAATACACCACAGTGTTTTAATGACGGTAAATGTCTTTAGTTCTAATTGATTGCAGCACATGCAGGGTTTCCAATAATTACTTTCTTTGGTGTGAATAATGTTAGGGCAATGGTGCTAATGAAATGGTGCAGTACACTGAATTATCAGGGTTTCTTATGCAGGACATTAGCATATTAACCCTAAAAGGATTAAACATAAAAAGGCCTTAGCAAAAATCCAGAACATAGCAATTATGGGGTGGCGTGTGAGTAAACAGAAAAACTCTTAATGTCTGGAGAAAGAATCCAAGATAGAATAGGTGCTTCTTGAATTGTTCCTTTGTGTTGCATAGCAGCTGTCCAAAATCACCAGGATGTTTGGGACTGAGATAGAAGTGGCTCTGTAAGGAGGGCAGATGTGGTTTTCAGCAAGGAATGGGGAGGGAGCTCAGAGCAGGCCTTAAGGGTTAGTATACAACCCTTAAGTACACCCATACAGCTGGGGACTGACTGGCTAAGCAGCAGCTCTGCAGAAAAGGAACTGGGGGTTACAGTGGACAATAAGCTGAATATGAGTCAACAGTGCACCCTTGTTGCAAAGAAGGCTAATGATAATGCCAACAGCATACCGGTTTGCATTAGTAGGAGCACTGTCAGCAAATCAAGGGAAGTAATTCTTTCCCTCTATTCAGCACTGGTGGGGCCACATCTGGAGTATCGTGACTAGTTTTGGGCCCCCCACTACAGAAAGGATGTGGGCAAATTGAAAACAATCCAGTGGAAGACAATGAAAATGGTTAGGGGGCTGGGGCACGTGACTTATGAAGACAGGCTGATGGAACTGAGCTTATTTAGTGTGGAGAAGAGAACAGTGAGGTGGGATTTAATAGCAGCCTTCAACTACCTGAAGGGGGTTCCAAAGAGGATGGAGCCAGACTGTTCTCAGTGGTGGCACATAAGAACAAGGAGCAATGGCCTCAATTTGCAGCAAGGGAAGTTTAGGTTAGATATTTGGAAATATTTTCTCGCTAGGCTAGTAAAACACTGGAACAGGTTACCCTGGGAGGTTGTGGACTCTCCATCCTTGTAGGTTTTTAAGACCCAGGAAGACAGAACCTTGGCTGGGATGTGGTAGTTGGGGGATGGCCCTGCTTTGAGGGGGGCTGGACTAGATGACCTCCTGAGGTCCCTTCCAACCCTAGTTTTCTATGATTCTATGAATTCTAGAAGAGACAGAATCAGGAGAGAGTACAGAGTGAAAGGTACACTGGTTCTCTGGAGCCTCCATAACGCATTTCCTCTTTTTATCATACCTGAAGGTCCTGTATGTATATTGTGAGTAACACAGGTGAGAAGTGAATACACAGATTCGCTACAGGGCTGATCCAAAGCTATTGATGCCATTATCTTCCAGTGAGGAACCCATCTTCTCTAGACTCCACAGGTCTATCCAACATGATAACAGCAACAGTATGTATCATTATGAGGCAGCATTCTCAGTTTGTGTCGGAATCTCAGGGCTACAATCAGGTTTATATTGTTTCTTGTTTGGGGGCCAACTCACCAACCAAAGTATTAATGAATAATTTAAAATTCATATTAGATTTAGAAATGTAGAATTTATCTTTAATGCTAAAATTCAGAAAAAACCAGAAACGTAAATCCTGAGGCTTTTTTTTTCTCCTTTTGTAGTACAGCAGTTCTTGAGGAAGGGATTGCTCTTCTTTTATCAGAACAGAACAGCTAGTTGGGCTAGAAAAATTCACTAAAAAACACACTTGGGTTTTTGCTTCTTCTCTGGGCACATCTACACAAGCCGCTGACTTTGCAGTAGCTGAAAAATACTGCTTACTAGTGCATCACAACACGGACAGTGTTAATGCGCTACTGTGCAGTATTATTAGGCTACTGCACAGTAGTGTCACCTAAAAGAAGTTCACCGGCGCTACTGCACAGTAACTCCAATTACTGCACATTTATTTAGTATTTGGTAATGCAAGTACTAAATAAATGCGCAGTAACGACTGTGCAGTAGTGTCTCGTGTAGATGCACCCTCTGTTTCTTAAGTCAATTACCACGGACCACTGTGGGTGCTCTGTTGTTCATTTTTCCCTTTCCCATCATTCTCTGGGATTCTTTGTTACTGTTTTTTTTTCCTCAATAAAAAAATACCCCAGATGCCATTGTACTTCAAGAAGGTAAGGAATTCTTAACTACAAGAGATTACTTAACTACAAGAGATTACTACCTGAAGTCTCTGTATGACTGCAAAATGATTTCACTGTTCTCAAAGTCAGTATGGCCTCTACTGTCTCAACTAGTTTTATTCCAGACAATATTCCCTTGGTTTCATCCCCAGCACTGGCAGCAGCCTCCCATGAAAGGGCCAGTTTCCTAGGACAGATTTGTTTCCATTTGGCTAGCTTTAATTTGCCATGACTCTCAGTATGCCTAGTTTGCGTGTACTAGTGGTAGGTTATTTGTTTTCAGAAGTTTTGCCAAATTAAGGTAAGTTAGGAAGTCCTTTTCCAATTATATTTTGATCATCCAGTTCATTAGTTTTATATTGCATATTGTGTTTTCACCTTCCCCATTCACCCCACAACTCTGCAACTGTACCTCCCTGGGTTTCCCATACATTATTATTCAGTGTGCTACTGGAACATGACCACTTCCTTATTGTTGCTACCATGCCTTCATCCCCCATTGTGAGCAGTTCTAGAATCCAGTTTTAAAATGCAGCCATAGAAATTACATCCTACAACATAGTGGATATAGATCTTTATTTTTCTAATTGGTTCCTCAGCATATATGTTAGAATTCATTCCTTCAGAGCAGTGAGGAACAACGTGCTGTACTGCAGGCAAAGCTATCACTATTGTTTTGTAGCAGTCAATGGCATTTGGAGCCCATAGTACATTTAGATGGTAAATTATACCTCATAGTCTATTGATTAATTTTATCTAATATACCAGCTTTCCATATATTAGTATATCCTTTGGGTTAGTCTACATGGTACTAATAACATGCGCTCTATCTTGTACATGTTAATTTTAAATTATGTTTACATAGAGTATGAATGTGAATCAATTGAAGCTTGGCATTCCTATTTCAGAGTAGAAATAGCTAGTCAATATGAGCTGATATTAATGATTAGGCTGTTTGTGTGCCTGATACGCAAACAGTACAGGTAATGAATATCAATATACAGGAGCCTGCTTAAATATTTTACAGTCAAAAGCCTGAAGAGTTCATGAAATGTGAAAGGCAGTCTTCCACACTGAAAGGCAGCTGTCAATATTGTAGTGTAATATGTTCCTCTGTAAGGTATAGCATAAAAATGAAAATAAAACACTTGCATGTCTTCACATCACATTTCTGACATGCAACATCTCATACTCTGGTGTTGCTTTGTTTTTGTTGGATGCTTGTAGTATGGAGGGAATCTGTGATAGAGGTTTACAAAGCTTAAAAACTAAAGTATAGATTAACTTACAGTGAAAAGCCTGCCCAAGAATTTGTTAGTGCATCATTTTTCGAAGACATTATAAAGTTCATTTTTCCATAATTACAATGCACATAAGAGACCAACTTATTCCAGGAAGATTACGGGCTCAATTGTTGCCAAAGGCACTCAGACTCAGTACATAGTTGTGTTAATACAGGAATAGACCAAGTTCTGCCCCTTGTTTGCTACTGGTAAAGCTTAGCCTCCTCTTGTGCCAGTGAGAATGGTTGGAGCCAAATCTCTATCTCCAGCATGCCAGACAGCCCTATTTATGTAAGCCTCTGGTGTGTATTTAGTAAAGTTCTCTCTTTTGCTCATGTTCTCTTTCAGTCTATGAATTTTTCATGTTTTTAATACTTTTGTTCCTTTAACATTTACACTTGGGAAGGATTCATGTAAAAAAAAAAAAAAAGAGAGAGAGAGATTTGCTGCATCAACCCTGCCTGCAAAACTAGAGTTCAAAGGATTTTCTCTCTCATGACTCCTTGTGCTAAATCAACCAACCATCTATTGTCAGTTTTCTTTTGTTAATCCAAGCCTGTATTATACATTCCTTGACATGAACGTCCCATCTTTGTACAGAGATACCAGTGTGCGCCCAACCACAGGATTCCTAAAAGCCTATTTCCTCCTGATGATGCTAAAAGAACCACTTTAGAATGTTGTATTTGTGCTCACTTTAATGTGATGCTGGAGGGAGCTTTGTTCACGGTTGATTGGGGTCAACCGATGGATCCTGGAGCTCGACAGACTTACTTGCTGGGTGTGGGCAGGGAGGTAGATCTTTGGTTCCTCTTAAATTCCAAAAGTGATCTCTGACTTAAAAAGATTGGAGACCACTGAGTTACATGGAAGAACACAACTGCCTACTTGGGCACCAAGGCTCCTGTCTGCTTCAGTCAGGGGAGGGGAACTTGTGACTGAGGAGCATGTCTGAGAATGCCAGTGCCCTAAAAAACTTCTGTGTCTCCCCACCCCGCTCCCCATCCTGTGCAAAGTCAGAGGCCACTGTCACGGGGCAGGGCTCAGGAGCAGCCATGATTTCTCTAGCACCCCCTACCGTGTCAATTAGGCAATCCAGCACCCTCTTATCTCACCCGCCACGTCTTGTTGTTATACGGTTCTATAAGGGAGGCTGCCGTTGATCCCCTTATACACGGTGTTATGTTGAACTATCCCCTGTTCCATATGAGGTGACTCGGTGCACCCTAGCCTTACGGGCAATGCGTGCTGCCAACCTCCCCTTTAGCACACCCCAAGCCTCGCTGGTGTACCAGACGTTCTTACCTACCTGGGGCATCTCAATACGCACACCACCTCTCTCTGGGGTCTCTCAGTATGTGTGCCCAATATACTCGCCCCTCCCGGGCTTCTGTTCACCCTCTTGCCCTTTTCCAGGCTTCTCTCCTATAAACGTCCTTTCCAGGGTCTTTCCACTATAAGCGCCCCTCTCCCGGGGCCCCTCAGCATGTCAATATGTACGCGCCCTCTCCGTCGGGCCTCTTAACATGTCAATATGTAGGCGCCCTCTCCAGGCTTCCTGCCCGCATGCTCAGCCTTCTCCGGCTTCTAGTCACACACTCAGCCTCGTCGGGCTTCTATTCTGTACGTGCCTCGTCTTCGTCGGGTCCCTAGCCACACGTCCACCCCTCTCCAGGCTTGTTCTCGCGCCTGTCCCTTTCCAGGACTTTTACCGCTCGCCCTTCTCCGGGACTCTGTGCCGGCTGGAGGCCAATTGCTCACCCTGGAGCCTCCTATTCTAATCTTCCCTCCTTGGGGATCCTATTCCTGTGTGCCTGCCCACTTTGGGGCCTACGCTGCGCTTCTCGCACCCCTCGCCCCCTCTGGGGCCTACGCTGCACTTCTCGCGCTTCGCCCTCTCTGGGGCCTGTGCCACGCTCCTCGCCATCTCTGGGGCCGGGGTCACGACACCCCACAACATCGCGCCTCTCTCCGGCACTCACCCGCAGTGCCAGCTCTGGCACCGATCACTGTGCCCTCCGAGGGCACCCAGGAACCGCCCCCCCCACTCCACTGGGGAGCTCCTAATGAGGCCTCCTCTGTCCCCTACAGCCTCTCCCGGTCCTCCGGTATTACACAATCACTACAACAACGAACATAAAGCCATGAGCCCACCGGCTGTAACACAAAATCAGCCTACCGGGTATAAATAATTCCTTGCCACCTTGGCTCTCCTTTAAAACCTCCCTGTCAGGGTCCTCTCCACCCTGTACCATGATGCCGACGCTCAGGCGGTCAGGCTGCTCTGCTCGTCTCTGCTTTGTTCCACTCTGTAGCAAGACTCTCACTCCTCATGCCATCACGCAAGCCATCAGGCTGCTCTGCCCCGCTCTGCTCTGCAGCTGAGCTCCCGCTGCTCAGGCTGCCAGAGGGGAACTGCCCCTAAGCTTTGGCCTAGGCTGTTTATAAAGGCCTGGCCCTGCCCCCTTCTGGTCATGTGACCAGCCTGGCTGCTCCGGCAACCAACACCTGTGCTGTCTCAGGGAGCTTCAGCAGCCCTTATTCCTAATGTCAGTAGCAGGCACCCTAGTGCCCTGCTACAGCCACTAGTTCCCTGTATATTGTTAGAGTGATTCTGGATGCAATTATTTCAACTTGGGGAGTCCTTGCTCTTCCAGGATGCAAGCAGTTCAGGGGTATTCAGGGAGCTGCTTTATGGAGTCAAGAGTACCATACAGGTAAACAGCTTCTTGTGGGGGTTCTGTGTTGTCTCTGGAGCCTGTGAGCTCTCCACATTTAGGGGACTGACTCATGGATTGAAAATTCGCACCTCTCTGACCAAAATAATAATTAGGAAGCAGCAATCTAACAGTTGGAATCTTTTACTTAGCCTCTGCATTGTGTGTTTCCTACTAACAACAAACTGATGTACAGTTGCTAGAGTTGCAAATCACTGCAGACAAAGCCAACTCTAAAGGGACTGGATGAGTTGGGCTGATCTTGGGTTCTCGTCAAGCTTTCTATAATTATCCAGGTTCTAAGAAATGGAGGATCAGCTTTTTTTTTTTTTTTTTGCTCAGTCACAAAGTAGATTGCTAACTTAGGGTTGCCATACATCTGGGTTTTCCCAGACATGTCCTCTTTTTAGTCCTCTGATCTTGGTCCTACTGTTTTTTTAAAATATGATCAAATATCTGGGATTTTGCTCTTCTCCTGGCTAGCCCCAGGAAGGAGCTTCTTGGGGCTGGAGTCAGGGTGATTGGAAGCATGGCGCACACACACATGGCCGGTATGTAGCCAGGCAGGGGGTGAGAGTGGCCTGGCAGCTGGAGGCAGGTAAGTCTGTGGGGGGCGGGGGTTGTGTGCACACGCGTGTGTCTTTATGCATGTGTATGGTGGGGGGGGAGGGGTCAGGTCCGGGGCTGCTGCAGGGCAGGGAAGGAGCATGCCCTGGACTCATGCCTCTCCAGTGTGGGAGGGGGAAGAGGGAAAGGGGTGGGGAGGGAATGGCAGGGATCTGCATGGCTGGCCCAGTGGCACTAGGGCCAGTGCCTGTGCTCACAGGGGCAGGACTGGGGGAGCAGGAAACTGCAGGTTGGGAGTGTGAGGAACTGGCAGGGCTGTGAGGACTGTGGCTTTGAAGTGAAGGGCACCAGGGAGGATAGGGGGACTGTGGCTTGGGATTGAGGGGTAACAAAATGGGCAGGGGCAGGGCACTGCCATATAACATTCCCCCCAATCATATACCACTCCCCCCCAACACACACTGCAGCTCTCTTCTTTTTTGGAACTGAAAATATGGTGACGCTAGCTAACTGAATTTAAAAATGAAAAGAGACAGCAACTAAGATCTTGGATAATAATGCTAACAGGGTTCCATAATGCTTGGTGTATCCATTTATCTTTTTGAAGTATTAGAAACTTAAAGAATAAGTATTTTTATTTTTAATTAACATGCTACAGACAACATAAATACAGAAGCTTTTCAGTCTTCCTGTGCCTTATCATTATCAAATAGGTTCTGAGATTTTTAGAGTTTAAAAATATAATTAAAATATGAACACTTTGCTTTCATGATAATCCAGTTTGTCGCGTTGTTTTGCCTGGCTGCGTACGTGTTAGTCATTATGACCAGTTATGTAATATCTGGGAGGAAACATATTTCCTAAAAGTTAAATAAAAACTCTTTGACAGAAACCTTGTGCCCTGTTATCAGAGCTATCAAAATACTGGGGGGGAAAGAAGTCTGTTACTTTTTTCAAAGGAAAGAGAGCCAATTTCTTTAGAAGTTGCTAGTGTTTTCAAATGTAGTGAGTTTTTGTATACCATGTTATTCCAACTGTAAAAGTCTGTCTTTGTGATTACTAAACCTTTCCAAAAATGCCTTTATGTACCACACCCTAATTTAATTTGGTCTGGGTGATAAAAGGTTGTCATTTGTAAAGGTTGATGAAAGTGTTAACAACTCCTACAAAGTGATGAGTAACATCTACTGCCATTGACTTTGATGGAAGTTCATGGCACTCATCATCTTTCTGGTAGTTCTCGTTAATTAGCCCATAGTGATCAAGTTAGTCAGGAATTTTCCTCTTTCTAAGATATTTCCCTTCTCTGAACACATTCAGGTGGCATGAGATTAAAACAAAAGAATAATTTTTGGCTGCCTTTTTTCATGGAATTGAAATGGACAGGAAGTTTCCAGTAAAACTGTTAGCCACCTGGGTTGTCTTTTAGTGGCCCTATTTTGCAACTAATAATTTTGTGAAATTCAAATAACATTAGGTATGCTGATTAGTTATACAAAGAATCTGTTGGTTCACTTATCTTTACATATTCAGTGCTGCAGCTACTAGCACAATATTACTCATTGTCAAACCAGCTGTTAATGCAGCTGGGCCCTAGTTTATTAAAGACTTTATATATGAGGACTAACATTTTGATTTGAAACGACCATGTAACAGAGACCTGTGCTAAGCTTGTCCAAAGGAGTTTTGTAACCCACTGGTCTGTGTGTACAACTGTGTCGCATGTGAGTCTTTTATAGCCTCCAGCTACAGAGCCAGGAATTTTAGCTCAGTTGTAGCAACTTTTATTGCCAAAGGTGCTTGTTCAGTCTGTGCAGCTAAAATGGCAACTGTCACACTGCAGTTGCTCTTTAAAGCTGTTTGATTTTTGTGGGCTGTCTTTCATTTTCCAGTAGAAAGCACTGAAGCCATATAATGTTGAAATAAGAAAGATGTGGCTCATTGCACTAAAGTGCGTGTTTGTGAAGAGCAGGTACAGCTTTCTTGTCATTGCACTAAAGTGCGTGTTTGTGAAGAGCAGGTACAGCTTTCTTGTCAATCGGAGATGGGGAAAAGTTAGTTCTTGCCACTTCTGCAGCTTGAATGTTCAAGCTTTCTAAAAGTGTGCATGTTCCTGGCAGTCACTGGCTCTGAACTGAGCACACAGTCCTGGATTTTTCAAGATATTTCCTTGGTCCAACAGCATCTTCTCTGCATTAAGTCTGAATGAGCTGTTGTGCATCCATTTTCCAGACAGAGGAATGACACCGTCGTGTGCTTCAAATTAGAATGATGGCTCAGATATGTATCATAAATACATTTAGAGATTTTAGGACCAATGAAGCCAAAGGGCCTATTTAATCTGATCTCCTATGTATAATACAGGCATTGGGACTTCCCTGAATTCATTCCTGTTTGAATAAGATCACACCTTTCTGGAAAATCATCCAGTCTTGACTTTAAGATTCCCAATGTTGAGAATCCTGTCACAACCCTGGGCACACTATTTTAACATGTAATGAACTTCGCCAGTACCAGCTTGCACCTTAATTCAAGTCTGAATTTGTCTAAATTTAATTTCCAACCATTGGTTTTTATTATACCTTTGCCAGGAAGGTTCAAAAGCCATATTATCAACTTTCCATTCTGTAGATAAGTACTTATAGTCTATGTGTGAATCACCCCTTCACTTCTTTGATTGAATAGATAAGAGTTCTTTAAATCTTTTGCTGTAAGGTATGGTCTCTAACACCCTTGAACTGCAGAAACAAGAGTTGGGCATGGGTTTCCCAGTTGTGGTTGTGTTGATACCAAATGCAGAGGTAATATAACCTCACTATCCCTGGGATAGTGCTCTGTCTTATTTCAAAGAATCACATTTGTTCTTTGGGTCTTTTTGGCCACAGCGTTGCACTGGGAGTTCATGTTCACATGGTTGTTCACTGTGACCACCCAGTCTTTTCAGAGTCGGTGCTTCCTAAGAGAGTCTACCATCCTGTAAGCATGACCTACATCCTTTGTTCCTAGATGCATAACTTCACATTGAGAATATTGTCATCTATATTGTTTATGCCCGGCTTGCCAAGTACCCAGGTCAGTATCCACCATTCCTTCAATCTAGGTATCATTTTCAAAATTTCAGTGCTGATTTTATATTTTTGTTTTCTGTCAGGTCATTGATAACAAAAAAATTGTAAATCTTGTCAGGTCAAGGATCAAGCCCGCTGTGGTCTGGCTATTGGCACATCTGCTAAACAATGATTGCATAGTTAGAGGCCCATTTTGAGACCTGTCACTTAGTCAGCATTTAATGTATCCCATGTTGGTTTTGTATTATTCTAATTTCTTAATCAAAACATCTTGCAGTACTAAGTCAAATGCCTTGCAGAGGTCAGTTACATCAATACTATTACCTTTATGAGCTCAACTTGTAATCTCATCAGGAAAGATACTGAGTTAGTCTGACAGGATCTAATTTCCATAAATCCATAGTGACTGGTATGAGTTCTGTTACTGCCTTTTAATTCCTTATTCATTATTTTACCTTGGACTGCTGTCAGGCTGAAAGGCCTCTAATTGTCCAGGTGACAGTTTGCTTGCAATTAAGCCGATATTATCTTACATTGTCTCCTGAACACCCTGTGTGATTTTGCAGGAAGAAAATTGTGGTGAGGATAAGGGTGTGCCCCTTAATGACCCTCTGAGAGGAATGAAGAATCTCTTTGATTTCTGCCAGGCTCTGCAGGGAGGCCAGTTAATACCCTCTGATGAGTAGTGTCAAATGAGCCATGGCGTTCCATCAAAGCCAGTATCCTGACACTGTCCATGGGCCTTAGGAGGTCATCCACAAATGCAGATGTCATGCTGAAGGTTGAATATTGACCAACAAGAACCTAGAAAACTGGTGGAAGTGAGATGTTGTGAGAGAGAGATTTCTGTTATCTTCTTGATGGCATACATGAAGAGGATCAAAACTAAGCTACTGCCAAAAGGCTTGTTCACATTCATTGATACTTTGTCAAAACCGTAAAGTAATACAAAAAATACTTTTAAATAGTTTAAAAAGAATGGACACAGTTCTTCAAATCCTGCAAAAGGCCAAGCTTTTATAGCTCTAAGTGATGAAAAACTTCACATGATTTTGCTATAATAATAATTTGGCTACTCCCTGAGATAGGAAAAAAGAATCATTTGTCTACCTCCCCTGTCACTTGGTTTCCCACACTGCCCTTAAGGAGTGTGCAGTCTTTCATTGGCCTGTTGCTCCTTTGATTATGTACAGTTGTAAAGTCATATCTTCACATTTCTAACAATTATATTTTCATTTTTCTTTGTTCCTTTGCAACAAGCCTTGGAAATTTCACTTGTCGCATTTGCTTCCTCCTCCTGAGCTGTTGATGCATTCTATTTTGTTTCCAGTGCTGCTTCCAGCTTCCACCCCTAATTCTGTTTCTTCTTCCTGTTTCTGGAATGTGGCCAACTTTTCCATTTTCCCTGGTCTTTTTTGACATATAAAACTGTCTTCCCCCATCTCTCTTTTTAAATAGCCTGTATCCCTCCCTGCACCAGCTTTCAGGGACATCGTGAAGTTAGCATTTTCTGTAGCATCTCTAAATCTTGTTTTCTTAACAAATTTTCTTGCATTTGCACATGAGCATGTTGGGACTCATCTTGCGGCATGGTTTTGTTTATTTGCTATGTTAGAAATGTCTTCCTTTGTATTATGCCAGAGTTCAGCCTGCCTGATCATAATAGTTCCTTCTGGCTTTAACATTATGGATAGTTCTTCTGGAACTTTCCCTACATTCACTTATTTAAATACTCACCTCAGTCATGTTTAGCTACTATTTGCAGTCTTGCTCTTTATATTTTGTTTAGTGGGCTTTATGTGAAGAGGATTTCTTAAAAAAAAAATCATGTGTAAGAATTGGGCTGACAAAGGCATGATGGTCCAGGACAAATGTGAAAGGCAAGGATTTTTATGGGTGATAATTTTCATTGGAGCAACTGCATCTCTCTCCCAACATTACAGCTGATATACCGCACACAAAAATCCTTGCCCTTCATTTCTAAATCTTTCCAATTTGACTTGGTGCCCAACTTCCCATGATACGTTTTTTTTTTCCTACATCATTATTATTAGTATTGGTGACCTGTGGCAGGACGACCTAGGGGTGCCATGACCTCCCCTAGTGCCCCTACCTACCGTGCCAAATTGGGTCTTGAATGCACCCTCTATCTTGCCCACCACGTCTTGCTGGTATATTATTAATGGGAAGCTGCCTTCCTGCCCTACTTGGCACAGTGCCTGCCTTGCTGTACCGGGACTGTGTCTTACTCCCTGCCGTGCTCTCCTGGGGCCTGCTCCAATATATGTGCCCTCTCCCGGAGCCTGCTCCGACATGCTCTCGCCCCCATCAGGGCCCTGCTTGTGCTCCCCGCCCACACTCGGACCTTGCCTCGTGCTTCTTGTGCCGCGCTCCCCGCCCGCACTGGGGCCCTTGCTCGCGCCTCCCGCGCTCCCGCCCGCACTGGGGCCTTCTATGCCCAACTTGGGCTTCCCAAGATTGGGGCTCAGGCAGCCTTAGCCTTACCTGGCCCCCAGACCCGCCTTCCTGGGCCTATGCCCCACCGGGCCTGTCCCGCTAGTCGCCCACACTGGGGTCAGGGTCAGGACACCCCAAAACACAGCACCCCTGCAGTGCTAGGAACTCCCCTTCTACTGGGGAGCTCCCCTTGAGGCCTCCTCCACCCCTACAGCCTCACCCAGTCCTCCGGTAGTAACAATAACCAAAACCAAAATCCCTCCCTCCTGGGCAACAACATAAACTTCAAGCCAACCTGGCTCCCTCTCACGTATCTCCTTGTTCAGGGTTTCCTCCACCCAGTACTGTCATGCCAGCGCTCTCCAGCCATCAGGCTTCTATATTATGTACTGCTCTGTTCTGCCCCACTCCGCTCCAACAGAGCTCTCTCTTCTTAGGCTGCCAGCAGGGGAACTGACTCTGGCCTCGGCCTTGCTGTTTATAAAGGCCAGGCCCTGCCCCCTTCCAGTCAGTTGGCCCAATCAGTTGCCATAGCAACTCCCACCTGCTGCCCTGGTGAGTGGCAGCTGAGCCCATTTACTACTATTCAGTAGCAGGCACCCTAGTGCCCTGCTACATGACCACTACTGATTTTACCATTATCCTGACTAATGTCTGCCCATCTGTGCTGTGGCCAGTGGACCAAATTCAGCCTCACTAAAACAATGGATATTAGGAGGAACTTCTTCACAGTTCGAGTGGCCAAGGTCTGGAATGGGCTCCCAAGGGAGGTGGTGCTCTCCCCTACCCTGGGGGTATTCAAGAGAAGGTTGGATGTGTATCTAGCTGGGGTAATGTAGGCCCAGCACTCTTTCCTGCTTATGCAGGGGGTCGGACTCGATGATCTATTGAGGTCCCTTCCGACCCTAGCGTCTATGAATCTGTGAATCTATGAATGTTTCCCCAGCCCACAAAGGGATTTGTATAATTTGAAAATATATTTTAAGAAGTTCCATATCCATGCTAGATGCCTGGTTAAAGGAATAAGCTCTGTCATCATCTTAGTGCAAGTTGCTTAGAACTAGATACAACAAGGACTGTGGCAATACGTAGAGAAATAGAGCATCCGCCACACTCACTGCCTACCTTTGTTTCACCAATCTCCATTTTTGTTTTTCCTTATTTTCTTAATTTGTGCTTACATTAGGAGAAACAGACTTTTGCTGAGTGTTAGGTAGGATCAGCTACTTTGGAATTTCAACCTTCTTTTCTTTTTGTTTCTAGAAATAGGAAGGAAGATAATGGTCCTGGATGATGCTGGTTATCTATTCTTCTTCAATGGGCTCTAAAAGAGGGCAAGAGTTTGCTCCTGCTACTAGCTAATAGCATTAGTTCTTTAGCTTATATACTTGTAGACAGGTTGGCAACAGCGTTCCTTCTAAGCTGCATGGTGTGCGTAGCCACGCAGGTGTACCTGGCAGCGCGGCATAACCACACCTGCGCTGCCACACACGCCACACAGCTTAGGCAGGGGTGGGCAAAACACTGCCCACGGGCCAGATGCAGCCCACCAGGTCATTCTATCCGGCCTGTGGGACCCCTTAAAATTAAGAAAATAAAGATTCATCTGCCCCCGGCTGCCTGTCATGCAGCCCTCAATGACTTGCCAAAACTCAGTAAGTGGCCCTCCACCCAAAATAATTGCCCACCCTTGGCTTAGAGGGAATGCTGGTTGTCAACCCACAGCCTGTGGGCGAGATCTGGGCCCAGGAGCCTTTGAATCTGGCCTGCAGACCTTTGGATTCAGCAGCATTGGGTGACAAGGGGCTCTCCCTATGCTGTGCTACAGTCGGCTGCCTGGGGCTCTATGAAGGGAGAGCTTTTGCTGCCCCGCAATGCAGCAGAATGGTAGAGAGAAATTACTGTGGCCCCTGGGTCTTAATGCCCACCTATCTCTGACCTGAACCAGGTCATTCTGCACCCTCTCCCCATCCCCAAAAACATTGCCTTACCTTGCTTTTACAGAAGTGAAGTCATGGTGGGAGAAGGAGAGAGAAAGAGGCTCACTATATTTACATAACTGATGCATTCCCATTGTTTTTGCTAGTTGTGTATTCAGAGTTATCCTAAAAGACATTGACAACAAGCAGGGATGTATTACAGAAAAAAAAAGCAAGGACAAAGTTACAGTCTGTGTACAGCACATGGGTCTTATTGGGCCTTTATTTAGCTCCCTAGAAGAGTTAAGACCATGTCATGAAATCAATACACTTTTACATATAAAATAATGCTAACTTTTTAGTATTGTACCACTCTGAAATTAAACAAATGTGCTTTGGATATGGGGCCAGCCACTAGAAGGCAACATGATCACACAAAATAAGCTAAAACCTAAACTCTTACCAAACTAATTAATCAAATCCTGCTCTTCTTTTCCAGCATAGCTACTTTTGTTAGCTATATGCATGATTAGAAGGGGAGCCATTAAGAGCTCAACATTTGTGTTCCAGCATATGGCATTTTCAAGGCTAAGTATAGGAAGATACATTGGTTAATGTAGTATGTGGGCCTTTCGGTGCGTTGTTGTAACAGCAGTTTTTTGTATTTAAATTAAATATAGTGTATTATTGTGTTTGCAAACTGATGAGCTTAGGGCAATTTATTGAAAAATAGTTAACTGCAAATAATGACATTTCTTGGGAATCGTTATTTATTTCTTAGAATTGCAGCTGCGAGGGGGAAAAAATTGGTTCTGCTGAGTTGCTTCCTAGAATCATTAGTAATAAATAAGTAACTTCCCCCATCAGGAAGTTAATGCACCCTGCGATGCAGTCCCCATCTACAGAGCTCTATTAGATAAAAAAATGCAACCAGGTAAAACTCAGTATTGTTTTTGACCTCAAACATCACTGGGATCAGTAGCTATACACATTCATACACTGGGGAGTCTGGGGCTTTTCTTTATTAGAAAATAGTCACAACACTACTGTTTTGCCTCTTCCCTTTCATCTTCCCTCTTGCACTGTCGAGAGTCCCAGCAGACGATCCTTTCTTTGTTGAGAATGTTGCAAAAAGCCAGCTTCTATTCACTTGCTTCTTGTTAATTTTCAGGAAAACCTCTAAATGGGTGAAATTTTGCTCCATGGATCAAAAGAATACATACAGTTAGTATGATCCTCTGTCTTACAAAGTCACTGTGTTTGCTGACCTAAATGTTCTGCAGCATTTATGTGGACAGTCTTGCTATTTTGTCACCTGTTTTGAATTTTTTTGACCATCACTGGGAATTCCTCCCCTCCTTGGCCTTACCAAGGAGTTTCCCTTTTGCAGTTGGCCTTTTGTTTCACATGCCAATAACCAGGATCTTTGCACTCATTCTCCTTTTTTCTTATGTGTGTTTCATCTGCAGCCCCTACAGGCCTCTGTCATGGGCACAAATCTCAAATAAATTTTGATGTTGTGCAAGTCAAAACGTGTTTTCTTCAAAAGTGTGGAATAAAAGGGGTGGGGGGAACACCTTCAGCAGGCAAATAAGCCTCTGGCACTACAGCTCCACGTCAGGTAATTTTACTGGTTCTATTTAGTTCACAGATCCAAACAAATGTGTGTGTTTGTGGGAGCTCATTCAGCAGTCATTAAGATTTAATTAAACTGTCCCTGGTTGCAGCTGGAATTTTAAAAAAAATTGCTTTATAGCTTTTGGGGCAGATCCTCAGCTGCCTTAAGTTGGCAAACATAGCTTCCTTCACTTCAGAGCCATTTTATACCAGATGATGATCTCACCTTGCCCTTGGTGAATAGACGGCACTATGCAGTGAACCCGTAGATTTGCAGAAAGCCCGTGTCATCATTGCATGTTAAATCAGGGTGCCCTACAAAGCCCAAAGGCAGGTGGAGATTGTGCTTCAGTCATTTTGTCTCATTACCATTCTGCCTTTATGGGGTGTGTGTGTGTGTGTGTGTGTGTGTGTGTGTGTGTGTGTGTACAAAAATTGGCCATAAAACAGAACAGAAATCTAATTAGTGAGAGTTTCATGTCTCTTGGCTGAATGGAATACTCTCAAGAGAAAGGCAGGGCACATCATAGCAGGGAAAGGACAAATCAATACTGATAGACTCCTACTAATCCCTGAGGCCATTGTGTATTAGGGCAGGCAGGCAGAGTTACCTGAGTGCTACTGGATTGGCTGAGAGTGAGGTCAGGTTTTTGTTCAAGCAGGTGCAGAACCTGTTGTTTATTTAACAAGGTTGGCGGCAGCTGCTGCTGCTGCTTCAGAGCAATTAAAGAACGTGTTGTTTGGCAGGAGGTTGCCAGGTGCTGGCTGTCCTATATGCTATGACAAGCAGGGCAAAATTTCATGTAAACACCTGCCAGCATCCCAGACAAACCTGTACTAACGGGCTATTATGTACCTGCCAGTAAAGCATTTGTGGGTTTAGCTGACAGCGCAGTGTGCACACTAGCTATCTCTCTAAGAGTTGGAAGAGATAAGATATGCGAGCAGGGCCTTACTTTCAACCGATGCATGACCTGAATGTTTGTGAAATGGAACGATCCCTTCAGATTTTACCCTTTTATACCCTCAGGGCTAGATCCGCAGCTGGTATGTCTGGAGCTGCACTGACTTGCACACCCTGACAAGTTAGCCCCATGTGTGCATTGCCAGGGGGCCAGATTGTTCATCCCTGGTCTCCTGCTTTTCTGGGAGCATACATGTGCTGTCTGATGATTTCAGGCACACTAGCACAGAGACACCTACTTGATGTGCAGATATTCTCAGCTTTCTAATTGCTTATACTTGGGCCAACAGTGGAAGATAGTAAGTCTGGGCACAGTTTTTTTGCCTAAAAAAAGCCAGATGCAACTGGTCAAAACTTGTCCTTTGAAATACTGTATAAAACAAACTCTGCAGAGTGAATATGCTGGACAGCACCTTTGGAAAATACTGCATTAAACATCCGGGCCCAGGCTGTTTGCTGTATCCCATTTCTGCAGGCTGTAACAGATGCCTGTCAGGGATGGTTTAGAAACAGTGTCTTGCTTCTGAGCAGGAGGGTTGGCCTCAACGACCCTTGAGGTCCCTTCCAAATGTACAAGTCTGAGAAAGGAATTATTCAGTGTTCAGGTTTAGCCTTGGGGCTGTTACTAGTAGGGAAGAAGGAAAGGGTTAGTAGCCAGTTACGTTGTCTTTGTGCTGACAAAGGGATTCTTCTGCACTGGGAGAATTGGATGCTCATGGGAGCTGGCTAGAGAACCTGGTCCCAAAAAGAGCAGGTAGGGTAGGTGTTGCTTGAAGCACCCAGGAGGAACCAGAGAGGAGTCACTGAGTCCTGGACTTTTCAGTTCAATGTTGGCCAGCTGGGTTACATCAGCACCTAGCATTTTCTACAGGCATATACATGTCCAGTTTTCCTTGTATTTAACACTGAGGTAATCAATGATCTGAGCTGTATTCTTTCCTTAGAGGAAAAAAAAGGAATGATATTCAGCATCTATTTATTTTAAATAACTAGGATGGTATGTTCAAATGAAATGCTAGAGTTAAACCAGTAAAATATCCCCTGCATGTGCAATTGGTGTGATTCCGCACAGCATTGCTGGGTCCCTATCTACATACAGAGGTACGTGTTTTGCTTGTTTTGCCTGGGCTGTCTGTCGTTGCCTGTTTGTATTGATGCTCATGACCCTCTTAGAACATTTACACAATTATATGCAAATGTCTTTTGCTTGAGACAAAAAGATCCCACAATTTATTGTGTGCGGATAACCCGTGAACAGCTTAGCCATATTTCTGTATGGTGAATGGAAAGGGAAATGGCTCTTATTCAGATCTCTTTAACATGTACAGTGTGTATATATATATATATATATATATTTGCAATGAATTTTGAACCAGCAATTACTGTACACACATTTTTCTTGCTTTTGGAGAGGAAAACCTGCAGTCTCTTGCCCCCTGCAGTTTTTAGTGAACACTGTACGTAAATCATTTACTCCTTTCTGTGAAAAAAGCCTTGCTTGGTATATCATCTGCCCTTTTTTAATCCTTCCAGAAAGTAGCTAGAAGCCATTTGATTCAATTTTCTCACATCTTAAAGTTAGTTCATCAAGCTCCATGCGCCTTTCAACATTCTCTTTCAACCAATGAGAACCTTTGTTAATATGCACCGTTCATAATTAAGGTCTCATTTAAAGGACTATCACAGAGTAATGCAGAGATTACTGCATTTCAGAGAAATTGCCCTACCATTTGCCCACAAACTCTAAATTTCTGCCATGTACCTCATTGCTTTAGTTGAAACTATTTTCTAAAATGTATTTAAGTTTTGTTTTGACTATGAAAAGAGTCCTGTTACAATTTCTTTTTAAGTAGGACCCCCTGAAGTTGCTGAGGATGTTGTTGTGGGGGAGGGAGATGGAAAGGGAGAGGTTTCAATCGAAGGTTAGGGCAGCATCTGAATTTCAAATGGACCAAAAAAATTCTCTTGAATATAAAAGTCAATAACTCAGTGGTATTTGAGGTTGTTTCTTCTAATCCTTAGAAGTAACTGCATTATCTTAGTTACCACGAAGTTGTAATAATACATAAATACTGATTCTTTTAAGGGTGATTACTGTATGCTGCAATTTCAAAATAAAGTCCAAAATAGCATTTTTTAAGTATGAATATGCACCCTTATGCTTCAAGAACAAGGAATACAGTCCCTTGTGTGAATTGAAACACGGGATGAATGTTGAAGGAGTCAGAATAAAACAAAGCAGATAACAGCTGAGCTCAGTGCTGCCAAGAGGCAAAATAGAGGTTTGGGGCCTGCAGAAATGGGGGAAGTTAAGAAATAGAGAAGGATTCAGTAGTATGTCTCACTGCACCCATGGAAATTAATGAGAAAGTTGCTGTAGGTTTCAAGACTGCAAGAATGAGCCTATAAACAACACAAAAGACAGCAGTGCTGATGTCCCATAGTAGCTGCCAAGACTTAGGTGACCCTTTTTCTGGTCACTATTTCCTAAAAATCAAGACCCAAATCTATCTTCACCTTCTGACCAGTAAGTGTACTTACACAACTGACTCTAGTGGCACTTCAGGCTACTTCAGATGTTTTCCCTGGGAAGACAGGTAACTCTGACATAATTGAAGAGCAGGAGCAGGCCCAGCTGTGAGGGCACTTGCTGGGGAGTAAGAAGGGCTCATA
Source organism: Crocodylus siamensis (assembly GCF_052110815.1). Taxonomy (NCBI): domain Eukaryota; kingdom Metazoa; phylum Chordata; order Crocodylia; family Crocodylidae; genus Crocodylus; species Crocodylus siamensis. Next base: position 182,422,908 of record NC_143397.1, read on the forward strand.
GTCTAGGCTCCTCATTGTCTATAGGGGATTTGAACCTATATTTCCTACTTCCTACCACAATTACCTTACCACCAGACCATAGCTTCAGCATTGCTGTGTGCACCCTCTGCCCTTTTCTTGAATTTGGCTCAGTGAAATGGGCAGTGTCCTAGAAAAAAAGGGGCCCTGGGTTCTAGATTCTGTCCCCAAGTGGGCCAGACACTATCCCATTATCTATCCCCTGACAATCAAATGTAAAATAGCGCTCATCTCTCTGAACTACACTTCTACTAGTCTCCTTGCATTTTGGCCCCACACATTTTCTCTTCTTGGTTGCTCAGTGGGCCAGCTTCACCAGGAGGGGTGGGAGGTGTTTGTTACAATACCTAGCCCATGGCTTGGTAGTTAGAGCATCTTGCTTTGGAGTGGTAGATGTAGGATCATACCCCATCAATGATGGGGGTCTAAAATTTGATCTTCTGCTTCCAGGACAGGTACCCGAACGCCTGGGCTAAAAGTCTGGGAGAAATCTGGCTGCCATTATCCTTCTCCAAACAGAGCTTATGCACTTCTGTGGATGGAACAGAATTGCAACAGAGCCTACATGAATGAAATAGAACCCTTCTATACAAGCAAGGCAAGTTGCATAAGGGAAAGTAGGATCTAAAATGTATATGACCTGTATGCAGAGAAATTTAGCTATGTAAGTGCTATTTTCCTAACAAAAAGGAAGCTGGAGTTGAGCCAAACTCACTGGGAAACACTGACCTGACTGAACAAGAGTGCACACACTGACTTTGCTTTTGAGGACATGGCCAGAATCTCAAAACCTAGTTGTAGGGCCCCTGGCATCAGATGCTGCAACAGAGATTGCAGCTGAGCTATTTTGGCAAAAGGAAGAAGAGGAATTGGTGCATAAGGGCCTGTATGTAGCAGGTGTGCAGCTGATTATTGCTAAGTGGGCTGCAACTGGTGGTTTGGGAGCAGGAAGGGAAGTTTTCTGTTTCTTTGCAAATTCTGTCATTAGCTTCTCTAAAGGGAGGGGCTTCAGCTCAGCTGAGGCCAAACAGGTCCTCTTAGTCCCAAGATGGAAAAGAGCCAGCTTCAAGACTGGTAGGCTCCAAGGGACAGTGAGTAACAGGCTGCATAATGTCAGGGGTAAACAGGATGCAGTAGGAATGCAAAAAACTCTTGGGAAAGTTGGTTAAGCTGGAGAAGACAGTGAGAAGAAAGCAGCCACTGGTGGAGAAAAGAAAAAAACAAGTCTGTGAGGGTATATACAGGTAATGGACTAAGGCAGAGCTGTCCAACTGGTTGCCCACAGGCTGCATCCAGCCTGTGAGGGGTTAACATGCAGCTTGTAGGCTTTCACCCACCCACCACTCCTCCCACCTCATGCTGAGATGGGACAGGGCAGCAAAGCTAGAATGGGCCTGGTGATCTTGCTGCCTGTGCAGTGGCAGTAGCAGCAGCAGGAGAGTAAGGGAGGGTGGGCTCATACTGCCTGGACAGTGTGGGGGTGGGTAGGGGAGGAGTGTGTGCTGGCCATATGGTGAGGATTAGACATATTTATGAGGAGGAGTCTTGCCTCCAAGCAAACATGAGAGACTGGTAGCTGACGGGGGGGGGGGAGGGAGGGGTCACCTGTAATATAATATATAATATAAGCTGGCCATGGGAGAGGAGCCGGAGATAATGTTTCCATTGTTTAGATGCAGGAGTAGAGGTGGATGTTGTTTTCTTGGACTTTAGCAAGGCCTTCAATATGGTATCTCATTCTATTTTCATAAATAAATTAAGAGGCTGTGACAGATGTTTACATGGTCTGGTGGGTGGCAAATTTACATGGTCTGGTGGATGGCAGTTGCACCCAGAGAGTGGTAGTAGATGGGTCAGTATGGAACTGGAAGGATGTGGGTAGTGGGGTCCTGCAGGGTTCAGTCCTTGGACTTATATTCTTAAATATCTTCATCCGTGACTTGGATGTGGGTGTGAAGTGTACTCTGTCCAAGTCTGCAGATGATACTAAATTGTGGGGTGAAGTGCATGCTCCGGAGGGTAGGGAACAGTTGCAGGCAGACCTGGACAGGTTAGAAAAGTGGGCAATACACAATAGGATGCAGTACAACAAGAACAAGTGCTGAGTGCTGCACCTAGGGCACAAAAATATCCATCACATCTACTGGCTGTTGTGGTCCCAATTTTCAAGAACAGGAGGAGGAAGGACCCAGGTAACTATATGCCCATAAGACTTACCTCAGTGCTCAGGAAGATCTTGGAGAGAATCATCAAGGAGCACATCTGTGGGGGGCCTGCAGAGGAGATCATGCTCAGGGGCAATCAGCATGGGTTCATCAAAGGCAGGTCCTGCCTGACCAACCTGGTTGCCTTTTATGACCAAGTAACTAAATCCTTGGATGATGGTGTCGCTGTGAACGTAGACTTTCTAGACTTTAAGAGGGCCTTTGACACAGTCTCTCACTCCATCCTCATCGATAAATTAAGCGAATGTGGTGTTGATGCCTACACAGTTGGATGGGTAAAAAATTGGCTGATGGGGCGCACCCAGAGAGTAGTAGTGGACGGGTTGTACTCAAGCTGGCAAGATGCGAGCAGTGGGGTACTCCAGGGCTTGGTCCTTGGGCCCGCACTGTTTAACATCTTCATCAGTGACTTGGACAAGGGGGTGGAAAGCACACTGTCCAAGTTAGCTGATGACACTAAGATGTGGGGCAAGTTGGACACGCTTGAAGGGAGAGAGAGACTGCAACTAGATTTAGACAGACTACAGAAGTGGGCAGATGAGAATAGGATGGGGTTCAACGTAGACATATGCAGGGTGCTGCACCTTGGGAGAAGGAATCCACAGCTTACATACAGGCTGGGGAGTTCCCCTCTTGCAAGCACAGAGGCAGAAAGGGATCTTGGGGTCACTATTGACTCCAAGATGAATATGAGCTGCCAATGCCAGACCGCAGCCAGCAAGGCCACCCATACCTTGCCATGCATCCAAAGGTGCATCTCAAGCCAGTTCAGGGAGGTGATAATCCCTCTCTGTGCAACTTTGGTCAGGCCACAGTTGGAGTACTGCATCCAGTACTGGGCACCGCACTGGGGTGATGAGGAACAATGGTAATAAGCTGATGGAGAATAGGTTTAGGTTAGAGATCAGAAAGTAATATTTTATAGTTAGGGTGGCCAAAATCTGGAACCAACTTCCCAGGGAAGTGGTCCTCACCCCTATCTTAGGCAAATTCAAGAGGAGGTTGGATGATCACCTGCCTTGGGTCTTGTGACCCCAGCATTCATTCCTGCCTGTGGCAGGGGGTCAGGCTAGATGATCTGTTCAGGTCCCTCCTGACCCTAGCTACTATGAAACTATGGGAAGTGACCCTCTCAGCAGCACAGAAGTGGAAAGGGATCTTGGAGTCATAGTGGACTCCAAGATGAACATGAGTTGTCATTTTGACAACTTTATCATGTATCATCAGGTGCATGACAAATAGATCCAAGAAGGTGATACTTCCCCTTTGTGCAGCATTGGTCAGACTGCAGCTGGAGTACTGCGTCCAGTTTTTGGTGCTGTACTTTAAGAAGGATGTTGATAGACTCAAGAAGGTCCAGAGGAGAGCCACTTGTATGGTTAAGGGCTCTCCCCTAACTTGGGGGTCTTTAAGAAAAGGCTGGATAGGCTTCTGGCTGGGCTCATCTGACCCCACCACTTGTTCCTGCCTAGGCAGGGGGTCGGACTCAATGATCTGTTGAGATCTCTTCTGACCCTAGCATTTATGAATCTATAAATTGCCTGTAGGGCCTGGTTTGTATGTCTAGAGCTAGCAGGGGTGGACTTGTTTGGAAGTCAACACAGAGGGTGTTGGTCCAGAAAGCAGCTGGACGAAACAGAGCTGCAGCAATGAGAACAGACTGTCCATGGAAAGATTTCAGAATGAAGTCCTTGACCACTTTGCAGTTCCCACAGAGAAAGGTGTGGCAGGGCTTGGTGAAATATGAATGGGTTTGGAGAGTACCACTCTGTGTGATTTTCTGGGGAATGTACACGTGGAAGTAACCCTTAGACCTTCCATGTGGTCTCACTGTCTCACATGGCCTGAGGTCAGGCCCTGTTTAGGTAAAAATTGTGGTGCATTGTTGGGAGCAGTACCCGTCTTTGGGGTTCCTTCCTAAGGGTGCTGGTACTTGCTGGAAGCAAGTGGGTTGTGTCTCAGATGGTTGGGAAAGTATTTAGGATTTCTTCAACTGTGGTGATCTTCACTTGTATTAAAATACTTGCAATAAAGGGCATGGTAACAGAAAAATCAACATTTCATTCTGGCCATTCTTACCTTCTTTCCTACCTCCATCCTCACCTACCCCCACCCTCCGCTGATCTATAGAGACCTTTACTGCACTTTGAACTTGTCAATTCACTCATCACCTCATTCACTATCCCTTCTGCCCACCCAGCCTATTTCTCCTGCCTGCTTAGAGCCAAGAATAGATTTTTTTTTTTTTTTTTAAAGAGGAAGAAATAAAACCTCTTGCTGTTAATAGGGGTCAGGAAAAAATTCTGTAAAACTTGCTTGACATGTTGGTTGCTTTAGCAAGTGTAGCGTTCAAATTCAATGGAATTAACTGTACATTCTGATAATTAATTTCTTTTTTCTTGCAGTTACATCAATTAGCATATAACAGAGATAAAGAGAAAAAGCATTTGTCAGGATTTTGCCTTCAGCAGCAGGCAATGCAATATGTTAAGCCATCACATCTTGTACATGTACTGCAGATTTTTTTTCTTCTTTTTTGCAGAGTGCTCTGGAAAAAATGCAAAAAAAGCCCACCATTAAACCTCCATCGAAGAAAAGCAAGCCAGAGGTTCAAGGCAAAGAGGGAGTGCTTCAAATACACATTTTACGCTGCTAAAAAGATCCACAGTACTGTGACCAAAATCCCATTAAATGGAACAGTTTCTATTTAAATCTTCCCATGACATGTTTCTGATATTACCCTACAAGAGAGGCACATAACTGTCAGGCTTAAAGACTGCTCCTCTTCTCTTCTTCCTTGAGTGGCTTTGCAGATTCAGACTGTCACTTTCAGTTCAGACACTCAGGCTGAGTGCTAAACTTTTAGGTGGAATGAGGCAGTACTTCAGATTGTGGAGGAAACTCTAGCTAGCAAGCCTCACTTAGAGAGAAACCGGCTGCTTAAATCCTAGCTCAAAAAGAGCAAGCCTTTTGGCTTCAAAAAGTCAGCATCCAAACAAGACCCAAAGCCTGAATTCCAGAAGATGGGGAACACAGGCAGTGTGACGTGTGGCCCCTGGAGGGGCAAGCTATCAGATTCACTTAGGTGTATGATCCTCCTTGAATGACCTCCAGAATACCATCATTGGTTGTCCACAGCTGGGAACCGACTGAAATCAAAGTGGCTGCCCCTGATTTTGAGGGCACAATATGGGACTTGGCAGCCATTTTGTAGGTGGACCGCAGGAGCCCTCCCATGCCTCTGATTGGCCAAGGGGCCCTAGTGGCCCTGTCCCTCACTACTGATTGGCTGTGATGGCTCTGTCATATGGCCCTGCCCCTTACCACTGCCTATGAAGGCTGTCATGGAGCCCCACCCCTTGCCCTTGCTGCCAATCAGTGGTGAAGGGTGGAGGCAGCAGCGATCTTACTGGTAGCCCTTTCAGTGGGAAGACTCCGCCTCCCCCTTCACCTCAGAGCATAGCTGCAGCATCCTGAACAATACTGGCTCCCTCTAAGGAGCAAGCATTTTATTTTCAGTTTTGTTTTTTTTTGGGGGGGCGGGTTGAGTTTTGTGGGCAATGCCGCATTTCACAAAATCTGTGACACTGCAATTTCAGTAGGTCCCTATTCTCTTCAGCTGGAAAAAACATTTCTGGCAGCATGGAGTTGTCCTACAGGAAATGACCAGACATGATTCAAATGAGAACCTATTGGTTGTTGCTGTTATAATCCTGTCCCCTTGGGTGTTTGAGGCATGTTGTAAATTCTGAAATGTATAACACTAACCTCTTGTATATTTATTCAGTGGAAAACAGCTGTAAAGTTATAGAATTAAGTGTGGTTATATCAATTAAAGTTATCATTCATCCACAGTTACTGCATAACAGGATCTGGATGCCATTCTTAGTTTCCATTCTAAACACAGAGGTGTTGCAGCAACTTACACGAATCAACATGTAGTCAATGTTCACAAAGAATAACAATTTTACCATTTTGAAGTTGCTTTTGAATTTCTCTTAACAGGCTTTGATTGTTTCAATTCAGTTTGCATTGGAAAAGTAAGTATCCACATCACAGAAACTACCAGCAGAACCGGCACCACTGTTGATGGTCTCAGCTGCACAAATGATCATAGAAGATCAACTTCCTCCTACCTTGAGATGGTATCTCCTTGTAAGGGTTTAGCCATATTGTCTGGGCAGTGCAGATAATTTTGTACTGTTCCTTACTGTTCTTTGGATAAATATGACTCTAACATGCAGAACAAGAAATAAATTCAATATACATGAAAAAGAAAGAAATAATATTCTGAAAAGAGGAATACATTGAGTGTGGCATCTCTCAGGTAACTCTCAAGAAGTTTTTACTTCAAATGTTTGCAGTATTTTTTTTCTTGCAATTATTACTACTTATTGAAAATCTTTTGTGTTTGTTTGTTTAAACAAGACCTTCTAGTCCACCTGATTGGCCCTCCAGTGAAATCATTATGCCTCACAGAAATTATGTGACAGTGGGCATGTCTACATGAGGCACTATATGCACAGTAGACTAATTTTACTGTGCACAGCAAAAGCTAGGCTATTGCACTAATACTTAGAAGAACTTGTCTACTGAACATTAGCATCACTTAAAAGGTGTGTGCTGGCACTACTGTGCAGATACTAAACTTAATGCGCAGTAATCACAACCCATTAATGCATGTGTAGATGTACCCACTAATTACTATACCAAACCCAATCAACTGATGTCAGAAATACTGGATTGTGATATTAAGGGGAAGTTTAAGGTAAGGAATGGGGAAGCTCCTAGGCTAGAGGCAGAAGCTACATTTAAACTGGTTTAAGTCATCAGAAACTGGTTTAAACTTGTAACAGAACAGAAGTACACATAAACCAGTTTCAAAATGACTGAAACCGGTGTAAGATAAACCTGGTTGAATTTAGTATGAGACTTAACTGATTCAGATCTAACTGGTTTATGGAACTTCTGTCCCAGACTCTTTCCTGGCTCAAGTTAAATCAAAGTCCCCTAGCATCCCAGCATGCTTTCCAGCCCTGAGCTGAGCTGTGCTGTCTGCTCCAACAGAGGAGAGTTGGGGTGTGGGGGAGGCAGGGATGGGGTTAAACTTCCCTTCCCCTGAGTACAGAGCTGCCCTGCCCTGGTAAAAACTTACTGCTGGCTGCAACTGTGCACTACAAATCCCAGAGGCACCTGGAAGCAGGGAAAGGAAGTGATGAGCAACTCTGCAGAGCCCTGCCAATATGATTCTGGGCTGCAAATCCCAGAGACTTTGTGGGCAGCACGAAGAGGATGCAAATACACAGCCCATGCTGGCTACATGCCAGAGAGTTGTGCTGTAGTGCCCCCCAGCTTCTGGCTGCTGGCTTCTGGCCTGCATTTCTAGAATCAGAAGTGAATGTCTGTCCAGTTGTTTCTTAGTTCAATCTCTGCAGCTTAGACTAACCTGCAAAGACTGAATCGATTCAGCCTTGGGCTTTTTGACTGTCTGTACTTTGCCCAAATGTTTCCAGTACTAGCCTGGGAACACTGAAAATGCTTGACATCATGAGTAACATGTTGTATAAATGTCTCTTTCAAGTTTTCTGCATTGTAAGAGCCTCTCAATGTGCAATACACCACAATATAAAGCACACAGAGAACCAAATGCTCTGTTCTAGTGAACAAAAGCTTGTCTCCTGCTGTTGCTTAATACTGTAACTTTTATTAGCAGCAAGTGACTGCAGTTTACAGCCTTCCTTCCTTTCTCTAGATGATTACATTCTTAAGCCGATTGACTGTTGACTAAAGGCAGCAGTTGATCCAAGCTCTTCCTTCTTGCACACAATGCCGCATGAAGGAAAGAAATGCCAGATTCAGTGTGTGCAGGATAAGCTCAGATTTTGATTGCCTGAATGGAGGTAAAAAAATGGTTGCTGTATCTCAGGAGCCTGGAATCCTTAAGGGAATGACTTCCATATATGTGTGAAAGAAAGCAAGGTTGCCATGTGTTTGATAGCCCAGATTGAGCAGTGCTCTCTTGGTCCTTTTTCCCTTGATCAATTCCCTCAGAACCATGCATCAGAACCAGGGTCTTTAGTCACCAAATTCCTGGAGGGAAAATACAAGAAAGAAAAATGAAGGATGGTGAATCAAAAATTAAAATATATCATATAACCTTTTAAAAGGGTTAAATATGTAAAAATAAATAAATAAAAGCATTTATAAAACTCACTAGGTTTTTATCTGAATTAGTTATCTTTTCTTCTACAACCACTACCATCTTAATTGCCTCCCTCTAACCAAACAGATGCTCTGCTCTGTATTCAATGTGTTTCAAGCAACCATCAATTCTGCTTGAGTGCATAGTTGTACGAGACATGGCTGACTCCTCAAGTTTGAAACAGCCCATGGATATACTCGGACTCATGAACAATCATTCGAGCACTCCTAGAACATATAGTGTTGGGATAAATTGTACCTTTCTGATTCATATTCAACAAGGAATTTGCCCAGGGAAATTATCTGTTAAGACAGCCAATCCCTAGAAAAGCAATTTGGCCTGCATGTAAATTTATGTACATGTGTACCCAGGAGGAAGAACTATGTTAGAGGTGATTATGCCAGGCAGATTACAGAAGTGATTGTACTATTTATATTTCATTCAAGGAACAATGCCTCTGAGAGATCTCTTTATCTGGCACAAGTTAATGAAGAAAACAGTGTCCTTTAGCAAAGATTTCAGAGAGTTTTCAGACTCAGTGTTGTTACTTGACTGTAACACAGGGTAAATAAGCAGGGGTTGTAACAACCAGAAATCTCTGGAGATGGTGGTTTAGTGACAAGACTGCTACAGCTTTTGTACTTCAGTTGAGAAGCAATTTGCTGCTGAACAGTACGTCCCAGAGGAAGTCTACAGAGCTAATGAGACCTGTTTTACACACTGATCCTATACTCGCAGCAAGTAGCAAATGAAAAACAATGAGATATGTATCACACAAAGACAGTGATTCATCTAGCCTTGAAGTAGCAATTGGTCCAACCTACAACATTCAGGTGCAGGCCACAGCATTCACCCTCTTGGCAAAGGTGCACAGTGTTTGGTTCAGGGTCATACAGTGCTAGTGCCTGACACCGGTGCAGTATTGAACTCTGTGCATGGGTTCTGCATTAAGGCTGGTGGAAATGTGTTATTTGTACATGCCTCTGTAATCCTAGAATTAATTTAGTTATTTCACTACACCATTTTGGTATTTTAAAATTAATTTTAAACAGAGCACCTCGTACACACCAAGCATGTTTACACTAATCAAAAGAGTTGCGGTAAGCGAATTTCTACCATTTCTTTATTAGTCTTTTCAGGTGGCAACTAAATCTTGTATACACTTATTTCTCTTCCTTTTTCCCCTTGTAAAAATAAAAAACATAAATAGAAATGTAATTTGTAGGAATGGAAAACTCAAACCAGATTAAAAAAATGATTTGTGACTAAAGCGTACATACCACTGTTTAGAGAGAGTTGTACCTGTTTCAATGTTTGGTTTTCTCTGCCAGTAGGTGTCATGATACAGCAACCTGTGAAATTTCTTAATATACTGGGGGGTTAAACGGTTAAACATACACTATTAATAAATGAATGCTAGCTAAATTATTAGTTACTGGTGGTTAAATAGTTGTTAATGTTGTTAAGCATCCCAAAACAGGGAGGCTGTTGTCTGGGTGATACAGTGTTACATTAAAAACAGCTGTCACTACCCAACAATTTTCTTTTTGATGACTCTCATACAGCTGTTTTTACTTGCACTAGGCACCTCACCTGCTATTCAGTGGAACACAATAATAATGGGGTGAGCAAGAAAATGAAGAGCGACAAGAACCTAAAACCTCTTCATTAACCTCTCCTGATGTACAGAAGGATTGAAAACTGATGATAGATGTAGCATGTTTATTTATCCAATCCATGTAGATATTTTTAACACTACCATCACCATAGACAAAAGTACAGGTATAGCTAGATCTGTTAAAATTTAAAATGACCTTGGTTTAATTTTCTTGGCAATAATTGTTACCCCCCAAAACCTCATTTCAAGTACTAATAATACAAGTTTTGGGACTACAGTTGGAATATGTATGAGTCAGTTCCTGCTATCCTGTATAGCCCTGTTCATTTTACTGAAATGAGTAGGATTGTGGGAATAACTGAGAACAACTGAGGAGCATAGGAAAATATGTACATGCATACCTATATTTACATAAATTGCTAGCAATTTATAACATTTGGCTCTTCTGTGTACTGAATAGGCAGTAAGCCTTCAGTGGGAGCTGTACCTTGCCGGTTTAAGTTAAACCAGATTCCCCCACCATCCCAGCATGCTTTCTGGGCTGGGCAGGACTCTCTGCTCCACAGCAGGGCTGGCTCCTCCCCCCTGCTCCCTGGCTGCAGCTCTGGCAGAGACTTGCAAGCACAGCAGCATCTACCTGGCTTCCTCCTGCTCTCCCCCTCCCTCACCACTCTTTGCTAAGTAGGGATCCCCTGTCCCCTCTGCCTTACAGAGACAGCTCAGCATTAGCTAGCAGACCACATGCTGGCTACAGTCCGTACTGTGAGAGACAGCAGTGTCATCTTAGGGCTTTTTGGAGCTGATCAGCTCAGTTGGTAATGTCCCTGCATTCCTTCTTTCTTTAAGAGAGGCTGTTTTCTTATGGGGTGATAAATGCTTATAACAGAACTGATAAGTGCTCTGTTATCAAGGGGGGGAACCCCTCCCTAATCCTACTGGAGCCTGACCAAGCCCCCCTCAGCTCAGCCCTGTGGAACGGAAGGGAGGACTGCTCTAGCAACCCCTGGCTTCTAGCCTGAACCACTGCAGGCATGTGCCTGCATGTCTGGGATGTCTGTGTAGCTGCAAAGTTATTTAGTCTAGCCAGGTTAGACTAACCTGGAAAGATTGAATCAATCCAAGCTCAGGCCTTTTTAATGTCTGACCCTAGCCTAGGAGTAACCATCAACATACAGAATTAGATCTTTGGTTACTCAGAGCTCAAACTGTTACACGTATATGCCATAAGGACTGAACTTCTGTTGCTTTAAAATTAAATGAAATTGCTGCCCTTCTGACTTCAGCTCTTTAACATGTCTTCCCCAAAATGCAGCAGCACCTGTTAGCGCACGCTTTTACATATCCTAAGTCTCAAATGCTATGGTTGAAAAAAGCAGATTACATTAAAGAATCTCAAGAATCTATTACTCTTCAGTGAGGGAAGGAAAAAAATGGAGTATAACATCTTATTAGAGATGTATAAATCTTCCAGTATCTGCTTTTGCTTCATGTTCTCTGCAGAGTTCTTGCTTTAAGCTTCTGAGATGGTTTAAATCTACTTTAGGTATTATTAATGCATCCACAACCAAGATCTTAGGGCTGTTATTGTAACATTCTAATGTTCATGGTAGAAGCTCTGGACTTTCAAGCATCAGAGGATTAAAATGAGAAACTGGGTCTTCATTTTCTGCTAATGAAGTATGGGTTAGATGAATGGACTGAAGGTGGTTATAAAACTTGCTGGATCATCAGGCTCAAAGTGTAGCAGTCAATGGCTCAATATCAAGTTGACAACCGGTATCAAGTGGAGTGCCCCAGAGGTCAATTCTGGGGTCTGTTTTCTTCACCCCTGCTAGCTCTAGACATACAAACCAGGCCCTACAGGCAATTTATAGATTCATAAATGCTAGGGTCAGAAGGGATCTCAACAGATCATTGAGTCCGACCCCCTGCCTAGGCAGGAACAAGTGGTGGGGTCAGATGATCCCAGCCAGATACCCATCCAGACTTCTCTTATGGACCCAGGAGCTCAGGTGGTGTTTTTGTCGATCCTCCCAGTCTCGGGCTATGGGCTGAGGAGGGAGACGAGGATCCACGCAGTGAACCAAAGACTGCGGGGCTGGTGTCATTGGGAAGGCTTTGGCTTCCATGACCACAGCCCGCTCTTTGGCGAGAGAGGCAGCGAGCTGCTGGGAAGAGATGGCCTCCACCTCTCTCCCCTGGGGAGGAGGCTCTTCTCAGCCAGGCTGGCTGACCTGATCCACCGGGCTTTAAACTAAGCCCGCTGGGGGATGGGGGGACTACTGCCACTGCTGGCCCGCTGAGTGACCCTTGCAAAGCCAGCAGACCAAGGCACTTAAGGGAGCCCACCCCTGCCCCAGCCCTGGCACAATCTGTGGGCAAGGCAAGAGCCCCCAAGGGCACACTTGCCTGCCTGTACACTAATGCCAGGAGCCTGGGCAACAAGCAGGAGGAGCTCATCCTCCTGCTCAGTGCAAAGAATTATGACGTCATTGGGATAACAGAGACCTGGTGGGACTCCACCCATGACTGGACCACGGGGATAGAGGGCTATACCCTGTACAGGAGGGATCGTGTTGACAGAAGGGGCGGGGGTGTAGCTCTCTATGTGAAGGAAAGCTACATGTCCCTGCAAGCTGATGTTGGCGACCAGCATGGAGAGCTAGAGACCCTCTGGGTAAAAATTCGTGGGGAATACGGCACAGGGGACACAACGGTGGGAGTCTACAGACTACAGACCTCTCACTCAAAGTCCCGAGCTTGACCAGGAGTTCGCCCGGGAACTGACTGAGGCCGCTTGCTCCAGGACCTTGGTTGTCATGGGTGACTTCAATTACCCGGACATCTCCTGGGAAGATCACTCAGCAAAATCCGAGTGGTCGCAAAGCTTTCTCTCGTGCGTGGATGACCTCTACCTGACTCAAGAAGTCTATGGGCCAACGAGAGGCAAAGCGCTGCTCGACCTGGTACTGGCTACGGGGGGCGACCTAATCAGCGACCTAGTGATCGATGGGAAGCTGGGTGACAGCGACCACGAGCTGATCACCTTCACCATCTGCCATAAAGCTGGCAAGTCAGTCAGCAACACAGAAGTCCTTGACTTCAGAAAAGCTGACTTTGACAAGCTCAAGAGGCTTGTCGGTCAGGCCCTCAGGGACCATGACCCCAGGGAGATGGGAGTTCAAGAAGAGTGGTTGCTTCTCAAGGAAGCGATCCTCAATCCACAAGCTAAATCTATTCCAACACGGAGGAAAGGCAGCAAGAAGGCACAGCAGCCCTCTTGGCTCTCCGGGGACCTAGCGGACCTCCTGTGGCTAAAAAGGAAAGCCTACAAAGGATGGAGGACAGGATTCACCTCCAAGGAGGATTATTCTGCACTGGTCCGGTCCTGCAGGGAGCAAACCAGGAAAGCCAAGGCTGCAACTGAACTCCAACTAGCTTCAGGCATCAAGGACAACAAAAAGTCCTTTTTCAGATATGTGGGGAGCCAGAGGAAAAGCAAGGGCAACGCTGGACCCCTGCTAAACCAGATGGGGCAACTGACAACTGACGCCCAGGAAAAAGCCAACCTATTAAATAGGTACTTTGCGTCAGTCTTTCATCAGTCCTATGGGACGCCCATGCCTGCTATGGGACAGGGAGATCCGGGTGATGGGGATCTCCTACCCTCCATAAATGCTGACCTCGTGAAGGAACACCTTGAGAAGCTGGATGCCTTCAAGTCAGCCGGCCCTGACAATCTGGACCCCAGGGTACTCAAGGAGCTGGCGAGTGTCATAGCCCAGCCCCTGGCACGGAGCTTTGAAAACTCCTGGTGCTCTGGTGTAGCGCCCGAAGACTGGAAGAAGGCCAATGTGGTGCCGATCTTCAAGAAAGGAAGGAGAGTGGATCCGGCTAACTACAGGTCCATTAGACTGACTTCTATCCTGGGGAAGATCTTAGAAAAGTTTATTAAGGAGGCCAACCTTGAGGGACTGGCCCAGGCTAACATCCTAAGGGATAGCCAGCATGGGTTTGTTGCAGGTAGGTCTTGTTTGACCAATCTCATTTCCTTCTATGACCAGGTGACCTATCACCTGGACAAGGGAGAAGTGATGTCATATATCTTGACTTCAAAAAAGCTTTTGATCTGGTGTCCCACGATCACCTCTTGGCTAAACTGGCCTTGGCTCCACCATGATCTGCTGGCTGGGAAACTGGCTCCGTGGTCGGACCCAGACAGTTGTAATTGATGGCAGTCACTCATTGTGGTGCCCTGTGACCAGTGGGGTCCCTCAAGGCTCTCTCCTTGGACCCATACTGTTCAACGTCTTCATTAATGATGTGGACATTGGAGTCAGGAGTGGACTGGCCAAGTTCGCCGATGACACCAAACTTTGGGGCAAAGCATCCACGCCAGAAGATAGGCGGGTGATCCAGGCTGACCTGGACAAGCTCAGCAAATGGGCAGACGAAAACCTGATGGTGTTTAACACCAAAAAATGCAAGGTTCTCCACCTTGGGAGGAGAAACCTGCAGCATCCTTATAGGCTCGGCAGTGCTACGTTGGTTAGCACTACAGAAGAAAGAGACTTGGGGGTCATCATTGACCACAAGATGAACATGAGCCTCCAATGCGATGCTGCGGCTAGTAAAGCGACCAAAACGCTGGCTTGCATCCATAGATGCTTCTTGAGCAAATCCCAGAACGTCTTTCTCCCCTTGTACTTGGCCTTGGTGAGGCCGCAGCTGGAGTACTGCGTCCAGTTTTGGGCTCCACAATTCAAAAAGGATGTGGAGAAGCTTGAGAGAGTCCAGAGGAGAGCCATGCCCATAATCAGAGGTCAGGAAAACAGATCTTACGATGACAGGCTGAGAGCCATGGGACTCTTTAGCCTGGAAAAGCGCAGGCTCAGGGGTGCTCTGATGGCCACCTATAAGTTTATCAGGGGTGACCACCAGGATCTGAGGAAACGTTTGTTCACTAGAGCGCCCCAAGGGATGACGAGGTCGAATGGCCACAAACTCCTGCAAGACCGTTTCAGGCTGGACATAAGGAAGAATTTCTTTACTGTCCGAGCCCCCAAGGTCTGGAACAGTCTGCCAGTGGAGGTGGTTCAAGCACCTACATTGAACACCTTCAAGAGTAAATTGGATGCTTATCTTGCTGGGATCCTATGACCCCAGCTGACTTCCTGCCCTTTGGGCAGGGGGCTGGACTCGATGATCTCCCGAGGTCCCTTCCAGCCCTAATGTCTATGAAATCTATGAAACCCCCAAGTTAGGGGAGAGCCCTTAACCATACAAGTGGCTCTCCTCTGGACCTTCTTGAGTCTATCAACATCCTTCTTAAAGTACAGCACCAAAAACTGGATGCAGTACTCCAACTGCGGTCTGACCAATGCTGCGCAAAGGGGAAGTATCACCTTCTTGGATCTATTTGTCATGCATCTGATGATACATGATAAAGTTGTCAAAATGACAACTCATGTTCATCTTGGAGTCCACTATGACTCCAAGATCCCTTTCCACTTCTGTGCTGCTGAGAGGGTCACTTCCCATAGTTTCATAGTAGCTAGGGTCAGGAGGGACCTGAACAGATCATCTAGCCTAACTCCCTGCCAGAGGCAGGAATGAATGCTGGGGTCACAAGACCCGAGGCAGGTGATCATCCAACCTCCTCTTGAATTTGCCCAAGGTAGGAGCAAGGACCACTTCCCTGGGAAGTTGGTTCCAGATTTTGACCACCCTAACTATAAAATATTGCCTTCTGATCTCTAACCTAAACCTATTCTCCAACAGCTTATTACCATTGTTCCTCATCACCCCAGGTGATGCTGGGGAGAAAAGGGCTCTACCTATTTGCTGATGATCTCCCCGATGAGTTCGTACACAGCCACCAGGTCCCCCCTCAGCCTCCTGTGGCTGAGGCTGAACAGGTTCAGGTCCCTCAGTCTCTCCTTGTAGGGCCTGTCCTGCTGCCCTTTCACCAAGTAGGTGGCCCTCCTCTGGACCCTCTCCAGGCTGGCCACATCCCCTTTGAAGTGCGGTGCCCAGTACTGGATGCAGTACTCCAACTGCGGCCTGACCAAAGTTGCATAGAGGTGGAATTTCACCTCTCTGAACTGGCTTGAGATGCACCTTTGGATGCATGGCAGGGTATGGGTGGCCTTGCTCGTTGCTGGCTGGCATTGGCGGCTCATATTCATCTTGGAGTCAATAGTGACTCCAAGATCCCTTTCTGCCTCTGTGCTTGCAAGAGGGGAACTCCCCAGCCTGTATGTAAGCTGTGGATTCCTTCTCCCAAGGTGCAGCACCCTGCATTTGTCTGTGTTGAACCCCATCCTATTCTCATCTGCCCACTTCTGTAGTCTGTCTAAATCTCGTTGCAGCCTCTCTCTCCCTTCAAGTGTGTCCACCTCGCCCCACATCTTAGTTTCATCAGCAAACTTGGACAGTGTGCTTTCCACCTCCTTGTCCAAGTTGCTGATGAAGATGTTAAACAGTGTGGGCCCGAAGACTGAGCCCTGGGGTACCCCACTGCTCACATCTTGCCAGTTTGAGTACAACCCGTCCACCACTACTCCCTGGGTGTGCCCCATCAGCCAATTTTTTACCTATCAACAACCCGGAAGATAGGATGGCGTGCACTCTCAACACGTTTATGGCTGGTAGGATATAGGGAGACCTCTGTTTGGAGCACCTAAGGCAAATGACATGACTCTGGAAACCATGCTTTTGACACCCCTGCCCTTGGCTATTCTATAAAAGGATATGGTTGCCACTATATTTTGAGATAATCATAGAAAATTAGGGTTGGAAGGGACATGAGAAGATGATTTAGTGCAACTCCCAACTCAAAGAAGGACCATTCCAAATAGATCATTCTAGCTGAGGCTTTGTGTAGCCAGGTCTTAAAAATCTCAAAGGATGGAGATTCCACAATCTCTCCAGGTAACTTGTTCCAATGAAGTTTTTTCCTAATACTAGCCTAAACTTTTCTTGCTGCATCTTGAGACAATTGCTCTTTGTTCTATCATCTGCCACCACTGAGAACAGTCCAGCTGCATTCTCTTTGGAACCCCCCTTCAGGTAGTTGAAGGCTGCTATTAAATCCCCTCTCAGTCTTGTCTTTTCCAGACTAAATATGCCCAGTTTCCTCAGTATCTCCCCATAAATTTTGTGCACCAGACCTCTCTGCTGGACTCTCTCCAATTAGTCCAGAACCTTTCTGCAGTGAGGGTCCCAAAACTAGACAGTACTTCAGTTGTGGCCTCACCAGTGCCAGCTAGAGGGAAAGAATAATTTCCCTTGATCTGCTGGCAATAGTCCTGCTAAACAGGCCAGAATGCTGTTAGCTTTCTTCACAACAACAGCACACAGTTGGCTCACATGCAGTTTATTGTCAACTGTAACACCCAGGTCCTTTTCTGTAGAGCTGCTGCTTAGCTAGTCAGCCAGCCCCCGGCCTGTATCTGTGCATGGGATTGTTCTGTCCTAAGTGCAGGACTTTGCACTTGTCCTTATTGAACCTCATGAGATTTCTTTTGGTCCAATCTTCCAATTTGTTGAAGTCTCTCTGAATCCTAGCCCTGCCCTCTAGCAGACCTGCTACTCCCCACAGGTTGGTGTCCTCTGCAGACTTGCTGAGGGTGCACTCTATGCCATCCTCCAGGTCACTGATGAAGAGATTGAACAAAACTAGTCCCAGGACTGACCCCTGGGACAGTCCATTTGATACCAACTGCCAACTAGACATTGAGCCACCGATTACTACCCTTTCAGCCTGATGATCCAGCCAGTTTTCTAGCTACTTTACAGTACATTAATCTAACCCATATTTCCTTAGCTTGTTTGCAGGAATGTTATGGTAGACTATACCAAAAGCCTTGCTAAAATTAAGGTATATCATGCCCACTGCTCTTCCTATATCCACAGAGCCAGTCATCTCATCATGGTAGGCAATCTGGTTGGTCAGCCATCACTTGCCCTTGGTGAACCCATGCTGACTGTTCCTCAAGGGTTTAGAAATTAATTCCTTGAGTACTTGCTCCATGGTTTTTGCAGGGACTGAGCGGAGGCTGACCAGTCTGCAGTTCCCTGGATCCTTCCTCTTCCTTTTCTTAAAGATAGGTACTAGTTTTGCCCTTTTCCAATCATTTGGGACCTCTGCCAATCACCATGAGTTTTCAAAGACAATGGGCAGTGGTTCGACCAACTCCCTTAGCACCCTTGGGTGTTTTGCTGTTCAGCCCCACAGACTCGTACACATCCAGCTTTTCTAAATAGTCCCTAACCTGTTCAATCACCACTGAGGGTTGCTCACCTCCCCCTCAAACTGTGCTGCCCAGTGCAGTAGTCTGACAACTGACCTTGCATACAAAGACCAGATCTGGTCTGTGGGCCAGATTTGGCACTCAGTGCTAGCCCAGTAGGAGCCCAAAGCAGTCCTGTGGGAACAGCCTGGTTGGAGGCTGGCCCCCATGCAGCTGCATTGGGTCTCAGCTGTCCCATTTCTACATGGCTGCATTCAATCCCAATCATGTATGGCTGGGCTAGGCCCCATCCAGCCCATTTCCACCTGGCCTCATTTGGCCTTAATTGGGTTATTCCTGCATGGTGGCATCAGTCCCTGGCTCAATTCAGTTGCAGGGGAATGGGACTCCAGCCAGGGCTGATTCAGCTGCTCAGGGCTTTGAAAATTGGCAGACTTGCCGGCTAGATTACATGGCTTCGTTGGCTGTATCTGGCCCACAGGCCAGGAGTTGAGCACCCCTGCAGTACAACATTATGTGGGGAGCCATCAGGGATGAACCAATAGTGGGAACCTTCATAGCAGCAAAGATCAGCAGTGGTTGAAAAGCCCTGAAGAACTGTCACGGAGGAGCAGCAATTACTGTTTCAGGTCAGAGTCTGGAAGACCAATAGCAGACATAAGCTGCCCATAGGCTCTCAGAGGTAATAGTATGTAACTTCCACCCCAGAACCTAGCAGAGTTTCTGGCATAAATCCCAGTTACAGTAGCAAGCCCAACCCTGTTCTCTGCATGCAGGGAAGAAGAGGTGATGGCCTGTATTTTGTAACATTTAGTATGCACAACGCTATTATTTTTCATTTCTGTTTCCAGTCTAGGCAGAGAGGAGTGGTTATCCTCTTTCTAGCCCAGGATTGCTCCATTTCCAGGGCCTAATTTGTAAAGTGCTTGGACAGCCAAACCTCCCATCAAAGTTGACTGAGGCTCCTGCTACTCAGCACCAGTGAAAACCAGGCCCTTGTTTAGTCTGAATAATGCTGTGAGATTTACAGCATTATATTTACCTCTACAGCTTCCTTTATTCCAAGGAAGCCCTGCTTTTTGTGAGATTGAAATGGCACATGGGTGACAAGATGCTGGCACTATGCACCAATTTGTCTGAGTGGCAATCACTGCAACTCAGTGGGCTCAGTGTACATTTTACTCTTCATTATCCTGTGCACAGTAGTGTAGTACCCAGTGACCGTACTCTACATTAACTAATCTGAACCTGGGAAGCAGTAAACATCATGGTTATCCTGGATCCATCCAAGGGATTAGGATATTTGTCTCTAATACTAGGTGATTCTACTTCTGAACAAAGGAAAAATCTGCATTTGCTGTCAGCAGTAATAGGGCTTTTATCTCTGCTTTAGACTTCAGCCAACTCTCTGTGAAGCATCATGCACAAAGAACACCATACTGGCTTACCAACTGGGTTGTCACTGTGGGAGGAACTGTTACTACAGTCTGAGAGATGCACAATATAATTATATACACAACCCTGAGAAAGAAACAATTTTTTAGTTCTTAGGAATGTCAATATAATCTTGACTCTGCTTCTTCACATGGAAGCTGTGTTTGCTAAAATACAAATGCTGTGGTCTAGTGGGAGGGCATGGACACTTCATTAGAAACAGAATCCCAGTACCTTGAAATCCATGGGATTGCATTAGGGCCCTGGTCTAGTTGGCATCCTCTTGATTTTGAATGTTTCTGTTGTTCAGTAACTCCTCCAGTAAGTAGCATCTCTTTCAGGTTGAGGGAGGCCTTAGTTGGGTTATTCCTTACCTGAGGTGGAATCTAACATTGATCTGTCATTCACAGTCTCACACAAGAGTAGTGATATACGAGCGTTGGACAAGATTTTGGCAGGTGAGGTGGGGAATGTTTCCCTAGTGTCGTGCACAGTTCAGATTGTTTAAGACAGTTAGGGACAAATCTACAAAGTTCTACAGGCAGGCCATTCCCATAGGAGTTAGAGACTTAAATATGCTTGTCAATGTGGTCTTCAGTAATTATAATAGCAGCAAAATGTGATAATCCCTGGTCTCCAGAACTTCTAACTTTGGACGCAGAAAAGACCTTTGACCAAGTGAACTGTGAATACATTCTATTTATCCTTAGTTTTGGGCCTATTCTTAGATTATGAGAGAAAACCATTCAGATTCAGATTTGAAAATTAACTCGTATTCGTTTAACTTGGTCAGAGGTACCAGGAACACTCATGCTCTTTCATATTTGTTTTGGTCCTAGAGTCTCTGGTGATACCTGTCCACTCTCACTCAAATATTTATGTTCATCAAGATTTGCCCATTAGAGTACTGTTTGATGCTGTACACCAGTGGTACTCAACCTCTGGCCCACAGGCAGAATCCAGCCTTCAGGGCCAGTCATCCATCCCATGGAGCTTCCCCCCGGGTCTGGACATTTACCAGTGGGGAAGCATTAGTAATATTAATCACCATGCCTTCTAGAGCCACAGCAAGTAACTCTAACACTGCTCGTCTGTCACCAAATTCCTACACCTATGGGGAGGCCTGTGTTCTGGAGGATGTGACCCCACGGGCTAGATCACCTCAGCCTACAAGGTTGCTCTGTGGCTGGATCTGGTGCGCAGGGTTGGGCCACGGCTGGATTCAATGTGCTAGATCCCTGTGGATTGACTCTGTGCACTAATCCCATGCTACATCAGGCCTGAGAACAGACCCTGCCTGCAGGATCCAGCCCCATGCCACTCATCTGACCCACATATCCAGAAGGCTGAGCACCTGCTGTATGCCAGTTATGTCCTATTCCCTAAATCTCAAATTCCATCTTCTAGTACTAACCCAAGATCTTGATCATTTGCAGGCTTTATTCCAGTGGAACTTGCATGAAGACTCAAAGTCCATTAAATATTCAGGGATGAAAATGCAGAAAAATCTAAAAAAAAAAATTGATAAAATTAATTTAGAATCTGTGCTCCTATAGACACCAGAAGATACCAATCAGTGATGAGTACTTTCTTTGAACCTTGGTGGGAAAATTAGCGCAGGTAAGATGAACATTTTTGAGTTGCCTACCTATCATCAGTAGCAAACACCATAAATACTACATAAGATGAAAGCTCTTTCTTTCTCCAGATACATGTGGGTAGGTGTACTCCTGCAAATACTGCAGGAATAATGTCTGGTTTCTCATCTGCGGAAAAAAATTGACACAAATTAAAATAATAGGATTATAGATTATAAATAAGGCTGGAAGGAGCCTCAGCATGTCATCTAGTCCAACCTCCTGCTCAAAGCTCCTGCCTGACTAAACTGTCCTAGTCAAATGTTTGTCTAACCTGTTCTTAAAAACTTCCATGGATGGAGATTCCATCACCTCTACGTGAAGCCTGTTCTGATACATAACCACCTTCCTAGTAAGAAAGTGTTCCTAATATCCAACCTAAATTTCTTCTGTTGTACTTTGAGATCATTGCTCCTAGTCTTGTCTCCAGTGGCTACAGGGAAGAGTTTACTTCCATTCTCTTATAAGTACACTTCAGGTATTGGAAGACCATTATCAAATCCTCCATCAATCTTTTCTCCAGACTAAATAATCCTAGTTCTTTCAGCCTATCCTCCTAAGTCTCTTGACATCTTTATTGAAGGGCAGGGCCCAAAAGTGGACACAGTATTTCAGGCGGTCACAGCAATGCCAAATAGAGTGAAAGGAGCATTTTCTTTGTTTTACAGGTTAAATCCAGCCAGCCTGCTGTTAGTTTTTGGTTTGGGGCTGTTTTTTGACTCTTTCTCCTATTTATCATATTCATTCTAAATCCTAGCCTTACTTTCAGTCTACAATTTCACCCAACTTTGTATCATCAACCAATTTTCTAAGTGTGCTACTTAGTTCCATACTCCAAATCATTAATGAAGTTATTATGACCCCTGGGGAAGCTCATGCAACATCTCATCCCAACTGGAGCTACTATGCATTGAAGATACTTGACTATGAATTTAACTTCTCATCAGAAAACCATTCATGATTTCTGACAGTGGGCATGATCAGGAAGCACATGATTTTACAGGGAAGGAAATGGAAGCCAATTCACAGACTACAGCAATGGTATTCTAACATCTGACTTAGTAGGTCCCACTTACTTTGGCTGCTACTGAACTCAGCTACTTGAGTATAGATTCATAGATCCATATATGTTAGGGGCTGGAAGGGACCTCACAAAATCAGCAGGTCCAACCCTGCTGTGCTTGGGCAGGAAAGACTGCTGGGGTCACATGGTCCCAGCAAGGTGAGCGTCCAGATGTTTTTTGAAGATTTTCAGAATAGGTGCTTGCACCACCTCTAGGGGGAGTCTGTTCCAGACCCTGGACACTTGGAATCTAAATAAGTTTTTCTTTATGTCCAGCCTAAAGTGGTCCTCCAGCAATTTATGACTTATTTCTTGTCCTCCCCTGGGAGGCCTTGGTGAACAGATGTTCCCGCAGGTCCTAATGTGCACCCCTTATATATTTATAGGCTGCCACTAAGTTTCTTCTAAGTCTTCTCTTCTCCAGGCTGAACAGTCCCATGTTTCTCAGCCTCTTCTCATATGGCCTGTTTTCCAGACTTCTAATCATATGCATAGCCCTCCCTTGGACTTTTTCAAGCTTTTTCACATCCTTCCTGAAGTGTGATGCCCAGAACTGGATGCAGTACTCCAGCTGCAGGCTCAACAAAGCACAGTAGAGTGGGAGGATGACATCCTTAGTCTTGCTTGAGATGCATCAGTAGATGCATGCCAGTGTCTTATTTACTTTTCTGGCTACGGCATCACATTGGCAGCTCATGTTCATTCTATGGTCTGTCACGACCCCCAGGTCTCATTCAGTTGTGGTGCTAGTAAGTGTAGCACCGCAGAGCCTGTAAGTGTGTTGTGGATTATTTCTTCCCAGATGGAGCACTTCACATTTCTTGGTTTTGGTTCACATTTCACATCATCAGGTTTTGGTCCACCCACCTGAAGAAAAGAAAACTGCAGTACAGTTTTAGGAATGGCTATCTAAGGAACACCCATATCTGATCCAGATCTTTTTTCCCCCTCTTTTCTTATCCTGACTCTTTCCCATTTTGCATATCCCCTGCTTTTATGCTGCCTTTCCCTGCTTTTTCTGCATTTACTCCATGTAAAATACTGATTAATATATTGTAGTTTAATATTAACATTAAAATGTTTTGTGCTGAATGTTAAGCTAAACCTTACATATGCTGATTTTGCATGTATAATTTTTTTCTGTTATTTGATATTGAAAAGTAAAAATAAGCTTGGGGGGGGGGGTTGGTTTTTTTTACAAAAACCCAACAGAATGCAGCTCTACTTACTGAGTGGCCGAGAATTGTAACCAAAATTTGTATTTTCTAAGTATCAGATCCAGCAAGTGAACCAAAATAAAGCTGCCTGCTGGCTAGGCAGTTCTGTTCTGTTCTTCCATACAACAAATCCTACTCTGCTTTTTTATGGAAAATAAAAGGAAATAAGTAGGTCAGGACTACAGCCCTAAAATTCTCAGAAGTCTGTAATCATAAGTAATAAAATCAAATTAAAAAATGCTAATTGAAGCATTGTTGAGGTTGATGAACCAGAATTGACTTATCCCTATTTTCCTTCTGTGTTTCCACTCTGTTTTCCCCAGAACAATGATGAAGTGCTCTTGCTCCCAATTATACAAAAATGGCAGCATCTGAGAACTCATGAGTAACCCTGCAACAATAAACTGACAGCCATACACAATGGAGGAAAACAGCAATCGGTTCTAAGCTTCCAGGGGGATGTAACAAAAAACTTCAAGTAAAAATATTTTTTAAAACCTTGTAAGTATTTTGAAAAATGACTTCTTAATTAGCCAGTGTAATTCATATCACTGATGCATCTATGGTTTCTTTGGGGCATGAGGGAAAAATAGATTTACATGTAATTTGATATACTGGACCCTTCCTTGAACTTTCTAGCAACATAATTTTAATAAGATAAATAGAGTATAAGAACAAAGGTGTACTACAAGACAAACACATCAATTTACAATTATTAGAAAACTTTTCAAGTTTGTTTCCAAAAGTTCATTATTAGGGAAGGGAACAAAAAACAGTGGAATGCAAATCTTTCATGAAAAAACAGTGGAATGCAAATATTCATGGAAAATAACTGAATTGTTGGCAGTTTTTAAACTCTTTATGCATAGATTTGGGGCCAATTCATAATTCCTTCCAGGTGTTTTTGTTTTGCTCCAGTGCTCTAAAAGGGCATTACAGATTCCTGGGAAGCTCAAGGCTTACACCATCCTTGTATCTTCCTCTAACCCTCAACTTTTGTTCTTGTCCAGTGACCAGTTTTCAGGGAACAAAGTATATCTTACAACTTACAACTATATCTTTTATTATATCTTACGTCTACAACTTGCTATAGTAGCCTGTGGTCTACTGGATAGAATATACGACTGGAAGTCAGAATCTTTGGCTTTTATTCAGCCACCGTCTTGTTGGGTGACATTGGTTTTCTCCCCCCAGCATTAATTTTATCCATGGAGATTACAAGTTTATGGAACAGGGTTGTGGCTGACTATATTTGTTAAGGGCCCTGATCATGTTTGGTCCTCTACATAATATCATAACCTGCATAACAAATAATCACCGCCACCACCACAAGCAGGGCATTGTCTGAATTGTGCCATCACTCACCTTGCATTAGTGGCATTGTTTCATGTGGTTGGGTTTTTTATTATTATTTTGATTTGCTGAACGTGAAGATAGACCTTCTCTGGTAGCCTAACTCTTCTGTATCTTTAGAATATCAGATTGAAGTAGAAATAAGTTTCTCTTCATTGTGATTGCCAATCTGTTGAAGATGGGGATAGCAATGTCTCACCAAGTCTACAGATAGCCTAAAACATGTCAGTATCTTTAAGAAGAGGGATTTGTTCCTTCTTTTCAATGGAGCCCTAACAGTGGAGCCAAATGACAAAGTTTTGCTTAAGCTATGGTCAGAAATTTCACTGATCGTTGTAGAAAAAGCATCCTCCTTTGGGGTTAGAAGTGGAAGGGTGGCATTTGAGGTAGTGGGAACACCTGGGATTATGCACTCCAAACTTGTTTTCACAGTTTTTAGATGTGACCTTAGTCTTCTAGTTGTCACACACTTTCATAGTGATGAAGTAAGCTTACCCTACAAAATCTCATGCCTCTCTAAACCAGTTAGTCTATAAGGCTAGGGACAGAAATTACACATAAATTTGCACAGGTGATCAGAAACTGGTTCAAATCTGTAACACAACAGAAGTTCAATGTACAGTAACTGCTTTCAAAATGGCCCAAACCAGTTTAAGATAAACCTGGATGGATGCAGTATCAGATTAACTGATTTAGGTTAAATCAATTTATTAAACTTCTGTCCCAGATCCCCTCTAGTTTCAAGTTAACTCACAGGTCCCCAGCATCCCAGGATGCTTTGCATCTCCCCCACAAACCCTTTCTCATAGGGTGGGTGGGCTAGCCTTAGCTCAAGCTGTCTGCTCCAATGAAGCAAGGAGACATGCTCTAGCATCCCCTGGCTGCTGGCCTCAGCCACTGCAGGCATGTGGCTGCATTTCTGGAATCAAAAATTAATGTTTGTTCACTTGCTTATCAATTCAGTACACATAACTCAGATTAACCTGTGAAGATTTAATTGATTCAGTCTCGGGCTTTTTAATTGTCTGTACTTAGCCTAAGAAAACCTGCTCTGCCTTCTGCCTGTCTTCAGGCTAACATGGCTAAGTTCCTCAGTTTCTGAGTACACAGCTACTGATGGATTCAGCCTTTGAATCTGGCAAATTGTAAGCAGAACAGACATTTCCTTACCTGATAATTGGTTTTCAGTGGTTCTGAAATCCAGTATATATAATGGGCAGTTCCTTTCCTCTGTTGACAGTCAGGCACCAAAACATGCAACAAATGTGACACCAAGTGACTTTGTTTTCAAGTACTCCATGTCCACTCTCCCTGTGGTGACTTCAAAAACTACAAATAAATCTTATTAGTCCCTAAACTGGTCCCTTTGCCCTCACATTGAGGAATAAGGTAGGTGTTTACAAGTGGCCATCTAAAGAAAAACAAATGGCTGGTAAGGAAAAAATAAGGGAAAAAGAGTGCTTGAATGATGCATTCCCAGTATGGATGATAAGTCTTATAAACCTACAGCCCTTTGAGGATAGGAATCAATATGAGAGGGATTTTACCACCTGGACTAAATTAGGTTGTGGCCTTAGGAAATCTAGTGAGTTGGGATAGATCCTCATCAGTTCCTCACTAGTAATAGTCAGAAGGGTATCAAGAATCAAAGGTTGGGCTTGCAGTCCCACCTGTGGGGAAAATCTAGTATATCTGGGAAGAACGTTTTTTTAGGCTGGGCCTAGTGGGACCAGTACCAGGCAGAGCCTCTAGCATATGTTTTGTAGTAAACCAATTATTTATTGAAACAAGAGCATGAAGATCAAACCCCTGATTTTTAAAGGATGCTGCTCTTATGAACCAGGGCTTGAATATGAACACTGGGGGAGAGGAGTGAAGAATGGGTCCTTGCTGGAATGGATCCGCACTGTCTAGAAGGAAGACAGCAGCTGAGAAAACCAGACTCTCCTCCATCATGCTGCAGTAATTGGGATTATTTGACACCCACTGCTCTGCGCTTTCATTAGAACCCCTCAGAGCTTTGGGAAGAAGGAATACATAAGGGCAGACAGTTTGGGTTATCTGGACAGGGTGGGGTCAGGATTCAAAAAGGCCCAGGCAAAAAAGGAATCAAGGTTCTGAATGATTCCTGTGCAGAATGACCCATCTCTCCCTTGGGGAGAGAGCTACTCAGCTAGTTAATCTGGAGGTTCTGGTTCATTAAGATGTGAAAGGCTTTCAGGGCAGAGATTTCTGAGAATTATGCAGGGCACAGCAAACCAAATCGTGGCAAGATACTTGGGTACCCAGTTTTCACATGCAGAGTGGATTGAGAATTATGATTTTGTTAGAACTTCTGGTTAGACACCAGAAATTGTAATATAATCCTATAATATAATATATAATCTTATAAATATGATCCTCCTGGAAATGGGGAAGGCTAAACTGTAGCTGAGACTACAGTCATTCCATACTGCACTGTAAAATAATGAGTAAGCTTTTCTTCTTCTAAGTCACTGCTAGCGAGATTTAGTTCTGAGAGCATGGGCGATGTGTAGGGGTGCATGCAGGTGCATGTGCACCCCAGGAATGTGACTGTGCACCCCCTATGAAAAGGCCTGTGGGTGGTCACCGCTCGTCACCCCCCTCCTTGGCACTGACACTGCCAGTGGTGCCTGCGGGTGGTCAGTGATCACTGTTGGCCATCGCTGACATTGCTGGCGGCATCTGTCAGTGGTCACCAACCCCTGGTTGGCACCTGCCACCCCCCCGCTGCCAACGTCTGCAGGAACTCTCCACTTACCGCTGCCACGCTCCCACTGCTGCCAGCACCGCTGTGCCCGCCACTCAGCCACTGGGGGCACATGGCATTCATGTCTGAGAGAAACATGCATCCTGCTGGAACACAACCTGGATGAGGCAGTTTTCAAGGTAAGGAATCATAAAGGTCCTTCCTGAGGGCCAGCCGTATCACTTAGTGAATATTTGGGGTCATGTGGGAGACGAGCTGCATCCCAGGTGGGGGACAAGGCTGGAGGCTTCTGAGAATGGTGGTGAAAGGACTTCCTTGGGGAGTTTCTACAGTGAAGGAGAACAGCTTAAGCTCTTCACTCTTATACAGAGGCTTTAAAAGCTCAACTGAGCTGTGTGATGGTCTCAGGATATTCTTCTTCCCCTCAAAAAACAAGTGTATGGGGGCTGGTACTGAAGTCAATGTCTTGCCTCCTCTTCCTCATTTGCCTTTGGCCTCCTATCCAGATCTAGGAGGTATTTATCAAAGGAGTTTCAAAGCACAATGAGGCCACCACTCACATGTGGTTCATTGTTGTGGGCAAGCAGCTAGTTTGGTAGACTTTGGAGTTTACTAGCTAGACAACGCAGGTGCACCAGTCCTGCGAAAGGGGACTAAAGAAACCTTACAGTCTTGGGATCATTATGCCCTTTTTTTAACTGCTCACTTCCATGGCTTTTGTAACCAAGGACTAGAGATGACACCTTAGCTAGAAGCATCTGCTACCAGCCTAATTTAGAGGCAGAAAGAGACAGAAGAGCCTGAAGACATTGCCTAAAAATGGAAGGGGCTTGGCATCAAGCCTTTAGCTTTTCACTGACCCTTCAATGCCTGACTGACACTAGAGGGAAAGACCAGCACATGATCTCTATTAGGGAGTGAGCTACAGAGCTCTCTTGTCAACAGTAGTGAGAATATGGTTATTTACACTATGGGAAAATACATCTATTAAATGATGGGCAGCAACTAACTTACAATGTTCACACACTGATATACAAGTGCCATTAAGATACATTCAATGCATTTTAAGAATAAATTTTACCAGTTAATGTTGTTGCCTAAAGCCAAGTTTAAATCAGAAATGTTAGTGTCATGATTTATGTACCACCTGTTTCTGCTCTTATTGAAGAAATTCTTCATTAAAACAAAGCTCTAGCACCCTCTTGGATTTGCTTAATAATTTTGAGAAATGACTGCAGAACCTGTACGAACAGCAGTGGAAGTCCATTTTTCCTGTTTAAAGAAAACAGTGTTCATAACTCACTAAGCAGTTTAAATGTTAGAACGTTTCACAATCATGTATTTAAACACAGAAATCTGTTTATTTACCCAAACAAAACAGAGGAAATGATTCCAGCCCTCAGTTTTTGAATTTTCATTTAAATTTGTGAACAACAGTCCACAGAGTAGAGATGTTTGTGTATCTATGTACCTGCAAAATACTCATATTTCATAGGCTTTTTCACATTAATATTCACCAACAGTATCACAAAAGTTCTTTTTCTTTTACATAACTGTAAGCAACAGTAATTCTAGAAACACTAGAGAAAAAAAAGCATAGCAATGTCCACAGTTACAAGAAAAAGTGCACATTACTCAGTCACAATCACAGTCATTACTTGGAAAACTATATGTAACAAGTAGATATAAAATATCACCGATGCCTTAAACTCATTGTCAAAAACTGAATTACATGAAATAAGGCAAATTTAGGAATGCACAAGGAACTTGTTATTCAACAAAAGCTAAACAACAGAACAGACAGTACAGTAAGCAAGAACTAAAGTACTTTTCTCTATATACTTAAAAATAAGCTTGCCTTAGTGCACAAAGAAAACGCCATTAATGTGTAATCAACATTATAAAATAAGAAATAGAGGGGGGATGGGGGAGTGGAGAAGGGGGAAAGAGTTTAATTAAAGTTGCAGCTGCATCCATTTACAGTTTTTACCATAGTTAGGCGTGGGAATTATACAAATCATAACAGAATTGTCAATGGCCTTTTTCTGTATGTATTTTCTTTAAATAAGGAAAAAAATAAATACACACAGGAGTGCAAATTTTCAGATTGTCACTTGCAACCTCTTCACATTCAATCATCTGCATCCAATCACTACTAGAGGGACTTATACAAGACAGCAGCAGCGATTGTGGAGTTAAATGAGCTAGCTGTAAGAAATCAATTTTTTCTCAGTTATATGTCTTTTAAAAAAATCCTTAACCCTTTATTAATTTCCTAATAAAGCTGCAATATATTACAGGATGGAGTTGAGAATGGCATGAATGCATGAAATGCATGCTTCTTTTGGAAGGCATTCCAAAGATGAGAATTTACAGTACACAGGGGAAGGGTTATCCAGCATTGAGTTACTTCTTGTAGAAAGAATATGAAGGTGGAGACAAGGGCACAGTCAGGGGTTCCAGAGAGGAAAAGGGGGACTTACAATAGCTCCTCAAAACATTTGTAGGACCAGTGAAAAAGTTTACCAAAGTAAAAATGAAAAATTCTGAATGAAAACAAAAGTTTTTGTTTTGTTTTTTATAAAAATTACATTTTTTTAAAATACAAGATCCTTTTAATTGCAATTCTGTCCTATAGTAACAGGACATTTGGCAATGTTTTGCCATATACTGCAGCTTTAAGTCCAATGAGTCAGTAGCACATTCCACTAATATTGCACGTGGATCTTGAACCAATATTTGCCATCACAGCATCTTCTGTTTCCTCCACTTGTCAGAATGAGTTAACAATCTATAGCCACTTTTTCAATATTTATGCTGACACACTAAAACAAAAAGCAGTATGCTGGACACATTAAAGTACCTCAGAAATATCAGAGGTTGAAGTTCACTTGAAGAACCTTAACACATCACTTTATGGATCAAGAACAGTGTGGCATTATGGTAATTAACTCTCCTAAAAGACTGTGCAGTAACTGAAGTGTCTGCTCTGGGAAATCAAAATGTCATTAGTGGAAACTCCAAGATAAGACCAGACCAGTGTGAACATCACATGACTCAGTTCTGCTGCAAAATAAGGTTTTCCAGTTCATCTGCAGAACGCAATAAAAATGCCGCTGATTCTCGATACCCTGCCACAAGCTGCCGCACTGCATTTATTTCAGTTGGACTCAGCTGGGGTCTCGAGCTTGTACTACTGGAGGATCCAGAGCTGGTTGCCAACTGCCTCTTCATACTGAGATCTGTTGGACCTGGTGATACAAAATGCAAAAAAGTGGAAGCATAAGGTTCTGCTGCCAGGGAATTTTTACTAAGAAATATTTGTAAATGGAGTTCAAGAGCTTCAGATATAGCTCACAGCTGAAGGTTAGTAAATGGTGAGAAGCACTGTAGATCAGCACCTATTTTTCACTTTTTGATTTCCCAGGTAGGAAATGAAACCATTCACTTTTATATGAAACAAGCTTAATTCTCTCTTTCTGCTCTGCTTTTGTAATCCAGGGAGGTTTGCAGACTAGCACTATTGGAAAGTCTGCTTCACATGCTCCTCCAGCAGCATAAGTCACCAAGAACCACCTCTCCCATAGGAGACTTGGAGCTCCATATAGAGTTGTGAAAAGGAACCAATCGCCCACAGCCTGTACCATTAAGACAACTCTTACTTCCAGCTTTGGAATGGCCAGCATGAACATATAAAGCATACAGAGGGCCTATCCCTCCTATTTAAGGAAGTTTATAGCGGTGTAACTACATGGACTTTAAGAGAGCTTCTCTTGAATGTACAGGGTAGATATTAAGAGAATTAAGCCTGTGAATCTACCTCACTGTCACTATGTTACTGTAGCAGGCTCACTTTTCAGACCTTGGGCTGAGTCCCAAGCTTGAGAGCCTGCTGTTTTGATTGGTGGAGCCCATCCACCAATCAGGAGGCAGCAGGAGAAACAAAGCCATGCCCCTTTCCTGGGGCGGGGGCCGAACAGCTCCCCCAGACCTGATTGAAGACTGTAAACTGTCAGGTCTGGAAGACTTCAGGGGCAGAGCCCTGGAGCCTATAAAAGGAGCTGCGTGCCCAGCACAGGGGTGGCAGATGCAGCGAGGGACTCGAGAAGAGCGGAGCCAAGAAAAGCTGGGGAGCTCTCCGGCAGCAGGCAACAGGCCCGAGGCTCCCGAAGCTGCCACTGGAGAAACAGCCTTGGGAGCGGTACGAGACTACTCAGGCTGCTGCTGATGCACAGGGACGGTTCACGGAGACCTGGCCCTGGGAGCAGTGTGAGACTGCTCGGGCCCATCACAGTGTGCAGTTTGGTGCACAGAGCCCAGGCTTTCAGAGCTGCAAGCAGTGGCTCAAGCCTGCAACCCCAGCAGGGCCAGTGGGCCACGGTGCGTGGGGCAGCGCACAGGGCAAAGGCCTTAGGGCTGCGGTGAGGCGGCTCAGGCTCCATCTCCCAGCAAGCGGCCAGGTCCCATGGTGCGCAGGGCGGCACCTGGGCCCGAGCCTTGGGAGCCAGGGAACAGTGGAGGCTGCTTGGGCTAGCCACCTGGTGTGAGGATGGCCAGCCAGAGCCAAGGGCCTGGCCTGTGCTAAAAGAGCCCTCGGTGCTGAGCCAGGCCACAGGGAAATAGTAGTGCTGCAGCATGAGGCCCAGGAGCCAGCGGCAGTGATGCAGCAGCTGGGAGGACCTGAGCCCTCTCGGTGTCCACAGGGAAGCACAGGGTGAGGAGAAGCCCAGCAGCACAGGAGGAGCCTGGAGAGGCGCTTCGGCAGAGGAGACTCCATCAAGCTGCACCCTGACCACTGCCACCTGGGGGGCCGTGAGTCATTGGGCCATCGGGTCCCACAGGGGAAAGATGTTTGGGGTGGGCAAACCCAGAGAAGGGGCTGGGTGAGCAGCACCCTCGCCTAGTCAAGGCCCTAAGGGAAGGGGTCTCTGGTGCTTCCTGGACACTCCCCCAGGGGACCTCATTGGAAAGAGGACTATCTCTTGCCATGGGTCAGGGACTATATTAAGGAATAGGTGTTATTAAGATTGTTCATATTTGCATCTTATATTTTGTAATTGAAAGGTTGTATTGTGATGTTGTAAATAGTATTATTTAGGGTCTGACCTTGGTTAGTGTTCACTGTGTAAATATATATATGATATTTAGTTTTATGTTTATGTATGTTATAACTCAATAAACTGTACATAGCTAAGAACTTTGGGCTTGGGCTAAATCTATAGATGAAAGAGTGACCTGCTTGAAATGCTGGCATCCCTCTCACAGCACCCCCTCCTGCCTACCCATCCCATTCAATTGAGAATAGGGCACACCCTTGGGTGTACCCGGGTTACATTACAGTGCAATGACTACATCATGACGAAGCTCAAAAGGAGAATGCTAAGAAAGAAGCACAGTCCACTGAAGAACAGTGCACAAATCATAGTCAGCTCAACTGAATGGCTGTAAGAAGCCATTAAAGACTTCTATATTTATTAAGCCAGTGCTGAAAAAGTGACTGTCGACATATTGAGGGCACTGTGCTCCAGATGAACCTACTTTAATGTTTATGTTCTTTCCTTGACTTTCATTTATGTCATAGCCAAAAACACACAAAATATATGGCAGAATAAATCTTTTTCCAAGAGAAGGGTGAAGGACTTTTCTCCTCTGTAATCCAGATGTTAAAATAGCCAAATAGGATATTCAATTTATTTACTCCGAAATACAAAACTGCTGTGATGTTCTCCTCAGCTTTTCCTTGTTCTAATTCAACCCGTGCACTAAAGCATCCCTCTGAACAAAAGGCCAGATGCCCAACTAGTGTAAATCAGTCTAGCTTCTTTCCAGTCAGTGGAGCCACACATTGATTTACATGAGCTGAGGTTCTGACTCAGGATCTCTAAATGGGCTGATTAACTCCCATAGGGAGCATCGTTCAACTCTGCTGAATACATTTTTCTATACTCCTGCAGGAAATTGGAAGAAAAAGTCTATGCAGATGCAAGTTATACACTAATTAAAATAAACTGCACTCTGCATATACAAGGAATCATCAAGACTCGATCAGAATTTGTCTTCTTCTGATAAACCAATATGTATGGTAAACTGAATGCTAGCACACAAAAGATGTGAAAGCTCACACCCTGACAGTGTGCTACTCTTCTGGAACCTTTTTGATTAATTAGGACTCATCCAGTATAGAGGCACCCCTGAGTCAAAGAAGAAGAGGTGTTGTTTAAAACAGTGGGATGTGCGGCAGGTTTAGAATCTGTCATGCAGATTTTGGGAGGGCTGGTGGTCCAGGTACATCCTAAAAAAGTGTTGCATGCAATCTGGAAGGGCTTTAAAGGCACAAACATGACATCCTCCTCTCTGCTCTTTTGCCTTTATTTTAAATGTTGTGCTACCTTATGATGAGTAAAGCATGCCTTCCTTGATGTTTTCATCATTTCTTCTTAAAGGCAAGGTTCAGCCCTTATCTCATTCACTGTATCAATGGGGCCACTGAGGCACACGGAGTCAGATCCAAATTATTCCTGCAGCTAGTGTCACTTAGATACAGTGCCCACAGTTTAGGCACTTGGCCCCAGGAGGGTGACCCAAATCGACAGGTTTAGGCACTCAGAATCCTTCTGCAGGCATGGAAGAGTGTGCTGCCTCCAAAGGGTGACCTGGAGCATATAGGTGCTGGGCAGGGAGGAGGAGAACATCAGGATAGCAAGCAAGAGAGACCCCGGCTATGTTGGTGGTGGTCCCTTGAAGTCGAGGATGATGTCTGTCAGGCTTGATGGGTCCTCAGGTGACTGAGGAGCCCAATTCTGGATACACACATTCTTCTGCAATGGGGGCAGTTGTTGAGCAGGGGAGTGAAATTTGCAGCCCCAGGTTTGTGTCCTTATCCTTATCCTGCTGGATGTGGTTTCCCAGGCTGGAGAAATAGGACAGCCTATTTTTGGGGCATCTTTTCTAGCCCCCTCCCCATCAGGGTGAGCAGAGGGTATCCTAAAAAGGGCTGCTCAGCATGAATGCAGCTGCTGAAGGGCATCCCTGTCTCAACACAGGTGCCCGATGACCATCATGCATCTGCTGCCTGTGTGCAGACTCTTGGCTGGGGGCCTCCAGGTATCACAGCCCTGCCTGTTGCCAATCCTCCATTGCTACAGGGCTTTTTTTGACCTGACAGAAGCCTGCATGTGCCATGTTTAGCATGGGGACTCCGGTGTGCAGTCAGGTCCATGCAATCTTGGTGGGTGGTGGCTGGGTTCAGTGGCATGGCAAACCATGATGACTGGAGCCAGTTTTCCATTGCAGCTTTCTTCTGACTTCCCAGCTGTTGGGGCCACAACCTCCCTCCACCTGCTCCACCGTTGAGGACTTCTTGGATCGGTCTTTGTCTGGAACCTCCCCATCAACCTTACTGCCATGGGTGGCCCTACCAGGAGTGTGAGCTCAGATAGCATCACTCTCAGGATCACTGGCAAATGCAAGCATCTCCACAAGGTGATGATCCTCAGAGAGGCCTGGTCCTGTAATCTTGTGAAGAGGGGCATTCCTTGAGAGGAGGGGGAAACTGCTTGGCTTCAGCTCCCTGTTCCAAAAAGTGTTTATGCATTTCATGTTAGATGGTTATTGGTTAGGGAAAAAAGAAAAAAAGATCAGGCACTCCTCCTTACCACAGTGGAATGATACGGGTTCAAGTCCCCGAGGAAAAGGAAGGACTGAACCTTCTCACATGTGAATGTTGTAACTACTGAGAACAAGTGAAAGGGGCTGCGACTAGCACCACCACCACCACCACCAGTTCCTCCTGTGGTAGGGTTGTTTTATGTAAGTGTAAACCCCATCTGTGAATTCCTATCAGGTTCAGACATGAGAGAGGTGCTTAGCCATTTGGCAGTGTCAGAATGTAAGCAGTTCTGAACACACCCAGCAGCAGACATTTAGGCATGTAGGCGACTGCACTGGCACAGGCACATGTGCCTGGGGACTTCAGGCTTTTAGGAGCTAAATTTTGGAATTAGATGCTTGAAATGGCAGTTCTTTTCTGGGTCCAGCCCATAATGATTTAATATCACTGAAACCTTCTGTGGCCAGGAGAGGTACTGCACTGTGCAGAGGACTGTACAAGCACAAACACATGCATGACCCCTACCCTAAAAAGTTTGTACTGAGACGACTCACTGAGGAAGGACAGTAGGAAAGATGGCATCAAGTATGCATTTGTAGGTATTGCATTTTGGGGGACTGTAGCTCAATGAAGTGCCAGCTGGCTCTGTCAGCTGTCAGCCTAACTGCTAGTTATGGAACTTGTTTCTTATATCTATTTAGTCAAAAAGCTGAATGGGAGAGTTGTGGCCTAATAAATCAAACCAGGGAGGATGTCTCATGTGAGAAGCAGCATGGAGGGAGACACAGTGCCATTTGTATGAGAAAGTGACAAGAACAAACAAGGCTGGCAACACCGGCAATGAGCTGGAATAGCTCCTGTGATAGGAGCTGGGAATGGATTTCAGGAGGGGCAGATTTCCAAACATGTTTTGATGGTGCAGTTTCTTCTGTTTGGGCTAACAAAACCCTGCCCACTATTGGTACTCCTCCACCCCAATGATGTGGTTTGATATACAGCAGCCAGTTTGTGTGTTTCTAAATGTTAGGCATGCCTACTTTATAAATGTAATGACTCGTATGTTGCTTCATTGGTCACACTTGTTTCTTTATGAAATAAAGAAGAAAGTTATCATACTCCCTTCACTGCAGATTTTTTTTCTATCTAGTTAGTCCCGTTCTCTATTGAACACTTACTACAGCACAAATTCTTAAGCAGCTGAAAGTGCTAGCACAGATATTCCATCTTATATTATTTATGAGACCCTCTGGGTATCATTTCTCTGTCCATCAGACAGACCAACTGATGAACATTTTAAACTAGCAAATACTCTGAATTTTGCGCATCAGTTCAATTACATAAACCTCACTCCCTTTGTAAAGTTAAAATGGTTGTTGCTTTAACCAAAATCATTCAAAATATACAAACCTGAGGAGTCCTCTCTTCAAGGCTAGAGACAATCATTTATCAGGCGAGACAATCAATTATCAGACACTAAATACAGTGTTAGATAAATGGGTTTGCTGTAAATTGCAAGATTTGAAGTGAGCTAATTATTGCCTCATACACTCCTTGTGTCAATTATTTAATAGTCCAGAATGTGGGTAAGATGTGTGATATGGCAGTTTATTTCACCAGTGGCGCTAAAACACTGATAGCTCATGAATGGCAAAGCCATATGTGAACTATTTCAGCAAAAATCCC
Organism: Crocodylus siamensis; assembly: GCF_052110815.1. Classification (NCBI taxonomy): domain Eukaryota; kingdom Metazoa; phylum Chordata; order Crocodylia; family Crocodylidae; genus Crocodylus; species Crocodylus siamensis. The sequence continues at coordinate 182,459,953 of NC_143397.1, forward strand.
TTCAGAATTGTTTACTACCAGTGGTAACAACCAATTTGATAGTTAATAGTCCGCTGGAAGCAAATAATGCTCTAATAAATGTATCAGTGACCCTCAAATTGGTCGTTACTATTGTAGACATTAATTTATAACAGCAGTAGATCATTAAAAAAAAAGATTGAAGTATGTTTAAGCATCTGTGTTAAGATCTAAAATTATTCCCCCATCTACCCCACCGAACAATTAACCAACATTTTTTGTCAATCAAGATGCAAAAAGCAATGGCACTTAGGTATAACAAAAGACATGTTCCTTATGAATAGGGTGAATGCCCATACCTTGAAATCTATTCTGTGTAGCATTTTTACTGTGTAATTTTTATTGAAATACTTTTCCTCTTTGAGTACCTCTACAAGTGGTTAAATTATATTCAGATTGTTCTGTATTCTACTCCAATAAAATTAAATCAAAAACAAATATTAAAGTCTGTTATTTTGTTTCCAAATCAGCCACATTTTTATTGTATATAAGATTTATTATTATAATTTTACATCTACTATACTTCTCTTTCCTCTTCCCTCTGCTCACAGGCAGATGTATGTGAAGCTACTGTTCTAAGTCCTGGGACATTTCAGATCCCTAATACAAGGGACTAATGAAATGTACATGCTTTAGCTCTCCCCTTCTCTCTACCCATATGCTTTTCTTCTTCACTACTACTACTTTTTTACTCACTGGGAAGCAAAAAATTCAGCTACTTTAGCTGGTAGAAATCAGCTTTGTGGCCTGAGGACAGACATGGTAGAACAGAAAGATGCCTATAGCTATCTGGCATCACATATTTTCAAATGACACTCCCTTGGGGACAGAACTGTTAACTGATGTCTGCCAGTATCTGTTCCTTCCCCTACAGAAAGTAATGTGGAAGGTTCATGCACCCCCTCCTTTGATTACATGTCTGATTCGTGCACCCCCACCACAAAGCGCATGACCTCACGTCAGAAAGTCTAAGTATACACATTCAAAAAGCTGGAGCGGGTATGGATTCAATTTTTGCAGGTTAGTCTAACCTGCATAGATTGAACTGATTTGCAAGTGAACAGACTTCACTTTTGATTCTGGAAATGCAGCCACATGCCTGCAGTGGCTCAGGCTAGAAGCCATGGGGTGTTAGAGTAAGCCCTTCCTTCCCTTCAGCAGCGGATGCAAGGAAGCTGAGCTGGGGGAGGAGGGCATGGACAGGCCCTAGCATGCTGAATATGATTGGGGAGAGGTTTAAGCCCCCACCCTGTCCAACAGAGCCCCCATCCGGGGTGTGCTTGGAGGGGGAGGGGGAAGCAGCCCTTTCTAAGTTTGTCCCAGATGCGGGAGGGCATGGCCAGACACCAGCCAGGGCAGTGCCTCAGGTGAAGGGGGCTGGGTGGGAGGGGAATTAAACTCCCCTGTCTCCCCTCTCTCCCACCGGCACAGGGACCCCAGTCAGGGTCTGCCTGGCTTTCTCCTCCACTGATGTGGGAGGGGGGCATGGCCAGAGCTGGCCTAGGTAGCAGCCTTGGGCAATGCCTGGGCCAACTCTGGCCATGCCATCCACCACGCAAGGGGGAAAGCCAGGCAGACCCTGGCAGGGGTCCTTGTGCCAGTGGGAGAGAGGGGAGACAGCGGAGTTTAATCACCCTCCCCCCCCAAGCCTACTGGCCCATGCCCCCCACCCCCTCAACTCCAGCAGGGAAGTCTGGCAGGGGCTGCTCCACCCTTACCAGGCAGACTGGGCTGTGTCAGCCGGGTTTCCCACCCCCACCCCCTTGTCAGGCAGCCTTCTCTCCTCTGGCTAGGGAGCAGAGGGGCAAAGCCACCCCTGCTTTGCCTAAGCACACAGCTCAGCCCAGCTCAGGGCTGCAAGGCATGCTGGGATGCTGATTTCACTTGTACTAGGAAGGGGTCTTGCACAGAAATGCCATAACTGGTTTGACCTAAATCAGTTAAGTCTGACACTACATTTAACCAGGTTTATCTTAAATCAGTTTTGGTCATTTTGAAACTGGTTAATGTGCCCTGAACTTATATTATGTTACAGGTTTAAACCAGTTTCTGATCACTTAAATTGTTTTGTGTGTAACTTCTGTTATTAGTCAAACAGCTCAGGATTTATTTATTAAGCATATGTGGTTTCAGCATATTGTTTCAGCCATCTTGTGATGTCATTACAGTGTGAAGAGCCTGAAGGGCACCAGGTAGCACAGCAAATGGACACAAGTCAACAATGTAGGACATAGTTTGAACTTGCCCACAAAGAAGGGCATTTGTCATCATTGCGGAGGCCCTACTGGTATAGGTTTGAGGCACAGTGACCCTGTCTAGTTTGAAAATGGTTGAGAAGTGCCCAATAATGGCGTGGCCAGTTAAATCCTGGCTGACTGAGTGTAGGGTCAGAGATGATGTGGTGATCAATTGGTGCTTGTGCTGACCATTCTTTGTGCCATTGAGTAAGTAAGGAAAAGTCAAAGGATTTTGAAAGGGTGGACTATGTTGGATGTTGTGAGGGAAGCCAAGTTACTGGTGGGTGAAATATGTCCCAGTGCACTGACAGCTCCAGAGAAATACTGCTATGAATCCCTCCTTCTTTTAGTATAGCTACACCTAACAAAGCAAATATAGCTGCAGCGCTTGCAGATAATTCCTAATGGCTACTTCCAGCTCCAGTGAGCATGACTCTCAGCAAGTATGGGCATGTAGTTAATCCATCTGAATGGACTGCTTTGTTGTGTGGACAAAGGTGAAAAAATAAGGTACTTTCCCATCTATACCATCAGAGGTATTTCATCCAGATTCCAAATATGGAGATTTAGGTATGTCAGCAAGACTCACCATAACTAAAACCTTATAAACCAACTCATATCCAAACAGCTTATGAAGGAACATGCATATCTGACAACTGTTCCTTTAATTGTCTGTGAAGGGAAGGAAAGCTTGGATGATATGACTAAATCATACAGGAAGTAGAGAGTGTCTTAGTTTTGGTCAAGTCAGTTGACTTCTCTGAGTTCAGTTTCTCCTTTGCAAAAGGAGGCCAGTAATACTTGCCCCAAGCTCTTGATCCATTGTTGCAACCCGGCACATTTTTTCTCTCCCTCATCCGCATGAGAATTAGTCCCCGTACTCCTTCCCCCCTAACCCAGGCTGCAAGCCCAGGGGGTATCAATGTGAGCATAGTAAAAGAGCTTTCCTTGCTCCCAGTTTCTGTACCTGGCAGGGTGGCAGGCCTAACCATCCAGATGAAACTGCAGTGAATGTCCTGGTCAGCTCCTACAGCCCTGGATAAAACATGACCCAGTAGTATGACCAAGGGTGAAGGGGCAACTGGGACAGCCCCAAACCCACACTCCCCCAAACCTTTGAGGGGGGAGTGTGGGGGATGTGGGAGAGGGGGGCAAAAAAGCAGCCCCTACCTGCTGCAATTGGCAGGGCACCAGCCAGCACTTCCCCATGCATCATGGCTGCCCAGCTATACCTCTGACTTGCCCAGTCACATTGAAGGGATGACACACGTGGGAGTTGTGAGGAGGCAGAGTGTGCCCAGTGCAGACAGAATTTGTAGAGAGTTTAGCTGCCAAATTCTAAGGAGATGTATAGGCTGATCAAATCCTAAAGTACTTTCATGCAGACAGCAAAAGGTGCACCTCTGATACCAGGGCAACACCTACCACCCCCCTCAGATGCACCGTATTTCAAACTCGTGTTTCATATCACGGAGGAACTGGAACTTCTCAATGAAACATGAGAAAAAACAAATATTCTTCCTCTACCCCTTTCCTTAGAATGGACTAACCTTTTTATGAAACATCTTGAGAAAAATTTATCCCAAGGCAGATGCCTGGTGGAAAATTTCAGGTCAAACAGTTAGAGCTCAGTAAGATTATAAGCCAGTGAAATTATGGCTGTATAATGGAGAGACTGGGTAAGGAAAAAGACATGCTTGTTTTTTCCCACATGCTTGAAGTTACTGTAACTGCTGTATAATAAAACTGTCAACATTTGATTTCTCTTGCTAGCTCTATTAACAACTCCAAGCTTTTCATTGTGTAACCACAATCTCCATTCCACTATAGCAAGGTGAACAGGAGAATTTAGGAATCACTTAGCAGCACTCTTTGACTTTCCCTAACCAATCACACTATCTCCCACAGAAACTAACACAACAAATACAATTGTGTCTATGGTCTATAACTCCTACAAAACAATTCCTTCTGTTCAAAATAAGTGAGGAACTTCAGGGATGAAAACACTTTGTTAAAGCAGACTTAGAGCTGCTACTTGTTCATGCCCAGGATGCCAACCTCAGCAAAACTCATTTCTGAAAACCAGGATGCAGCCAGTTAAGGTAGAGAATAAACACTTTGCCTTTTTGCATGATGCTCCAATATGACCATAATACATATATTTTCACACTGTCTTTGAACAAGGATGAGTAAGAGCTGCTTACACCCCTGATTGCAGTCAAATATTAACTCACTTATTAAAAAGAACACTGCATCTGCTAAATTTTCAAACCTCATCACCTGTATGCACATGATGACACCAAATACAACACTTTCATTTAGTCATCATTAAACCCATCGGCCACACCCATGTCCCATCTAATCGCTGACAGATTCCAGGGCAAACCTCCCTACCCTGTGTCCTGCTACTAATACAATCAACCCAAAGCAGCTCTGAAAAGACTCATCATCACCCAAAAGATTCATGTAATCTTTTCCTTTGATTGCATGTTTGTGGTCATGCTGGGGGGGGTCATGGTCACCCCCCCACCAGAAAGTATCAAGACCTCATATCACAAATAGCTCTGGACATAGGTGACTGGTAGGGAGGACATGCAAGTGCCCTCAAGATGGCCAACACTGTTACTGTCAGTAGGGCAGTGGGCAACTTCTGCAGGTGTCCCCCTGAGATTCAGGAGGCACCAGTCACTTGTGTCTGGAGAAGTAGTACTATGAATCCCTCCATCTTTCAGTATGGTTTTTTTTATACACAGCAAATGCAGCTGATGTGCTTACATGCAATTCCTAGGCTGACTAGCAGTAGCATAAGTATGCATGTCAATTCTTCAGTCCCTTGTTTTTCAAATATTGGGACCTCAGAAGGCTGAGGCAGTCAGATGGAGAACACCTGCAACAGGCACAACAAAGAACTTGGCATGGACTTAATTAGTCTTGTCCCACCGTCATTGGATTGGCTATTAGGCTTGCAAAGTAGACTTAAAAGGAAGAGGAAGCTCAGCATTTGAGGACAGGAGAGTCAACAGGCTGCAGTGGGGGTCTCCAGTAGAGCCAAGTCTTTGGTATGAAGGAACCATATGGGCAAGGACTGCTGTTCTGGTGGCAGGCTATGACCAGGTAACTCGTCCTGGGGACAGTCAGTCATAGCAGGTGGATGAAAGCTGATTGCAGGTGGGCTGAACATTTGTCTGTCCACTGGAACTTGGCTGAAGGACTCTCTTAGCTCACAACCTGGCTGGCTGCTCTGTGGCAAATGGGCTACAGGTCATATCCATGAAGGATATGAGCTCAGCGTCAGCCAGAGAAATTGAGACAGAGTAGCTGCACTGCCAATCCAACAAAGAGGTATGCAGTGGTGGGCAGGGTGCCACAAGTAGACTTCTGATATTTTGAAACCTCAGTTTCCTGAAGGAGGGATACAGGGCAGCAACTGAGACTTCTGCATATTCAAAGTACCAAATGGAGTGCAGGGGCCCTCTTGCTGACGAGGCAGCAGGAGAAGACCTAAATCTACTCCAGCAAGGACTACAAAAGCAGCAGGAATATCAGTGCTGGTAAGAAGAGTGACCTCTGTACCCTGTCATGAAAAAGGAGTCAGGGATCAATTGGGAACTCTGAAAAGGCAGTTCCAAGCTTGGCAAAGCTAATACCAAATGGCAGTCTTCAAGTTCTGTATTTTTGAGCAATGGGTTGTGCGTCTTTGTGGGTGGGGTCATTTTCATCAACCCAAGTAGTTCTGTTTCTGTCAAGAGAGGCACATTCAGTAGGCAGAGCCTTAAAAGAGGAACAAGCTGGAGTCCTCAGATGACTTGTAGCTCCAGCCAGGATTCTTCCTTTGCTACACAGGACCAGCCTAACTGCTGGCCTGTTGTCCTTTTAAGATGACTTCCCAGGTTTCAACAGCCAGCCAGAGTGCAGTAGGTTGTGGCTAAGTAAGCCTTCTGTGGCTGGGATGTAACTTGCACAACCCATTGCAGGCTGATTCTCAGCTGCATTTTGGCTCCTTTACACTTTAAAGTCCCTTTACATAACCAGATTTGGTCTCCTGGAATTTTTCTATTCAGCTGCATAGCAAGGAAATCTCTCTGCCCCAAAAGGGTTCAACCTTCTAAAAGGTCAGATCCCTTTCAGCAGTTTACAAGAGCCAATGGCAATCTGCTTGAAAGGTTCCTGCCTCTCCACCACTCTCTGTAGCCCCTTGACAACCTGACTCACACTGAGGGTGCTGACAGAAGTGACAATGTTTGCCCAATCTGGCCCCTGAAAGTGCTCTACAGCTGAGATCTAACACAAGTGTATGGCTGCAGAGCACTTTAAAAGGGCCCAATCCCCTGACAATCTGAACCCTCATTATGTGAGAGTCCAGATGAAGGTACTCCCAAATGAAGTGCCTTCACTAATTTGTGTCTGCATGTGCTGGGAGCATGGCTGCCCAGCCCTGCTCTGGGTGCTGTTTTCAGAATTGGGCGGGGGGGAAGTAGCAGCGAAGGAGTGGGGAGTTGCCCAGCTGGAGTGTGGGGCAGGTAGACTGGAGCCCCCCCCCCCCAAGGTGGGGGCTCTAATCCACCTACCCCCACCTCCAGTACCTTCCTCCCCTGCCTTCTCCCCCTCCCATCCTGAGACAGCACTGGGGGCTAGAAGAGGGGCTAGAAGAGGGGCTGGGGGAAGAGGCTGCAGAAACATAACCTCTCTCTCTGGATTGGCTCCAAATTGGAGCTTGATCCTCCACCCTCCCAACCCAGCAGCTAATGTCTGTTGGGTCAGAAGGATCCATCTAACTCACAGGACCTGCATTTCTCTCTGTGCCCAGGGGCTGTCAGGGGCTGTGCCAGCCCAGCAACTGCATAGCAAAAGAGAGAAGTGAAGCATGTTAGTGTAGACTTTGCAAAAAAAAAAAGTGAAAAAAGAAGAAAAAATGGCCATTGTTTGCTGAGAAGGAGAGAAAAATCTGGCATGCTCTGTTCGATTCCTTTTCTGCTCTGCCCCACACTCCCTCCCTGAAAAATAAGGTGTCTCTTTTGACAGCTGCTGGAGCATCATTCTCCCCATCCTTGAGGCTCATGCTGAGCAGTTTCATGATGGCTCATCCCATTCACTTGTGTAAGCAGCTAATTACCATTCTATAATTAGCCACAGATGGAAGCACAGGCTTAGGAGGCAAATGCTGCAACAGCAAGGTATAAAGGGGACAGGCAGTGGGACAGGGAGTAGCTGAGCTGGGGGATGCTAAGATTGAAAGATGGGTTCAGACTAGGGAAGAATTTCATCAGGGAAGGGGGCAAACAAATGCGTGAGTCAAAACATGTCAAACAAATGTCAATTCTGATGCAGATGTTACATTACTGGGAATATAGCAGAAATAAGTATTCAAACGTAAGAACTATCCAGCTTTTGCATAAGGTTATTTTGAAGCAGATATAGACAACAGTCAGTATTTGTTTATACACACATCCTGGGTAAGGTGTAGACTTATTTTACATTATCAGAACATTTGCAAACATGGCAAGAATGTTTGATGGTGCATATTACATTCTGAAGGAAATGATTCTCTGAACAACTCCTTCAGCGAAGACAACAATCAACAAACAAAACTTTGGCTCTATACAGGAAATTCACGATGCCTGCAAGTAGCCTCAAGCCCACAATGAATAGGAACCCTTCAAGTAGAGCAAAAACTTCTCACAACAGTTCCTTTGAGCTCTCTGAAGGGGAGAGAGGGGAGGGCAAGTATCAACAGCGCCACTCAAAAGCAATCTGATCCACTCCTGCTAGTGCCCTTGACCAAGTCAGCAAATCTCACGGTCAGCTGTCTCAAATGTCTAAAGGAATAATTAGCTTCTTCCACTATCAGAAGGAGTAATGCAGCCAATAGAGCTTTTACCAAATATCCAAGCCAATAACACAACTGATTGCTGTCACAGAAATCTGAAGAATCAAGAATCTGCAAAAGTTGCCCTGACAAAAACTTCTTAGTATCCTTCCCTAAAGTTGGCAGATGGGATACAGGTCAATAGTTAGCCAGATTGTTGACAGTAGCATTAGGTTTCTGAACTCTGGTGCCCAGATTTCTTGTGATAAGAGGATTTCAGAAATGGGTCTGGATTATGTGATTTATTTCACCAGCTGTACACATGCATATATCCTTAGGGGAGCAATATCCAGAGAAAAAAGCCTAATTATTTTTAGTGAAGGGGTGGGCACTCTTGTGCCAGGGTCTGTTTAAGTATGTGTCTACACCAGATTTGAGAAATGGTTTGCTAGCCACTCAGGGGAACGGGGGAAATGAGAAAGCACCTTTCAGTACAAGACACACAATGGTGGAGGGTGGGGTGGGGAGGGAAGATTCAGTACACAGAAGGTGAGCATCCACTGGGACTGCACATGAGGTGGAGCAGCAACATCCCACAGTGAAACTAGTCTCCAGTGGATTTACTAATGCTTGGTTCCTAGGATATGTTCAGCTGTGTAGTACTGGGAAAGTTTCAACCAGTGCTTGGTTTGTTGCAAAACGCAACTTGGTTGTTAATTGTGGTAAAGAGCCTGAAAATCACACACACACAGAGAGAGAGAGAGAGAGAATAATAAAAAGGAAGCTTATAGTCACAACCAACAGCTGAAGTAACAGGGGTGTTGACAACTTCATCTAATTTTTAACTTGCCTACTGAAGTCAAATAGAATACTTCTGCCAAGTGATGTAGTTCAATAAAAATGGAAATAATGGAAATGTATTCTATTATAAACAGCTTGAAGACGAGAGCAGTCAAAACCAGTAGCAATTTATAACAATCTAGTATTATGTAAGGTGTAACAGCACAGCACTGGTGGCCTCAGGTGAGTAATAAGACATGGCTAATTGTTTATGAGCCCAATTCTGTTCTTGTCCAAGTTAATGGGAATGCATCCACTGCCTTCAGTGAGAAATGGATCAATCCCCTTGTGCCCACAATTTAAAAAGGCAATAGAAAAGGTGAGAGAGATACTTAAGAATTCCAGCTTTCTACAGGGTGTCTTACTCCTATGAAAATATTCTATCAGAGATCATTTACAGCATATGTGTTTTTAAATATGTCTTCTGTGTATGCAGAAACAATTACAACTGCAATTTACCAACTCTAAGTCTAAGAGTTTTGACAGCTTAAAATGCTGTCTTTTTTTAAAGCCTTTCAAAAATTCCATACAACTCTTTTACCAGTTTTAGAGACAGAGGATTTTTCTAAGCACAGAATATGCCTGCATGTTGTAGGAACATCACATTCTGCTAAATCTGTACAAGCAGTAGCCCCCATAGCATTGATAACACTCTGAAAATGATCAAGAAAACCGATTGGCAAGCATAAAATCAAGGAAGGACCTTCATCATTAATTTCTTTAAAAACACTGCTTTTCTTTTATACCTGAGGCACCACTCCCCTCATCCAGAGAGGGATCAACCAGGACAAAAGACCATTAATCCCTGTCCTCTGAGACATTCTTTAAATCCTCCTCTTGGAGAACAGAAGTGCAGGCAGAAATCCCCAGCCTTTCAGTGTGATCACTTTGGACTGACAGATAAGAGTATAATTTTATTACCACAAAGGGTAAATCGCTTCCTATGCTCTGTATTCATATTAAATCAATGCTTTTGCGACTCCAAACAAACAATTCATTGCTTGCTACTGTTGTTTACTATTGTAATGAGAAAGAAACCTCGGTGAAAGAAATGACACCACTATTCCCTTCCCCCCTTTCCTTTGTGGTGGCACAACTTTCTACGTTATTTTTAGACAATGGTAAATAGAAATGTTAATTACTAATTTAACACCTGTTATGCCAGATCCTCACTGGTGTAAATTACTGTAGGCAATGAACCCAGTTGATTTATAACAGCTGAGAATTAGGTCTACATTTTAGAAAGGAGGCTACCTTATTTTCACTCACTAACTACAAAAACACTAATGTGCACCTTTTGTGCTTCACTTAAGAGGCAATATATTCATGGGGTAGGTCCTACTAAAGCTATAGCTATAAGCTGTTGATCTAACCTGTTGTTGGATGTTTTGGGGGGGTTTTTCTTTAAATTAAGCTTTTTTTTTTTTTAAGTGCTTGTGGAATTGGGTCTTAAGAATCAGCCAACTGAGTGACAGAAGCACAAACATGCGAACACACACATACATAAGAAAACTCACCACTGTTAGAAGCATCATTGAGATTTAGCAGCCCACTTCCTAACCCTCTGTAACTATGGTAACTGTAGGTCCCATTTCCGTTGATGTACAACACCTCCTGTGTGCTGGAAACAGCCGATGTTGAGTAAGTGACCTGGGCTGGCTCTTGTTTATATTGTTTGTCAGCTGGAGCAGTCTCATCCTGAAAAAAAACAATATTTCATTGTAAGGCACCAAATTATTTATTGCGTTACAACTTGAACCAGAGGGGCTTTTTAATGTTATTTATAAATCCCGTGCATGGCTTCCACAATGGGATAATAAACACAGAACAAGAACATACATGTTTGCAATTGACAGATTTCCACCTGAAAAGAAATACGAATAGCTTGGGACCCAGACTTCCCACATGCACTATTATTATTTATTTCTTTGTATTGTGCTTGAACACCCAAATGTGTTCAGCACCATCCATACACACAAGATGTGGTCATTATCCTAAGGTACTTGAAATCTTCCTCAAAACTGAATTCCAAAAAACCCCCCAAAACTGGAAGGAACTGGGAGCAAGTGACTGCTCTCAGGTACAAAAAAAATTACCCTCCTGATGCAAATAATCAGTTTTTCTCGCTATAACAACCACTATAAAATGCATTGATATATTCCATAGATGCATTAGCATTATGGATGCTTGGTAACAGCAGGGTAAAAATGTAATTACTATATGTCTGGTATGTTGCGAGAAACTATGCAAAGGGCTGTTACTGCCCCTACACAAATGGGCCAGCAGAATGGGTAGCCTCAGCAAAAATAAATATATAGATATATGAATATATAATCTACATATGGAACAAACCAATCTTTGTGCAGTAGGACAATGCAAAGTAAACAATTCCTCTTTCACTGAGGGCTAAGCTACTGTGATTTAATATTCATTTACTGTGGGGTGGTGAGAGAACCTGCTGGAGGTACTCTCTTCTCCTGATGGTTAAAGCAAGATATGGGCATGAGCAAATGAGCTGACCAGTTTAGCAAGCACACCTTGTATAGAAGGCACACCTTGTGCCCATTCCTTCATGGGTAGCTCCATATAGCTGTTTTTAAAATCATTCCAGCATTCTCTGTCAGTAACTCATCTGGGCTCAATAGTATGCTACAGCTTTTGTACCATACAGTCCCCTCATACTACCTGCCTAATGGGGACTGCAGTGCCGGAGGTGCTAAGGCACACGGTTGACAGAGATTACAAATTTGAGGCCATAGTAGAAGTACTCACGGTGCAACCTGTCAGATTCCAATGAATATGCAAATTCTGCTTAATACCCTGTCACAAGGACAGGAAAAGGAAGGAACTGTCTACCTCTTAAGTACTTTTGCATGAGGATGGGCAGGATTTAGCTTGGGGACTCTCAAACTTTTGCATAGTATGATCACATTTAGCTAGAGAGATTGTCTTGCACTACCTGTCCACTTGTTTACTGTTACATGGACCACCTTTCACCATTTGTGACCACAGAACATTCCTACAGCAATAAGAGCAATTATTTACATAGAAAAGTTACAGTGGAAATATCTGATGCTGGGAAAAAGGAGAACTAGCACCATGTTACCAAATAGCACCTTCATAGACCATTGTGCGAGAAACTCTGATTTAGTTTCTATTTGGCACTTATCTTTTTTAAAGCCATTATGTACCTTTTCATTTCTGTTTTCTTCTCAGTCTAATTATGGCTCCACCATTCTGGATGTGTAACACTTAACTCCTTGGGTAGTCTAGCTGATTTCCGTGAGCTAGTAAAGATACCTAAACTAGCCCTCTGTGACTAAGATGACAGTATACATCTGCAGAGTACTTCACGCAAATTCAGCTGCGATTGCTGTATTTCAGCGAAGTTCAGGAATAATTTGAATGATTAACACACATGGTTTCTGATTTTATATACTAGTTGCATTGTACGTTATTTAGAAGCAAAGACTATGGCTGTCTCTAACACAAGTGAATGTATATTTTCTGTGAAAAAATATTTAGTAAGTTAGAGAACAAGGATATATTTCTTGCCAAACTTAAAACATCAACCATTCCATAAATTCACAAAACTGACACTTTCTTTTCTGATTTGATGGGAAATCTCTTTCTTTCAAAACTGGATGATGTTTCCAGACTCAGATGCACCAGGACCTGATTCATTTCCCATTACATCCAATGAAAGGATCTCATTAGACCCAGTGAGGACTTAGATTGCTTTAAATAACTTCATCCTCCTTTCTTCTTCCAATTGTACATTGGATGAATGACCCTGTTTCACTTTTGACATACGTATTTCTCCCATATTCATTGCTGTATATCTAATTCATACCTGACAGATATTTTTCTCTTCCTTCCTCTTTACAAATTCACAGAAGTTTAGGGCTGGAAGGGACCTCATGAGATCATCAGGTCCACCTCCCCTGCTCTAGGCAGGAAAGACTGCTGGGGTCAAATTAGTTTAGTTATTTTTGATTTTTAAAAAGTGTGAAAATGAAACATACTTAGTACAGGTCCAGAACTCTGCGACTGTTGCTATTCCATTCAGGCACAAACAATATTCCTGGCACACTTTCATTCACTTTTTCTGCCATACATCTATACCAAATTAAGTCTAAAACCCAGAATATAGAACTGTTTCAGTTATTCACTCTGGAATATTCAAGGCCTATGAACACCTTGAAAAAGACATGGAACTCAATAGCTGGGTAAGAAAATAGGACCCTATTTTCCAAAAATTTGCATTTATTTATCCCTAAATATATGTGGGCTAACCTCCATTTCAATTATATTGGTAACATAACAGAAAGAGCTGGGGGCCAGTGCATCACTTTGTATTCCCACATGGAAAGATTAAAACCCTAATCTGCCTGCATCGGAACCAGTTCTTAGATGCTTTTGAAACCAGAGAGGTTGCAACTTCCACATATATTTTTAAAGACAAAACGATGGGGCCACACAATTTTCATACACGACAGGAAGGTCAGATGCCCTTTGATTTAACCAGATAAAATGAAATAATGCTGGAACAGACTAAAACTAACAACAATTGATAAGAAACTGGCACAATTCCTGTAAGCAGGTCACTCCCTCAGCTCCCTTCTCAAGACCAGTCAGCTCTGAGTTTTTAGTTTTCCAGCCAGTTGATTTTGTCATGGGGAAAACTTGTCTCCACAGACAGTACCATGGCAAGGAAGCCTGTCAACCAGGGTAAAGCCAGCAGCGCCAGCCCACCCTCACCCCGTGCACGGATCTGGGGAGCACACGCCCCCCCCATGCTTGCCCAGGAGTGCATGCAACAGCGAGAGCTGCCCTGCTGCCATCCCCACACGCCCCACTCCCGACAATGAGCCTCTTGTGGCTTTGTCCCATGCCCTGCCCCAGCTGGGCAGTGCCTGTTGGTGCCCCGTCACTTTAGTGCCCAGAGCGGTCACCCCGCTCGCCCTACCTTGCTACGGCACTGCCCATAGAAACAAAAACAAACAAGTAAGTGTGCAAACCCAAACAGAACACACTAAAACCTGCCATCTTTCTTCAGGCCCTGAGGGGGCAACTCAGGATCTGTATTTCTCCCCTGCACCACAGCCTTCCCTCCCTCTCCTCTGCACTCTGCTCCTGCAGCTTTTAACCCTCTGCTCTCACTTCTGTGACTCTACTCTTCTTCACTCATCATCAGTTGCAGCTGTCCTCCAGCTTTCCAGCCAAGCAGTCTATGAACTGCTGCCTACCCGCTGCTGGCTGTACCCCCTTACAATTCCATTTCTGCCTGCTTCAGCAATGAAACTGGCCTTTTTATGTTGTTGAAACTGGCAAGACTTTTTGTCTCATTTTGAATTTAGATTCATTGCACATATTGTAACATGAAATAAAAAAATAAGTTTAGCCTTTTAGAGCAATAAGGTGCGTATAGCTTACAAATACAGAACACTGCATGCACTTTAGATTTTTTCTTTTTAGTCGGGTTGCCCAGTGCTGACTAGTTGCGATGTACAGAGATTACACAATGAAAGGCATCTTAAATAGTTTACGTGGACTGCACTATATATTGAAAGCACATTTATAGAAAAAGGTTAGAAAAAGTTAGAAAAACGTTAGGAAAAAAGTTAGAAAAACAGAAAAACAGGTTGAAAAAGTTAATAAAGGAAAAGAAAAAGAAAAAGTTAATACAAGTTAGAAAAAGTTAATCAAGGATTAGTATGGGTTATATTAAGGGGTTAGTCAATTGTAACAAATTATTAGAGTTCAACAGATTATAAGATTGTTCAAAGCCATCTAGAAAATATACTACCTGTTTATACAACTTAATAAACATTTATTAACCCTTTCTAAATTGGTTATACCTTTAATAAACACATTTAATGGGAAGCAATGTGAAGTTGAAATATCAGTTATTTAATTGTTTTAGAAAACAGAAGCATACGTCAGTGCTTCATATAATCATCCCCCTGACAGTTTTTCTTGAGAGAGAGGGAGCATAAGCATAGATATTAGTGTGGGCACAGGATGAAGTTACCATGGGTTAAACAAAGATGGAGATTTGCAGCATATCAGGTATTCTGTGCATGTACTCACACCCCACAGTAAATGAATACTAAACCACAGTAGCTTAGCCCTCAATGAAAGAGGGATTTTTTACTTTGCAATAACTTGCCTGTGTATTCACATTTCTAATTACAGAAGAAATTAAGAAACCAGTAAAGGATACTATACTACAAACCAGGGGTGTCAAACTCATCTGTTTCCATGGGCTGGATGAGTAGCATGGGGCTGGTTCCATATGTCAGATCCAATGAGTGCCCCAGAGCAGGTGTTGCATCCTGGAGCTCTAGATCTGCACTGCACATGGCACCCACTCCAATGTGCATCTCTTCCATGCCAGATCCAGCGTGCATCCTGGAGTGGAAGAACAGGCACTGTATGTAGTGTGGCCCTGGAATGGGTGCTGTGTGGAGTGTGGTCCTGGACCAGCTGCTTCAGAACTGCACTATATGCAGCACCCACTCTTGCCACTCCAGTACCATGGTGCATGCAGTACCTGCTCCAGTGCACTTCCACTCCATGCTGGATCCAATGCGTGTCCTAGAGTGGGTGCTGTGGTGGTGCATGTTCCAGAGCAGCCAGTCAAAGACCATGCCAGATACAGTGCCCACTTCAGTCCTCCAGGGTTGCACTGCATATGGTGCTTGCTCTGGCTGGCTTGAAGCAGGTTTATGTTGGAATGGGTGCTGCATGCAGCATGCTCCTAAAGCAGCCAGAGCAGGCACTACATGGGCACGCAGGGCCATCTGGCACAACCCATGTGATTCCTGTGGGTCCACTTGAGACCCAGAGGCAGCATAGGGGGCTGGATGCTAGGGCTCCACAGGCCATATCTTTGACACACCTGCTCTAAGCAATGTACCTATATTCTATCAAATGTACATTACAAGGAAAACCTCAGTGTTTTAAATACAAAACAGCTAAAGGAGAGTTTAAAAGAAAATAATGTTCACAAGAAGGTGGTCCAAACATTATTTCCTCCAATCATCTGTGTGTGCATAAGTTCGGAAGCAGGGCAGAACCTGCATGGTTCTACTGAACAGGTAGCGGTTGAGAAACTGTAAAAATGTATGCAACAGAGTATTGCTTCACAACTGCTTCTCCTAAGTCATAAGAAGATACAATGCAGAGATGTCTTTGTCAAAGCCTTTCCATAATAAGAATGACACTTGTAATGCTGATCATCACCACCAAGGACAAAGGGAATTAATAAAATCTTTTTAAAAAGCCTCAATAATCTTCCCATAGAGTGACCTTTAACCCCCAAGGTGGAGAAGTGTTACTATGAACTTCCATCAAATACTTTGCTGTAGTCATTGATTTTTGCATGTAAGATGCTCACATGCTATAGTAACAGGCACCAGTATAAAACCCAGAGAGAGTGAATGGCTAGATGCTTCTGTGATCTGTGTGCTGTAATGGCACCTGTGGAACCACTACATGCATGATGGATATTTTGTCTTACAGGTCTCTTGCAGCCATAGTTTGAGCAGTGAATCTGTAAGTGACTCAATATTTATTATAGATTAGATTAGTACACACCACCTTGTATGGGTCCCTACTGGGTTTTTACATCTCTTTGGACACCCCATACTTGTGATATTGGCCTACCAAAAATTGATAAAAACTTTTATGACTAAGTCTGTAAATATTAATACCTAAATAAAATGAAGATGACAGAATGTGTTCAGTTTAGTGCTTTTAAAAACGTTCTACTTATCAGATTGAAAAATGTCTAATTTCTAGGCTGGCAGCTTTTAAGTGCCCAGGGGTGAAGGAATATCTTTTCAATTAAGTAGAAAATGGAGAAAAAAACAAATAGAAAATGTTGCCTTATATTCCTTGAAACTTTCTGTTTGAATGGGAGAATACCTTGTTACTACAGTCAATAAATATTTCTTCTAGAACACCATTTTGAGGTTACAAGAACCTAAATGCAGATTAGTATTAAAACAGCTAGACAAGCTGCAAACCCACCACGTGCATCATCTCATTTTTGAGCAACATAAAATACTTATTAAAAAGCCACATAAACTTTAATGTGCTTTAATACACAGGCTGCATATACTTCACTTTATTGTAGTACTGTTCTGAAGTCAGAAAGATTAAGTGCCTCATGGGCATTTCTGTGGTGCTCATCTTTATCACATGTAGTGCTTCACAAATGTTAATGAAGTCAAACAGTTCCCCTGACTGATAAGGTGGTATTATTCTCCCCATTTTACAGATGGGGAATGAAGAGAGAGATTAAAGTCAAACATATTTCCTTAGCATCTACTTGAGTACTCAATTTAAGATACCCAAGATCAATTTTTTTTAGAAGATATAACATTATATGGCACTCTGTGACCAAGGTATACCTTCCATTGACTTCTGCTGCAGCTGGAACTGATCAGCATGTAAGCAGATCAGACAGTTAGGTTCTCCAGTAGGCACCCAGAAAATGATGAACACCTAAGTAGTGAACATACTTGAAAAGTCAGTTTATGTGACTTGCCCAAAATCACACAGGAACTCTGTCACAGACTCTGGACAAACTTGCCCAGGGCCCCATCTTTGCCCCTTCCTGAAATCTCCTATTGTATACACTTATCTTCTGACTCCTGCAAAAAATGAAACAGGCTCATACAAATAAATCTTTTTCTCTACACCAGGGCTGTCCAACTTCTAAGCAGCTGAGGGCTGCATGCTGCAGAGATATTGCACCCACAGTGCATCATGCTCCCAGACTGGGGGCTGCAACTTAATCCCTTGTGGGCTGCATGCAGCCCATGGGCCGCCAGTTGTACAGCCCTGATCTAAACCACCCCAGTTTGTTTCCAAGGCAGGCCCATCCTAAGCACTGCCCAAGGTCAAGGGTTTACAGAAAGGTGCTATGTGACCCCTAACTGAAGACCATATCACAGCTTATTCACACAAAGGGGCAAACCTAATTTCTGTCATTTCCCAGCATGAGTGTCTGACTTTACAACCTTAATAATCATTTAAAAAGGGGTTCTTCTTATGTACCATTAAAAAAACAAATTCAAAACCAGGAATTCCTTCAAGTGGCATCATAGTGACACTCACACTGATCACTAGAAGGGCTGAAACCTTTAAATCCCTTGTACAGATGTTTCCTATTTGAGTTAACAGAGAAACTGATTGTCAGGGATCCTGATTTTCCCTATTTAAAAAAACTGCAAATTCTGATAAATCTCCCCAAATCTGTGATTAAAATGAAAAGCACCTCCTTCCCCCTCACAGCCCCTTCAACCCTGCTGGTGCCCCTTGCCCCCCGACCCTCAGCCCCCTGCCCCACCCAGCCCTGCCCAAGGGGGGGGCCCCCAGCTGCCAGGGCTATGGGGCCAGGGACCCAGGTCCACAGACTGCTGCCCCCAGCAGGAGGTGGTGGCTGCTGCAGAGGAGCAGAGCCTGCTCCATCCCCACCTGCTATCTGCCCACTGTGGGCTCAAATGGGAGGTAGGGCCAGCTCCCTGCCACTATGTGCACTCCCAGGGAGGTAGGGGAAACCTGTGCCTCCCAAGATCTGTGCGTGGGGTGGGCACATCCTGCCAGCAACACATTCCCTGTACATGCAACAGCAGCAGGGACAGCGGTGTGGGGTTGTGTCCCTCACTGCTGGCGCACAGGCAGGGGATGCCACACCAGGGCAGCACGGAGCTCACAGCAGCAAGGAGATTCCCACGTGGCCCCACTGTTCCCTGCAGCACCGAGTCACAACCACTGGGCTGCGGAGGCCCTGGGGGAGGGCAGCAGGGTGGAAGCCCGAGCCCGCAGTGGGCAGCCTGCCCCAGCCCTGTGCACAGATATGGGGGTCACAGGTCCTCCCTGCCCTTTGGGAGTGCACACAGCAGCAGGCTCTTTGCAAAACTGCAAGTTTCACAAGTTTCTGCATTCAAATGAGAAATCTGTGTTTTCATCCAGTAAAGGGGAAAATCCATGTTTTTCTCCATTATCCCCATGGGGAATGGAAAACCTGGATCCCTGCTGATTGCAGTGGCAGACTGCCATACTGTCTGTGGACTGCAGTAGTGGAGGATGAGACACTTTCCCAGCACAAGAGCAGACAGAAATCTTGCATCCAACTGCATTTTCTGAAAGGAATTGTGCTCTACTGGGCACTGGCATTCCTGATGATTTCCCACAAGCCTGGCAACACATCCCCTCTCCCCCAAAGTCCTTTCTCTTATCCCAGCTCTTCCTCCTATTTCCTTGCTTACTCAGTCCCATTCTCTAATCTTCAGGTTCTCATCCCAGTCCCAGCCTCATTGCTCACCAAATCTTAGACTCACCCTTCCAGAATCCCTGATTCATTCTCCTCCATATTAAGTCTCAGTCTTCACATCCTCTATCCCTTTACTTAATCTTGTCTCAGGCCATCTGCCCTAGTCTCCAACTTGCCCCCCCACCCAATTTCCCTATTCTCACAGGTTCCTAATTTCCTTCCTCAGGTTCTTTGTCCAGTTTCAACATTCCCATAGCTCTTTCTCCTTTGCCACTTGATCCAGAGAGTTCCAGTTTCATTCCTGTTCTTCCAGTTTCATTGTTCTCAGATCCTCTTTCTTCTTGGTTCCAGACCCAGTCCTCATACCCAGACACTCGCCCCCCACAAACATGCACAACTCAAAGTTATCTTCCTTTTCCCATGTTGTCACCCTTTAGTCTAATTATCCCATGGAGAGTCATTGTTTTAAGATTACCCTCCTGGAGGTACCATTCTTGTTCCCCTCTGCATTCAGATCATACAAATTCATACTCCTTGGGTCAAACACAGAACTCATAAGAGCACAGGAAAGACAGTTCAAGTGCCCAGACCTATATGTTTTAAGGCCCACAGTAGCCCAGAGCTGCAATTGCAGGAAAACTCCTGCTCAGGCTTAGGCTGCAGTGCCCAGCGAGGACAGAATCTTCTGGGAATTTAGCTGCTAAAATCTATGAAGTCCTTTATGATTGTGTCTGAATGGATATTTAGCTTAAACTGTTAAATTTCAGTGGATTTTTCATAAGGATAGTTAAAGATACATTCTTGACACAAGGACTATTTTTTCAAATTTCATTGCCAAGGACGGAGGAACTAGAGTTCTTAAAGAAACAGCCAACAACATTTTTAACATAGGCAAAGCTCTATATTTTCCGTGGCTTCATTCTTGAAAAGGCCTGCAGTGTTTTGATTTAAATTTTCCATTTAAAAAATCAGCCTGGAATGGAAAATATCTTTCAAGAGGTTGGTCTAGTAAAGTTATGAACTAAAAATTGGGTCTTCTACTGAGAAGTGCTGGTCTTTGTATTTCCAGCCCCAACCTATACTACTGGCTTAACAAAATGCTGTTTTTCATTACATCAGATTAATTCTTTAGGATTTAAATTTTATGAAAAATGTTCTGGAAGCTGGGATATCTGAATAATATGTTGGAATATAATAGAGAGCAAACTTCTCCTTTAATTTTAATAATGTTGTCAACTCAGTAAGATCAGCGGTGATAGTAATTTTATTTGTGAAAAGGGAATGGATGTGATTTTGTCTGTCTCTAATTTTTAGTTCCCACTTCATTACACCCTATTACTGATGTTTGTTCTAGCATCTGTATTTACTAAATATGACAAAGATGTATTAACCTCAGTGGGGTCTGAACAAATTAAATAGACACACAACAATACATTTAGGGTGCTTGTACACATGACAGGGGTTTAGTCTTCAGGGTTTTATTCTATCACTCTGACATCTTCTGTGAGGGCAATACAGCAGTGTGCAGGCAATCCAGGAAGTTTTTGGAGAGTGCTGGGGACAACTTCCTGGTGTAAGTGCTGGCATGGACAACTAGGGGCTGTGCTCTTCTTGATGTGCTGCTCACAAACAGGGAAGAATTGGTGGGAAATGTAGTAGTGGATGGCAATGTGGGCAGCAGTGACCATGAGATGATTGAGTTCAGGATCTTGAGGAAAGAAAGGATGGAGAACAGTGGAGTAAGGACCCTGGACTTCAGAATAGCAGACTTCTACTCACTCAAGGAACTCCTGGGCATGACCCCCTGGGAAGCCAGACTGAGGGGGAGAGGAGTCCAGGAGAGCTGGCTGTACTTGGAAGAAGCCTTATTGAGAGTGCTGCAACAAACCAACCCAATGCACAGGAAGACTAGCAAGTATGGCAGAAGACCAGCTTGGCTTAGCAGGGAACTCTTCAGTAAACTGAATCACAAAAAGGAAGCTTATAAAAAGTGTAAACTTGGACATATAACTAAGGAGGAGTATGCAGGGATGAAGTCAGGGAGGCCAAAGCACAGTTAGAGTTGCAGCTGGTAAGGGATGTGAAGGGTAACAAGAAGGGTTTCTACAAGTATGTCAGTAGCAAGAGGAGGATCAGGGAAAGTGTGGATCCCTTACCTAATGGGAGAGGCAACCTAGTGGCAGAGGAGGCAAAAAAGGCTGAAGTGCTCAATGCCTTTTTCACCTCAGTCTTCGTAGGCAAGGTCAGCTCCCAGACTACTGCACCAGGCACCACAGTTGGGGGAAACTAACACAGGAATAGCTAAGGTGAGTAGCTAACAGTGGCAAAAGAACAAGTTAGGCACTATTTAGAAAAGCTGGATGTATACAAGTCCATGGGGCTGGATGGGATGCCCCCAAGGGTACTGAGGACTGATGAGATTGCAGAGCCACTGGGCATCCTCTTTGAAAACTCATGGCGATCAAGAGAGATCCCAGATGATTGGAAAAGGACAAACATAGTGCTCACATTTAAGAAAGGGAAAAAGGAGAATCCAGAGAACTACAGACCAGTCAGCCTCACCTCAGGCCCTGGAAAAATCATGAAGCAGATCCTCAAGGGATCCATTTCTCAGTACTTGGAAGAGAAGGTAATTAGGAACAGTCATCATGGATTCAGTCATCATGGATTTACCAAGGGCAAATCACGCCTCACCAACCTGACTGTTCTCTATGATGAGAAGACTGGCTCTGTGGATGTGGCGAGACCAGAAGACCAGTGGGTGTGGTGCACCGTGATTTTAGCAAGGCTTTTGATACGGTCTCCCACAGCATTCTCCCAGGCAAGCTAAGGAAGTACAGGCTGGATGAACAGACTTTAAGATGGACAGAAAACTTGCTAGAGCATTGGGCTCAGAGAGTAGTAATCAATGGCTCAATGTCTAGTTGACTGCCAGTATCAAGTGGAGAGCCCAACTGGTTGGTCCTGGGGTTGGTTCTGTTCAATGTCTTCATCAACAACTTGGAAGATGACATGGAGTGCACCCTCAGGAAGTCTGCACATGACACCAAGCTGGGGAGAGCAGTAAATATGCTGGAGGACAGAGCTAGGCTTCAGAGTGACCTAAACAAATCAGAGGATTGGGCAAAAAGAAATCTCACGAAGTTCAACAAGGACAAGTGCAAAGTCCTGCACTTAGGACAGAACAATTCCATACACCAGTGCCCTTGTTTCAAAGAAGGCTAATGGCATACTGAGCTGCATTATTAGGTACGTTGCCAGCAGGTCAAGGGAAGTGATTAATTCCCCTCTATTCAGCATTGGTGATGCCACATCTGGAGTAGTGTGTTCAATTTTGGGCCCCGCACTACAGAAAGGATGCAGACAAATTGGAACGAGTCCAGTGGAAGATAACAAAAATGGTGGAGGGCGCTGGGGCAGATGGCTTGAAAGGAGAGGCTAAGAGAACTGGGCTTATTTAGTTTGAAGAAGAGAAGACTGAGAGGGGATTTAATAGCAGGCTTCCTGAAGGGAGGTTCGAAAGGGGATGGAGCTATACTGTTCTCAGTGGTGGCAGATGACAGTACAAGGAGCAACAGTCTCAAGTTACAGCAAGGGAAATTTAGGTTAGATGTTAGGAAGCATTTTCTCACTAGGAGGGTAGTAAAACACTGCAACAGGTAACTCACAGAGGTGGAGCAGTCTCCATCCTTTGCGGTTTTTAAGATCTGGCTAGATAAAGCTTTGGTTGGGATGAATTATTTGGGACTTGTCCTGCTCTGAGCAGGGGGTTGGACTAGATGAGTTCCTGAAATCCCTTCCAACCCTAATCTTCTGTAATTCAGCCATAGCTTAAACTTTTCTGGGACAGCCATAACATTGCAAAAAGAAATACAGCTAACATGCTACATTATTTAATCTGTAGCCCAGATATTTAGCTTTGGTTCTTCTCTGCAACTCCTTGGATTTTTAAGGGAAAAACATGGTAAATATTTTGCATAAAGACCCTACAGCTTATAGAACAAGAAAAAGAATATATTGCACTACAGTTTCAGGTTAGAAAGGCAGCAAATTCCTTTCATATTCAGACAATAAAGACTAAAAATGAACTGTCAACATCACCGCTGTCAACAGTCACTTGCAACATACAGGGCTACTGTTTGTCAAGAACTGAAACCTTGGGATTGATCTGCAAAAATATCAAAATAAAAATGTACCACTGTATAGGAGAATGGCAAGTGGACCTCAATCTTCTGCATTTCTGAGAATGACATCTGATTTCCAGACCAAAATTGGTGAGTTAACCTTAAATAAAAATGTTGGCATTTTCACATTACACGATTTCAGTCTTGTTCTTGTGTTACTGGCATCTTGCCTTTCTTTGTCACTGCAGTCTTTCAACTTTCTAAAATCTTTTTTTCCCCAGAAGGATCACTCAAAGTCAATCCAAAATGGTGAAAGCAGCAAGTGGAAGTGAAGTGCTTTAGGATCATTTACATCAATGTACATTTTAGCCAGTTCATTATCAACTGTAATAAATGATGACCAAAATATCCTTTTTTTGACCTTTCAGTTTCAGAAAAACTTTCAGGTCAGTGTAGGTGGTCAGTCATGAAAACCTGAATGAGATACTCCTGTAACTTGGACAGCTGTGGGAGTAGATTACAAGAGGAGAAGCTTGCTTATTTTAAAGAGTATGACCTCCACAACTTTTCAAATGAAAAATCCTTCTTCTTTATCAGTACAGTATCTAAGAAAATTTGTCCTTCCTTAGCTGAAGTCTGGAAAACTGATTAGTTAGTTTGATTTTCTCACAAAACAAAAATAATTTACATTTAAAATTGATGGTACAATTCAGCATTCACATTTGCTTGAAAAAGGTATAATAGAGCCAAGTGTACTGCAAAATTTCCCACTTAGTTCTGCAGGCTCTGTTATACTAGTCCTGAGTAGAGACTTGTAGCCTTATCCAATTGCTTTGGGAATTTTTTGTTGTGACAAAGGGAGACTGTAACCCCAGACATGGCTGAGATCTGTGTTTGCTGTAGGGTGTTTAATATGTAAATAAAGCCACAAGAGACTTGCAGCACTTATTCCTTAAGCCTGCCAGAAAACAGTGATTAGAAGAGATGTAAAATACTAATTCTTCTGTGCCACCTCTGTACAGCAGGGCATCTCCAGTAGCATGAGTAAGGAAATATGGAACCAGCTAGCTTATAAAACACCAGGCCAGCTCTGTGTGGTTGTAACATAATGGCTATGCTGTCATTAAAGCTGAATCACTAAATAAGGGTGTCTAGTTTCCAATACAGCTCCTAGTAGAATTAATTTAACTGCAAATATGAAAGCATACATAAATGCAAGACAATGATTTAATAGGGAAGGCATATAGATTTCTGTTTAGGACACAGTTTTAGGGTCTAGAAACCTTTGAAAGCCAATATCCTATGCAATGGACAAGCGTGTGCAAAGGACAGAGGCTGATCAGTTTTCCTACTTTCTAATGTATGGGCAGTACAAATGGATGAGTCTGAATATCTGACCTTTCTTCAGAACAGAAAGCAAAATAAAGCCACTGAAACAATGTCATCTTTTCCCATCCCATGAACAGTTTTGCCTTCAGGAAATGGTATTGGATGAATCAGTTTACTACTGATACTGATGCATGATGACAACAATGTAGTATTTCCTGCTGAACTGTAAGGATGCAAAGCAGGAAGAATTCCTCACCCCTTGTTTATTGTTCTCATTTAGTACAAACTTTCTTCTGCTGTGATTCATTTTTGAACATGGAATATGTAAATCAGAAGATCACAGAATGAAATATTAAGACTGCCTGATTAAAATGAAGATGTTTTATCCTAGCAATACTAGTTAAGTTGACAAGCTTTTTTTTAAACTTAATATATGTATATTTTGCAATGAATATGTGGGGCTTGGTTTCAGCTGCTGTAGAACAGCTCTGGATAACTCCACTGTGGTCAATGGGAGTATGACACAGTACTAAAAAAAGAGAAATTTTAAATATTTAGAAATTGTTTTTGGGGGGGGGGAAGCAATGCTTGCACCAGTTTTGCAGCATGTATTACTGCAATTCTGTATGGTCATCATACTCCAATCTCTTACTGCAGGAGCACTGCAACCAATACAGTTGCAATTACCAACAGCCCATTTTATTAATAGTAAGCAGCTTTGGGGGTGTGGAGAAATAACTGTTAAAAAGGTCTGCGCTAAAAATTGTGGGACAGAGTTATCTGCCACATTGGCTGGAGCTTTGTTCTCTTTTATCATGCCTGAGATTTTCTTCTAGCTAGATATTCTTTTGAGTATTCATGTTATATATGTTGGAATATGCAGATTAGATTGTTTAGATCTGATTCTGAATGAAATTCTTCTTTGTTAAGAAAGAGAAGATGACAGCCTTGACATGAATACTCTAAGGGTGATGCTGCATGAACTTTATTAACTTTATTGGTTTCAACTAAATAAAAATGTATGTGTGTTAAATAGTTAATTTTTAGAAGAAAAATAGGATTTTTGGTATTGCAAAATGTATGTAGACTGTCTCCCTGATGGGTGAATTCTGGTACTAGCTGATTGATAACTCTCTAACAAAGTTGCTTTTCCTCTCCTAAAGAAAATAGGGAGTGAACACCTTCCTGCCTGCATTTGATATCTACTACTTATTTTCAAACATGGGCATAGCTATTAATCATTTAGAGTTAGAAATTTGCAAGATTAAAGAAAAAAGATATTTAAAGGGATCTCTGCTATTTGGACTGTGCCTCCCAAGCTTATCCTGTTTGCTTTTAGCAGCTTGGAATTGTTCTGTTCTAAAGTTAAACAGAATTAAATCCTGCTTAATGTTTAGAGGCTGGTTCCCATTTGTAAAATTCATTGCAGATTAAGAAAACAATTGGGGAGCTTTGAATAGCTAATGTATAAAATGAACATACTGAATTATATACACTACAGTGGTTTGCCTTGTATTTCATAACAGCTGTTTGATGTGTAGCTACTCTATTTCAAGTCTGCTTTTTAAAATTTGAACTATAAATCTGTGAAAACTAAAATTCTTTCCAGGCATTTCATGTGTGCTGTCTCCTTTCAAACACAGGTATTACCTGCCTTCTACATTATGAAGTAAAAAAAATCCTTACAAATTAACTGTTAGTTTTTTGATGTGTTTAATGGAAATAAGATATTTGGCTACTGAAAGAAGAAAACAAAGCTGAAGGGAAGAAATTCTCTTAGTACAGATTTTGCTTTGCCCTGATAATCGGGGAGTTTTGGGGCTTAATTCACTTCCATGTGTTTCAATAACATTTGCTCTCTACATTGTAATTAAGATTCAGCAGATGAATAGGTAATATCTTGGGGAATGACCCTCTCCTTTTCTTAAAAGAGTGCCAATAAAACCTCAAAAAAGAATAAATAAACTATGGGAGAGGCAAAAAAATACAAACTTTTTCTGGCCTTAGGAAGACAGTTCACAAATGGCATTGTTAGGTCTGCAGCTATTAATAAACACCAATAAGTAACAAGTACTACATTTGTGCACTGCCCTAAAGGTTAGTTCTAAATTAGTTCTAAGTTATTTTTGAGGCAACAGCCTAATTTTTGGATGAAATTAACCCTCCCACTACTGCATTAGCAGTCTGGCCAAATAGGGTTTGTCTATGTGGAGAATTGTAATGTCCTAACTCAAAGATGTAACAGGGCAGCTCCAGGCCCAGGGCAGACATAACACACGGGAAAGTGTCAACTGCCTCTTTGCTGATGGTGGCAGCATGGTCAGCCACACTGCAGTGGTGGCAATTTTTGTGCATCGCTCCCCTTCCAAAAGTAGCACTGGAGACTGCTGCCTTGGTTGTCCCTGCCTCAGTTATACAACTGGCCTAACTGAAGGTGTGGATTTAAGGCAATGTACTTGTATTCTGTGAGGATATCCCTCTTTTTGGTTTCTCTTAACCCATTTAGAAATAGGTTTAAACTAAATCAAAAGAAGACACTCATATCAAGATATCATTATGCATAGATTTGTATTGGTTTAACTAAACCAGTGTAAGTTTGTGTGAAGATAAGGCTACACTCTCTTTGAGGCTGAGGAAGAGAAGTCTGCCTTTCTTCCTACTCAGTTTGGGGGAAGGGAAAAGAGAACCCATGATTCATCCCCCCAGACACCAGGGAGAAGATTATTCATGTTCAGTTTCCTCTGACCTGAAACAAAAAAGGGGAAGAAAACAAGTTTTGCAGGAGCTGTAAGGATACCATGTAGGCTACGTGAGTTCAGCTCTGATCCTTCAGCTCTCTGTCTCAAAAAGAAAAAAAAATGTATTACTTTTAAACCATTTCAAATTTTATCTTGTTACAGCTCTGGATCCTTAAAATCTTGTCTGAAACAATCAGCTTGGATTTCAAATGTATGTGCTTAGCTTCTGCTATGTGACAGTTCCTCTAGAAAACCTTAAAGAGAAAAAGACAATATTCAAAAAAATAAACCCATACCCTTTCTAATCTAATATCTTTGTTTAAGCAAAAAAATTATGTGTTCACATTTAAGTCTCACTATGCGTCCAGGCCATGTAAATGCATGGAGTGAAAATTATTCTTTTCAAATATACCTATCAAATTTAATATACTTTGGACTGGGGAATATTTTTGTCTGTATTGCTGAATAGTTCATAACAACTGTATATGTTAACAACTGAACCACTTATCCTGTACCACTGCAATGACTCAAAGCTTTGCCATCAACGTTAAAGGATTTAAACATACAATGCATACTGATTATATCCCTCCTCCTGACAATATGGCAGTTACTTTGTGGGTAAAATGCTAAATTTCTCAATGATTATACGTAACTGGATCTCTTAAGGATAATCCATGTCTAGCTAAACTGTGCCTGCATAACATTTTGTGCCTTTCCTGTTCAAACATATCATTTGGATCTATCAAAGGAAACTGTAAACCAAATTATAAGTGAAACAACCATTAGGTGGGAAGCAGTGGAAAGGAATAAAACCTAAATCAACAGCTAGTGTCTGTGAAACTGAGGACACTATGTTATTTTTTAGAGCAATGACCAAAACTGCCTTACTTGGATAGATGAGATAAAGTACCTGAAACCCTATCCAGAAGACAGAATGCATATTTGAATTTAAGCCAGGGGGTGGATTTTCCAGAGGTGTTGAGACTTCTGCAGCTCCCTGTTGGCCTAATGTGTTTTTGTTAGGATGCCAGTTTTTAACAGGCTGCTTTTGATTTCCTAGATCAGAATTTTCTAATTGCTATTTTATATCCAAACTTCAATGAGCAAGCCATATCAAAGGTCAGTCACTTCATCCCAATTCTGGCTGTTCCTTATACAGATAAACAGTGATGAGAGATAGCACATGAGCTCTGCTTCTACAACCCTTTGCACTGGCATCAGGGCAAGACCAATTGATAGCAAGCACAACTGAGAGGGGGGGAGGTAATAACCAGGGTTGCAGCCCTGAGCACTGCTTTTGGAGGTGGGATACATAAATAACCACCAACATAGCTGGTGGCTGGCAATGCTTCCACCACCTGCAGCATAGCACTTGATGTGGATCAGTGTGTAAAGCAGGAGGGAAAATAAGCTGTCCTTTTAGAGGAGTACGGTGGCATGCATACATACTGTCCTTTTATACTAAAGAGTTCTGGGAATCATTCTGCCTTCTTGAGGCAAAACATCTCCTCATGTTCTCTTTGGGGCAGTTTAGCTTCATATAGCTCTCTACTGCAACCATCCCCTTAAAAATGAAATGGAACCTTTTCCTGGGAGCATTTATTGTGCTTTCTTTTTCTGCAAAGTACCATTGGCCACATGTGCACTTGTTATAAAAATAAAGAATATAAATAACTCAATAAAAAGAGGCATTTTAAGTACCCTGCAATTTGTTTCTTCCTTCCTCCCATGAGCTCCAGTGCCCATTGATCAGGAAAGAGAACACATGCACAGTGACACAAATATATATCCCCCCGCTTCTTCCTTTCCTGCTGTCTGTACTGTAATACAGGAAATAGCTGTTCAGTGTCAAGATTTAGAACCTATGCTTTAGTGGCAGCATTAAGATTCAGACTCCCAGTTAAAAAACACAAAGGATCAGAGGCCTTTTTTTTCCCTTGGTGCAGAAGATGAGATACAGTGATCCAATGCCCTCATTGCTATTGAGATATAAATTAGTTTCTTCCAAAGCAGCTTCACAATTATCTATAATTTGTCCACAGATAATTCCTTTCTTAATGGTGATACAGGCTGCTCCTAGTTTGTAGCAGCTGGACATCTCTTTTGTTAATAAATTTGTGCAAAGAGTCTTCCCCCTAGGATCACCTCCCCAGCTCCCCCCTTGGAACTGCTAAGCTACCTACAGAGAATGGCACCACACATTGTCTGGAAATAGATATTAACATAACCAGCTTTCTTTAAAATTGAATCTTTAGGAATGAAAGGAAACACTGGACTGGTAACTTCAACTAAGTGGCAATGTGTGTGCACTTTTATTAACATTCAGATGTACTGCATTAGCGCAGAACTTTTATCCAGTCTGCAGCAGGCACTCGTCTCCAGCTGCTCTATTCAGGCTGCTGCTATGACAACTATCCAGAGGCAAATGTCAGGTCATCTCCCAGCATATGGGTCTAGGCCATAATTGCTTTGTCAGAAACCTAATAGCCACCTACTCCTACTCCTCCAACAGCTAAAAGCAATATTGTTAAAATTACTAAACAAGGCAAAATCTTGTAAACCTCCCCCCCACAATCCAACCTTTCCTACAGTATTCATAGAGCATTGCTTCTATTTTGCCAAAAATAAGAATGGTGGAGGAGAGGCTTATCTTGTTTAAACTATCCACCTATCTGCCAGTTTACCTTTCCAGGATGCTGCTCTGTATAGAGTAGACCTAGGATTCTCAAACACTTACTGCCTCTAGGCGCTAGATACTTCTTCCGACTGCACTAGGTCAATACTGATAAGTTATCTGCTGGGCCTCAAATCATAGTGTGTAAAGACAGAGGTTTCTTAAAGAAGGAAAGTTTGCTTCTTTTCAAGAAATAAATAAAATACAATTAATTTAAATGAAATTAAAAGATTGCTAAATAATTACAAAGAATGCACTATCTTTGCTGTAATTTACCAGGCTCAAAAGGTAGTGAACAGATTGAATAATTTAAAAAGTTTTCTCTTTATTGTTAAAGAAAGTGATTGTTCTCCTGGAGTTTAACAATATAATATGCATACTAATCCTTATGTTGTGATTCACTCAGAATAAGTGATTTAACACCTACATGAAGAGAACCGTCTCTAGACACACTACAGTTGAAAAATAATAAATCTGGAGATAGGCAGGAAGTAGAATTGTCTTGAAACCATCACAAGTGTGTGATCCCATAACAAAAAAGAAAGAAAATCTGTATATTGCTGGTTTGTTCAAAAATTCTCCTCCATGTACATATGGAGACATACACATATCCTGACAGCTTCATCGTACTACCTCACATTTGCCTTATAGGCAATACTAAATAATAGCTGAATTCAATCAAACTAAACTAATTTGGACTTGTTCATTTTGCATGAGACATATTATTCTGATTTTTTTATGCAAGGAATGTATGAGGACACCAGCTTAGGTTAGCTATGAAGCAGTCAGATTTTCATTACTCAGAACTGGTCTTTGGAATCAAAGGGGAAAAAATATAAAACAGGAAAATACAGAAACCTGGCTCTTAACTTGTATATTCTGTAAAATACTGACAGCTTGGCAATATTTGAAGGGCTTTGCTAATTTAAAGATCTGAAATCTCCTTATTTTGTTATAATGAAGCCACATGAAAATGATATCTTCTGAAATAACAAATACTTGCTGTTTTATTTTTGGTTTGAAAATTAAAAGTAGTGAATGTATCGTGGGCTGAACTCTCAGTGGTGGTCAAGGAATGCATCACTAAAAAAAGCTCATCTGAGCTAATGCGCAGCAGCGCTGATTATGTTGCATTAAGTTTAGTACCTGTAATGACAGGTACTAAACTTAATGTGCCGTAATTACAAAACATTAATGAATGTGTAGACGTGCCCACAGTGTGCAAATACATTGGTTGCAAATACGGCTCTTAAAAAAATTTAATGTTTTTCTAATCTTGAGTTGACTATCTGTGGGACACATTTTTTGCTATAATGAGAAAAATCCTGGGATTACCTTAATGTGGGCACAGTGCAGGAAAAACAGTACAAGGTATTGCCTTGTACACCACAGGAGGATTTCTATGCCCTAAAGTGATCCTTCTATGGCAGAATATATATTAATTTGAGGGTCGCTTTGTATGAGCAGCAAAAGCATAAAGAGCCATCATGACCCCAGAATAGAATCTGGCTCACTCTCTTCTAACATATATCTCATACATACACATGTATACTAATAAATTCATGATGTATCATTTTCCTAGCATGAATCAGTGGCTCCATTGACATTTGCAGAGCTATGACAATTTATACCAGCTGAGGAATTGGCGTATTTTTATACATGTACAGATGCTTTTATAGATACATTTTATAGATGTGGCTTGATGTAAATCAGACACTGATTGGTCTATTTTAATCTGCTACCTTCCTTTTTCCACCCTAAGCATCTCATGAGCTCAGGAGCTCTTCTGTTGGCAAGTGTCCTTTCACTTCACCTTTCTTTTTTTTCTTTTGTTCTTTTTTTTGTCATTTGTAAAGTCTATCATGCAAGCAAATGGGGAAAGCAACAAGAAGTCCTTGTAAACATACCAGGAAAAAATTCAGAAAGTTCTATACAACATGTATGTATAAACAACAAGACAGATAATATTTAAGCCAGGGGTGGATCCAGAGGCAGTGCAATGGTGCAGCTGCATTCCCCCTTTGGATGTGTTGCAAAAGCCCCTGCTTTCCAGTAGACCTAGAGCTCAATGGGTAAGTGCTGCTGCTACTGTTCATGCTTTCTTTTCCCCTACTGCTCAATTCAGTGGAAGGAGGAGGGAAGGGAAGGGCAAACTGCAACAGCATTTATCTCCTGGCATCTGGAGCCATGCAAAAGCAGGGACTCAAGCCAGAACCTACCCAGTAGCCCAGAGCCTATATTGTCCAGGCTGTAAGCTCAGAGTGCACCATGCCTACATGGTAAGATCAAAGTGGGATCCATTATTGTTTTTCCTCATAACTGTTTTGATTTCTTTATTTTCCCCATTTGGGGAATGAGTTCTTCTCACTTTTATAAGAGGCAGGGGGCAGGAACTCCCATAGGAATGTCAGTGGCATACAGAAGCAAAGAAAATAAATCAGCATTTCTTCTTCCATTAGGAGCGAAGGGTGAGGGAAGGGCAATGTTTCTACCTTCCCCCAAAGGCCTAGAGCATTCACAAGTTTTGGGAGACTCCCCAGGGGCCACAGCCTCTGCTTTTTGTTTGACAGGATCCTGAAACTAACCCTCAGCACACTTTTCTCACTGAGAATCAGATCCCCAAAGTGGTCTAGGCTGTCCTTATGGAGTTCCTGGCATAGTTTTATAAAAAGCAGCTCATGCTTCTTTCACAGATTTCATAGACATTAGGGCTGGAAGGGACCTCGGAAGATCATTGAATCCAAACCCCTGGACGAAGGGCAGGAAGTCAGCTGGGGTCATAGGATCCCAGCAAGATAAGCATCCAATTTTTTTTCTTGAACGTGTTCAATGTAGGTGCAGGTGTAGGTGTAGGTGCCTCCGATGGCAGGCTATTCCAGACCTTGGGGGCTCGGACAATAAAGAAATTCTTCCTTATGTCCAGCCTGAAACGGTCTTGCAGTAGTTTATGACTTTAATGTATACTCCCCTCAAATCACTAAAATAACAGAAAATCAGAAATGGCTAAAAGTTGAGATCCCAAAGCAATGCTACCATAGCTGAGATTTGAAATCCAGAGCACCTAAACAAGCAAAGATGGAACAGCAGGCAACCCTTTTGGGGGAGTTGCACACAAAAGGTGATTCTGCCAACAGTCACCTTAACTTCTATACAGATTGCCTGCCCTGTGGGGTTAGTGAAGTAACAGTCTATTTCATAGTTTGCTACACACAACTATTCTCCATCAGTCCAGTCAGCCTAGACATAATTTAGTGCCTAACACAAAGAATTGTTGTTGTCAGCAGTCCCTAGATAAAAGGATTACAGTCAGCCAGAAAACAGAGAAGTCATAGAGTCCATAGATGACTGAGGAGGCCGTTCAAGATCTAAACGTTTGACTGCAGAGGTGGCAAATAGTTCAGAAGTAAGGAGTAGATCCTAGCGATATTGTAGTTTTCCTTTTTGCCTCTTTCATCTATCTGCTTCCATAGTGAGGTGAGTTTGTTTCAAATGATCAATGCTTGGTAGTATATCACAGCACCACTGGGGATGTCAGTGTTTGGGACTCCCAGGTACTGATGTTAATATTGCATTTCTTCAGATTGGTTTTCACAGTGTCCTTGAATCTCTTCTTTTGCCCATCTTTACAGCAGTGACCATTGGTGAGTGGGGAGTATAGGACCTGTTTTGGGAACTAGTTGTCAGCATTCTTATGACACATCCTGTTCAATGGAGCTGGTGCTATATAAACACGGCTTCAATGCTGGTAGCGCTTTCCTGAGCCAGAACACTGGTGTTTGTTCTTCTGTGCTTTCAACTGATATGGAAGATTTTCCAAAGACTTCACTGATGATAATGTTCCAAAGCTTTCAGGTGTTTTTGATATGTTATCCAAATTTCGCACACATCCAATAGGGGAGGGATGACAACAGGCTGGTAGACAAGAAGTTTGGCTTGGTTCCTGCTGTCATGATAACTGAAGATATGATTTCAGAGATGCCAAAGGTCGTGCTGGCAGATTTCATCAGGTGTTGAATAATTGTCACCACAACATGCTATTTACTATATGCAAGGTATATATGCAAAGGTATTTCTGTACTAAGTTTCATTCAACACCGTCTAGCTCACAGCAATACAGGACCTTCTCGTACAATGTAACTGTTATGCACCATATTCCACCATTGGAATACGGCTCCTGATCCAGCTTTATAGTGGCTCTGGAAAGACTGTCCTAGCATTAGCATTATCCTTCATTAGTGCAGAGCTGACACAGGACACTAATGTAGCAGCAGCAAGGATGTCTGCCTGCTTCTACAGAAGAAGATAAAAAGAACCGTGAAATCCTTTGCTATAGTCTGAGATCCTGGTGGCCATTTGGCATCAGCATATGCTAGAGGAGCCCTCAAAATATAGTACACAGTTGGTCAATTCTGGCTAGTCCCAGGCCAGGGAACTGATCTTGAACTGATCTGAGGCAGGACCACGATAATAGAAAACAACCTCTCTATTACCTTTGTACACCACTTCCCGACCTGAGTTCTGGGCCAACTGGACAGACCTGCATACCTTGTCCATAAGCTTTTTCTTCTTTTGACAGTTACTAGTGTAGGGGCAGTAAAGAATAAATATATGCAGTTAGAACATATAAACCTATCAACATAGTGGAATTTTGCATGTTGCACACTTTAATATCTGAAAGATTAAAATAAACGTAAACTATAATACTCTGAAGTCAGGTAATATGTACTTTACATGTAGCAGTTCTACATTTATTCACATACCAGGCCAACCATGTTAACTGTACCTCAAAATAACCTACACGTATTCAAGCTAAAAAGAGCAGTATAACATTTAACACAATTAAACACCTAAAGCACTTTGACTTCAACTACAATACCTTAACATTTATATTAACAGGAATAAATATCTCTGCAACTGACAATGCTTTATTATCACACATTCAAGCATTATGGAAAGATGCTGGGTACTATGGAAATATCCTTAGTAAAAGCTGAAACTAGTTTCCCATTATGACCCTGATTTTAATAAATCACCAATTTTTGAAACAGGTAGCTACTTCCCGCAGATCAGTTTTGCCCATCTTAACTTGAAATATTAGTTTGAAGGGAAAGCATTTAAGTCCTGATTTAGCAAAATGCAAGAACGTGACTGCTGAGTTTTAAGCAAAGGAAGACCTTAATGATTCCTCCCTCCTTCAGGTAAAAAAACAAAACAACATGTAAGTACTTTGCCATATCAGGGAAACTTTCATCCTTTATCAAGAATACAACTAGGTAGTTGCTTATAAAATATAATATTTGTCACTGTCACATCAAAGAAGTACACAGACTGAGTCTGAATCTTTCTAGAGCTGTTTATATACTACCGAAGCATTTTTCTTTCCTTAGTGGATAAGAAGCCACATATGGATAGTATATGAATAAAAACCTCAAATACTTTTATATTCTTTGCCTTCTGTAGTAATACATTTGAACAAAATACATTAAGGTTGTCAATGATTCTGTAAGTCTTTAAGAAAAACTGAATAATACAATTGGAGATTTTCTTTAATTTGGCTTGTGAATTAGCTCTTTCTGCTAAATAGTTCTTGAACTGATTACTCATCAGAGTCGTTACTAAAATTAACACTCTTTGTTAACTCATTTTAAAATGAATTATTTTGAAAAGTAAAATATTTAAGATTTCAGACTCCAATCTGAGGTCCATACATAATGCACCCAGAACAGCCTATAAGAGCAAAGAAATTAATTTCAAGAACCCACCCTCATTTATGTCCCAGGGAATGGGGTCAGGTACAACTGCTGGCTGATGTTACCACCAAGTCTGATTTTATTAGACTTCCTAAAGTGTTTGGGAAGAGGCCTAAGTCTCTTCCATATTCCAAGCAGATGTGGCCCCAAGCAATGGGAACATCCTATCTTTTCAAAATGCACACTGTCAACTTCACAACCCTTATAACTCCCATAGACATGCCTTGGGCAGTTTTCAGCATAGATGCATATACATTTTCTGCATAGCTGGATATATATATAGCAACTATTGCCAGGATTATCTATAGAGCCTAAAGGAGTTAAGTACTCAACTCCTATCAGATTTCTATGAGATCTGGTTGACTAACCCCCTAAGGCTCCTTCAAAAATCCCATGTGTGTGTTTAATACACACACACACACGTGCGTGCGTGCGCACATACACACACACTATCTATGAGTGACACAGCTACACACAAATACTTAATAGACCATACTCTGAGAAGCTGTTGTTAAGAATGCAAATTTCACTTTGTATCCCAGGGCAAACTGATTTCTCTGAAAAAGAAATGGTAAAATCCCACAATGGGTTTGCAGGAGAGTAGACTGTAATAATCAAAGGGTCCTTAAGTTTGAGACCAAGGGAAACAGCTAGATGAATGCTCTCACCAGCTACTCTCAGCAATCTTCCTTTCACACATGACTACCTGATTTCTGTGCTGCTCTATGTTTGCCTCTGAAGGTCTCCCTGGGATAACTGATAACGTAATTATGTCAATACCACAACCTCATCTACCGACTAAGTTCTACTGCCTGAGAGTTCTGCCTGAGACCCTGCTAGTATATGTGGGCAAATAAATCAAGAATAAGTGGTAGACATTGAGAATGGAATACTGCAGTTATGACTAGGGCTAGTTGCTAAACTGAAAAACAGAACTTAATTCTATAAAAACACAATTTGCATTTTTGGTTTTTTCCCCCACCAAATTAAAAACAAAATGAATTTAATTGTATACAAAATAAGATGTTTCATTATTGGCCAGCTGCAGGAAAGCAAATGAGCTTAAAGGCTAGATGCAAAAACTGGAGGAGGTAGTGATGATGACATGACCATTTTATCCAATATCTTTCAACTAGACTGTAGGAGACCCAGGCCACATGCAGCAATCTGGATCAGCCAATCAGGACTTTCCTGTGAACTGGTGCCATCTGTCTACAGGCAGACTGATGGAACTTGCACAGCCTCCTGGCTGTGCAACGTTAGCATTAAAAGCTCTTTGCTCTTCAGGGGCTTATAAATTGAATGTCTGTTCAAGTATCTCCACATAAGTATTTCTACCAGGAATTCTTCAAGATTTTCTGAGCATGTGTATAGCCCCAGATTTAGTTACCTCCTCTGCCTATATGGATTTGAATATGTCAGCCACCTTCTAGGACAGTGCCCAAACCACCAGGAAAGCACCCTGATATATTGTGAAATTGAGTGCTCCCAATTTCACTTCTTCATGTTGTTGTACTTTGTATAAATAATTAAACAATAATTGGTGCAGAGCCTGGAACAAAGGTGTCTCTCCTGTCAAGTGAGTGTCCTACCTACAGGCTCAGAGAGTAATTTGTTCTTCAGCAGGCTAGTGAATCTTAAACTAATCATGTTCAGCTTGCACAAAGTGATTCAGAGATAGCAGATATTTAGTGGGCTGCCACAAAGAACAGGAAGAACATCTTTTCTTCCTCACTGCTACTAGGATGTGTAGCAATGACTTAAAATTGCAGCAAAGTAGTTTTAGACAGGATAACAGGAGAAAAAGTCTTCACTGTTAGAGCACTGATGAAGTGGAATAAACTACTTAGGGAAATTGTGGGGTCTCCTTCACTGGAGTTTTTCAAGAATAGGTTGGATAAGCATTGTTCAGTGATGATTAGGAGTAGCAAATCCTGGAGTGGATTGTAAGAAGCAACAGTTGGGATTCCACAGATGTTTTGGAAACTATAACTGGCTTGATAATGAAACAAGTTTAAATTGCTGGGGCAAGGTTATGGAGGGGATAGGATGACAGAAACACAAATCCTAGGTTAGGGTCTGTGATGCATGGAGTTCTGCCTGTGCTATCCAAACCTTAGTACAGAGTGGAGGCTTTTGACTTTTTTTCCATGCTTCTTGGATCTGTTAATTGCCACATGGGCCTGGGAAGGAGTTTTATCCCCTCTCTTGCTACAGGTGTTAGGGGTTTTTATTTTCCTTCCTTTATGTCCTTCTACTGCTGTTGCTGCCATGGCTGGGAATTTTGACTGGGGTATGCCTGTGGCTCTGCTAGGACTTAAAGAAAAAAAAAGAAAGAAAAAACAGAAAAGACAGAGATAATTTGCTAGAGAGTCCTGCTCCTCCACTCAGGGTCAGATTGATTGCCACATTTAGAACCAAGAAGGAATTTTACCCCACAGTCAGACTGCCATGGATTGTGAGGGTTTTTGCCTTCCTCTGTAGTAGGGGGCAGGGCACTTTTCATTGGCTCTTGAGTGTATTTTAACAAACTTCTCCCTGTCCTTGCAGTGCCTCTGCCTCCCTGCTTTACCTGTGGTAAGTTAGGGTGTTCTTGATGTTCTCAGGTACTGTGACTGGTAGTTGTGGATGTGGATTGCTCATGCAATTTTAAGACTAGGTTATGAGGTATACAAGAAGACCTCCTGAGGTTCCTTCCAGCCTTATTTTTCTATTAGTCTATGAATCTAGCTGCATTTTTTCCAGTAAGAACTATTCAGCAAAATTGACCTGGATTCACAAATAATTTGAGGACAAATAAAACAACATTTTTTATTGAACTGACATTTGGCAGCCCTGAATAATGATGCTGTATGCATTGTAGGTGCAGCTGCTTTGCAAGTTCCTGCTTTAAAAAAACCCAAGATAACAAAGTATATGGATAGGACTGGAAAAATACCATAAACCAAACAAGTCTTTATTGCACTGGCTACCTGCTTTTCCATTTACATAATTAATCAGGGGCTTCAAGTGCTATACTTTATGAATTTTAGATTGAAATGAAACTGCAGTCACCGGTACCAACACTTTCAGGTGAAAGAATTTTTTTAAACCTGGCAAATATCTTTATGACACCAAGATCTGCCACTGCCTAAACCTTTAAAGATTATTTCATTTGTCCTTTCATACCTTGGAGAGAAGCACTTTGCAGAGAATTATTTGATACCTATTCTTCTTTATGATCAGACTTGATGCCAAGTCATAAAATCTTCACAATCAATTTTAGCAATACCAACACTGTACTTAAAGTGTGATTTTTTTTAGTTTTACTTTCACTAAAATCTGTAAACCTTAAGGCATTTCCATGGCATTAATGAAAGTATCACAAAAGACAAAATACATAAAAAAGTGACATAGTGATATCCATTTCCAGTGTCCCAGCTAACAGCATTGTAAAGATAATTCCAAACTCCAGTTCTCTAGAAACATGTGTCAAAAAAGGCTGCAGGCTGTTTCTAAGGGGTAAATGTCCATCTTTTCCAAAAACTGTGTACAAGAAAAGTTCATCAGACATGTCATTAGAGCAGTTAATACCCAAAACCTTACAACCGACTGCCACTTTTGTTTCAAGAAGTTAAGAAAGGAAACATGCAGTTTTCAGCAAATAAAAGCAATAGTTTAATTTAGCGTGCAGTATGCTAGATACTGAATCATATATGGACAAATAATTGATACGGATGTTAAGACGCTGATTAACAAGGAACCTGAGAGCACACTATAGTTTTGGAAATAATCCAGTAACCTTTCTACTTGAAGTACATCATACAAATTACGTAGTTTATCAGAATACTTGTTATCTTTACAAATATACAGAAAAAGATTTGTGTGTGTACATGTACATATATACATATAGTTTATATTTTAAGTTTTATATACATTATGCTGCATGTTATACATGTTAACATGCATGCATATGTATATGTAGGTACTATGGGTACACACATTATATATAGAGTATACAATACATACTAATGTACAATATTATCCATACATGTACAGTAGATATGCTGACCCCATATGTATATAAATCTATAAGGCATTTTCATATAGTGCACATAGTTATTTAACTATCAATAAACATTTAATTAATCTAGCTAACAGGACATATCTGACATGCACCATTCCTTCATGTAACAAGAATTGCAAATTATCTTGATTTTACTTAATTATAGATATGGATGAGGTAGACCCCTCAAATAACATCGTACCTGCTGTCTATCCAGTCGCATCCTTTTTGCAGCATTTCTGCTTTCACTCTCACAGGCTGAAGCCAGGATACTCTCTGCTACTGCTGAAGTGAGGTGTGAGGGAATAGGTCGCGACTAAGAGAGAAAAAAACATGAAAAAATTATGACTAGGACAAGAGCCAGATCCACGGTGTCCTTATCAGAGCACACAAAACTATCACAGATGCAGGAGAGTCCATTCATTGAAATGTAATTTATATCAACAAAAAGGGGAAATGGAAATTGTAAAGATGAAAAATGAAACTAGTTAGAAGTTAAAGCTGTAGCTGATCCACAGATCCATCAAAAGCACATTTTTCCAGAGCTCTATAGTCCACTATATTTAGTCTGGCTCATTAGGCTGTATTTTGAACAGACAGCAGCATATTCTCTGTGTTCCAGCAGCATTCTGTCTGATTCTTGCTAAGAAAAGTGAAAAGCCTTTTATCCTGAACAGAATGTGACAGAGATGAGTAGCGCTTTTTTTAAATCATGAAAAACCAAGCGATAAGGTTGAGCCATCACTCAAAATATAACAGATTGCCAGTACATTTCAGAGCAGTCTCAATATGTAAAGTTATGGATATTTACATTCCCAGCTGCAATATGACTGACATGATTCAGATGTTTGGGTTTTTTTAAAATCAATATCTTGTGTGACACAATACTGTGTCAGTCCTTCAACAGATGTAAGTACTTTATGGGGCCTTCTGAAGACGGCATGTTATTCTGTCACCGACTTGTGTTATGTATCTATTATTTATTTTACATTGACCTGTTTTAGGTGTAGAACTGAACATAATCCATGACGACAAATCAGTCTTGGAGTCTTATTAGCTCTGCAGTTGGTTGTGAATGCAGTATGACTTTCTATATCAATTAAACAAGGAGAATCCAAGACTATTTGCATTCCTGTCTCTGTAATTATATTCAAAATCATCTCACTGAATGATAAATCTCATAATGAATATCTAAACTCATTTTCTTAATTAAGACACATACCAAAGTACATAAAAAATGTCAAGAAGAATAAGCCAAATGAGGATAATGCCATGCACATTGTTATACATATATACATGTATTTTGGAAATAAATATCAGAGCAGAACTTCAGCTTTGTTAAACTAGCATAGTGACACTGAACTTAGTAGAGCAGTGTAAATTTATACCAATGGAGGAACTGACCAACATCTCTTTTTAAAAAAAAATCAGTTATCTGGAGACAGCCAATCCATGTGTACATGCCAGGAAATGCTGCAGTGTATTGAAAACAAATTTTAAGGCATTTCCACTTACCCATCAAACAACCTCAGAGAAGAGTCTATAAACTAGCACAATGGATTTTACAGTTTGTAAAGTATACCACAATTATGAGCAATCTGTTACCAGTACTTCACCATTACTGAATAAAAACACAACATACTTACTACATTCCTTGTACTTTAAAATGTAGCATCATTACTTTAGTATCTGATATTGCGCCATTTATAACAGATGGGACTATGTCTTGTCCTTTCAGAAAGACTGACTTTCAATCCCTAAAACCCACAAGTAAACCCAACATTTACACAAGCATATAATAAAAAGCATATCCACTAACATTAGTCCCTCTGCTGTAAAACTACTGCAGATAAGAGATAAAGCAGATACTGGGTGCATCTACAAAATGTGCTTTACTGCCGAGTTGACTATTTGGCTTCTCAGTAAACTGTCACTGTCTACACATGCACCAGTACTGGGGCACAGTAAACTAACTAACTCTATTGTAGAATAGTACTGTCAGGGACTATCTTACAGCAGAGTATTATATGTGCTGAAACACACATGTAGACAGTGACAGGAGCTCTCTAGGGCACGAGTGTGGGGGCGGCCTGCTGCCTATCCTGCACTTTAGCACCCTCATGCCCCAGTCAGTCCCCCGATGCCACCACCCAGAGCCCAGTGCTGACCCCCTGCCAGCCTGGGGCTGCTCTGCCCCAGCTCAGAGTGTTGCAGTCCTGAGCACACGTACAGATGCTGCACCCAGGAGCAGCTGACTCCAGCACAAACTGCGCTGGCTTTTATCACATCACATTAATGGCACGTGTAGCTGTAACCACTGAGATTTGATAATAGGAAATCTAGAAGTCAAGTTCAAGAACTTGTTTTTCAACATATTCAGTAGTGAGTGCCCATAAGCTTAACAGGGAAATCAAATTTGTTTAAAAAGACACTTGAATCTCTGATACTAAATTCCAGTGTCATGAACTATGAAGGAAATTAAATATTGTAACATAAGCAAATGTCTTCCTCAGTCCTAGGGCAGAGGTGCTTAACACCAGCTTGCAGGCGAGATCCGGTCCTTGACGTCAGGTCATCTGGTCAATGGGGCTTTCCTTGGAGATGGGAGAGTAGTGGTACCACTTTTATGCTGACAAATTTCCAGCCCTGCAGGAGCCCTGCAGGCTGGATAGCAAGGCTCTGTGGTGCATGGGGCCTGATCCTGGCAGGCAGGGCTGGGCAGGGTGGCATGGGACCCCTGAGTCTGATCCTGGTGTGTGGGGTCAGCACTGAGCCTCTATACTGGGAAGTGGGAGTGGTGTGGAGTTGTATAGGGATGGCACAGGGCCAGTCCAGATGTAGGGGTCTGGGCAGAGGCAGCGCAAGGCCTGATCTGACCCAAGTCCCATGCCACTTATCTGGCCTGTGGGGCCTGAAGATCAAGCACCATTGTTCTAGAGCACTGCATAGCTTTATCAGAACAAGAAGTTTTAACTGATGTAGAGCTCTTGCACTACTATAATCCTTTACAAGTACTGGATACTTCAGAACACATCACTACAAATATCAGTCCAATACTTAATCATATTCCTTTCATGCTGTGCTCCCCTCTATATTTTAGATGGCCAAGTCTTCTTGTTTATGCCATTGTCTTACTACTCCTCAAGGAATATTGCCTATGGAGGTTGTCGTGTCTGCTTCTTAGAAACAGTCATGCAATGACAGAGAGAAACCTTTTTCAAGAGTAACAAAAGCCAGGAGCAAATAACTAGGAAGTTTCTCCAGGTCAGAGCTTTAGGTTGAACCCCAAACACATGCACCACCAAAGGTATAGCCTCTGGTTTTCAGTTTGATGGTTACTGATGGTTTGCACATGTGCAGATGTGCCTATATTGATGTAATCTCCAGAAATTGCTGGAATATTTGAACTTTTGAATGGTTAGGAAAATCTGCCCAATGACATTAGTTGGCACATACACACTTCCTAGAAATAAGTGTTGGAAAAGTGCAAGATAATTGACAGCTACCTGACTGAGGTGGTCTGAAAGATGATTGGAGAGAGACAGAGAGAAATGTATCAGATGTCTGACTGACAAGATGATTATAGGTAAGAAAGAACAATGACTGGCTAAAGAATATGGTATGATTGGATAGTATAAAAGATGTTGACCAAACGACTGTGTGTAGTTCCAGCTGGTTGTTGGGTTTTGGTATGTGTGGTGTTTGAGACTTCTCATGTTGACTGTTTTTGACTGACTGTTGTTGACTGAACTTGCTCGTCAAAGATCCTCAGCTAAAGAAAGGTATAAGGGTTGAAGAGTGATCAAGCGAAGGGTCTCATTCTCCCACTTCCTAGGAGGTTTAGTGTTATCTGAGAGTAGAGTGGGAGTCAACTGAGATTTTTGGGATATAGCAGGTGAGTGGACCTTGTTTGGTACCTATTTCCATATGTATGTGTGTAAAACTGTAAGGCTTAATATCTAGGTTCTGGTCATGCTGTTACTTATGTGTTAATTCTTGTTGTCATTGATATTTGTGTTTTTGTCTCATAAATAATCTCCCAGCTGCCTGTGCCACATAGCGTGGGCCTGGCCCAGTGCAGCGTACTGCCATGTGCCTTCAGGCAGCTCCAGGTTGCTTGGGCTGTCACCCAGGGGCTGGCACTGTTTGCAGGGATTGCATGTTGCGCTGGGCTGGGTCCTGCGTGCATGAGCCCAATGTGCCGTCAGGCTGGGCTGGTTCTGTGCATGCAGAACCCAGCCAGGCATGACAGACAGTCCCTGCAAGTGGCATGGGGCCCTGAGTGACAGTCTATAAGGCCTGGAGCTGCCCGAAGGCACATAGCACCTCACTGAGCCAGGCTGGGCCCACACATTTTGGTGCAGGCAGCGCTGGGTGCCAGCCGGCCAGGGCCGAGCCATGCTGCACCACACCGCTGCTGCTGGGAAAGGCAGTCAACTTAAACTCTTCATTGACTTTTTGCATAGGGAACTCAATATTGGTAAATCACTAATC
Source organism: Crocodylus siamensis (assembly GCF_052110815.1). Lineage (NCBI taxonomy): Eukaryota > Metazoa > Chordata > Crocodylia > Crocodylidae > Crocodylus > Crocodylus siamensis. Next base: position 182,504,296 of record NC_143397.1, read on the forward strand.
AGTAAGTATATTTAATTAATGAAACTCACTGGATTGGTGACATCCTGCAAGATGTCTGATATTTTAATACAATGCAACTTGAAGTTCAAATAGTCTTATCCTGAGTCATTAAAAATTGATGGGACTGAATATACTATCTGCTTGCTCAATACATAAAAAATGCCATTTTTCTTTTTTCATGCATATAATTTGCATTTGTTACACAAGATGTCAACACTTGATACAGCCATGCCCTCAGTTTAGAGTGACTTGCATTCATGGAATGGTCATAAATACTCCTTCTACCGTACAAATGCAACACCGTGTTTCTAAATGGAATCTAAACAGGCCATCTAAATATTCAGTGTGGAGAAGTTTGCCATACTATGTGCTAAACTTGTGTATAGAACATGCTTAAAACTGCTTTGTGGACAGAGAAGTGTAGTCCCTAAGGGTAGTAGTTTTACATGTTTCATGAGTACTAGCATTTACTTAGAACATCAAACCTGACATTTTCATACAGAAACTTGGTCTAATAATTCAAAGGGTCTGTTCTGAACAGGTCTAAATAGATCTGTAAAACACAGGAGGCTAACAATCAGATTGATTGTGCACACTCTCACCCACACATGAACTGTTGGAACACCAAGTTTATATCAGGATATTTGTACAAAAATACTTCCCTATATGACCAAATTATTAAGTAAAATACGAGATATTTATAATCAGAGAAGAAGCACATATTTTCTTTTTAGCTTAGAGGCACTGGTACAAATGTGTTCTAACAGAAAAAGCATTTGAGCCAAGGTTTTTACAAGCCTAAGGATGCTGATTTTCAGAAGTGCTAAGGGTATCTACCTCATCTTTATTTCCCTCAATTTAGCATTTTCAGAAGTGCCAAGATGCCTAAGAGGTACTTCCTGCATCTTTAGTCATTCAAGTATGTTTACAATTTTGGGTCAGAGTAAACTAAATACACTTTAGCTTATCTACATGATAAAACTGGCTAAATGTTAATACAAAAATGTTGCCATAACTTCTGCACAGTAATAGTTAAGATCCTCAGCATATTTATATTATTAATATTTAGCACTTTAGAGCATGTCTTGTATGAAAATATCAAAATGCATTAAATTGGAGGGTAAGTATTTTATTATCAAGGTATACATTTTTAACACGGGTAAGACAAATAATAGAGAAATATGCTGTACTGGCATATTTGTATTATCTCATCTTTTCAGGTCAACATATCACTCTAATGTCAATAAATTAGAAAAAATCTAAAATACAAGGATACCATAACAACTTACACTCACCAACATATTTTTAAAGAATTTGGATGTCAAAGACTTCCTAAGAATGATGTTTTCTTCTGTAGCACTTCAACAGATTAGAACTGTGCTATTCAAACCTTACTCAAAAGGCTTGTTTGAGCTTTATACTGCCTAAAGACTGCAGTACAGTACTGCACTCTATTGGATAAACTAGATTAATTTTTATTGAGTAAAGAGTAGGCCTTAGTAAAATAAGAAGAATTTTACTATTATTTTAATGCTTGTTACACTGTATATATTTTGCTCATTCTTGCAGTCCATGTAGAAGTTGTCATAAATATACAAAATCTATTATGGAAACAGAAGAAAGAATATAAGAAACATTCTAAACACATTAGGGACTTTTTCACATGTTCTGTGGAGACCATATCATTTTTCCATTTTCAAAAATGAAATACATTGCATTAAAATACTACATCACCACCCTTCTATCTATACATTATACTTTTCGTTATGCTTCTTAATAATGTGCATGCTGTCTCTTTGCTGACATTGAGACCCCAGTTTGATGTGAGTGTGCAACAGTATTTGTACGATGTACCCCTAAGGACAGTTCATATATCCAGTACTTTGACAATTTAAGGGGGCTACTTCATGGACTTAAGTCCACTCCATATTTCATAATGGCCTCCATTTCACTTCAATCATCCCCTAGAACTTCCCTTTCTGGTCTAAGGCAGATAGATAAAGCTACACTAGCAGCCATTTGGCAACAACAGCATGCACAGGAAAACCATGAAAGGTAAAGGCAACTAAGTGACAACTGCAAGCCATCAAATCGATGAACACCTCATAGCAGAGGATGCTTCAGAGCCTTGCCTCCTCCTGTAGCTCTCTTGCCCGTTTCCTAAGAGACACCACCAAGAGGCACCGTTCATACCGCGGCCACTCCCCCACCTGGCCATCATTGGAAGGAACCTGCAAGCTGCAATCCCCACAGCACCAAACCTGGACCTGGGTAGAAGCCTCAGTGGTGAGTAGTCCTGCCTCGACAGAAACCTTATAGGTGCAAGCAGAGGCAGTGGCTCTGGCATTGCAATGTCCTCCAGCCATTTCCCTGGGTCTCTACAATTACACATCTCCTCCCTACTGTTCTACCAACACAAATGACCAGGATATATTCCAGTAACTCATGGGAGTAATCTGAGAGAGGTCAAGATTATTTGCATTGGAAGAGTAAATAGGGTTTGGACTTAAGTATATAGAGAGATGCATAGAGAACTAAGGGGACCATAGGAATTGCTGGATGTTGGTTGAACACTACTGACATATGCGGTGGTGTTCAACCAACATATGCACAGGTATGCTTGTGTATAACACTCACAGCTGTATTCTGTTACCCTCACACATTTGGAAGTAAAACAAATCAACCTGAACACCACCTCAATAATCATTTATTCCACTGTGGGAAAGGCAAAGAAGGAAAATGAAACATTAAAAAATTAGAAAATATTCCTGGATTTTTACAATTTTTGGGAAATAGAAAAAATTTAAATGTCATTGGACTAAATATAGACATTGGATTTATGACACATTATAACATGCCTGACATCTGACTCCCCAGGTACCTCTCCACTATTTAACTGCTACATTCATCCCCCTTCTTCCCACCCGCCACCCAGCCTGTCTCTCACCCACTGACTCCTTAATTTACATCTTCACTGACTGCCTGTTCTGCATGCAGCCCAGCCCAGCCTCTGGCTTCTTTACTATTCATCCCATCCAGGAAGAGCACACACCAGCTGCAGAAATTTCCTTAGCCTGACAAAGGGTTTTTAAACCCGAAAGCTTGCTTAAATATTTTTTCCCAACTACTTAAGTTGGTTTAAAAAAAGGTATCTGATTCACCCAAAGAACCTGGTAATTTTTTCATAAAACCATTTTTCCTTTTTCAACTCGATCTACTTAGCAAGCTTGTTTGACCTAGTTGATGTTTTCCTGTTTACAGACAAGAATTGCACACTTTGAAAAGGCAGCAATATGATAATAAATAAAGAAAAAAAGTATATCTTTTACAGCTACACATGGAAGATCTGTATGCATTGATCTTTGCAGTAATTTTCTAAATGTTTCCCAGCTCAGTCAGCATTAACTATGCATCCCTTCACCCTTAGGTTACAATGTTGCTAAAAATGCCCATCACCTTTTTCAGAAAAGATCTGGAAGATTGTATATACTAGCAAGGGTACCTGACCTTCAGCAGCTAGCTCAATTAATTGTGAATGGCCCTTCCTCTCAAAGCTAAAGCTTTCAAGTGTGGCTAGTGATTTTGGGTGCCTACCCTGAGATACATTTTCAGAAAGTGCTGAGCACCCAGCCTATGAAAATCATCCCCTCAGCTTCAGCAGCAGAAAATTAAGATACTTCAAACAACTATTTTTCAGAATCTTGGCTACATAGGCCCCCAGCAGATATTACATAACGATCATATGATAAATTGTAACAGGTCATTGATTCAAGCAATTCATGTTAGGATAAAATGACAAGCCAGTCACAAAAATGTTCAAAAGATGGATCATCTTTGTGTCTAGTTTGTATTTCACTTTAAATTAAACATGCAACATGTGTCCTGAATCTGAGGCTGCTCCCTGATGGAGCCCATGGATTACTGATCCCTGGCAGCAGGTTCTCGGATACAGCTGTCCCTTGCTTTAACACCAACAGCTTAAAAGGGCACCACAGGAAGTACAGCATTGGGGAACTATACCTGATACTACACTTTCTGTGTTGCCCTTTGAAAGTCCCGGTGTGGGGAGCCTTGAATCAGGGATGCAGTAGCAGTTGCATGATTGGGGTCTGCGGAATTTTATCTCTGATCCCAAAAATCACATATCCTACCAAGATCTCAAATGGGATGTGGGCTTTCTTCAGAAAGGATGAGTCTCTCCTTTCTTTCTCTTTCCTCACTGATAGTCTAAGTGAAACTACTGTAAAGTGGATAAATAACTGGTTGGATCATCATGCTTAAAATCTATAAAATCTCTTAAAATCTACCCTATGGAGTGCAAAGTCACATGACACTAATGGACAACAACTTTTAATGTCTTTGACTCTGCTCCAAGATGGTGACAAGGGGGCGGGGTAGCTGTCAAGGGGCGGGGCTACCCATGTGGCACTTGACAGCTTGCCACAACTTGGTAAGCGGCCCTCCATCCAAAATAATTGCCTGCCCCTGCTGTACTGTCTCACATGCTACACATGCCTGAATAAGTAAACAATATTGAGTAGTGTTTTGTTGCCTAGTACTAGGCTTGTTTTTGAAAAGCAGAATGAAGAAAAAAGAAGAAAAAAGAGCTTTCCTTGCTTCTGCAGAAGGCATCTCTGCTGGAGGGGAAGAAAAAGTGTCCATGGACAACAGCTAAAGATTTCCATGTTCAGCGCAGCACATTTGCTTTTCTGTGGCAGAAGCTAGAACTACTATTACTGTATTGTCTCACTCATAACGTGGAACCCAATTTTCAGCAACTGCATTTTAAGAAAAGGATGCATGCTGTATGCAAAAAAACATGTGTTTATTGAATTAAGCCTTTCATGAGCCCTGTGCGATAGGTAAGAATTATTAACCCACCTTTACCTAAGGGGAAATAAAAATAGAAGGAAGCTAAAAGAATTCCTCAAGTTCAGAAAGTGGCAAAGCTAAAAACTATAGTCCAGATGTACTGCATTTAATTTGCTTTTATAGCTACACAAGCTTACTGTCATCCTCATGCATGCATGTAGAATAAACACAATTTGGTAAAATGAAGAAGTCACATTATCTGGTTTTAGGCTTCCTATAGGTTACTGTAAAAAGAGAGAGAGAGAGAGAAAGAAGGGGAGGGAAACTCATCTTACAGCTGACAAGAAATATTCTGACAGCATGCTGTTGTTAATGGATATATTCATGTCAGAACAAAAACAGAAGCATGCAAATAAGAGTAAAATAGTCAAAGGGTGAAAGTATATCCAACTTTTCCCAAGATTAATGTTTTTAACAGGAAATTAAGTAAAATGATTTGGGGTCTCTGCAATGGTCAGCTGTCACAAACTGATATGGCCTCACTGTAAGCCATGCTTTAAAAAAAGGATATTAGTGCCGAGAGACACGGCAGCTAACAACATGAACACTCATGAAACTGAGCCTTTCCCATTGCCTCAGAACTACAACTGGCCTCTTATGCAGTTGGAGGTGTCGTTTGGATTACAGATGGCAAATAACTGACAAGCAAGCTTCAGGCATTCTTGCTCATCTTTACCATACACTAATTAACCTTAGTGTTTACATTTTCTATTAAACTCCAGAACACCAAGCCATAGATAGTTAAAGTATTTCACAAACACTGCTGAATTGTCATCTGCCACAAGGGCTTTGAAATTATTTTATTTCCTCTTGCAACTACACACTCAAAATGTAGCATTTTTGTCTTGAACATGACAAAGACTCTTTACCATAAAATGTAATGAGTTTATGGTAAAAGGACATCTCCTATAGGAATCGTTATGTGACCTCTTGGTTACTATAACAGTGGCACTACAGTTCCTGAAGATATCATTACCATATTTGGCTGTTTTTCAACATAACGCCTGATTAATATGGTAGTCCTGTGTAAATGGCGTTATCCAGACAAATTTTCTTCCCCTACAATATTTAAAAAAATCAGTGGGTCAAATGTCTCTACCCAAGATAGCATTTTTCAAAGTTGGTTTCAGTTATGAGCAGACAAGCTAATTTAAAAATTAGAATGCAAAAAAAATTAATTAAACAATCCATACTACATTTCAGAATTAGGTGAAATCAAGCTACGAAAGCAACACAATACAGTAAAATGTTGTTAAACTTGAAATGCAGGGGACCAAAAAAATACTAAATGAAATAAACAGGTTTGAAAAAAGTGTACCCATACTGATGCAAATCAGTATTGGTATCCACAGGCTTAGTTCACTTGCAATTGATGATTTTTATCTTTTTGCAAAACACTGCAAGCTTCAGCGCAGGTATTCTGCATACATACTTCTGAGCAGCACTTTTGTATCTGCTATATATAAATACAAACCGAGCATGTCTACACCTGACATTTACTGTACAGTAGACTAATTTGCTGTGCAGTAAATGTCTCAGCATCTACACATGCACCCAATTGGGCTAGTTTACTCTACCATAGTGCATGTGTAGATGCTGGAGGGGCTGGCTGGGGCATGAGGGAGCTTCAGTGCAGGGGCTGCCTGCCAGCTAGCCCTACACTGAAGCTCCCTTGTGCCCCAGCTAGCCCCTATGTAGCATATTGTGCCATGGGAGCTAGGTCTGGGCTAGCAGGCTGACCCACAGGGCCCCCTGCCAGTCATGCTCTGACCCAGCTCCACATGTTCCTCATGAATAAACTCAAGAGCTTACTGATCCAGACTTAACTGCTCCTCGGCAGATGTCCAAATGGCACCCCTGGGGGCAATTAACTCTGAAGCAATAAGCCCTCGAGTTTATTCATGCACAGTAATAGCACATGTAGATGTGTCTACTATGTATGATATTAGTCCAAAGCCAAAAGGCTCATGATTTAGCATACAGTTCATGGGGCTTCCCCCCAGCAGTATCAACAACATTTTAAGCATGGTGACCCCACAGCCCAGCACTATTCTGTATGCGTCTGTAATCCAGATCTCCCAACAAAAGATCCACATGCTAAGTAGCCTCCCACTCATGACCGAAACCAGGTATTCTTGTCACAAGTCTGGGAACACCCCCAAAATTTATATGTAGATGAGGCACAGGGCTGCCTGGTCTATTTCTACCCCATGCAGGGTGGAGCCACACCAGTCACATGCAATGAGCCAAGAGATGGGGGGACAGAGCCTCTCATCTACACAGAATTTGGTGATGTTTGCCAGACATTTAAGGCTGGTGAAGAAACTGAAATAATTGGAAACAGGAAAGAAAGGCACTTCTCAGCTGTGAAAATGAAGAGGAAATCAAATTATATTTGAAGCAGTGGTTCACTATGACTTAACAGATTTCATAGATTTCACAAACATTAGGGCTGGAAGGGACCTCAGAAGATCATCGAGTTCAGCCCCCTGCCAGAAGGGCAGGAAGTCAGCTGGGGTCATAGGATCCCAGCAAGATAAGCATCCAATTTAATTCTGAAGGTGTTCAATGTAGGTACTTGGACCACCTCCATTGGCAGGCTATTCCAGACCTTGGGGGCTTGGACAGTAAAGAAATTCTTCCTTATATCCAGCCCGAAATGGTCTTGCAGTAGTTTATAACTATTCAACCTCATCATCCCTTAAGGCGTTTTGGTGAACAAACGTTCCCCCAGATACTGATGGTCACCCCTGATAAACTTATAGGTGGCCATCAGATCACTCCTGAGCCTGCGCTTTTCCAGGCTAAAGAGTCCCATGGCTCTCAGCCTGTCATCGTAAGATCTGTTTTCCTGACCTCTGATCATGCGCGTGGCTCTCCTCTGGACTCTCTCAAGCTTCTCCACATCCTTTTTGAACTGTGGGACCCAAAACTGGATGCAGTACTCCAGCTGCGGCCTCACTGAGGCCGAGTACAAGGGGAGAATGACGTCCTGGGATTTGCTTGAGAAGCATCTATGGATGCAAGCCAGCGTTTTGGTCGCTTTACTAGCTGCAGCATCACATTACAGGCTCATGTTCATCTTGTGGTCAGTGATGACCCCCAAATCTCTTTCTTCTGTAGTGCTAGCCAGTGTAGCATTGCCGAGCCTATAAGGATGCTGCAGTTTTTTCCTCCCAAGGTGGAGAACCTTGCATTTTTCGGTGTTAAACACCATGAGGTTCTCGTCTGCCCATTTGCTGAGCTTACCCAGGTCAGCCTGGATCGCTCTCCTGTCTTCAGGTGTGGATGCTTTGCCCCAAAGTTTGGTGTCATCAGTGAACTTGGCCAGTCCACTTCTGACTCCAATGTCCACATCATTAATGAAGATGTTGAGCAATATGGGTCCAAGGACAGAGCCTTGGGGGACCCCACTGGTCACAGGGCACCATGACGATTGACTTCTGTCAATTATCACCCTCTGGGTCTGACAATGGAGCCAATTTCCCAGCCAGTGGATCGTGGTGGACCCAAGGCCACAATTGGCCAGTTTCACCAAGAGGTGATCATAGAATACCAGACCGAAGGTTTTTCTGAAGTCAAGATATATGACATCAATCTCTTCTCCCCTGTCCAGGTGATAGGTCACCTGCTTGTAAAAGGAAATGAGATTGGTGAAGAAAGACCTACCCACAAGAAACCCGTGCTGGCTATCCCTCAGGATGCTGGCATCAGCCAGTCCATTAAGGATGGCCTCTTTAATACACTTTTCTAAGACCTTCCCTGGGATAGAGGTCAGGCTGATGGGCCTATAGTTAGCCTGATTCCACTTTCCTCCTGTTGCAGGACACTCCCGTGCCCTGCTCCTAGTGAGCTATGAACTTAAGGGGGGAGGTGTGTCGCAGGACACTCTCGTGCCCTGCCCCTATAAAGAGTTACAGGTGCTGGTTGCTGACCACAGTTCGGTCAGCTGACCGGAAGGGGGCAGGGCCTGGCCTATATAAACAAGCCAGGCTGAGGCCAAGCAGGCAGTTCCCCACTAACATCCAAGGGAGAAGGAGCTCTGCTGGAATATGCAGCCTAGAGCAGCTTGATGGCCTGAATAGCTTTGGCTCGAGGGTACTGGGAGGAGAAAGCCCTGGTAGGAATTTGAGTGATGTTCAGCCAGAGGGCTAGAGTTTGTGTTTTAGCCAGGAGGCTTAGTTTTGAGTTGTAGCCGATTGGCTTATGATATTGCTTTGTTGTTACACCAGAGGACTGGGTGAGGGTAATAGGGGTTGGAGGAGGCCTCATAGGGGCTCCACAGCGGTGTGGGGACCCCGGTGCCAGAGAGGGCACCGCATTTAGGGGTGCACTGACCCCAGGCCTGAGAGGGGGCACAGTGCGTTGAGGGCCAGGTAAGGTCGAGGCTGCCTGAGCCCCACAGGAGGCGCAGACCCGAGGAGGGGATTAAGGGGGCCAGGCACGGCTACAGCCACCTGAGCCCAAGCATGGAGATAGGCCCCAGGGAGGGCGTACAAGCGAGAGGCCCCAGGGAGGGCGCTCACTTAAGACCCAAGAGGGGAATTTGGGGCCAGGCATGGCTACAGCCACCTGGGCCCTGATTGTGAGGCAGGGCCCCAGTGCGGGCAGGACCGAGAGAGAGAGGGCCCCGGTGTGGGCACAGCCGCGAGAAAGGCCGGAGAGCATCCGCAGGGAGCGCGGAGAAAGGCCCAAGTGCAGGTGATTGAGATGAGCCTAAAAGGCGTCCGCGACGGCGTGGGCGATAGTAAGGCAAGCAAGGGGGTGCCATGAGGGCGCGGCAAGGAATTTTGACAAGACAATGTCCGGTACATCTGAGAGGCTTGGGGCGTGGTAACGGGGTGGTAGGAGCCACGCATAGCCCCTAAGGCTTTAGTGCACGGAGTCATCTGAGGCGGGACACAGACTTGAATACATCAGGGGGACCATGTCCAAGGGGGTGAGAAGGCAGCCTCCCATAACACTGATAACATCAAAGACATGGCGGGCGAGAACGAGGGTGCATCGACACCAACTTGGCACGGTAGGGGGTACTAGGAGAGATCACGGCCGCTTCTTAGACACTGCCCTGTGACACCTCCCTTTCTTGAAGATAAGCAGCACATTGGCCTTCTTCCAGTCTTCAGGCACTACACCAGAGCACGAGGAGTTTTCAAAGATCCATGCCAGAGCCTGGGCTATGATGCTTGCCAGCTCCTTGAGTACCCTGGGGTGTAAATTGTCAGGGCCAGCTGACTTGAAGGTATCCAGCCTCTCAAGGTGTTCCTTCACGAGGTCAGCATTGACGGAGGGCAGGGGATCTCCCTGACTCGGACCTCCCTGTCCCATAGCAGGCATGGGCCTCCCATGGGACTGATGAAAGACCAACGCAAAGTACCTATTTAAAAGGTTGGCTTTTTCCTGGGTGTCAGTTGTCCCATCTGGTTCAGCAGGGGTCCACTGTTGCCCTTGCTTTTCCTCTGGCTCCCCACATATCTGAAAAAGGACTATTTATTGTCCTTGATGCTTGAAGCTAGTTGGAGTTCAGTTGCAGCCTTGGCTTTCCTGGTTTGCTCCCTGCAGGACTGGACCAGTGCAGAATATTCCTCCTTGGAGGTGAATCCCATCCTCCATCCTTTGTAGGCCTTTCTTTTTAGCGTCAGGAGGTCTGCTAGATCCCTGGAGAGCCAGGGGGGCTGCTGTGCCCTCTTGCTGCCTGTTGCAGAGCACTCGGATGTCCTGCACCTAAAAGCAGAAATGGCTCAGGAGAGACCCCTAGTAGTGAGAAGGGGGAGGCTCAACTGCCAGTCACCAGGGCAGCACAGGTGCTGGTTGCTAGGAGAACCAAGGGAATCAGCTGACAGGAAGGTGCAGGGCTTGGCCTCTTCCTAAGCCCAAGCATAAGGCCTGGAGAGCAGTTCCCCTCTGGCAGCCAAGGTGGGGGAAGCTCAGCCAACGCAGAGAGAAAGGAGAAGATAGACTGCAGGAGCATCCCCTGGTTGCGGCTATGGGTTGGAGTATTTTCCCGGTAGGGACAGAACATGGTTTTGACCAGATGGTTTAGTTTACGTTATAGCCCAGGGGCTTTGTGTTTTATGTTTACTATTTTTACTGGAGGGCCGGGTGAGGCTATTAGGGGTGGAGGAGGCCTCATAGGGACGCCACGATAGCGTGGGGTTTCCTGGCGCCAAAGAGGGCGCAGCATTGTTTGGGGCACATTGGCCCCAGCCCCGGAGTGAGAGGGAGCAGCAAGGAGCCCCAGAAGTAAAGAAGAGGGCCAAGGCATAGGGCAAACCATGTCAAGTACCATCTGTGAGGCTTGGGCTGCAGTGTAGGGGAGGAAAAGGAGCCGCAGAGAGTGCCCCCGGACACCGGGCATATAGAGTGGGCAGCCTCCCGCTAATTACATCACTCAATCAATTAAGATCAAGGCATGGCAGGCAAGTAAGCAGGCAGTTAGCCCAAGACAGGAAGGTGGAACCACCAGCAGAAAGTCTCCAGCGAGATACCCTGTCACACTGACTTTCCTCCAAGATGGAATAGAATTTGCTTGAAAAAGAGTCAGTGCTGAGGGTGACTGAGTGCAATGGTTACTATGACTTTATGCAGATGGGCAAAATTAACCCAGGCTTACGGGCAAGTTCCACCAGCATGTTTGCCCATTATGGGTCTTGGCTTTGTGCTAAGTGTTCTATAGGCATGCCCAGTGCAGGCTGCATTCAATCAACTTCATAGCTGGTTTCTATGGCTTAACCCAAGTTGCAGCAGTTGAATGGTAGATAATGTATTTAACAAGTTTTCATGGTCCAAAGGACCAGAACATGCTTCAAATGTCAAAGTACAGGAAACCATCACTATTCGTGGATTCAGCATTCGCTGTTTCAAATATTCCTGAATGCCAAACCTGCATCTGAAATACACTTAAATGAGCTCCTTGGGAGCTCTGCACTTGCCACCACAGGGCTCCTGCTGCTGCCACTGCGCTCCCACCACCTCCAGTGTAGCTGTGCCCTCTCCTCAGCTGCCAGTGGCACTGTGTTCATGAATGGAGATGGTGTTCATGAATGCAGTGCCTTATTCACAGATTTTACCATTCCCCAGGGATATGAGAACATATCCCCTGCAAATGGCGAGGGTCTCCTGTAGCTGTATTCTGAATCATCCATATTGTAAAGCACACAAAAATGTATCTGTTTGGCTGGGGAGTGACAATAGCTTTGAAGTATCTGATACTTGAACTATCTAATGTTGAACTAATGAGGTTTTACTGTACTAGCTTTGCAGGGACTAGATCCATTGTTTCTTTAAGTCAATGGCAGCATTGCCACTGATCTCCAACACTATTCCTCATGCTCTTGGTCTGCAGGGTAGGTGACTGGTGGTCAGGCCTGCAATTCTTGGCATGAATATGATGTAATACCATCCAAATTTGAAGAGACCAAAGCACATACTTTTAATGGTAGATTGTACAATTTATCTATATGATCCAAAAACAGTAGAAACTACCAAAAGAACATAATGAACATTTCCAAAGTAGGGAATTTTTCTGTGCCATGAAAAATGGCCTGCTTTTTGAAAATACCATAAAAGTGTTTCTATAATAAGGAATAAGTCTGATCCTGCATCCTTTTCCCTTGGGGGTGACTTTAGTAAACACTAGTAGTCTACCGAAGTAGATTGTTATAGGTCTTATTCTAAACTCCTTAAATGACAAGCAGTTATTCACACAAGTGTCCCCAGTGACTTCAACAGACCTCAGTGCTCGCCAATGCAAGCAAAGTATTCATAGGCTGGTTGTATATACACAATGGAGACAGTTACTAGTATCACTTGGCACATATTAAATCTACTACTGTTGAATTATTTTCATCCAGTGGGAATGGATGTGAACATATGCTGTATGCTATATTGGAAAAAAACAGTTCATTCTTTTTCGTCCATCTTTTTTGCTGGATGACTACACAACTTGACACAACAGTCAGTCAGGCTTCAGCACTTTTATCTGTACATATGCCCTTTATTCTATCTGTTTGTCCTTTATTCTACCTGTTTCTCCTCATCTGAGTTTCCATTGTTTGCAAATAACATTTACCCAGTGTTCCAAACAAAACAGCATGGTAAGTTAGAATTATGAAATGTACAAAGAAGAAATGTTTCTTCCTCTATATTTTGTGTCACAGAACAGTAGTCTTACCCCACAAACAAATCTAATACTTTGTTTTTAAAGCTGTCAGCTAAATCAACATATGAATGCCATCAGAACTACACACAAACTGAAGGAAAAGAAAGAGAAAGAGAAAGCAAAAAAAGACAAGAATAAAGTTAAAAACATCCCCAGACTTTCGATATGTGGATGGGTTTTTGGATGATTTGTTTTATAATAACATAGACACTTGATAGGCAAATATTTGTTTATAATGATGAAGTGATTTTACTTTTATCCAGAGGGAAAAGAGATAAATCAAACATAGCATATATCACTATTACGTTTGCTGGTGACTTTTCTGGCTTTTTTAAATTTCAAAATTGTTTGAAAATTCTGAAGTTGACGAATTGAGTCTGTGAGATCTAGTCATTACCATTTTTATGCAATACATCAGGTCAAGGACATGCATTGTTTAAAAAAAGGCTACCTGTTTAATATACTAACATAGTGTCATGGTGTGTGAATAAATTATGAAGAATCAATTATGGGAATGACAGAAATGTAAAATCTGCCAGGTATGTTTTATAATGGTTATCAACTCAAAAGAAGAGATTAATAAGTTTTCTTTAACTGACTGCTAAATAAAAAAAACAAAACCAAAAACCTAAAACTTAAAGCCACAACCAATGCATTGGTCATCTTTTTTTTTCCCTAAACGCTTCCTTAATTCTTTCACTTTTCCAGCCTCTAGGCTTCCACAATGTGTTTCTACATGGACGATACCATGGATACTTTACTACCCTGATGGATTCCATTCCCTGTTTCCATAGATCTCACCAAAAAAGTGTTAGCAGAAGAGTTCCAGAGAAAGTCCACATCAGCAGAAGCTTTCACTAAATTACTAGCTTCTCTAAGGGTGTTGAAAAATATATGAATGAGATAATAGGCTTCCCAATTCTCTCTTCAAATTATGCTCAAATCTTAATTTCCTATGGATTTGTGCCAGACAAACCTGCAAACTGTCAAGATATTTTAAATTAGTGAACAAAGGGAATAAATTCAGGAAAGATGGAAGGTGTGTGAGGGGGAAGAAACCTCTGACCTGACATTACCAAATAAATAAATAAATAAAAAGACACTAAGATGAAAACAAAATAGTGTCATGGATTTACATATGGGGTTTTGATGGAAACTAGGGCTGGGTTTTAAATCAAAACTCACCATCTCAAAACCACTTCTTTTCATCCGCCTGCAGGACTTGAGGTAAGTACGTATGCGTTTTCTGGCACGCTCTTGATACTCAGGGAATTGTCGCCTGCATGAGTCAATGATAGCCTGGATCTTTTCTTTGGGCTGCTTAGAGATTGGGACCATTCGGTCCAAGTTTTCATCTACAAACAGCCTGACAAACATCTGTTGGCAAGAGGGAGACAGAGGAGAAGGGTTTGGAGGGCTGCTCTCTTCTCTTCCTAGTTTCCTGTCTTGAATACTGATAGGAAGACACTTTTTTCTATGTACTGAAGAGCTTGGTAATGGGAAGCCAGAAATGTTAAGCAGACAACTCTTTAAAGGACTTTTTAGTGTTGATAAAAAGGCAAGAAAAGAATAAACTATAGTGTGTAGAAATTGTGAGATGAATCACAATAGATTAAGTGGTGCCTATTTCAAAACTTGCCATTAACAATAAGCTATGATTGCTATATTGTTTGTTGAACTTTATCTGACTATTTCCCCACCTTGAACAATTGCTCATGTTATCATGCATAATTACATATCTTGGGAATGCAACAGAAAATAGCTGACCACTAGACTGCTCTTAAGATAAACTAGCTGCAACCCCTTTCCATCCATTGGGCCAACATGCACGCATACATACATACACAAAACACAGTTAGGTTTTCCTCACTGATAAAGATGGCATTTTGCCTTAAAGTTCTAAATAGAACACAGTAAAACTGGTATTTGTTGGCAAGACAAATAATAAGTTTAATGTGCTTTAAAAAAATCCTTCTGTAAATCAATGTGCCTCTAATATTGCCAAATCCATGAACAACAAGACAAGAGGAAAATAGTAAAGTTAACCAAGGCAGTAAGTGCTATGGGACTTACATTAAAAGCTTTCAGTCGCTCAGCTTCTACCCCATCAGATTCATTAACTTTCTCAGCATCTTCCTGTTCATCATGGTCATCCTCATCCTCATCTCCTCGGTTGAGAGACAGATCTTCAGCACCTCTGTCTACACTTTCATTCTTGCCAGAGTCGTAACTGGAGTAACTATGTGCTGGGGACTGAGAATAAAAAAGAGAAATTGATTTTTTTTTTAAAAGAAGATAACTGCACCAGGTGATCAAATCTGCTCCTTTTGTCAAATACAGTCCTTCTTAAACTAGCATGCTGGTGAATGATGTATAGAACAAACTCCGTAATTTATTGCATAAAATGATTTATCCAGCCCTGGCATAAAAGTTCACCATAAAGGGGGACTTTTCCATGATCTTACCATTTCAAAACCTGAAAGCAGCCATATAAGATGAAGTCAAGTAAATCAGTGTATATATGCCTCTCCTGTGATATTTAAATTCCAGATGAAATGTTTGCTGAAGTCTTGGTTTGAACTGTTAATTTAAGACTGTTCCAGATTAGCTCTGTTACATCAGCTGAAGTGTAAATAAATTCCTGAAGACTTGCATACGAACTAAATGAAAATGACATACTTTAAGGTAGGCCAGAAGTCAGGGAGAGGGAGTGATGTTCATTCATCAGCATAAATCTTTATTGCCTAGAGCTTTAGTAAGTTGTTCATAAATATAAAGATAATAATGCTATTGTTTTCATTTCTATTAATTCAAACAGATTTGAATTCTAATAGGCATTCATAATAGTAACAAACATACACATCTCTGTTTCATCCTTGAAGTTCTTTTCACATAACAGTATTCAGAATTTCAGAAGTAAGAATTCACATATCCGTATTCAGAATTTTTCCCTGAGCAGAAGCCTTTTTATTTTGGATAAATCACAGATGAGCATTCATTACACAATTATTCACTCAGAGTGTCAAAAAACTTGGCAGCTACTAAGTCAGTCAAATATTGTAGGTTTTCCATAATGGTATCAGATTTTAGTTGGATAGTTACTCTGTGCATATACTCTGTACTGAAAACCATGGTGTGCAAAAATAGTAACAGAAAAGGCCACCTAAAGACAAAAGTACACAACCATATTCTGTTCTTTGCTACATAAATGAAAATCTGAAACTGCTCTAATGAAGTTATTACTGTTATTTAGATCTCAATTTGATCTGCAACATCTCCATTTCCCCCTTTTTTTTTATTTACATAATTTTATAGGCCTACTCCAAAGCATGCTGAAGTCCATTAATTTCAGACAGCTTTGAATCAAATCCTATAAGATGGTTCTCAACAGATCAGCATACACATTTCTAAGGTTTTTTATACAATGGAATATCTAAACATTTCACAAAAATGAGGACAAAGCCCAAAACAAAAAGGGTCATATTTTCAAACCAGTGCCTACAATTATGATGCCTGATCCAGATTTAGGGAGCTGCAGAGATTACCTTATTGGCCCTCTCCCCACTTACATAATGGAATATATGGCACCTACCCTGTATCTTGCAGACAGGGGCAATTTATTGTGATATCATCATATAGCTGAACCATAGTATGGACATGGGAAAATCTAGGCACGAAAACCAATATAAAAAGGCAGTTTTAACAGCTCCTTTCTTGGCTTTTCTTTCTTTCTCCATTGTCTTTATTCCTCTCTTCCTCTCCCTTTATTCTCATTTTCTTCTCTTTGCCTTGTTTCTTTTATTTCCTATATTATTTTTGCAACTGTCTCTTTCATTTCCTTGAGTATCTTAGTTTCATAGTTTCTAGGGTCGGAAGGGACCTGAGCAGATCATGTAGTCTGACCCCCTGCCATGGCAGGAAAGAATACTGGGGTCAAATGACCCCAGCAAGATGTTCATCTAACCTCCTCTTAAACACCCCCAGGGTAGGAGCCTGCACCACTTCTCTTGGAAGCTGGTTCCAGACCCTAGCCGCCCTGACCGTGAAGTAGCACCTCCTGATATCTAACCTAAACCTACCCTCTGCCAGATTGTGACCGTTATTCCTGGTCACTCCTGGCAGTGCTCGGGGAAACACTGACTTCCCCAATGCCTGCTGATCCCCCCTGACTAGTTTATAACAGGCCACAAGATCCCCCCTCAGCCTTCTCTTTTGGAGGCTGAACAGGTTCAGGTCCCGCAGCTTGTCCTCATAGGGCCTGCCCTGCTGTCCCCTGATCATGCGAGTGGCCCTCCTCTGGACCCTGTCCATGCTGTCGACATCCCTCTTGAAGTGTGGTGCCCAGAACTGGATGCAGTACTCCAGCTGCAGCCTGGTCAGTGCTGCATAGAGGGGGAAGATCACCTCCTTGGACCTGCTCAAGATGTATCTATGGATGCATGCCAAGGTACAGTTGGCCTTCCTTACTGCCTCCCCACACTGCCGGCCCATGTTCTTTTAGATGTTCACGCTCTGTTTCTAATTCCTACTCCCTTTTTGCCTTGTATACTCTAGATTTGGGGTAAACTATAGGGTTTCAGAGTCCTACAGAACAAATCCTCTAATCCTCCCATCCGGTCTCTCAGTCTTCTTTTTAGAACCTTTGTGTCCTGCTCACTCTGGCTTTCCTGCCCTCAGTGATGGTTTTTACAGTCCCTCTCCTTCTCCTGGACTCTCAGCTCCCCTAAATTTTAACGAGTCTCCCTGTGGTGGCTGTAGGCAACACAGAGGAAGGCTAGGAGGAACAACAGATAAGGCAACAGAAAACCAACCTCCTGTCCATGACACTCAGCAGAGAAGGAAGCTCAGCAGTACTCCTCCTAGTTAACCTACATGGGGCAAAGCAGGTTTGCTAGTGTTCCCTGTGAGTCAGAGGGCCCAAGACTGATTATGATGGCAAAACAAGGACCTGCAAGAGCCAGTGATGGGTAAGGACCTGTTCCAGTGCAGGACTCCTGTTCATAGATTGACTCCTGTTCAGAGAAAGTGCTGAACTAACCACAGAATCAGGCCCCGAGAGAAATATAATCTTACCTTGGCAAAGATGACAGACAAAACTGTGTCAAAAGCCACATAAGACTTTAACATGTGCAAGCAACACTATCTAACTTGGGTGTCTGTGACCTGCCAGGTAAATACTGTACTGAATATGAACGCGATTATCCTAAAAGCAGTCACATGTAAATAATAATTCATGGAGTTATGAGATCTCCACAGTGTGAAGAAAATCCTTCCACAACCGCAGAGACCACCATGCAAATGTGACAATCTTGCTGCAGAGATCACTATAACGAGCGCTAGTGCTGTTTGCTTTGTAGGGCCAAGCTTCTAGAGCCTGTAAACAGAGATCAAAGAGCACCATGGAGAGCTCCCTGTAGGTTTCCTGTGCTATTCATGCAAAGGGATTTGGGGTGTAGGGACAAAACAGACTGAACTCTCACTCTGAAGATTCCCTAGCATGTCGGTGGTTCACAACCTTGTTACCTGGAAAATTCCAGCTCTTAGCTTTCACTCATTTTTTTGACTACAGAAAAATAGTAGACCGATTCTTCTGTTGCAAAGAACTCACTCAGAAAGACCACAACAGGTCAGAATCTTTTTGACACTCCGGATTCCTATTTGATATCACTGGGTTTATCCTGTGATTTGTGTATAGGTGTTTGCATATCTAGCAGTGCTAATAGTGCATGGTGCCCCATCATGCCCTTAAAACAATCTCACAGCACTCTGGTTGAAAAGCATTGTTTTAGCACATAGATAAGAAACGTGAGGAGTCTCAAGGACTACTGCTGCTTCTAGGTAGCCTTGGGGGATAATTCCTTTCTCCTGATCCTGAAGACAATCCCAGCATAGAGCTGTTATTTAGGATAAAAACTGGGCATAGAAACTGGTTACTGTCACAATTTTTTCATATTTTAATAACTTCTGAAGCAATATGCAGTTGGAGATATGATATAGGTTGGAAGGTGGGCATTACTGTGTTCCTCTATTTAATTATTATTATACTAATACATAGCTATAGTACTGTGGGTAATGCCCACAGGGCTTCAACATGATTAAGAATGCATTCATTGCACTAAGCAATGCTTAAACACATAGGAAGAGATGGTTGCTACATGAAGAGTTTACAGTCTAAAGCCCTCATTCTGCAAATGCATATACTTAACTTCATGCATTGGAGTCATTCTGGGTGTGTCTATGCATTAATTAATGTGCTGTAATTATGGCTCATTAAGTTTAGTACCTGTAATTACAGGTATTAACTTAAAGCACCATAATTGGTCCTACTGTGCATTAGTGCCGGCGCATGCTTTTTTGGCGATGCTAATGCACAGTAGACTAATTCTAATGCACATTAGCACATTAACATGGGTTTTGCCCACTGCACTAATATGCAGTAGAAATAGTCTACTGTCCTCAGAGCATTGTGTGTAGACATACCCTCTCTTTAACTAAATTCAGTAAGACTATGAAGTGCAACAATTTAATCATATTAATATTGATTTTTAAAAATACAGCACGTGTGTATGTTTGTACTGAGCAAGGAGATTATAAATCATAAACCTGAACTGAGAATTTCCTTTTCTTGATGGAAATTAAAATTTAGGCCAAATATCTCCCTCCAAAAATTGCAATATTATTTTTTTTTAAAAGCACTTTATAGAGCCCATCAACTATTTGCATCAAAAAACAGTCTAAAAAAGATGTTAACTTCTGAATTTAAGCTGTAGATTTTATCATACTCTGAGAAAGTGTAAGGGTAGAATTGCAGGGTTCAATATGACTTCCAAGTTCTCAGGGTTGTAGGTGATTTTTGAGCTGTTAGGCCTGTGAACACAAGTAAAGTAAGCAAAGTCATTCCATAAATTAAACTGAGAGCAGGGTTTAGCAGCTTGTTAATTTTTTCTTTTCTTTTCTTTTTTTGTGGCAATCATGCTATTTCATTTGTGTTGACTCTTCATGAAGGGTTAGCAGAAGTATAAACTAAAAATAGTAATCATTTACTTTTGACAGCTAGGTAAAAATGTAAAATTCTAAATAAACACAGGGAACAGGTTGGTAGAGTAAGAAGTCATCATTTTTATAGCCACTTTTTTTCTTAGTTTCTACCCTAAATTCTGAATATCAGACATAAGTTATGGGATTGTGGTAGTTTGACATGTATGGGCTGAAAGAAAGAGAGGGAGAGAACAAACAGCATAACATACAATCAACGCATGTTGCACCCAAGCAGAACAAATGATGACAAGGGCCAGTGACCACTCAAGTCAAGAGTACTGTTGCCCAAATGCATACAACATCAGATGAGCCCCCAAGAAATACTGAACTTGTGATAAAAATTGAGCAATCATATATATAAAAATAAATAAAATCTGGTTACTTTTTGCTTGCCTTTTTATTTTTGAGCCTTTAGGGTTCACTCATCCAAACCATTCTCTGTAACCACAAGAGCTAGAAACTTGTATTTTTGAAAATGGAATCAAAGCTTCTTACATGACAAGGTGGCTCCAGGAAGAGGGCTTTATGAAAAGCACCAAATGTTGCAAAATGTAATATAAAAATCATGAGTTGGCAACAAGTCTATCAAAGGTAAGAAAGTATTAGAATTACCCAGATGCAAATTGCATATTGTTGAAGCAGCCCTTTTAAAAATGTACTTAATATATAGCTACACATAATGGACTGCAATACAGAAACACTGCTGCTGTCAATAGAAACCATACTGTAATTTTTTGGGGGAAAATTGAGTCAATAATTTATTATCTTCCATAGTGTTCCTATGTCTGCCAGGCTCAAGGCCTTGGGGATGACCAAGTGGAGTGAATTTTGTAGGCAGTAAGGCTAAATTTAGAAAATGCTGCCACTAATCCCAGAAAACCAGTCCTAGGTGTTGACAGCAAGAGGCTGTCTCATAGCAAGCTGCCAGATGTCACATCCACCTGGGTCATTAGGCCTTTAAAGGTTATTATCAAGTTAGTATTCTCAAATAAGAAAAATCCTGAATTTGCAAATTAAAAAAAAGCAGAGATTCAATTTAACTGAATGCTCTCAGAAGAACACTTTTTAAGGACTCAGTTTTGCCCCAGTAACTGGGTTGAGTGGTAGCTTGGTATACCAGACATCCCTTTGGATTCTATTTTTACATAAAGTAGTTGTTATATTTTTAGCTACATGATTTTGTTGATCTATCATGCCTAAACACATATTTCTATAAAGGCAGAAATACCCTACCGAAACCCCCCCCAGTTTATTAGTGAAGTTGGGATGGTTACATATAGTTCACATTTTGAAGGTTATCTTCACAACAGAAGGGTTAAACACTTATTTTTCTCAGTAAATAAATAAAAGGTCACAGAGCCCTCCAGGCAGTTATTGAGCAGTCATGACTTTTGCAGACATTGCACAAATTCATAGGATCAGTGATAAGCAATGACAGCATAACTAACAACCAGCTTTAATCATAATCAACAACCTGGATTGTACCTGGAAAGAAAGAGCACACAAACTTGAATTTAGGGATTCTCAAGTATTCACAGCTGTCCACCTATTACACAATTGTAGGGTTGAAAGGGACCTCCTGGGGCATCTAGTCTAACTCCCTCTACAAATGCAAAATGTTCTATTCCTAAACCAGTGGAGAAAAATGCTTAGCTAGCTTCTTGAAATCCTCCAATGAAGGAGATACTTTAACTTCCTGCGCAGCTTGTTTCATTGTACTACTGCTCTGACAGTAAGGATTTTTTTCCCTGAGATTTAATCTGCATCTATTTTGATTCATTTTAAACCCATTGTTTCATGGCCTGCTCTCTTTGGCAAGGGAGAACAGTTGTTTTCCCTCTTTGTCATGGCAGCCTTTCAAATATTTGAAAACTGCTATCATGAACTCCCCATCCCCAACCTTAATCTGCTTTTCTCCAAACTAAATATAACTATCTCACCTTTCCTTGTAGACTCCAAACTCCAACATCTTTGTCACTTGGTTCTGGATTCTTTCTAGTTTCTCTACATACTCCATAAAAGTAGAATCCAGAACTACTTGCAGTACTTTAGCTGAGACTCAGCAGTGCTGAGTAGAGTGTTTCATAGTTTCTAGGGTCAGAAGGGACCCGAGTAGATCATCTAGTCTGACCCCCTGCCATGGCAGAAAAGATTACTGGGGTCAAACAACCCCAGCAAGGTGTTCATCTAACCTCCTCTTAAAGACCCCCAGGGTAGGAGCCAGCACCACTTCTCTTGGAAGCTGGTTCCAGACCCTAGCCGCCCTGACCGTGAAGTAGTGCCTCCTGATATCTAGCCTAAATCTTCCCCGTTATTCCTGGTCACTCCTGGCAGTGCTTGGGGGAACAGTGTTGCTGTCACCTTCTGTGTCTTATAAAAAATGCTCCTGTTAAAGCAGACCCAATTACTTTTTTTGTCTGCACCACACGGCTGGCTACTGTCCAGTCTGTGATCTATCATAACCTGGCAGTCCTACTGCCCAGCCAATTAACCCCCATTTTCTATTTGTGCAGCTGGCTTTTCTTCCTTAGGCTGAGGATCTTACATTTGTTTTGTTGAATTAAATTTTTGTGTCTAAAAACAGGTCCTCCTATTTATCAAATTCTCTTGAATTCTAACCTGTCCTCCAAAGTGTTTGCTATGTCTCCCAGTTTTCTGTCATCTGCAAACTTTACCAGGAAGCTCTCTATTCCTGATTGTGTAAATGTAAAAGATGCCAGTCCACTCACCCCGACCCTTGCAAGGTGAAGTTGCAAGTCATGTAATTATCTCCCAGCAGATGCACATGGTAAAATATTCTGGTTTTCCATATTCTGATTTTAACCAAACTGTGCATAAAAATATAATTTTTTAAAATTACTTCCTCATACCACCTTCTTTTCTTTCCCTTTATACTGCTCTGCTTTCCTCACTTCATTTTTTTCTTTCCATCTCTTTCCTCCCTCCACATCTCTGTCTCATCTCTCCCCCACACTGAATGCATCTCAATTAATTAATGCAATAAAATTGCTTGCATATTAGGTATGCACTTCCATACACATTTTTCCAAATACAGTTATGAAGGTATAGTTCTTGAAGTCACTCCTTTGAAAAGAAAGAAATAGCAATAGTTGCATTTAAACCAGGCAAACTTGTTCTAAAATTTTGTTATAATTTTTTTTCAAAATTTCAAATTTCAGTGGATAGAAAAACAATGTTTTTAAAAATCCAATTATGTTTATAATGATAAGGTTTTTGGAAAGGACAATAATATGAATTAGTGAGGGTACATTTTGTGCTTTTTGCTAGAAAAAATCAAATACATAAGGTATATTAGAAAAAACTCAGTCATAAATATTTTTTTTTAGCAATGTCAAGTATTGGGAGCCAAATGAAATATATTTTATCCATTGGCTCAAATATTCACTTCTTTTACTAAATTCTAAGTTTGTATGCCTCTACAATTCAGATTGTGAGTTTAATTGTCAGGATGGGCAGAGTTTGAACACAGGAGAATTTTTGTTCTTCAATGAAAATAAAAATAATGCATAATGTATTTGATTCCCTCCACTTAGTTTTCCCATTTGCCTATTTTGCCTGCGACTTTAAGTTCAACTCTTCCTCAAATTTTCCATCTCTTCTCTCAACTCTTATACATGGAAATATGCATTTCCCCATTTCTACAACACTGTGCATAGTCGCCACTTCTGTGACTCTTCTTGGACTACAGTTCTTCGTGGCTTCCTTTTCTTCAACCTTGAGTGACATAATGGTCTTCACATATTCTCTTCATGCCCCAGTATTTCAGACTACACTGTATATGGAACTTTAATATCCCCCTTTTCTCACTGTACAAAGTCTAATGTCTCATCCTTAAAAAAATCTAATAGCTCTCCACGCATTTCAGGATCCAAATTACAATTTACTTTCATTGTTTTTAAACTTGCAATTTGCCTTGCTCAGATTAACTTGGAACTTTATATTTGGTAAGTGAACATCCTATTCCATCTGCTAGACCACACCTGGCCTCTTCAGCTCCTTCATACAAACTTACCCCTAATGGTAGAAGAAGTTGTCCTCTCTAGCTCCTGTCACTGGGAGCTCATTGTGGGAAAATGAAGAGGTGCAAAAATGGCATTATGCTACATAAACATGATTCAGTAAATTAATTATTTCAAAGGGTTAGTGCTTTGCAGTACAGTTTATATGAAAAAGCCACATAAAACAGGAATTGTATTTTATGGAATCATAATATAAATGGCTCTTTTACACCCTTTATGAGTTCAGAGCATGAGGCCCAGAAAGACAACTGCTCGCTTAACTCTTATAATACCTGGAAAACGAAGAGTTTATTTTTCTGAACCACTTCAGACAAGTTATTTCTGTATCCCTTGCATTTCTGCAATAGTCAGAGAACAGTGGATTGTTCTATACCAAAGACCACCTATTCCCCATCTCTCAGTAAGTTAATTAACCAGACTACATGATATTATCTATTTGTACCTATTACAAAAAGATATATTTATTAAAAATAAGTACAGTAAACTCTCAATTATTTAGACACTTCTATTCCAGAGGGATTTATCAGGATAGATACAAGTCTGGGTAACTGAAAGATAAGAGATAATTGAAAGGCCCTCTGAAACAGAGCTCTCCTCTCTACATTTTCTTCTCTTAACTAAAAGACACTGTATTCTTGGTCTATCCCCACAGGTACTGACCCACATTATTGAGGCACATCACTTTTCCCTGATAGAAATAACCGCAGAAATTAGCCTGGATTCAGTGTGAAGCGATAGAGGAAACAGAATATCTCTGCCAAACTAACAGCAAATCTGCTTAGTAACAGCAATTTAACCAACCTTTTCCCAAGTCTGAATTCTCTGCAACTCATCTCTATTCATTTGGTTTGTCCACATCCTACTTATCCACTTAACTCTGTCCCAGTCATTTTGAAAGAGCAGGAATCTCTGGCTGATCATCAAAATTAGCAAGTAGCGTTATTCCATCAAATTCAAGCCAAACACAAGTCAGAACAGCAGACTTAATAATTTTGGGGGCCTGCATGCTTCCTAAAGGTCTTTTTTATTATGATTTATATGTAAATTGGTGGAGGAAACTAGGCACTTGCAATCAAGGTGCTCAAAACATCTTTTGTAATTGGCTATTACAAAAACCAATTTTGTTGCCTATAGACAGGCTGTCCTTTGTGGGACTAAAAAGTCAAAGCCAAACAGGATCGAAGTCAAACAAAGACTTAACTGACTTTTTAGCAGCGTGTTCCAAAGTTCATTGGGCTGTTAGGTCTCAGCAGATCTCCAAGAGGACTGAAATTTCAGTGACAAGGATTATCAAATGATATGTTCTGCCATCTCTTCCAGAAAGCTTTATCCCAGGAATGGAAGGTAAATATTGTACAGCTTATCTTGCCTGCCATAAAATAACCCAACTCTTTGGGGTAACTGCGCCCCATTTAAGACTTTAAACACTGTCACCAATATCTTCTTTTTCACCAAGAGTGAAACCAAAAGAAAAAATAATAGCGATGCCCTGACCTCTTGCCAGGGGCTGTCCTTGACAAACTGCCCTGTTGGGAGGGACAAAGACTCTGAGGCTTGAGAATTTGCTGATATCTGTTCAAAACCCTGTTTCTGATCACAGAGCTAATTAACACATTAAGTGCAGACAGCTACTGGATGAGGTATGGTACTGTTTTCCTTTAAATTTTATGACTACAAAACCCCGAGTGCAGAGAACAAAGAATGCATTGAGGAACTAAAACTGAAAAGCAAGAAGATAGAAGAGAACAGTTTAATTCTGGTTCTGAAAAGCTTTTCTAGGTGTATTCATTTTTAATTTATCCTAGCTCCTCCCCCTCCCTATATCCATCCTGGCTTCTCTTACCTACTGCATGCCTGCATAGCAGCATCACAAAGGTTCCTTCACCTTTCTCCTTCCCACTTTGAGCACTATGGAAGCACAGAAGTACAGCAGGGTAGGGAGGAGATTCAAAAACAATTGGTGGAAGCAGTGGAGGAGAGAACTCCAACTCACCTGTCTCCATCCTTTGAAACAAATCTAGGCTCTCCCTCCTTCAGTTTGTGTTGCTCAGTCATTAGAGTCATATGCCAGAATAGGTGAGAGGAGACAGTCCTGTCACTCCTGCTCTTCTGATCATGTGAGTCTGACAGATCATTTACATCTTGAGAAGTACACATTGGAGGAAAAAAGACAGCAACGGTAACACATTGAGAGACAGACTCATGCAAAAACAAAGCCAATTGGTTAATCACATGCATGTTATCCATAATTATCTGTTCAGTACTGAACAGCCATTTTACAAATCGGTGCTGGCCATCAGATGACATAAAAGAAAGAAAGCTAGGAATGCAGCTTTCTCATGGGCACAGGAGTGGTAAAGAAGTTTCCTCTAGTATCATTGAAGTGACCTCTAGCTTCTGCTCCCTGGTCAAGTTCATCCTAGGCATTAACACAAATGGAATGAAGAAGCAACAATGACAAAAGGATCCCTCTACTTCAAGCTTCCTCATTCTTTCCTACTAAAGACATCTGTTATAACAAATATCTAATGTTGCTCTCAAGAGGAAAGAAATCCCTGTTTACACTGTTCAGAGGAACTTTGCTAATAGCCAACCAACAGCGTGGATGCAACTTCTCTCAGAGAAATCCTCCTTTCACCAAATTTATTTTCCTTTTATGTCCCCATCAGTAAAATTAAATCTTTCTCAACCTGGACATGTAATAGCCATCATACTTCAGTCCTGATAAAAAAACTTCTGAATTAAGTCCATAATTTTTCCTACAGTATAATAACAGCATCAAACTCTGAATTTATATAAACATTTGGTGGTAGGGTTTGTTACAAAAATGACCTGGAACCTTTAGGCAGCATTATCATGATTTTACATGTAACCTCTTAAACTCAGGCTGTTGGAGCCCTTCCTCTTCTTCCTGGTAGCTTGGCAGCTGAGTATGTGGTGAGCCCCCATGACATCTACTGATTTGGCCAATAAACTGTGCACATTTTTTTTGCCTGGCAGAGCAGTAGGAGTTACTTCAGAATTTGACATCTGACTGCATTTCTCTTCATGCCTTCTCTTTGCTACCTCAGTGCTGCTGTCTGAAGGATGTCTTTGTCACAGTGATACTTTCAGCTCAGTTAGAGGAAATTGCACATTTCAGGAGAAGCACCAAAATTATAAGATTACCTATCATTCATATTCAGTAGAAAATAAATACAGGTCTGATTTACTGCAATACTGCTTAAGGTAAATGATAGACAAAGGCTATTTTTAGTTATTATTAGAGATGGGCCTAAATTGTTAAATCTGGGGACCAGATTCTGCTGACTCTTAGAGGCTAAAAACAGATAATGGACTTCTCCCTGGACAAAGCCTTTTATTCTTGGATCCTACAGAGGTACAAACCCACTCTCCTACTCAAAGTACCTGTGAAGTACCAAGATAACACTTTTTCCCTGGGACAATCAGGACTAATTCAAGTGAACTGCCGTTCAAGCTGCTTATGTAAACTATTGTCCCCACCTGTTTTGATACAAGTCAAATGCAAGGACAATCAGACTTTGATAAACCAGATGTCTGTTTTTAGCCTAACACTCTGGCCTTTGGCCTTTGTGCTAAGGTCAGTGCAAAAGGCTGGAATCTGGTCACAGCTGGCTCGTGGAAAATTCTCCCAGGTATAAAGCATAGGCATAAAGCCAGGTCCTGCACCAACCATCCTTAACCCACCAAATTGCAAGAAAAAGAATGATTTAATTTGGGGGTGGGATAAGTCAGACCAGGCCCTAGACTTCTCTATTCAATGCCAGGATTGGATCAGTGAAGGATTAGTGTGACCTGTAAGCAGTTGCATGAAGATATTTCCTCATCCTGTGCCAAGCAAAGCTCAGACTGTGAAAAAATGGAGTCCTGAATGTATGTTTGAACCTTCTCAAAGCTTGAGGGAAAGGCTTTTGATCCATGGTTTAAATTCAGCATATGATGGCAATAGGATTATCTGAAATATTCAGATCCAGATTGGAATTTGAACTTGCTCAAACTCTGATATCATTGGTGTCCTGGCATGTCACTAGCAATTTTCTTGTACAAGTGAAGTACACTCACTTATACAAGGAGTTTTCAGCTTCAGTATACAGAATTTTAAATGATGGAGAAAGGTGAATAGAAAATGAGAAAAAGCTATCAATATTTCTAGTTTGGAAAGCCTAGAAAGAGACCCATTTGATACCACTTCCTCTCGCTCATTCTTCCTCTTAACAGAACTTCATTCAATTCAAGACAGGCAGCACCTTTTCCTTAGCAGGATGCTGATTCTGAATAATTTAAACACTTGAGACAAAATTGGGATTTGTCTCATGTTATTCAGAACTAGAGCTAGGGTGTGCAGGGTCTAAGGGACTTGAGAGCTGGATTCTTAATGCAGTCCCACATATTCATTTACAAGATGTAATGGCTCTGACTTAGGACAAACTAAGAAGAGTCTAAGTAGATTTTGATATAAAAGAGAGCAAAAGCTCTGTGAAAAGCATACTAAGGGAAATGCAATAAACCTTTAATATCATAATCTCTACTGGCTTCTCTACAATCAGCTGTAGTCAATTAAGGGTCAAATCATTATTGAATAGCATTATTCTCATTCACATAACAACAGATCTTTATGAGATCACCTGAAGTGCAGCTGGGATTGGAATGCATCTCAGTTGCTTCTTCAATTAGAATCTGGACAACAATATTAAAGAATCCATACACTTAAGAAACCTCGACCAGACTATGATTCAGCATTGCAAGGAATCTGAAGATGATTTAAGAAGATTACTTAATTTTTTTTGTGATTCAGGATATTAAAGTTACTTAAAACAGAAGTCTTACTTTATTTTTTTTTGGAAATTTAATTATACATGTCATATCTTGCCAAGCCACAGGTATATAAATCTCAAACATTTTTGTACCAGTGTAATTTTTTTAAATGTAAGCAGTCAAGCTTTGTCAACCAAGAATTTATGAAGTAGTGTTTACTTGTAATCATTCCTAGCTTTGTTGTTTTGGGTTTTTTGGTTGCATATTTCAATCTCTCCTAACTTCATTAAGCAAAGAATGCCAAAAGTTAAAATGGTAGGTGTTCATCCTAAAATGTGTTACACTGAGGCAGACTTCTATGCAGGCACAAGTAGTTTGTCTACATGCAAGAAATTGCAGCTCGGGGACTGTAATGTTTATATTATTGTAAATTGTTTTCCATAATTATTTCTAAAATATTGGGTGTAGCTGTGTACTGGCAGTAAAGATGCATAGAACTGTATTTTCTATAATAAATATGACTCTCTTCGTTTTTGTTCTGAAGTTCTCCAATATTACTGGCTCTTTCTTTATCAACAACTCATTCAGTAAAACATAAACCTGAGTTAGATTTTCAATTTTGCCATGCAGCAAACTTGTTCATCAATACGATATAATAATAAAAAAAAACAAAACACAAGGACATGAGTCACTTGTTTAGAACAGGGGTGCTCAGTATTTTGGCCCCAAGCCTGACAAATGGTGTGGGACTGGTCTGGGAAGAAGCCTGTATTTGTTAATCACCTTTATATTATTTTGAGCATTTACTCTTTTTTTTTTTTCAAATGTGGTGAAGTATGCATTTGTGACTTGGCATTACTATGCAAAGCATAACAGAGCGTGGGACTGAGAGAGAATCTTTCTATATTTATTTAATATAATTTCACTTCACAGCTTGATCGAAGGCCAGAAAAGTAAAGTGATGGTTATACAAAATATGCTCAAGGCATGAAATAACTCTTTCATGAAAATGATTTGAAAGAGTAATGGTTTGAAAAAGGTCTGACTTTGCAAGTAGCTACTTATATTTAACAAATCTATGGTAGGTTAACTGATATAAATAATATGTCTGTACAGAACCATATTTCCATCAATGCAGTGTCTACCTAGGCCCACTCTGAAAACACAGTATATGATAAATGGAGCATCCAGTATTTTGTAATTGCTAGTAAATTTTATGTGCTATGCTTAATGAGGTTACCACATGTGTTCTAGGGTGACTTTAATATTAGCTTCTTAAAGAGGATATGCCTGGCTTTCATATTGAAACCACACCTGATTTCCATTAGTTGCATACAGTCTTTCTATGCAAAGGGCACACTACATGAGATGCTAGCAGCACAGTAGACTAATTCTGCTGTGCATTAGCATGGCACAAAAAAATCATGCTAATGTACAATAGAATTACTCTACTGTGTATTAGTGTCCTTAAGAAGTATGCGCCAGCTCTAATGCATTGGAGCACTGATTATGGCACATTTAATTAATACCTGTTATTACAGGTGGAGGTGCATCAATACATCAGTCTGATATTGGGTAGGCACCGATATTAAGAAAATTGGGCTGTATTGAAAATTGGCTTGATGTGGCCAATAAATGGCCCATGAACACAAGGAGCCACAGTGCAGCCTGTAGGCAGTGAGAAGCACAGCCTGGCATCTTGGAGAGCTGTGTGCCGCTGGCAAGTCTGTTGTGGTGGACAGGGAAGGGGGAGGGAAGGGGTGTGGGGGGGAAGATCAAGGGCCCCGCAGTGAGGGAAGGAAGGGGGCTGGGGGAGAGGCTGGGGCAGGCGCTGCCCAGCTGGGACGCGGTGGGTATGGGACGGAGCCATGGCTCATCTAGGGGGGCACAGGGAGGGTGGGGTGGCTCCTGGTGCTGCATGCACACTGGGAGGGTGCAAGGGGGGGCGTGTTCCCCCCAGATCTGTGAGGCACAGAGGCTGCTGCTGCAGGCTGGGGCTGGAGCTGGGCTACACTTGAAGCAGGCGGCAGCAGTGCTGGGAGGGAGGCTTGAGGGGGCTCTTGTGAATTTTGGGGTGGTGGCTGCAGCCACCACCCATAGCCCCTCCTCCCAGTGCCACCACCACCCACCCCAAGTGTAGCCAGGCCCAGCCTCCACGAGGTAGAGGCTGGTGTAGCCCTGGCCCAAACCCCAGCCTGCAGTGGCAGCTGCCCCACCCCTTACAGATCCGGGGGGCACATGACGCCCCCACCCATGCCCTCCTGGTGCTCACAGCAGCGGGAGCCACCGCACCCTCCCCACACCCCCCGGACGAGCTGTAGCTCCATCCCATGCCTGCCCCAGCCCCAGCCCCACTCCCTGTCTCACTGCAGGGGCCTTGATTTGCTCCCCCACACCCCTTCCCTCCCCCCACCCCTTCCATCACAACAGACTTACCAGCTGCACGCAGCTGTCCATGCTGTATCAGAAATCAGATCGGTATTGGCCAATATGCCCCCTTAAAAATCAGCTATCAGTACTAGCTGCAAAAATCTGTCAGTGTACCCCTAATTACAGGTACTAAACTAAATGCTCTGTAATTGTGGTTCAGTAATGCATGTGTAGACATGCCCAAAGTGAGCAAAAGTAATAAAGCACACAAATAGACAAAACTACTGATTAAACAGACCTACAGATGAAAAGACAATGGGAGAAGCACGCAGCTGTGGTTTTGTAAGAAACCCATTGTCCATCTGCCCTTAAACTTACAAATTTCAAGAGGTTTTTCCCTGAAAATTATTCCTTCAGGTATTATTCCACTGGGAAGAAAAGGTAACTTCTTTGCTAAAATTTTAAGCCTCTTTTTTACCATGCCTTGCCAGAGGCAGGCCTTCAAAAAATATGACCAATGGTCAACTGTTAAACCCTGGATTTCAGCCTAACCCCCTTCAGGTTCACTGAAACCCATGACAAATCTTGTCCAACCATTGCACTGGGTCCTGAGAGGAACGTCTCTCTATAGGTTAGTTTAGCTTCCCACTTCATATTTCAGTATCAAGCTATTACTTCCACTCATGCATTAGATCCTATTTCACCTTATTGCTGGTGCAAAGGGAGCCTGATCCTGGGCTCCCCCTGCACCAGCAAGAAGCAAGCAAGCTTCTGTGGCTGGGAGGCCAGTCAGTTGAGGGGCTCCCAGCTATGGGGGTGCCCTACGCACCCCTGGGGCTGGAGGATCATGGCTCAATAGGGCTCACAGTTGTGGGAGCTAACTTCTTGCCAATGGCAAGGCATGGCAGTAGGTGTGATTGTGTGAATCATGCATTAGATCCCATCACGTCTTTACTTGCATGTATACAGGGGGGCATATTGAACAATGCTAAAAACTACACCATGTTCAAACCTCTTTGATCCTAAAATATGAAGCATCTCTAGGGAACTGGTCACCAAAGATTAATACAGGTCTTGGGCTCTAAAGTGGCATATTCATGAAGATTCCTGAGAGCTACTGGGCAAATATTGTGCCCTGCTTCCTTACACCTAGCAGAGTTCATGGTGTACAAATTCCTGAACTGGAACTATGAAAAATCATTCTAGACCTTGATTTCAGTGCACAAAAGGGTGGTTTCTTAGCTCCATCATAGTTTTCTAAGCAAGTCTTAAACATATGAAACTATAAACTCCTTTGTCTTCATCGGGATTTTAATTCATATTAGCTGAGCTGAGCTAAGAACACAGCTTTGTTGCAGTGAAGACAAGACCATGTAGTGAGATCACGCAGTGCAGTCAGATACTCTTGCAATTACACCCCTTACCTGGCTTTTTCGTGTCTGAGAAGCAAACATCTAAATGTGGTGTCACAGCTGGGTCTAATCTGAGGGGAAGCCCAGGGAAACTCTGTTTTTGCAAAATGAGTATGAGCCCTCTAAAAGTGCGTTTGAGTAGCGGCTAAATTTGGCTTTAACTTTTTCTACTGATAGTAGTAAACTGCCACTTACACCTTTCTGTCATTGATTCCCAGCTGGTCCTTCAAAGCAACTGCAAATCCTAGAATGCCATTTACAAAGGGAACCTACACATGTGCTGGATATCTTCTCTGACACATGAGAATTAGCATGCATCAGAGCAGATGCGACTGATTGAGTCTGCTGGAGTGTGCTAATTAGCACACTCCAGGAGCCTCCACGTCACATGTATTCAATATCCCTGTGCATCAAAATGGCAGCAGGGGAGCTTTAACTACAGTTCATCAAACAAGATTTAAAGCGCCCACACCGCTGTTTTGAAGTACGGAATGCTGAATACACATGACACTGCAGGCGCTTTAATTAGAGTGGTTCCCCTTCACTCTGAAGCACATGTAAAGACATGCAAAGTTACTACTCCCCACCAATCCTTTACTTTAATGTTTGTATACTTGTGAGTTCCTCTCATTTGTCTTATGTGTGTCTGGCAGTTCAAAACAAAATCTTGTATTATATCAGGTTCTCATTACAATGAAACCCAGATGTCCCATTGGCTTCATTTTATACTTTATGTATATTATACTTTAGTACATTACAAAATTCTTCTTTCTTCTTTTTTCTCTTCTAGTTTTTTGTATTTTTTCATCTTCTTTGAGCTGGCCCTACTGTACTAAACTTGTGAGACATTCTTACAAATAAAAGTTACCTGAAGAGTGGTGCCTCATGGCCATATGAAGATTCCCCAAATTTTTTATTCAAGTCTTGCCAATTTCTAATTTCTATGCATTTTCTACCTTTCTGATGAGTCTCTGTATTACTTATTATTGGCTGTAACTGCCATTATAGTTGAGAAAAAGAATCTGCTAAAGTAATGCAGTAATAAGTAAACTAAAGCTTCTGTGTGAAAGTTCGAAGAATCTATTTATGTATAATTTATAAACTGAGTTATTGGGAAATTTTCTAAGCATATTTTATATGTAAATTTCATTTTGAATTAAGGACTTGTTTTCCTCTGCTGTTGAATTTTCCTTACATTTTGAGCAAAAAGCCATGACAAGTGGTAGATTTAATTCTTGTACCTGGTACAAGTCTAACCACGGCAGGTTGTTAAAACTGATCATCATCTATTCAAAACTGATACTCTTAGACAAAAAGAAAGATACCTCATTGTTCAAATCAACTCTGAACTACATGATGAGTGACTGAGCAACAGATCACTTCATAGGCAACTTGATTAGCTCATAAGATTGAGGAGGAGGACAGGGGGTGTCATTTGGCAAAGGGGTCAAAAGGTAATAAGACTATCGACTTATTTGAGATAATATTTTAATAAATATATTAACTTATATTAAACTAGACAATATGTTAGTGTATTTAATATGTACAAATATATTTATACTAGCCAATTGCCTGTTAAGAATTACGGCAGGGGGGCGGGGGGCAGGAGTGGTGGGGACAGAATCCCGGGCCCCCCTCCCCATCTGGGCCCACTTCTGGCCCCACCATCACCATTGATGCCACGGTGCACCCGCTCTCTGCCCGCCCCCCCCCGTGTTGGACCCGCTCAAGGATGGGAGTAGCTGGCTCAGGGCCAACGTGGGGGAGGGTGGGGGAGGAGTATGCCCTGGCCCGAGGGGGGAGAAGGTTTGCTGCCATGGCTGTGTCAGGCCAGGCCTGCTGTTCCCCCCCCCACCACCTCCATGGTGGGTCAGCTTTTCCTGCACTTCGGCCCACTCCCCCCCATTACCTGAAGAGAGCAGGGTGTGTGTGTGTGGGGGGGTGAGGACAGCAGGGCCTCTGTTCTGTAGCTGCTGCCTCCAAGGAGCAGGGCGGAGGGGGGTACAGGGCCAGCCAATTAGAGCACGAATAAAGTGTTACAGACAGACAGAAAGACAGACAGACAGACTTAGGGTTTTATAATATCGACTTCAGGAAAGCTGACTTTAACAAGCTCAGGAGGCTTGTTGGTGAGGCCCTAAGGGACCCTGACCCAAATAGGAGGGGAGTTCAGGAAGAGTGGTTGCTCCTCAAGTGAGCAATCCTGGAAGATCAAGCAATGTCTATCCCGTCTCAGAGGAAATGCAGCAAAAGGGCACAGCAGCCCCCTTGGCTCTGCAGGGAACTTACTGGACCTCCTGCATCTAAAAAGAAAGATCTATAAAGGATGGAAGGCTGGATCCAACCCAAAGGAGGAGTACTCTGTGCTGGTCTGGAACTGTAGGGAGCGAACCAGGAAAACCAAGGCTGCGACTGAACACCAATTGGCTACATGTATCAAGGACAATAAAAAGTCCTTTTTTAGATATGTGGGGAGCCGAAGGAAAAGCAAGGGTAACACTGGACTCCTGCTAAACCATATGGGTCAACTTACAACTGACACCCCGGAAAAAGTCAATCTGCTTAATGGGTATTTTGTGTCATTTTTTCACCAGCCCCAATGGATGGCCCTGCTTAATATGGTATGGGATGGCCAGGGCAAAGGAGAACTATTACCCTTCATCAATGTTGACCATGTGAAGGAACACCTTGAGAGGCTGGACACCTTCAAGTCAGCTGGCCCAGACAGCTTACACTCCAGGGTACTTAAGGAGCTGGCAAGCTCGGCCACTGGCAAGGATCATCAAGAACTCGTGGTGCTCAGGCAAAGTGCCCAAAGACTGGCAGAAGGCCACTGTGGTGCCTATCTTCAAGAAAGGGAGGAAAATAGATCCAGGGAACTACAGGCCCATCAGCCTGGACTCAGTGCATAAGCTATATAATCTTGGAAAAAATCATCAAAGAGACCATTCTTGACAAACTGGCTGAAGGCAACTTCCTGACAGATAGCTAGCATCGGTTTGTTGCAGGTAGGTCTTGCCTGACCAATCTCATCTCCTTCTGCGTCCAGGTGACATATTAGCTGGACAAGGGAGAAGAGATTGACATCATATATATTGATTTTAAGAAGCTTTTGATCTAGTATACCATGATCATCTCACAGAAAAACTGGCTAACTGCAGCCTTGGCTTCACCACAATCCACTAGCTGGGGAATTGGGCCCGAGGTCAGATCCAGAGTGTGGTAGTTGACGGAAGTCAATCATTGTGGTGTGCCGTGACCAGTGGGGTCCCCCAAGGCTCCGTCCTTGGGCCTAGTCTTTTCAACATCTTCATTAATGATGTGGACATGGGTATCAGAAGTGGACTGGCCAAATTCTCTGATGACACTAAACTTTGGGGTAAAGCATCCACACTCGAGGACAGGATGATGATCCAGGCTGATCTTGACAGGCTCGGAAAATGGACGGACAAAAACCCGATGGCCTTCAACACCAAAAAATGCAAAGTTCTCCACCTTGGGAAGAAAAACCCACAGCATGCTTATAGGCTTGGCAGTGCTACGCTTGCTAGCACCACGGCCCAAAGGGACTTAGGGGTCATGACTGACCACAAGATGAATATGAGCCACCAATGTGATGTTGCCCCAGGCAAAGCGAGTAAAACTCTGGATTGCATCCATAGATGCTTCTCTAGCAAATCCCAGGATATCATCCTCCTGCTGTACTCGACCTTGGTGAGGCCGGAACTGGAGTACTATATCCAATTCTGGGCTCCACAATTTAAAAAAGATGTGGAGAAGCTTGAGAGAGTCCAGAGGACAGCCATGCATATGATCAAAGGGCAGGAAAACAGGCCTTATGATGAGAGGCTGAGAGTTATGGGACTCTTTTCTCAGCCTGGAAAAGCAAAGGCTCTGGGGGGACCCGGTGGCTGCCAATACGTATATAAAAGGTGTACATCAGGATCTGGGGTTCCTTCCAGCCCTAATGTCTATGAAATCTATGAATATGATATAGTTTAATAAATGCTGACATATTAAATTATATTATTTAATACATTAATAATAATTGTCTCTAACTATTGATCCAGGAACCACAGAGTAGAAGCAAAATCCAGTTGCAGGAGCAACAAGAAACTGTGTTCCAGAGGAGAAGCTATTGAGGATTTTGTAACAGCTACCAGTAATCATACAAGTTAGTCATTTGGATCATTAGGTCTCAGCATCCTGCCATCTCAGAAGGAGAGCAAGGTAGAGAATCTATACCCTCTGAGTGTACTTAAAGACACAAAGCTAGGGACAGTGTATGGACTCTGCTCAAATTCAGACACAGGCTCAACATGTATGGTCCAAACAGCAGTCTGGAGAGTGTCTGGTCAAGGAAGCCATACCAGGGGCATAATAACATTGCTCTTATATATAATTTCTTACTATATATTTCCAAGAAGGAAGGCCATAAGTTTACTACATCATTCAAAATATGCACACTGAACTCAGTGCATAAGTTATACGATAACTCTGAAACCTGCATTGCAAAAGTCAACACTCCAGTGCTTTGGGCAACTGGTTTTCTCTCTGACTTATGTGCAGGTTCTGTTTAAATAAGAAAGAAAAATTCCCATCACAGTATTATGTATTTATAGTATCATAGTACTTAGGGTCGGAAGGGACCTAAACAGATCATCAGGTCCGACCCCTTGCCTCAGGCAGGAACGGGTGCCGGGATCATATCACCCCAGCCAAATATCTGTCCAGCCTCTTCTTGAAGACCCCCAAGGTAGGATAGAGTACCACCTCACTTGGGAGCCCATTCCAGAGCCTGGAAGCCCTACCTGTAAAGTAATGTCTCCTGATGTCCAGCCTGAACCTTCTCTCTAACAATATTCTCAGATACTTTTGCAAAGAAAATCCATAAAACAAAATACTAAGATGGTGAGGAAAGGCAGACACCTTTGCAGTTGCTTCTTTCTGTGTTTTTCTCATTTTTAACTATAAGCTCACTGCACCCACTTAGTCTAATCACTGGGAACAAAAGTACAATTTCTATACAATTTCCAACTCTACAGATCAAGGACCAAATTCTTGAGTAGGTCTTTGGGCCAGATTTTGATCGCTAACACATGGAAATATAAAATAATGTATAAGTATAAATAGAGTTTTGCAACAGTGTATTCTGACCCCCTTAATGGGTGCATCCCTGTGAGCAGGAATGTGTTTCCCTGGGGACAACTAGCAGCAGCACATATTTGTCCCCAGGCATGCCCCTACATGTGTGCTCTAGTATGTGAAAACTGCCTTAGGTTGAGCGGGAGAGGCTGGGACCAGCACCTGGTCCCCTAATCATTCTTGGGGCCCTTCTCTGGACTCTTTCAAGATTCTCCACATCTTTTTTGAAGTACGGTGCCCAGAACTGGACACAATACTCCAGCTGAGGTCTCACCAATGCTGAGTAGAGAGGAAGTATCACTTCCTTAGCCCTGTTCGCAATGCATTGGCTAATGCATCTGGTGTGCTGTTCACTACAGAGTCGCACTTGCGGCTGATGTTCATCCTGTAATTAACCATAACACCGAGGTCCCTTTCAGCCATTGTGCTGGCCAGGACATCTCCTAACCTATATTCATGTCACTGGTTACCTGTCCCCAGATGAAGCTCTCTGCATTTATCTTTATTGAACTGCATCCAGTTCTGCTCCACTCACCTTTCCAGCTTGTCCAGGTCTGCTCGGATCTGCATCCTATCCCCTAGCATGACCACTGTTCCCCATAACTTAGTATCGTCCACAAACTTGGCTATCATTCTTTCCACATCCTCATTTAAATCATTGATAGAGATGTTAAACAACGCCGGGCCAAGAACTGAACCCTGCAGGACACCACTGGCTACCTCCCACTATGACGATATGGACCTTTCCACTAACACTCTCTGGGTTCAACCCCCTACCCACTTTCTAATCCACCTGACCATGGACTCTGCCAGCCCACAAACCCCTAGTTTTTTTTAATCTGAGTGTCATGTCAAAGGCCTTTTTAAAATTCAAATATTGACATCAACTGCATCTCCCATATCTAAGCAGAGGGTTTTTTATTTGATCATAGACGGAGATGAGACTGGTCAGATATAACCTGTCTGCAACAAAACCATGTTGGCTATCCTTCAGCATCATGCCTTCTGCCAGTCTCTCACAAATGGACTTCTTGACCATTTTTTCCAAAATTTTACCCGGTATCGAAATCAAACTGACTAGCCTACAGTTTCCTGGATCTTCCCTCCTCCCCTTCTTAAAGACTGGCACCACGTTGGCACTTTTCCAGTCTTCTGGGACCTCTCCCAAGCACCATAACTCTTCAAATACCTTTGCCAATGGTTCCACAATGACTCCAGCCAATTCCCTCAGCACTCTCGGGTGTGGTCCATCCGATCCTGCTGACTTGAAGACATTCAGCCACTCCAAATGCTCCCTCACCAGTTTGACACAAATCACTGGTTGGCAATTACCCTCTGCCCCCCCTGCATCCATCCAGTATCCAACCAGGTGGGCAACCACCAGTTGCATGCAGGGACACTGATGCAAAGTATTCATTAAAAAATTCAGCTCTCTCATGACTGTCTGTTATCAGCTGTTCCATTCCATTCTGTAAGGGCCCCACATTTTCCTTGGTCTTCCTCCTATACCCTATATTCCTAAAGAAGTACTTATTGTCCTTGATTTCAGTTGACGACTAGATCTTGGTTGCTGCCCTTGCCTTCCTTATCCTCTCCCTACAAATATGGGCTATACTCATGTACTGCTCCTTGGTGACAAGCCCTTGTTTCCACTGTCCATAAGCCTCCTTTTTCTTTTTTAAACAGTCCTTGGCTCCCCTGGTAAGCCAAGACGTTTTCCCAGCCCCCTTCCAACCTTTCCTGCATACCCTTTTTTGTGCTCTGAGGATTGTCCCTTTGAAACCCTAATCCATTCCCAAGCAAGCTGAGGGCCAGACAAGCTACCGGAGGAAAAGGAAACATGTCATTGTAGTGGGCAGCTCCCTACTGAGAGGAGCAGATGGAAACATCTGCTGCCCAGATCCCATGGCGCGTAAGGTGTGTTGCCTGCCAGGGGCCAAGATCTGGGATGTCACAACAAGGATTCCTGACCTGATCCGGCCCTCGGACTACTATCCCATGGTCCTCATCCATGTGGGAACCAATGCCGCAGCCAGGAGTAGTCCTGACCACGTCATGGGTGACTACAGGGGTCTGGGGGCCAGGCTTAGGGAGAAAGGGGGAAGGTGGTCTTCTTGTCCATCATCCCGGTCAGAGGTCGCAGTAGGCATCACAGCGCCTACATCAGAGAAGTCAACCTGCGGCTCAGGAGTTGGTGCCATTGTGCAGGATTTGGCTTCCTGGACCATGACCCACACTTCCTGGCAAGGGACTTCCTGGGACGTGATGGACTTCACCTCTCAGCGAAAGGTAAAAGTTTTTTTTCCAACAGGTTGGCTGATCTCCTATGTCGGGCTTTAAACTAGCTCAGATGGGGGACAGGGAGGCAGAAGAAGGAGAACATCAGGAACCTGCAATCCATGGGATATCCAGCAGTGAAGTAGGTAAGCAATAAGGGGCCCATTGGGCATCAGAGCCGGGGGGCAACAAAGGCGCCAGTTGCAGGGCTCAAATGCCTATACACTAATGCTAGGAGCATGGGGAACAAGCAGGATGAACTAGTACTCCTGCTTGCAGAAAACACTTACAACTTAGTGGTGTTAACAGAAACCTGGTGGGACTCTATCCACGACTGGGCGGTATACATTGAGGCTATAAGCTGTACAGGAAGGATAGAATAGGGAGGAAAGGGGGGAGGGGCTGCGCTCTATGTCAAGGAGCATTATGCATTGACCCTTATCAAAATGGAATTGAAAGAGGATAAAGTAGAAGGATTGTGGGTTAGGATACATGGAGGTCAAGGGGAAAGGGATTTGGTGGTAGGGGTCTGCTACAGACCCCCACACCAAGGGGAAGAACTAGATTTGGAACTCCTGAGGTAGTTCTCAGAGACCATAAAAACTAGGGAAGTGGTAGTCATGGGGAACCTAAACTACCCTGACATCTGCTGGAAGACGCAGACAGTAAATTCCCACCATTCACGCAGGTTCCTATTCTGTGTGCAGGACCTCCACCTGACGCAGGAGATATATGGTCCCATTAGGGGGAATGCCTTACTGGACTTGGTACTGGCAATGGGGGATGACATGGTAAGGGACCTACAGATCAGTGGTCACCTGAGGGACAGTGACCACCAAATAATAGAATTCACCATAAGGCTTAGAGTGGGAAAGGTAACTAGTAGGGTGGAAATGCTATATTTTAGGAAGGCTAACTTCAGTGAGCTCAGGCAAGCTCATGACACACTGCAGAGTAAGAGATTTGGCAAGATGGGAGCCCAGAAAGGGTGGCTTTGCCTTAAAGAAGTGATCCTTCAGGCACAGAGGGAAACAATCCCAATGCAGGGGAAAAGGGGGAAAGGGGCCAAGAGGCTTCCTTGGTTAACCAGAGAAATCCAGAGCAGCCTAACGGCAAAAAGGGGGGCATATAAGAAGTGGAAACAGGGAGAAATTACTAAAGAGGAGTATGCCTCCTCAGCTCGCAGTTGTAGGGAGGCAGTTAGAAAGGCCAAAGCTACCATGGAGCTGAGGATGGCATCCCAAGTTAAGAATAACAAAATTTTTTTTTCAGATATATAGGGAGTAAAAGGAAGGCCCAGGGCAGTATAGGACCACTACTGAACAGGCAAAAGCAATTGGTGACAGACAGGGGGTACAAGGCTGAACTCCTCAATCAGTTCTTTGCCTCACTGTTCCTAAACAAGGGGCAAGACAAGTCTTACAGTGGGATCATAGAGAGAAAACAACAGGGTGCCAGACCACCAAGCGTTGACCCTGAGATAGTGCAGAGACACTAGGAAGGACTGGATGCGTTTAAGTCGGCAGGCCCGGATGAGCTCCATCCGAGGGTACCAAAGGCACTGGCTGATGTCATTGCACAGCCCTGGCAAGAATATTCGAGCACTCGTTGCATACGAGCCAGGTCCCAGAGGACTGGAAAAGGGCCAATGTGGTCCCTATTTTCAAGAAGGGGAGGAAGGAAGATCCAGGCAACCACAGGCCAGTCAGTCTCACCTCCATCCTTGGTAAAGTCTTTGAAAAGATTATTAAGGCTCACATATGTGAGAGCCCAGCAGGAAAAATTATGCTGAGGGGAAACAAGCATGGGTTCATAGCACGTAGATTATACCTGACTAATCTTTTTATGACCAGGTTACAAAACACCTGGATGCAGGAGTAGGGGTAGATATCATTTACTTAGACTTCAGGAAGGCCTTTGATACGGTATCCCAGCCCATACTGGTGAACAAAGTAAGAGGCTGAGACTTGGATGATTACATAGTCCGGTGGGTGGCAAATTGGCTAGAGGGTTGTACCCAGAGACTGGTGGTGGATGGGTCAGTACTGACCTGGAAGGACGTGGGCAGTGGGGTCCCATAGGGCTTGGTCCTTAGACTGATACTCTTCAATGTCTTCATCAGTGACTTGGATGAGGGAGTGAAGTGCACTCTGTCCAAATTTGCAGGTGATACAAAACTGTGGGGAGAAGTGGGCACACCGGAGGGCAGGGAACAATTACAGGCAGACCTGGACAGGTTGGACAAATGGGCAGAAAGCAATAGAATGTGATTTAACAAGGAGAAATTCAAAGTGGTGCACCTAGGGAGGAAAAATGTCCAGCACACCTACGGCCTAGGAAATGACCTGCTCGGTAGCATGGAAGCAGAAAGGGATCTCGGAGTCCTAGTGGACTCCAAGATGAACATGAGTCGTCAGTGCGACGAAGTCATCAGAAAAACTAACTGCACTTTAACATGCATCAGCAAATGCATGACAAACAGATCCAAGGAGGTGATAGTTTTCCTCTATCGGGCACTGGTCAGACCACAGCTGGAATACTGCATCCAGTTTTGGGTGCCACACTTTAAGAGAGATGTGGATAACCTGGAGAGGGTCCAGAGAAGGGCCACTCGTATGGTTAAGAGCTTGCAGGCCAAGCCCTGCAAGGAGAGACTATGGCACCCGGACCTCTTCAGCCTCTGCAAGAGAAGGTTGAGAGGCGACCTTGTGGCTACCCATAAATTCATCATGGAGGCACAGAAGGGAATCAGTGAGGCTCTACTCACCAAGGTACCCCTGGGGTTTACAAGAAATAATGGCCATACGCTAGCAAAGACCAGATTTAGACTGGGCGTTAAGAAGAACTTCTTCACAGTTAGAGTGGCCAAAATCTGGAATGGGCTCCCAAGGGAGGTGGTGTTCTTGCCTACCCTGGGGGTCTTCAAGAGGAGGTTAGAGAGGCATCTGGCTGGGGTCATCTGAACCCAGCACACTTTGCTGCCTATGCAGGGGGTCGGACTCAATGATCTATTGAGGTCCCTTCCAACTCTAATATCCATGAATCTATGAAACAACCACGCTCCCTGAACTCCCTTCCTCTCCAGTCCCTCTTCCCATAGGGTCTCTCCCACTATTTTCCTAAGCTCATTGAAGTCAGCCCTCCTGAAGCTCTGGCTGGCCAGGTTCCAGTTTCTGGTGGTGCACGTGGGATTTTCTGGTATCTGATTTTGCCTCTGTGCTGCTAATATGCAGTGCTGCAAATGAATTAACATTAAAAGGTTTTCAGGTACTGCAAACTGCACATTCCCCTTGTGAGATGCACTCAAGACTATCTTCTGTATTTCAGAAAGTGGATATAAACCAAAAATCAATAGTCTATACCTTTCCCCTTACAAAACATTAAATTTGGCCAAAATTAGTCTAATTGGTTGAACTGGTCCAACCTGAATAACTAGGAGCCAGAAGAAATGAGGGTAAGGAGAAAAGCAAATATTTAAAGTATAATTAAATTACACCTTCCAAATTGCAATCTGCACATTTTTATACTTCCTGGTTTCTTGGGATGTAAATTAATCTCACAGCCAAAGGATATGTAAGTTTATCTTAAAGGCCCCTGATACATGTTACAGTTATTGTGCAATTAACTGGTTAACTGCACAATTAACTGAGATCAAGTATATGTACAAAGTACCTATCATGCTAGTAAAAGGTCAAACCAGCTATGAAGTTAAATCTTGAAAATGTGTACTAATTTCATAGCTGGGTGCTATGCACATGTAGCAAGGAATACATTATGTGATAGCAATCTGCCAGTCCTCTGACATCACAGGTATCCATCTCCAATGTAAACCTCTCTGAAAATGAACAAGGCAGAAACCTATGTCCCAGCATAGATCTGGGCCAAAGATCATGTCAGCACAGAGCAGATGGGCAGGGATACTCCTGCCATGTTGGAGTTGAGCCCAGGGTACCCCAGGCAGCAGAGGCATGGGGGAAGGGGAAATGCTCCTCCCACTTTCCCACACAAGTGCAGGGAGCCAGGGATGCCCTATCTGGCCTCACTGCAGCCTGGGTCTCCTGGGCAGCAGCAAGCTGGGGTGGGGATGGGAGTAGAGAGGGCAGATTCCCCTCCCCTCCCCCTCCCAACACCC
The DNA here is from genome assembly GCF_052110815.1 of Crocodylus siamensis. NCBI lineage: Eukaryota > Metazoa > Chordata > Crocodylia > Crocodylidae > Crocodylus > Crocodylus siamensis. Next base: position 182,548,519 of record NC_143397.1, read on the forward strand.
TCTCCCCCATGCTTGGGAGACCCTGGGCTCTGATCCCGCTGGGCAGGGTGTCCCCAGCTCCATGTACAGGTTGGAAAGGATTTACCCTTCTCCCACAGCTTGCTTCCCTGGGAGACCCCAGGGGTTCTGGGGGATAAATTCTTTGTAGAGTCATCTAATTTCAGTGGTGCTGCTGACCAGTGAGAGCTCCCACAGCTAGTCATTGCAAGCTGTTGTTCCTTTTTCCTCCTTCTGACACCCTGCCCTATGCTTGTGTAGTTGTGCACATGGTGCAATGTCTTCATGCAAGAAAAGCTATGCTGCAATTGGACCAATGTCTAGAGCTGTTAAAGGGTCAAACATGATGTGAAGAAGTCTATGTTAGTGAGAGACTATCTAATTTAGACCTATTGCATTCATCTTCTAACATTGTCTGGAAAGTCCTAAAATTAGTTCCAAATTTAAATCTCAGCCATAATCAGTTGTAATATACTGCCAACAATCAAAACAGTTTATAACAAAATGTTTAGTTTTCTTGAAATTAACTGTTACCGAATTATCATTTTTAATCAATTCATTCTAGAATAGTTATTTTACTATATACTATGCTTTTTCCTATAAAAAAAAAAATCAAGGCCTGTGCAACCCTTCACCAAACCATATTAGATATAGCTGCTGTTATGTATAAGCATGTAACATACTCTATGTAACATACAGACCCCATAAAGTAATTCAATAGTCAGTTACTACTTGCGCACCATCTCTTTTGATGCATATACAAGTGAAATAATAAAAGCGTTCTTGTAAAATGAATGATAGAATCTACAGCAAAATTCTTCAAATTGATACCTTGGCTTATATAGGTTTTACTAGCAAACATCTGTCATTATAGATTCAGGGGGTAAATCCACTGTCAAATGCATTCACAAATCTTCTGTAAATGTTAATGAGATGTGTTTAAAGCTTCCCTTCTATGCAATATTAAAGTTTATATTTAATTTATGATTCTAATTCTGCAATATTTTTCTCTGTACAATGCTTAATAACAATTCAAATATATTTATTTCCTTTATTCACACAAGATTTAGCCTTCCATTTCTCAAGTTACCTTTGGACTAAAAGTTAAATTAAACAAAAAATACTTAAAAATTACAAATCATATGAAATACTATACCTAGTCCAAAGTCAGTTACCTGCCATTTTCATGATTGTATAACATCTTTATATTTCCAAAAAATCAAGTTTCCTTTATCCTTGTAACTGTAAGAAAACCACAGAAACCAGCAAAGAGCCTGAAACTGTACTTGTACACCTGCTTATCTTTATTCACATGAGTATTACCAATGGGGAACACTGGAATTGATTATAAGCAAAATGTTCTTAAAGCACAAAGTTAAATAAACTGAAAAGCATTATTCTTTAATCTCTTTTTATACCTTCTATGCTAGATTTTAATTATACTAAAAGATGTTAAACTTTTCTTTAGATGTCCGAGTTTTAAGTTGATTATGTTTCTTTAAGATAAATTAACATAGCTTTTATGGAAGTGCTATGAATCTTTTCAGCAGAGGTTTCATTGTGATTTTGAATAAACTGTTTCTTTTCCAGGTATATTTGCCTTCATGCCTTAGAACATACCTACCTGACAGAAACGTTCTGAGGTCACATTATTTTTGTTCATGTTTGGAGATACTCAAATATAACATGCTATAGAATTTCAAAGAATTCTTAAGACATTTGGGCATGATGGTAACAATTATATTAGGAAGAGAAGGATTTTCTCTAATATAGTGGGGATGTTATATAAACATAACTTACCCACTATACTGATAAATCTTAAGGTACATCTTATTTGATGAGCAGAGTAGCTGAGTACCCTGTACAGGGACAGAACAGTGCTGAGATCTAGTAAAGGTCATCAGATCTAGTGATCTAGAACAGACCTTTCTATCAGTTATGTAGAATGATGTTGTTTTGGATGCTAAAACCATTTTTGGCTATTTTGAGTGCTCAGGACATTTCTATAGATTCACAGATTTTAAGTGAAAAGGGTCTATAATCTAGTCTGACCTTTAGACAATAGAAGTTCACTCAGTAAGACCTACAGTGGAAGGCATTAATCCCACTCACTTCAAAAACAGAGACAACAATGCCCAATAATTTGGGGTGCAGACAGAAGTGACAACTTTAAATATGGCCAATCAGGTGAGAATCTGACCCCTCATCCCAAGGTGGGAGGGCTCCAATTCACCCACCCCACCCTTCAGCACCAGCTGGGGAGACCCCAAGAACGAGCTCCACTGTCTCTCCGCTGTCTTTCCTCTCTCCCATTCTGAAAACAGCGAGCACTGGCAGAGAGCGGTGGCCATTGCTAGGGGAACCTGGCTGCAGGCTCCCAGCCCAGAGCTAGATCCCCCCTGCCCCATGGAACCAACAGTAAACTTCTGTTTGGTCTATAGTGTACCTCAGAAAGCTTTGAAGAAATCATTCTGAGTTACTGCTGGGAGCTGCACTTCTGTCTGTACCTTTAGTGTAGAAAAGCATACCTTTAATTAAAGAACACCCCTGTTTGATTCAATGGTTCTTTAGGATGATGAATTTAACATATTCATTCATTAGCTGTAGGAACAGTTAATTGGCATCATTGTTAAGAAATTCCTAGTTACATCCTAAGATTTTTTACTAACTTTGATTTTCAGTCAATTCATCTTATGTCTTTGTCTCCTAGGCAGAAAGACTTCTAATGTTAGATGTTTTTCCTCAGTAATTTCTTACAGATTGTGACCAAAGTGCCTGTTCAACTTTCTTCCACTCACTCACTGTACAGTAAATTACTAAGTTCTTAAATAATGTTTTGTAACTCTCCCTTGAACCCACCCAAGTTTTCCAACTACCTTTTTTCAACATAGGGTAATGTTTTGGGTACAATGTGCTCCCTAAAGGAAGAATGTCAATGTGTTCATATTGTTCGGTGCTTACTGGATACCCTATGACCCAATCCAAGTGTCATGCTCTCTCTGACATAGTTATCTGTAAGGTGCAACTCAGAGGAGCATGTTAATACCTCTCTTTCTGCCATCCAGAACCCACCCTCCTCCTCCATTCCTGGTTGTGCTAAGAGTATAGTAGACAGCACACATGTAGCCTTGGCTTAGTCTTTCTCAACAAGCCTTCTACTTTCTCCTTCTCTCCCAAGCAATGACACAGAGAAGTTAATTATCTTTAAAGACTTTAATTGTCTTTAATTGTCGTTAATTAACATAGTCTTTGGGGAAGTTCTGGTCCCACGGGGCTCCATCTGCAAAACAATATTTTAAAAGGCAAATGAGTAACTGTATAATTTAAGAGAGAGTTTGGGATCGAAAACACGGTACAGGGCATTATTAAGGACACAGCATTACAGCCACTCCATCCCCAGCAACCCTCAAGTAAATCCATTTACCTCTGCATTTTATAAACAGCTACTGGCCTTCCCCTGTTCCCTTCCAAGATTCATAACAACAGACTCAACTGGAGAAAGCCTGAAGCAACTGTGCCAGGGGAACCGTGAGATGTCTTCCTGTTGGAGCCAGATCATTCTCAAGTGCCAAGGATGGCGACAAGAGGGAAACAGAAGGGAGGAAAATGATTGTCAGCAGTACCAAACTCTGATAAGCAAAACAGAGACTGGTGACAAACAGGACATCATCTTGATTTTAATTAAAAAATATCTGAATCTTACTTGCCTGAGCAAAGGTAAGGTGTTTATCATAACAGATGCCAGTATGACATGCACAGAGGTGGGAAGGGAGCCAGGGTGTTCTTGATACACTTCTGACTGTCCTCTGATGTCTTTGTGTGTAAGGACATGGTGGCTGTTTCTAACAGTACCCAGGCAGCTTCATGCAGGATGGAACTACTTGTATTAAATAATGAGAGAAGATAATTATGTAAATATAAAACTCTACACAGCCACCAGAACCAGGGAACTAAGCAGGGCAGTGAGGCAAGGGTCACCAAACCAGATAGGTGCAGAGATACACAGAGTGACAGTCCAGCCTCAAGTGGTGGATGGGAAGGACCAGGGCTAAGTAGAGATAGTCAAAAGCATAAAGCTGAATCAATTCAGTCTTTGCAGGTTAGTCTACACTGCATAGACTAAATTGAAACAGAAGTGAACAGACATTTAACTTTGATACAGGAAATGCAGCCATGTGCCTGCAGTGGCTCAGGCCAGAAGCCGGGAGGTAGTAGAATACGACTCTGATTGTGTGTTCACTTCCTCTTCCTGCTGCCCCAAGGTCTCTTTGATTTGCAGTCCAGAATTACAGTAACAGGACTCTGCAGGGTTGCTCTTCATTTCCTCTTCCTGTTTCCAGGTGCCTCTGGGAATTGTAGTCCACAGTTGCAGCTAGCAGTAAGTTTGAGCAGGAGAAGGGTGTTTAACTCCCCTCCCTGGCCTCAGACCCCAGCTGTGGTTCGCCTGGGTGAGGGCAGTCTGGGCTGCATCCACAGCTGGGCTTGCTCCCTCTCCCCCGTCTCAGCCAGCCCTTCTGAAGCAGACAGCCCAGCCCAGGACTGAAAAGCATGCTAGGATGCTGGGGGACTGTGATTTAACTTGAACCAGGAAGGGTCAGGGACAGAAATTTTATAAACCGGTTTGACCTAAATCAATTAAGTCTGATACTACAGTCAACCAGGTTTATCTTAAACCAGTTACAGCCATTTTGAAACTGGTTTATGTACACTGAGCTTCTGTTCTGTTATAGGTTTAAACCAGTTTCTGATCACTTAAGCTGATTTATATGTAACTTCTGTTCCTAGCCCAGATGCTTGTGGAAACATCAGAGCTATGCCTGATATCCATCAAGTACTCTGTGTGGTGACTTACATTATGTAATAGAAGTATGTGGATATCCAGTTAAACAGTATTGCAGTCTCTAATCTTCAGTCATGAATGGAATGTATGCAGTATTAAAATACCTTTTGCATTTCAGGGGTCCTGTCTTGCTGGTTCCCTCTTGTATAGGCATGACAAACTGTCAGAAAGTCAAAACCAATCATATAAACAGCTGTGTTCCCTATACAGCCTTGTATGCCAACTAGGGGTGTACTGATAGAGATTTTTGCAGCCGATACCCAATTTTTAAGGAGCAATATTCACCGATACCGATCCAACTTCTGATACCCAGCCTGCAATGTGGACAGCTGCCTCCAGCTGGTAAGTTTGGTGTGGTGGAAGGGGAGGGAAGGGGCATACAGGTTGCAGATCAAGTCCCCTATGGTAAGGAAGGAGTCGGGCTGAGGCTGGGCTGAGGCTGGGGCAAGGGCTGCCCAGCTGGGGTGGGATGGGCAAGGGACAGTGCTGCAGCCTGTCCAGGGGGTGCAGGGAGGTGGGGTGGCTCCTGCAGCTGTGCGTCACTTGTCTGGGTGCTGCTGGTCCAGCAGTTCATCCAGCAGCTCCCACTGCTCATCCAGGACAGCTTGTGGGGGGGGGTGTGGTTGTACCCCTGGATCTGCATGGGTCATGGTGGGGCTGGCTGGGGCTGTGCCAAGTTCTGCCCAGTAGGGCAGAGCTCTTCTGAGAAGGGGCTATGGTGAATTTGTGGCTGCAGTCTCTCCCCTGTAGCCCCATTCCCAGCGCAGCTCCTCGCTGCCGGAAAGAGCTTGGCATAGCCCCGGCCCCAGCCCACCCAGATCCAGGGGCACATGCCCTGCACATGCCCTTCCAGATGAGCAGCGGAAGTAGCAGCAGGATGAGCAGGCGACTGCCAGATGAACCACTGGATCAGGAGCTCCCAGATGAGCAGCATGCAGTGGCAGGTGCTGCCCCTCTCTCCCTGCGCCCTCTGGATGAGCCATAGCACCGTCCTGTGCCTGCCCCACCCTGGCTGGGCAGTGCTTGCCCCAGCCCTTGCCCCAGCCCCAGCCCCACTCCTCCCTTACTGCAGGGGCCTTGATCTGTCCCCCACACACCCCTTCCCTCCCACTCCACCACACCAGACTTACCAGCTGGAGGCAGCTCTCCCTGCTGCCGGGCTGTGCTCCTTGCTGCCTGTGCTGCGCTGTGGCTGCAAACATGTGCCATTTATTGGCCAAATTACCAGCCTGATATGGACAATTTACAATATACTCAGCCTTCAGAACCTTTCACTTCTGCTTAAGGATTCTGCAAGTGCATATCAGAAAAGCAGTTTCCAGGAAGATTAGGTAAGGATCTAGATCACAAAACATAAGGGCTATTTTCCTCACTGACCTCACCTAAGAGCCTTCTCACACTGGAAAACACCAGGGACAAGACTGATTCTAAGGACAACATAGACAACAGAGTTAAGTGAATCAAAGCCTATACTGCAGCAACAAGGTAATTTCTCAGCAAGTGTTGATTCTTTCCATTAGTGGGTAATTATACAAATAAATTGGGAGCAATAAATGTAGAAGACAAGCTGCAGACCTCATAACTCCACAGAATTATCATGTATTGAAAGTTGAGGTCCCTCAACTAGGAAGCACCACTATCTATATTCCTTTTTTTGTAGTACACTGGACAATACTAAGAACAGTCGAATCAGTAGTGATGTTTTTTGTCATCACATACTTTTTTTTTTACCAGATTTTACTGTGCCATCTATGTTTTCTGTTTTGATTGTATTTGCAAAAATTATTTTGTCCACAAAGATGGAAAGAGACCCCAGTGCAATAATTCACTTCTCTCATCCTAGCTGGCTATCTATTCTGGTCTCATGTTTTGCAATGCACCCAATAAGGGAATGATACTGCACCTTACTTGCAAGATTTCTTGCTGCAGTTTCTGATGCAGAGCCTGAACTCACTACACTTCTAAATACACATCAGTATTCCTGAATGTTCAGTCCCAGGAATTAGTCTGAATTGCAAAGATTCAGCAGTAACCAGTACCTCTGGGCACTGGAAATATTGTGCTGACCCTCCCATGATTTGTTGGAATTTTTAAGGAGCATTACTAATTCTTCCTGTAGGTAGGAGAGCAATTTTTCATAGCAAGCATGTCTCAGTAGTGTCAAGCAAACAGTAGGTCAATTGATTTCAGATTTTATTTAAGAAAATCCAGGCAATGTCTTGCCCCTGATTAAAAAGAAAGATACACATTAAAAATCAGTAATAAAATAGTATTTAAAAAATACCCTAACAAATTATTTTCAAACCAGACTACACACGTCACCACAAAAATGAAAAGCAGAAACACTGCCTTCTTTTCTCTCTTTCCTGACTGGTTCTTGGTATTAAAAAAAAGAAAAGAAATTTAAAAAAAAGAAGTCAGAATGCAGTCTTAATTTGAAGTTTAAAATGACTAAGCAAGAAGGAGAGTCTTCCATGACTGACAGCTCTTTAAATAACAGGTCAGTTCTGGAGGACCATAAAGTGTGTAGGGAGTGGCAACTTATCAAGCTATCCATCATCAGAAAATAGTGTGAGGGCCAGCTCTTCAACCTCTGACGTCTGAAAAATAAAAGACGACAGTTCATTAGCTGACAATAATATTAAGACTAAATTCAGTTACTATGAATAGCAGTTATCACCCCCATTATAGCTTACTTAATTTACCATCAAATAGCATTCAATCTTTCAAAACTAAGATTCATTCTTCCAGAATCTCTCTAGTTGGCAGAGGAGCCATATAAGCAACAATGAGAAGATAGCTTCTCTGAAGTCTTTGACCCAGTGGAAGCTATTCTGAAAAAGTCATTTTCCTTCCTAATGGGGAAAAAACACAAAGATACATGGCTTAACATTCAAATACAAACATAATGCCCAACCTTGCACGCCCCACACTCAGAAGGCAGAGTGGAGGCATTGGAGGCAGACAGATCCTGCTTGAAAGGTGCAGACTTGGGTGCCTCGCATGAGGAATTTTAAAAATTTGGGGACCATACATATGGAAGCAGGGAGGAACTTTATAAATGACTTACCTCTCTTGCTGCTACTGTTGTCTTCAATAACTTTAACCCTTGTCCAAGCAGAAGTCTGGTTACTGAATCCAGAGGCAGTTCAACAGAGCTCTATTGTCCTCTTCAGTTACTATTGTTTCTACTTCTGTGTGAGGGCTTAGTATCTCCTAAGGTCAATATGAATGAGTTCACGGAGTGAACAGATTAATATGTGAGCCAGGCACAAGTAACCAGGAATCAACAGCACCGCTATACAGCGTTTGACCAAAATGCATTGTTTCCCATCTCAGAGAAATTGCAGGAGGATCACATGAAAAGATCCACCACCAGAAGAGTAGTATACTAGGAGGCCAGGGTTTTTAGACATGTATTTGGGCCTGATTCTGCTCTCTATTACAACTGCATGAATCTGGAGAAATTTTATGGATTTCAGTATAATTTATTTTGTATTTACATCAGTGTAATGTACACCAAGCAGAGAAATGTTAAGAGTTCTCACTGAACTGAATCTCCAGTCACCAACTGTACCTCTAAGGGGATGGAAGACAGCACCAATGTTATCATAGACTGACAAAGGAGTGACAGACAAAGGAGTCTGATGATGCAAATGTGTTTGCTACTGCAGTCAGATGTTCTTAATGAACAGACAAAAATGGCTTTTAGCATATGTACGTCAAGTGGTTCAGTCTGTCTTTGTAATCCTTTTCTCTCCAGCCAGTTCCAGGATTAAGATCAACAGTTGAAAGAGGGTGACAAAGACAGTGCTTAATATAATATACTTCCTTCTCAAAGGAAAGACTTGGTCTACCACCGCTGTCAAAGAACAAGGAATACTTTAGTGATCAGCAGCATCTCAGCGATCTTCATTACTCCATTAATTTTGATTCCTTCTACAAAGAAACAGTGACAAATGTGGTACAAAAACAATTTTAGAAAAATGTTGTTCTTAAAATTATAGTGCCTTCTCCAGCATTGCCAATAGACTGATTTCTGGGGCTACAAAATCATTTTCTCAGCAGCCCCTCTCATTTCCTAATAGTAGAATAAAATCAGCATGAGGTTTATAAGTTGTATATGAATATATAAAGAATTAACTATTCACAATTAAGGGATAATATGGAAGCACTACAAATTATGCAAGAACCAGGGAAAGAGGGACAAAGGGATAGCTTACCCCTGGCTCTTATGTGGGTCAGTGGGGGAGAGTGAGGAAAGAGATACTGCTTTGTCTGTTGTAACTGACATCAAAAGGGGCTGGAGAGAAGCAGAGGCTTAATTATGATCCTTGCAATGGTCCATAGAGCTGGCTGAGGACATAGGGGAAAGCTAGGTACAACATACAAGAAGGCTATTAGAGCCCTGATACTTCCTTTTCACTTCCAGTATACTAAAAGTCTGGGATGTTTTCCCTGGGATATATGAACTTTCAATTCATGTCTTCCATACTTAAAACCATGTACATTATGGCATTACGTTCATTATTCCTCAAGGTGTAAATGTCCCATGAAAGCTACTTATTTTAAGTAATTTATTTCCAATATAGAATTTCAACTCAAACTATTTTTGCCTATTTAGGGAAAGATGTTGATTACAGAACTCATCTCATTACTATTAATGACCAGCTGGAGGAATTCACCCTTCTTCCCTCTGTGCTGGGGGAAGCAGGCTGCAAGAGGATGTTTAAGTTTGCTGTGAGTTCAGCACGATCCTACAAAATACACCACTAGAAGATACACATTGTACTAGGATAGTTTTGTGCCCACCATCATGTTCATGAGTGCTCAAAAGCATAAGGTCACACCAAACATGGCCAAGAGTAATGGTGTGTTCTCCATACTTTTTCTTTCATTTGTTTTCTGTGTTTGTTTTTTTCTTGAAAATTAGAGCTAATACAGTAATGAAGAAGAATTTCATTGTTAACATCCTGCTTGGCAACTATGCATTAAACTAAGGGTTTCAAACACCTGGTCCAAGGACTCGTGCAATTTTTAGAACAACAAAAAATCCCACATGCAACAAAAACCATGATTACCAGAAGCATTTGCAAGGATGCTGCAGAGTTGATGTTAAGGGAACACTTTAGAGTTAAAAAACTAATCAGTAATCTGCTATATTCTAGGCAAGGAGTGGGCTCCCCAAATGCAAGGGAGACTTAGTTCAGTAAGCGACTTTCCAGAAGAGAAGGGCCTGAGCCAAAATCCCATCTCTGCAAAGCTTGTGAATCTGGATATAAGCCTTGTTTGCCTGGGCTCATTTCTATTCTTGAGCTTTATCAGGTTGGATTGTTGGAGGGGGTGACAATAATAGAAGACAGAAATTTACTTTCTTTGCACAAAACCAAAACTGGGTCTTGTTAAAGGAGTAAGAGTGGCTGGATGCACTGTACTGCTATTTCCAAATATGGTCTCCAGGACAGATTCAAGGGCCCATGCAATGGTGTTGCGGTCTTGGCTGAGTGGTAATGTAAAGCAAAAAAGAGATTAAGGGGCAAAAAAAGGTTTCAGCTGCACATCAAAAGAGAAAGAAGTATTCACAGCCACATACATCATACTCAAGCAGATCATGTTTTATGCACCTTTTCAGGAAGACACTGAATAACTCATGTTTCTGTCTTCTTGAACGGCTTCTCTTTTCTAGTTAATTAACTGATTCCTAGACTCCTCCATTAAAGACTTTAGTCTGTGTATAAAGACTGTTATAACCTCCTAAAGGGACCATTTGCTCTGGAAAAGGTTGTAAGCACCCCCATTTCTAAAATTTCCCCCAAGCAAGAATGAAAACAGTCAGAGTCACAGTCAAAGACAACTAGCTAGATGATGATTCCACATGCCTCCCAGACATAATGTCAGCTCTGATGAGACTCCCTTTGGACATTAAAGTCTAACCTTTGATATTATGCTAGGATATAATCATAGCTCTGAAAACCAGGCTGAAACCATAATCTTTATCACTACTGACCGTGCCTGCCCTCCTGTGTTGAAGGTGATGTGCTTTGTTGGAATTCTGTGAGACTTGTGGACCATCAAATTGAAATACTAACTAATCTATTCACTTCAAAAGTGCCTGGATGACTATGCCCCTTCCTTCTTGTACACAAGCCTAGTTCCAGTGATCCAGGTGCAGCAAAATATTTTAACGGGGATTAATTAGGAAAGTTGATCTGGAGCAACTTGCAGAAATGCGTCTCTTTTTTACTAGACCAATAAGAACACTTCAGCTCAGGGCTCTATAATGCTATGACTTAAAAGTATAATTGCAGATCTAGATCAAGATCTCAGTCCCCACCCCTGACCTTATCTGGAACAAGACCCACCCAGTATCTTGAATGGGTCAGAAATAGACTCTGTTCCAGTATTCTGCCATGGCAGCCATGCTCAGTGGGAATGATTCTACCAGCAGGATCAAAGTTTAATCATGCACAGGTTGAGAGCAAGACATTCCTGGGCTTATGGCCGTGGAACCAAATAACAGTATAACACTGATCACTCAGTAAGCTGCAGGGTGTGCAGGGCACTGAAAAAGTCAATGGGAGACCCTCCACTGACTGGAAGGTATTTGGCTCTTAAAGCATAATGCAACACTGTTTATTGCCCACGCAATCCTCAAGTAGCAATATCATATATCACCATTATAACTGATGCTGTTGAGATTCAACAGCAGCATTAAAGTTGTAATAGTAAGTAAGCATTTCCTGTTAGAGGCATACTGATAAAGCTCAATATTTCTGTAGGGCAAGCAGAAACTACAGTGATGTGCACATTATAAATATATAACATCACAACAAAATTATAATAAAAGGTCATATGTTACAATATTCATTATTTATTGCTCTGACCCTTAAAACTGTGGTACTGCTTAACTGTTTAAACATGTAAATTAATCATAAGGCATTAACAAGGCATTTTGCAATATTGGCCTCATGACTTAATTTAATAAGATAAATATAATTCATCATACTTAACTCCTCTAAGAAGAGTATGCAGAATTATATAACCACAATTTCTGACATTCTGTGTCAGAATACCAATCTTATCTCATCATCAGAGAGCAGGTGGGAAAACTATAGTTTACTATATGTCAAAAAAAATGCAGTACAGATTAAGTTACACACTGTAACTTTTTTAAATAAATGAATCCTACAATCTATAGGAAATCAATAATGCAAGAGTCTTCATAAGAAATAAGAAATGTAGGTGCTGCAGAATAGGTTCCCAATTCAGCAGACTTACACATACACTTAATTGCATAGTCGCCTAAGACTTAGGCAAAGCTTAACTCCTGGATTTCAATGGGATGAAGAGCACGCAATGTCAAGTATTTGTATAAGTTTTTATAGCACTCCAGTGCAGGGTCTTGATCCTGCCTAGGAAACAATGCAGACAGACTCCTACAACTGTATGAAACTCCACTAAATTCAACAAGGCTATGCTAAGAGATCACAGAATCATAGAAAAGTGCAGCTGGAAGAGACCTAGTTGAACCCCCTGCCTGAGGCAGAATCATCCTTATCCAAGCCATCTTATACAAATCCATTGTCCAACCTATTAGACCACAGCCAACCCTGATACAACAGCAAGACATAACACCCTAACCTGCCACAGGTAATCCAGGGGGACTGAGGTGGCCAACTACCTGCTGCTGAAGACGTTAGAAAATGCTTGAGAGATCCAATAGGGCCACGCCCCTGCCTACAAAGGAAGGCAAAAACCTCCAAGGTCTGTCCCAATCTGACCATGGGGTAAAATTCCTTCCTGATCCCACATATGGTGATAAATTTGACTCTGAGTGTAGGGCGCCATACCCTTGAGGCCAGGAATCTCCAGGTTAAAGTCCCAGCAGGAACTCTGGCATGCCCCAGTCAGAATCCCCAGCCTTGGCCACAATCAATACCCAACGCTTTTGAGGACGGTTGAGGGGGAATTCCTTCCTGGACCCATGTGGTAATCAGGAAAGCCCAGAAGCCTGGGGAATACACACTATGTGGCATAGGCATAGCAACTCCTGGATTATCCCTGATCAATGCTTAACTAACTTCTTCTTGAACACCTCCAATGGTGCATATTCCACAAATTCTCTAGGCAGTCTATTCCACTGCTTCACTGTTCTAACAATTAATTTTTTTTCCTGGTATCCAATCTAAATCTAGTTTCCCGCAACTTCATGCCATTAGTCCACGTCACACTCTCTGTACCAAGAAAGAAAAGGTGTTTCCTTCCATGGTAGTCCTTCAAATATTTGAAGACTCCTAATATGTCTGTTCTTGAGTGCATCTACATGTCCCCATATGGCGACATTATTATGGTGCCATAATTCTTTTAGGAAGTACTAAAGCACGGTGCAGTATGGGTGATTAGACGCATATGATTGCCACGCCACTGCAGCACACCATACGGCGACGTAGTGCATCACAGAAAGTGAAAATGAGTGACTTTACACAAAAGGCCAGGATTTCTAAAAGTGGCTTATGATCTTGGGTCAAGCTACATTAAAGAAGACTGATTTTAAAAAATTCTGAGCTTTGCCTAAAAATCAAGATCCGTTAGGTATCTCAAGCTGAGAACACTAAAAACTGAAGCTGCTTTTGAAAATTTTAAGCCAGGAGTCACCAAGCTCAGAAAAAGGCAAAACACAGGTTGGGGCAGTGTATTACTGTTTTAATAATACAAAAGTATTAAGCAAATAGGATTTCCAAGTTGAAGGGGTCTATCAAGCCATTTTTCAAAAATAAAAAACCCCAAATGCTCTTTTCTGAAAATGGGATAAAGTCAATTCCAGTCTACAATGTGATTTATGTAAAACTGCTTGCTCTCCAGGAAAATAAGTGTCTTTAGGTAGTATTAAAGTTAATAGTCATAGCTGATGTATTACAGGTGTTGATCTCTTTCCAGAAAAATGTGACATTCTTGCATTCTCCTACTTTTTATCATTCCAAAGAAATGTGTTTGCTTGGATTCAGCTCTGAACTGTGCCAGTTTGTATCATCAAGTCTGACTGGATGCAAAAAACAATAGCGAAAGTTTGCTCAAAAATGTGTGGAATGGCCAGGTGGAATGGTCAAAAAACTGAAAGTGCTAAAACAGAGAAAAGAATGTCTCTATCAGCAAGTTTTACCAGCTGGACTTCATGACTGCTTTAGCCATAATAAATGCATGTCTCTTGCAAGGAGAATACAACTATGCCACAGAGAGATTAGCTGGTTTAAGGAAGTATATTTTGTCATTTCCTGCAAGAGGTGGCTCTGTAGTTTCAAATCCCCTCCCACAACCTGCCCACCATTGTACTATACTTTAGAAACTAATAATATTTCCTAAACTTTCATGCAACTCTTCTCAGCATTCGTGGCCCATATAGCTCAATGAATTAAGGGGACAATTTTAACACGCATAAGAAATGCATATCAATTAGATGCCTGGTGAACAGGAAATCTATTTTTTCTCTGATAGAAAAAATATTTTTTTCTTTTTCTCAGCATTCACAGTCAGGTGGATTCTGGATGGGATTACTAAGCACATTTTTCATACTTAATCACAACTCCAAATATGCCATTACTAAGGCTCAATTAAATACAATACTTTTATAAACTGGGATTGGATCAGATTTGCTGCTGCAGTCTAATAGCCTCATGCTATCCTGGTAGTGCAGAGCTAGATGTGTAAGCAACCAGAACTCCTTAGAGTGGAGAAAATGCTCAGGTGAATCGTATACCACCTCAACATGAGGGGTGGATGCATCAGGGTTAAAAAAAAATGGAAGGTGGGGGTTGGACAGAGACTGATGCTGGCTATTTTTTAGTTGGCAGAGGGCCTTTAAGGGGGCCTCTTCTTGTTGATCAGGAGTAAGTGGTGGGCAGAGCTGGCCCCACCACTCACTCCTGATCAGTAGGGAGGCTAAAACTGCAGTGTAAGATATGGTGTTGTTTTTGCCTCCCAGTTGGTGAGCAGCAAACAGAAGGGCCAACCGGGCCCCTCAGCCAATCAGCAATGCGGGGGGGAGGGAGGAGAATGTGTGGAGGAACCTGCAAAATTAAACAAGTTGCATGCCTCCTACTTCTTGCCATAAATTTGGTAGGTCCCTACATATTAATTAGAGCAGGGGTGGGTAACCTCTGGCCCATGGACCAAATGCAACCCATGGAGGCGTCACATCTGACCCACAGGGCTCCCCACATGTCAGGGAATTTGGTGGTAGGGGAGCAGTGGACATTAATATGGCCACACAATCCCTGCCAAATTCCCAAACCTCAAGCCCTGCATCCCTATTCAGAGACAGGCTGCGCCCCGCTTCCCACCATGGTGATGAATTAGGGCCAGACTACGCCCCTTTCCCCACCACCCTGAGATTGGGCAATGCCCCCTTTCCTGTGGGGCTGGGTTGGGGCAAAGCCATGCCCCTTTTCTCCTGTAGAGCTGGGACACTCCCCTTTCCCATTAGGCCAGGTTGAGGCTTGGCCACACACCCTTTCCACCATGGGGCCAGGTCAAGCCCCTTCTGACCCGTGGGGCTGGGCTCAGGCCAGGCAGCCCCCCACCCCACTCCAGTCCATGATCAGACAAGGCAGTGCTCACCCAGCCCAATGTGGAAAAAGGTTTAGAAATAGAGCAGCACTCAAGAAGCTCTAAATCTCTGGTGCTCAACCTTTTTGGCCCACAAGCCAGATAAGCAGTGTCAGATCCATCTGCTGGCCAGATTCAGTCCATGGGCCTGATCCAATGCATGGTGCTGAGCCAGTGGTGGCCCAATCCTTTGCAGCTACATCAGTCCTAGCTGGGCTATTCCTCAGTGTATGCACTGGGCCCTGGCTCAATCCAGATGCATGGGTATGAGGCTGGATCCCTCTGCATTGGGCCAGCTCAGCTAGGACCAATCCAGCTGTCTTGGGGCTTGGAAATTTGGTGGCAGGGGAGCAGTGGCAGTGTTAATTGCCACCACTCCCCCACCACCAAATTTCTGGACTTATGAGATGACCCTCAGGCTGGATCTGACCTTCTGCTCTAAACTAATACCAGGGGCAAAGCTGAACTTACTGCAAAATCAAAGAGCTTTAGTTTTTTCTTTATGCTTTCTGACTCTCTGTATATATAGAAAATCTGACTCCCTCTCTATCTATCTATATATATAGATGTTCAAACTTGGAGACTGCAAAACATTTTGAGATCGTCAGCATGTAAGGGGCTGTATAAAGAACAAAATATTTATGAGTAGCTAGTAGTAGCTACATATGGCTAGTGTGTGAGAGTGTTAATAGCTGTCAAGTTGTACACTAGATATCCAAACACTCTTGAGCTAATAATATTCAGCACAAAGGCATGACAGTAGTGGCAATTATAGAGCAATACTTTGGCATTGCTTCTAACAAGTAAATTAAAAATACTTTAAATGTACAAAGTTAGAGTAGGATTCATTAATAAAGATGTCATTTATTCATAAAATTACTCTTCTACTCTACCAACATACTGCACTTTGGGTAAACTTACATAAGTTAGTACATCCTCAGCTATTCTTTTACAGTCACCAATAAACATTTATTAAACACATATAAAAATGAACAGTTTACATCCCACACTTGTTTTTTTTTTCCATTCCAGGACAAAACAAGGAACAAATTAAGTTTCTGGGGCACTGTAAGCTAGGTAGTATTAAAATGAGTGGTGAAAGATAGTATGGTTGTTGAGGGACTGACTGGATTTGATTTTTAAAGTCTAGAATTGTGGCAAAGGAAGTTTCAAGTCAGTTCTGGGTGGAAGCTGGGCTTCACTAAAACAGGACTTTCAGTTTTAACTATTGTTCTCAGGTCCTGTGGCTCTGATTACATTTGGAGTTGCAATATTAATCCATGTTTTGGTCTTAGCTATATCTTAGTTCCTCCTTAAGCTTTTCCTACTCTTTTCACCAGCTTATTTGTGTGTTTGCAAAAGCAATGACAGTAGCGGCAGTATACCTCAGGCAAATGAACCAACGTCTCTATCGATATTTGGGTAACTGGCTTGTACAGGGATCACTAGAACAATATGCCCTACAGTAAGTGAAGGCACAGCTTAAATTTAGCCAACTTAGGATTCACTGTGCATTACTGAAAGTGTTGAGTAAATTCAGCACTACAATATATGTACACACTAAGACTAGAAGTGTCTGGAATATTTTTGACTGAATAGAGTTTTTTCAGAGCGAAAACGTTTAGTGGGAGACACTTCATTTATTTTTGCTGAAATCTTCATTAGGAAGCCGTTTTGCATCTATGGTTCTCTAGCCCAGTTGTTCTCAAACTTTTTTGTACCAGGACCCATTTGTAAATATCAATAGCCAGTCCCAACATAGTGCCCCTCACTCCCAACTTGCTGCCTGCTGCCCCCAGACCCCAGTGTGTGGGGCAGGGGGTGGGTGTGCAGGGTAGGGTGAGGTATGCATGGGGCAGGGGGGACCCCAAGCAGCCCCTTGCAGGCTGGAACTCTGCCATCCTGCAAGGGAAAAGCCAGTTTCCCAAGTTTTTCTCTTTTAAAGGAGAATCCACATTTTAAAAGTTTATTCGCAATCCTTTCATATATTCTTGAGACCTACTTTTGCGTCGCAACCCATAGGTTGAGAAATGCCACTCTAGCCCAATGTGAACAGCTAAAGAGAGTGTTATACTCTACAACCTTCTGGATAGAGTGCTCACAAGAGACATGGAAGAACCATGTTCAAGGACCTGCTCTGCCTGATTCAGAGCTAAGTTTTTCATCCCAGATTACTCTGGATCAGATAGAAAAAGACACAAATCTGAGTTTCTAACAGGCCATCCCAGTGACCTAACCACCAGGCTACTGAGTGTGAGGCAAAGTAGAGAGTCTCTCTCTTTGCACCCCTCAAAACCAGAAATTAAATCATATGAAAACATTTGAGAGATTTTATTTTCATTTTTATTTCAAATGGAGAGAACCAAATGCCAGATCCTAAAAATATGCTGTATTGTTATCCACCAGACATCTCTCAGTTAAGAGACATTTCTGGAAACATCTAGAAAAGTTGTTGCCCACATCACTCCAATTGCAAAACCCTGCAAGAAAACGTAGCAGAGTTCAAAGCATAGCTATGCTGTCAGGTTCATTTATGGTATGTTACTGAAGACTATGGACAAACATTAATAGTATTTGGAACCAGTACTCTCCAGTACTATTCAATTATTCCTACTGTAAAAATGGTAGTTCAGTTGGGAGTTTCAGTTAAAAAGCAGGACCTGTTATCAGTAAGACCAGAGAAGATCAATGGAAAAAATCCATTAAATAGACCTTCTCCTTATCTTCCTTAAAATACACACTCCTGACAAATATCTTCCTATAAGGCTATCTATATAATCTGCAAAATCTGTCTTTATTACAACGTAACCACATCACTTTTCTCCACTCACAGAATGAAAGCCACAGAAAAAACGCTTCAGGGAATTCCAGCGTCTTAAAGCAAACTTGTCAGTTTTAATTACAGTATGGTGGCTCTATAATACATAAATAATCAGACAGCAACCAAAACTAGACCTGTTCTGACGTTGACAATTTCCATGCGATAATCCACAGGGGCATACACACAGTATATTCAGACTGATATATTCTGTAGACATATGTTACATGTGACAATGATGGTCATCTAAAAACACTTTAGAAAGTTAACTAATGATAGACAGTTCCCAAAACAAAGCATTTTATCATGTCTGTGCTTGAGAGAGAACCACATTCATTGTTATCAGGGTATAGCTATAAGATACATATACATGACATAAATATATACTTTATACACATATAACAGTTCATGCAAATCTGTGAATACTATTTGGGTAATGATGTGACATACACCATACAGATTCCATTAGGAGCTTTTCTCATGACCATATTTAGGTCATTTTTGTTAATATTTTCTTTTCCTAAACTAAACATTACATATTTGGAGAATGTGGAAGCATCTTACCTTGCTTCCATTTTCTCTTGCCTCTTGTTCCATCTTGAGGTCAGAAATTAGGAGGTTCTTGTATTTATTCTTTCCATTACTGTTGTGATCATCTAGTCTGTATTCTGAAGTCAGCTGAGCAGAGAGGGGACTATCACTCAGGTTCAAAGGCTGCTCATCCTGGTCCAGATTTGTTTTGCCATTACTGTTGGTTTCTGCCATCTCCCTGCAGTGTGTTCCTTCTGAAGCATTTGAACTGTGTCCCACGGTCTCATTGCCATTAAAACTCTCTGCAGCTGAATCATCTATTAAAAAAAAATATATTTTTTCAGTAACATGCCACCATTGTTATCTTGTACCGGATCAAACAGAATTTATACATTTTCAATAGCAAAATTAAAATAGTTTAAAAAATTACTAGCCCCAAATATGTTTTTGCAACATACAAATAAAAATGTTCAAGAAAGATTGGGGCAAAATATGATAAAATGACAATCTAAGTTATGGTAAAAGTTAAAGGTTGACAAAGTTATGGATGAAGTTAAAGGCTCGTGTCCTAATGCAATTGTGAATACCTCCCCCAAAAAACAAACAAACAAACCCCAAAAACCCAAAAAGACCCAACAGTATGTTATCTTAGAATTTTTGGCACAAATTTTATTCTTATCCATCTGTCAGTCCATATGTCCATCCATCCAAGTCCATCACTAGTATCACATATTTTTTAAACCAATGCAGTTGCATGTGGTGCTGGAGCAGAATCTGACTCAGTTCTGAAGGATGTGGAAAATGTACAATCAACCAGATGTTTAAAAGCAACATAAAAAATTAACCCAGGTTTTAAAAAACCTGTCAATTATAAAAAATTCTTAGTGCGCTGCCATCAGTTAATCTGGTGTATTCATTGCTAGCATTGGAAATTATTCTGGGAAAGCTGAATTCTGAGACCAAAGATTCTTTCCTTGTTCTCAAATTATATATGTGAAACTCAAAATTGAAGTAATAAAAAATACTGGTTAATAAAAGATTATGCAGACACCTTCAATTTCAAAGTCATCTTTTAACCTGAAAATTTGGTATGCTCTGTTGAAAAAATTAGCCCCTGAGACTGGTATAACTGAAGATAGAACTGAAAATGTAAGTGTATTTTTCCTCTTCTTTCAGTATCTTCACACTGGAACTTTAACTGAGTAGTGCCTTTCTCTACACACAGCCCCACTGAAATCAACTTAGTTATTTGCATATTGCTGTATTTCTCAATAGAGGAAAACGTGCAGCAGTTTTTGGTTAGTCTTTTTCACTAGTCTGAGAATGATTCATGCTCTTCTCCAGGCTGTACAAGGCTCGGTTTACCAGGAAAGCAAAGTTGAAACTGAAACTGAAAAACCTGAAGCCAAGAGCAAGTATAGGTTTGCAATGAAAGTGCAAAAGGGAATGGATTGGAGCATGTATCACCTAATAGTTACTAGAACTTCTAAACATTAACTGGAGAACAGTGCCTGATCCTGGTGCTGCCTCTGCCTACTGCTGCCTTCACACCACACTCCATATAGTTTCCACCATGACTCCAGGCGTGGCTCCCACTCTAGCCCAAGGCATGGAGCCCCCACCTGGTCATGTAGCAGTGGCAGCAGCTCTTGCCCTGGCCGTATCTCTAAACTGGGGCCAGAGCTCCCCTGCAACTACTGCTGCCTAGCCAGGTGGAGGCCAAAATAACTATGTTCTCTGTGTCCTGGGCCAGAGAAAAGCTGGATCCAGAGCCTCAAAGGCTAAGTGGCAGCAGAGGGGGGGCAGCCAGTGGTGGGGGGGCAGTCTTTTGAGTGGGTAGTTTGGTGGGGAATAGATGCAGGAGGGGCAAGCAAAAGTGGGGCAAGTGCTTGAGGGGTGCAGGCAACACAAGGAGGGGTTGGGCATGCAGGGGCAGGGGGAAGGCAGCAAGGGGGACAAGTGGTAGGGGGACAGGCAGCATAGGGCAGGCCACTTGACTCACTCACTGTCTACCCCCCTGCTGCTGCTTTTTCTTCTGCAGCAGTGGGGAAGATGAATTTAAGATGATCTTCCAATTATTAGATTATATTAATGAAAAATATAATACTTTTATAAACTTTCCATTTACAGAATCTAATTTTTTGAGGGTCATCTTAAATTCAAAGTTGTTTTGGATTCTAGTAAACAAAGTATTTCACATATGCATGAGCATGTGTAAAATGGAATTTTTTTAATATTCAAGACATTCTTTAAAGCATGCATTATCAGACAATGTAATTGTTTGAAATGAGTCTGTTAAAAACAAAGATATTATGTCTCTTTGTCATTGGTTCAATGGTTACCTAACTTCCTTCTACCTCCAGATCAAGGATATAAAGGAATTTTAAAAATATGCTGTATAAGACAAAAGTAACCAGATATAATTAAGCAATCCAATATTTAGAGAGGAATATGAAGATTTCAGAATCATATACATGAAACCAATACATATCTCTGCCCCGATTTCTGTACTTATCCAATATAGCTTCTTGTTTGAATAAAGCAAGTAGGATGTGGCTCATGTTTTGCATATACAAATTTGTTTTATGATTCCTGAAAAGATCTATAAGCTCATGGACACAAACAATAGTGATAATATTTTTTTAATGCTTTACATTAAGATACATAATGGAATACTTTATTAGCAACAGCTGCTAATGTGTTAGTTTCTAAAACACATCATCACTTTCCTCATAAATGAACACATAAAACTACTAAATAGGTACATAATCTCTTTTAGGCTCCAATTCAACTTATTGTACATACATTGGAATCACTTTTAAAGTAATATTTCAGCAAAATCCAAGGCTTCAATGGAACAAATACAATGAGCAAGGCAAGGTCTACATTTATTGAAAGGAACACGCTATATTTGACAGCCTTTGGTTAGACACGTGCCTAATGTGCAGAAATAAATATTTTAAACATTTCAAAATGCAACTCTAGAAATAGGCAGTTTCATCACATTATGAAAAAAGAAATCTATATGTCACCTTGTAGCACAGGGGTGGGCAATTATTTTGAGCAGAGGGCTGCTTACCAAGTTTTGGCAAGCCATCAAGAGTCGCATGACAGGCAGCCAAGGGCAGATAAATATTAATTTTCTAAATTTTTTAGGGGCCCTACAGGCCGGATAGAATAGCATGGCGGGTCACATTTCGCCCACCCCTGTTCTAGCACAATACCCTCTCCAGGATGCCTATTGTTCTCAGTAAATAGTTATATTTACAACTCTTTCCAAAAAAGGCCTTATAGTAAAGCATAAGAAAGAAATATTCAACAATTACTTTAAGGAAAGTACAAATGCAATAAACAGAGAATTTAACATATATTTGATATTTTTACAGAAAGAGACTATAAAAGGAATAGTAGACATTTCTGTGCCATTTTCTTTTTAAAATTCCTCTGGTTAAAAATGTGCTCAAATGCTCTGCAACTTTTAAACAGAAGGTCAAGTGACATGAACATAACCTGGACTGCCCTTAAATAGTAATTCAGTTACTGAATGGTAAACCTGTTTCTACTGTAAAGTCATACACAACAAATATAACACCACTCTTTCCACCTTTCTCACTAGGAGTAAAAACTACCCTCTATCAGAAAAATATTCAGAAACTGTGGCACCCTGCAAATGTGTGCATGAGTGGGGGCGTGGGGAACAGGGCACTTGACTTTAAATTTTGCATGCTCCTGCACTGAGCTCAAAGCATGCTCAGAAGAGGCAGCGCGTTAGCTGCACCTGACTTCCTCAACATTTGTAGCAATCCAATGCTTTAGTGAGGTTTTTTTTAGTGCTTTTATCTAATTTGGCACGAATTATCTATTCAATTATTGACTGAATCAGCTTTAGCTAAAAACACTAAAAAGCTCCACTGAAACACCTGATCTATACAGATGTTGAGGAGCTGGGTTGAAATAATGCACTGCTGCTTCCAGTGGAGTACATTTTTTTTCCATGTCTGACAGCATCTTGTAAACTCACTTTTGTGAAGTAAAAGATGTATTACCAAAAGGCAGTCAGAAAAATGATGTATTTTAGTACTGATTTCTGCTTATAGATGTTACCACAGTAACTAAATTTCACCTCTTAGCACATTTCATTCTTGATTTACTTTGCAGAGAATAAAATAACAGTTTACAGCTGTTTTGTAACTGAAATTACAAGGCTTCCAGACCCTTACTCAAGCAAGTAAGTAGGCCTTTCTCATCCATTTGACCTCAGAAGACTGTCATGGAGCCTGACCTAAAAGATGAAGCATACTTCCATAGTCTCTACTGCCATGGTCCTGATAACTTCCTTTGCTTTTCCTGTCTGTTGTGCTGTGCTTTGTGCCGTCAGGGTGGTTCACCATGTGCTTAGATCTAGAGTTTGTGACTGTATCTGGCCAACATACAGGAGGAGGGAGAAGCAGACAACTTGCACTCTGTGTCTTGACTGTTCCAAGAAAAGCCTGTCACAATCTAGTCCTTAGATTATAAGACCTCTCTGGAAATGAAAATATATCTTCTTTTATTTTTGAAGCATCCAGATTAAGGTTCCTTCCACATAAAGCATGGTAAAGGTAGTTTTAATAGTTTTACTGGCATGTTTTTCTAATGCTTATGTATCATAACCCCATAGCAGCAATAGACTGACATGGAAAATCTGTTTTCTTACCAAATATTTTCCCTCCATCATCCAGAGACACTGGTTTGTTACCAAACAGTTCATAACAAGTTCAGAAATAGAGATATACATTGGGTCCTAATATGTATATATGTGGGCCTGACATATCTTGTCACCAGAGCGCCCCAAGGGATGATGAGGTCGAACGGTCACAAACTCCTGCAAGACCGTTTCAGGCTGGACATAAGGAAGAATTTCTTTACTGTCCGAGCCCCCAAGGTCTGGAACAGCCTGCCATTGGAGGTGGTTCAAGCACCTACATTGAACACCTTCAAGAGCAAATTGGATGCTTATCTTGCTGGGATCCTATGACCCCAGCTGACTTCCTGCCCTTTGGGCAGGGGGCTGGACTTGATGATCTCCTGAGGTCCCTTCCAGACCTAAGGTCTACGAAATCTATGAAATATGGACAATTAGGTTTCAAATACACTCATGCTGCTGTCTGTGAATATTTCTACTGGACAGCTTACAGTGATTTATTTTTAGAAATACACAGCACTGAAGCTTTTCTACAAGGAGAAAAAAAAGAAGCTGAAAAAATATGATCATTATTGGATGCATCATTGGATGCTTATCTTGCTGGGATCCTATGACCCCAGCTGACTTCCTGCCCTTTGGGCAGGGGGCTGGACTCAATGATCTCCCGAGGTCCCTTCCAGCCCTAATGTCTATGAAATCTATGAAAATCCAGGGCCCTTAGCAACATAGAGAACATGGGTTGTTGTAGCAACCAACAGGAAGAATGTGCTCACTTGCTTGATCACTCATAGATGATGATGTCAGGATGGCAGTTGAGTTTTTGGTTTGTGCTATGACTTAGTAACTTTGACAATCTGTCCCTGTTGGGTCCACCCCTGTGTGTATGTGCCCTGGCACTTTTACAAGCTATATCTGTTGGAGCCATGCACACCCCTTTGTTCTTCCCCTCCCAAATGGCATAAAAATAGAGCAATCCCAACAGCCACTTAAAACCTCTTGTGTACTCACAGCAGTAAGAAAAGAGCCCTTAGTACCCTCTAGTTTACTTTTGGCATTGTTACCACTTAACTGTAAGCCCTGTTTAGTATAGTTGTTAGCATTGCTTTATATCTTTAACCCATTAGCAAAAGACATCAACTTTGTTTGCTGTGTGCTTTGGGACTCACAGGTCCTCGGTGGGTAACTCCACAGTTGCCACGTTTCAAGACTTGCCTGTTGTGGCCATTATTCAATGGTACAGCCACATAACACATCAACCACCTTTTTTTGCTTGGGGAAAGAAGCAAAGGAAGTTATCAGGAAGTGTACAATTTTGCAAGTCCTTTTCCAAACATACCAGGACAGCTTTGATTTTTTGATGATGTTGGAAAAGTCTGTCAGGACAGAATCTAACTCAAATAATTTTGGGAAAAGCCTACTATTCATTCTTTGAAAACACAGCCAGTGAGAGCCTCAGCTACTAGACCAGCAACCCCACATTCCTGGGGATCAAAGGAACTTGTACCTCAGGAAAGGTCTCTACGCTGGTATTGCAGATTCCTTCAGATCAGTCAGCACCTCTTGTGGTCTGTAAAAAAGCCTGGGGTTTGGTATTGATTTCCCTCATATGAACCATCAAGGCAGCAGCTAACAATACCTAAATAAGAGTAGTGCAGTTAAATGGCCTTGTTACCAAGTCTTCACTAATCATTGACTCAGGTCAACAGTACAAGCAACACTGGGCCATCTGCACTGTCTGGCTTGAAAGTGACTAGAACTGGGGTGGGCAATTATTTTGGCTCTAGGGCCACTTAACAAGTTTTGATGAGTTGTTGAGGGCTGCACGGATAGCCTCTCCTTCTCCCCGCCTTGTCAGGTCCCTTGCCCCCTGGTCATCATCTTGGAACTGGAAGTCCCATCCTTAATTCCTGATGTTTGCCACCAGAAGTCCCTCCCCTTGCCCTGGGAGTACTTTTTTTGGAAGATGGGCTTGCCATTTTGAAACCAAAAAAAAAAACCAAGCAATGTACTAAAAAATCAAACATCTACTATAACTTATTGTAAATTCATTTACAAAATATTTTATCCTGATTGGTGTGTGTTTACATGGTGTATCTAGAGGCAATTGCATAATAGCTCAAAATACAGTCTTACTCTTCTATATTGTGTATAGGAGGGAAAGAGGGTGTATTTGGGGTAGTGTGGTTGGGGAATGGGTCTGTGTGTGTAGTGGGGTATGTGCATGTGGGATGTGGATGGTGGGTGGGGTGTATGGGGCAAGTGTGGAGGGGTGTGGGGTGGTGGGGGTATGTGTGAGGGCTGTGGGAGGGTGTGGGTGTGTGTGGGGTTAGGGTGGCAGCTAGGAGTGCTTGTGGGGGCTGTGAGGGTATGGTGGGTGGGGTGTACGGGGGAAAGTGTGGAGGGGTGTGGGGGTGGGGAGGTGGGAGTGTGTGGGGGATGTGAGAGGGTGTGGGTGGATGTGGGGTTATGGTGGGGGTAGCAGTGTTTGTGGGGGCTGTGAAGGTATGGATGGATGTGTGTGTATGGGTATGGTGGGGGTGGGGAGGTGGGAGTGTGTGTGGGGGGCTGTGAGAGGGTGTGTGTGTGGAGATGGTGCAGGGTGGGGATGTGTGTGTGTTTGGGGTCTGGGGAACTTGGAGTCTCTGGAGTGTGCAAGGCCCTGGAGCTGCACGTGGTGGCAGCAAGCCAGGCCAGCCTCATCTGTTCCCACAGCATGCAGCTCCCACACTCCCACCCCAGTCCCCAGACACAGGTGGTAGCAGTATGCAGGGCCAGCCCCATCCAGCTCAGTAGTGCTCCCACAGGTGTCCTTGGCCACACATGGTGGCAGGGTGCAGGGCCAGCCCCACCCCGCCCCATAACACACAGCTCCTGTGATCCTGCCTGAGTCCCCAGCTACATGTCATGGCAGCATGCAGGGTCAGCCCTACTGGCCCCATAACATGTTACTCCCTGAGCTCCCACTCAAGTCCCTAGCCACACGTACTGGCAGCAAGCCAGTCCAGCCTGGCTCACCCCCCACAGTATGTAGCTCCTGTGTTCCTGCAGCAAGTGGGGCCAGCCCAGCCTGGCCCCATAGCACATGGCTTTTTGTGCTCCCAGCCCTCTTTCCTCCAGTGGGAGTCCCTGGCCCTGACCCGCTGTGGGTGTACCTGAATTCCCACTCTCTAGGGAGGAAAGGCTTGGAACAGCCATCGGGTGGCCAGGCACAAGCTCTGCCAGGCGGAGACTTCTTGTCTCCAGTGTCCTGTGGCTTGGGGCTGGGGTGGGTCACGCCAGGCTGGGGTGGGGATTGGTTGCTTAGCAACCAGAGCCGAACCTCCTGCAGGGATGTGCTGGCTTGCAGAGGGGCAGCTCAGGACCAGGGCTTACAAAGGGCTAAAGGAAAGGCCCTGTGGGCCGGATGTAATTGCTTGGTGAGCTGGATCTGACCTGTGGGTTGTATTTTGCCTACCCTGGACTAGAATTGAATCAGGACAGTGATTCAAATGTCTGCATGGAATCACTGTCCTTCAAATCAGCTGAATCTGAATCCAAAGTGAATACTTGCCGCTTCTCACAGGCCTAATTGCCAGCAGTACCTGATGCTGAAAATATACCTGCAAGACTGATAGATTGAGAAAGGGTCTCTCTCAATTTTTGCACTGAAGGATTCTTTTCTATTTATTTCCTAATTAAAGAAGGAATTAGGAAGGAGAAGGAGATTGCTTTCATGCCTTCCCTTGCAAGTCCTCAAGAAATTAAGCTGATTTATCCATCTGATAACTGTATCTCCAGATCCAAAGAGTTGATTTATAATTGTGAGTTTACAGGATGTGTCATCCATTACATGAGAACTAGGTATGATTTGTAGCAGCAATCATACAATGCATATTAAGAACATTTACTTATGTTTTGCCCATTTCTACAAGAGTATTTACAAAATGTGTCTATATGATGACTGATCAAGTAAGCAAGCAAAGATTTCCTGTGTGTCTTCCCATCATTTCTATTAATTCTCCAAATCCTTTGGAATGTAAGAGAAGACAAGAACCAACTTATGCTCATAGCACCAGATTAGCTATGCCAATTTGGTTCTCAGGAATGCTCAACTATCCATCATGCTACTTTTCTAGATACAGGTTGACAAAACCGCAGTATAATTCTTCACCCAGATCTGGTATCTCTGGATTTAGCAGCTTGGGTAAAAGTTGCTCAGGAGAGGTTCACAATAGTCTCATTCAGCACAACAGAAAGCATCCTGTAGATTAACGCACAAGGCATAATGGAAATATTTTTCAGAGTGGGCAATTCAATATTAACTTTATCCATCCCTGATACATTGGACTGAATTATCTCAACAAATGGAATCTAGATGTCTGAATGAACTTAAATGCATTCACTTCAATTAGAAAGATTCCTCCTGTATGCAACTTGAACATGGTTCTTCCATCTCTAATGGAATTGTCTTCACACCAAAGCTGTCACACGTATTTTTATAGCCTATCATTTCAGGTTATGCTCTAGTAAGTACCTGATCACTGTTATTCATGACACAGTGACTAAAAAAATATCATCCAAAGTTTACACCAAAGGTAGTTTCAGACTTTCACCAAACAAGTATGTGTAGATACTAGCTCCAGTCATCTGGAGAGGCAAAACCATCTACTTGAAGTATTCTGTGACCTCTCAGACTGCATTAAGGTCACATATGACTTGAAGAAATTTCTAGAACATGTTTAAATAGTCTCCAGAAATTAGATTTGTAACAATTGTTACCTGGAGTGCAGAACATACTTTTATCAATTATTACTCCATAGCATCAGCCACTTCATCCAAAATCTGTTGGCCAGAGTGGCCCTAACATTTGTTATTTAAGTAGAACTCCTTGTTTTCCACATCTTTAGGAGGTTAACTGCATACGGACACTGTATGGGGGCTTCCCATGCTGCCCGGAGTCATGTCACCTCCCGGCTGGAACGATAGTGTCTTGTAATAGATTGCCTGCCACACTTCCAATGTTAGGGGAGATGTACCTAGACACTACTAGGAGACAACTGGGAATGGTTATGGACTCAGAATGTCTGCAGTTCTTCACAGGGCTCCACCATCCCCATCCCCTGTCCTCACCACATCTGATATTCCAGGCACTGTTGATTGCCTCTAAGGTTTGTCACTATCTTTACTAGAAGGATCCTGACTAAGGTCCTTGCCTAATTGGCTGCTTGCCCTGTTCTTCCCTGCATGGGTCCCAAGACAGCTACCTCTTCCTCTGGTTCTCCTCTCGTTGCCCTCTTGTGACTGGGATCCTCCCTCTCTTCTTCTTCCCCTTCTGGG
The DNA here is from genome assembly GCF_052110815.1 of Crocodylus siamensis. Lineage (NCBI taxonomy): Eukaryota > Metazoa > Chordata > Crocodylia > Crocodylidae > Crocodylus > Crocodylus siamensis. Next base: position 182,577,307 of record NC_143397.1, read on the forward strand.
AGAGTAAGATCACCTTTTCCTTCCTTTTCTTTTAGGTCCCTGGAGTGGTTCCCTTCACCCCCCCATAATCAGACTCACTCGTCACTCAGGCTTCTTTGCCAGCTCCCATTCTCACCTGGATCTTGTCTGGTAAGTAGTAGGGTCAGGACTTATCCTTTGGCCCTCTACCCATTCGCCTTCACTTGCTGGATCTCTCTCCTTCTCTCTTCTGTTTTCTTTCTTCTTCTGCACCTCCTGGGACACTTCCTCAGCGTGCCTTAAATCTCCCTCTCTCCAGCTAGGTTCCCCATGGCAGTTCCCCACTGGCTGCCTGCCTGACCCAGATGTTCCCTTTTTGCTTGCCGGTGTGGTTCTTCTTTCTTTCCCTTTGCTCTTTTCCCACGCTGGCCCTTTTTTTCCATGTTTGGATTCCAGTGGCTGGGTCTGCCACAGCAGCCTTTGATCTACTGTGGCCCCAGCTAGCTTCTCCATTCATCTAGTTCACGCTGGAGTTTGCTGCGGCTCCTCCGGCTCCACTTGGTAAAATATATAGTAGGTAAAAAGAAGGTGCCAAGTAAAGTGGGGCCTCTGCAGGACATGCTTGGTAATCTGGTGGAAGCACCAGATGACAAAGCTTATCTCTTTAACAGATTCTTTTCTTCCACTTTTCTGACATTCCCCCCACCGGGACTCCAGACAGACCCAGGGGAGGCGCAACCAAGCCTAGGGTCAGCGAGGACCTAGTCAGCGAACTTCTGGAGGGACTAGACATGTTCAAATCAGCAGGTCCTGATGATCTCCACCCGAGAGTGCTTAGGGAATTGGCAGAGGTCATTGCAGGATCCCTAGCACAGCTTTATGGTGCTCTGGTGAGGTGCCAGAGGACTGGAAAAGGGCCAATGTGGTCCCCTTTTTCAAAAAAGGGAGGAAAGAGGATCCAGGGGCCCGTTAGTCTTATCTCAGTCCTGGGGAAGTTTCTTGAGAAAATTATCCAGGAGCACATCTGCAAGGGGCCAGCAGGGGAGATTATGCTTAGGGGCAATCAACATGGGTTCATTAGAGATAGGTCCTGTCAGACCAACCTGGTTGCCTTCTATGACCAAGTCACAAAAGCCTTGCATGCAGGTGTCGCAGTGGACGTAATCTTTTTGGAATTTAGGAAGGCCTTTGACACTGTCTCTCATCCCATCCTCATTAAAAAATTAGGTGACTGTGGTGTCGACGCCTACGCAGTCAGAAAGGTCACAAATTGGCTGGAGGGCCACACCCAGAGAGTGGTGGTGGATGAGTCATTTTCAACCAGGAGGGATGTGGGCAGTGGGGTTCCCCAGGGCTCAGTCCTAGGGCCCACACTGTTCAATATCTTCACTGGTGATTTGGAGGAGGGGGGAAAAGCACCTTGTTCAAGTTCACAGACAATACTAAGATGTGGGGAGAGGTGAGCATGCTAGAAGAGAGGGACAGGCTACAATTAGATCTGGATAGGTTACACAGGTGGGCAGATGAGAATAGAATGGGTTTCAATATGGACAAGTGCAAGGTGTTGCACCTGAGGAAGAAGAACCAGCAGCATACCTACAGGCTGGGGAACTCCATTCATGTCAGCACAGAGGCAGAAAAGGATCTTGGTGTCACTACTGATTCCAAGATGAACATGGGCCACCAATGCGGGGATGTGGTCAGGAAGGCTAACCATACCTTGTCATGCATCTGTAGATGCATCACGAGCAGGTCCAAGAAGGTGATCCTCCCCCTCTATATGACAATGGTTAGGCCAGAGTTGGAGTACTGTGTCCAGTTCTGGGCACCGCACTTCAGGAGGGATGTGGATAGCATGGAGAGGGTCCAGAGAAGGACCACTTGCCTGATCAGAGGGCAGCAGGGTAGGCTGTATAAGGAGAGGCTATGGGACCTGAACCTGTTCAGCCTACACAAAAGAAGGCTGAGAGGGGATCTGGTGGCCACCTATAAACTTGCCAAGGGGGACCAGCAGGCAATGGAAGAGTCCCTGTTCCCCCGAGCACTACCAGGGGTAGCAAGGAACAACGGCCATAAGTTGACTGAGTGTAGATTCAGGCTATATATCAGGAGGCACTACTTCACAGTCAGGGCGGCTAGGAGCTGGAACCAACTTCCAAGGGAAGTAGTGCTTGCCCCTACCCTGGGGGTGTTCAAAAGAAGGCTAGACAGCCACCTAGCCACAGTCATTTGACCCCAGCATCCTTTTCTGCCCATGACAGGGAGTCAGATTTGATGATCTGCTTAGGTCCCCTTCTGACCCTACCAACTATGAAACTATTACTAACCTTTAAGTAAACTGTGGTTCTTGGAGATGCTCTGACCACATGGGACCCCAAAACTCTGGAACCTGTTATGGAGTTTGGTTAGCAAGGATTCAGTACAACCAGGGAACCGACTGGTACTTTTGTCTGCTTTACCCTTTATGCCTATCATAGTGCACAGGTGAGCATGAGGTTGTGCAAAGCCACATGTGTAATTCAGCCACTTGTGGCTAAAGGTTCCAATCTCACTTGAATGGGTTGCCGGAGCACCTAAAAGTAGCACTGTCACAGATGGAACTTCTTTTAGGAGTACTGTTCTTTCTTAAAGTAGAAGGTTGGACATGAATGAGCTGAGTGGGACGAGCAAGATTAGCAAGACTGTAACTGATGTATGTGCAAACATAGGGTTGTCTGTCATAAAACCCACTCTTTCAGACAGCTTACTAAAATCCTGAACAACAAAGATTGTTTTAACTTTTTATGGCCAGATTCTGACGAGTGTCATCCTTGGGTGAATAGTACAATTCCGCATAAAATAACTGAGGCAGAAATAAGCCTCTAGGTATTTTTGTGTTCTTTATATTATTTGTTTGTACGTTGCAAGTTTCTGTTTTGCATTTATGTGGTAACTTTTTTTTTTGAAAGACATCTACATTGTATTTAAATAAATATTTTAAAGTTGAAGTGGCCAGTTAAATTATTTGCAGAAATACTGCATCACTTTGAGATCCATATATCAGAGAGGCATGATCTTGCCAGATCTGGCTATCAAAAAGACTACTATAATGCAACCAAATGAGCAAGTTGAGCTTTGGAACAGGAATGTAATGCAGCATGCTGAGTAATATAAGGGAATCCATGGCAATGTGCAATATTAATGTGCATCTGGGTATGAGGGTAAATCAAAGGGTAGATCAAATTTTACTCCCACGAGTTTTCAGAGTGATAATTTAATATCAATCAAAAGGGTAGATCAAATTCTACTCCTACCAGTTTTTGAGAGTGATAATTTAATATTAATTTGTCAAAAACATGTAGTCAGTTATTGTTTATTTATAACACAAGATACCTCTATGCACAAATTTAATTCATAACTTTAAGAAAACCAGAAGCAACTGTAACTATTCATTAATGCCTTTTATGCTTTTTCATCTTATGATAAAGAGTATGTATATGTTCTTGTAACAGGAAGCCAGAAGGCTCCTGTTACTTCAAAAGGAAAGTGTGCCAGGCTGAGCTGAACCAGGGAGGAATGGCAGATTGTAAACAAGCTAACTGCTAGTTAAATAGCTGCCAGCAGCCAGCCCAGGGTACAAGGCACAGGGAAAGAACCTGTGCCTTGAACACCCTGAGCAGAGCAGAAAAATGCAGCAAAGGGAGTCAGCCCAGAAACAGGCTGCAGACCAGTGACCTTAGTTCCGGCAGGGAGAGCAAGCAGGTCATCAGGTGCAGGAGGGAAACTCCTGGTAGTGCCCCCAGAGTCACATGACCAGATGGGCAGGGATTAGGAGACTCTTAAAGCCTGTCCCTGAGAGCAAGATGGCAGCCTGAATCTGCTAGCCCCAAGTGAAGAGCTCCTGCCGTGGCAAACTGTATTGGGAGACTCTGCTGACCTCTGGGATACCTGCGATGTGCTAGTAGTAAGACACAGGATGCTTGCTGCAATGGGGATAGGCCCTAAGATGGGGGGGGGGAGGGGAAGCCTGGCAGTCAGTCTGTTGGCTGGGAGTTTTGTTAAAGCTGGAGTACCTCTGTGCTTTTCTTTGAGTTTGATGGGTGGACTGGTGATTTGTAGAGGGAACTAAGATGAGGCAAGGAGGTCCCAGCTGGCCCCAAAGTGGGAGAGGGGCCAGAGAGCCCAGAGGTTTATAGCCCAGGAGGGGCATACTGCAGTTAACCAAAGTGGGGAGCTGAGGAGTGCATGGTGGTTAACCAGAGCAGGGTGCCAGGGGAACACCCATGTTTTGGAGCCCTACTGGGGGCAGGGACTCTGGATGCAGAAGCCAAAGAGGGATGTAAACCTAAAGAGGTACTGAAGCCTGGCTTGGGTGGAATCCAGAAAGGGCCTGGTGTCCAGCACTTGTGAAGGACAGAGATAGGTACCAGGGGCCCAGTGAGAGCTGAAGCAGGCTCAGCACCCAGGAGGAGCAGAGACAGGGCCAGGGGTCCAAAGCCCAGGAAGGGCGCAACCAGTGCCTGAACAGGGTTAGAAACTGGGCTGGGACAGGAGTGGGGAGGCAGTGATGCAAGGGGTGAGAACCAGGGCCAGGGGCCCGAAGCCTAAGAGAGGCTAAGCCAGAGCTGGAAAGGGCAAAACTAGGGCTGGGACCCAGAATCTGGGTCCATCACAGTGGATTTGAGCTAAGCGGCCCAGCAACAGAAAAGGGGTAGAGGCCATTGGGCCAAGGTCCCAACAAAGAAGACTGACCGGACAGGTAACATCTTCAAGGCATAGGGGTGATATATGGGGCAGCTGGACCCACGTAATAAGCCTATAAGGCAGTGGGTGCCCTGGGGCTCACATGGACTAGGGAGCCCTGTCTTGTGTGAAGATGACGTTTGAGATGACCAGGATTCCAAGAAGGGATCCACTGGCAGACTGTAGGACTGGGGCTTGCTCTAAAACCCTTAGGCAGCTTCCCTTGACAAATCCAAACCCAATCAATTACTTCAAGGCATGGTGGGTGAATGTTAAAGGAAGCATACCTTAGAGACAGGGCTGGCAGTTGCCATTTGGCCAACAGGGAACATCAGGAGTGCCCTTGGACCTGATCCTGTCACAGTTCTATTTATCCAAGGCAACTAATATCAACCAGTTCTCCCTTTTCAATGCTCCCCAAAATTGTTCTCACTTGTCTAGCATAATAGTCCATCTGTTAATTAACTTATGGAGCTTATATTTCCAGGGTTTGATCCTATGCTACTCAAAAATAAATAAATAAATAAAAAGAATGATTTTTCACTACCTTCAATTCTACAAGGATATTTCATATGACCATTCACAATGCATAGAAAGCAAGAAAGAACAAAGCAGAATTTAGGACTGATCTCTCTCCGAATTCAGTATAAAGGTTCCCACCATTTTCAATCAAAGGAGAATATGGTTTTTAAATAAAAGGTTTCTCTGTCTCACACACAGATACTTCCATGTATGTATGCATGCACATGTGCATGTATGTATGTGTATGTGTGTGTCCATGTGTGTGCATGCATGAATGTATATGTATTAGCAAAATCACAAGTATTCTTTCATTATACAAATTAAAAATAGTAGTTACTCAGAAGAGTAGGGCAAATTTGACAAATTTCTCTTCTTGGGAGAAGAATAAAAGAGACAGATATTCCTTTCCAGTTACAACATAATAACAATAATTTTATATTACATTGCATTATAAAGGAAAGTAATTAAAAATAATATAATGAATAATAGCCATTCCACAACCTCAGAGTTTGATCAGCAACTAGACACACAAGATAGGCAACACAGTCACAGTATAAAACAGTGTCATGGGAAAAGGACACATTTATAAATGTATATGCATAATAGTATGCTCATTTTGCATGCACAGCTACCATAACTGCACATGTAAATGGAATGATAAATCATAATGACAATTTAGATACCTGTGTTAATAAAGGGATTGCCAAACAACAAGTTGGGATGAACAATTTAGCTAGCACTTCTGTGCACATGGTTGTGTTCTAAACCTGTGAATCTTCTTTAAAAACTGTCGTCCTGAACCCCTAGGTTCAACTCTAGGTCTATTTTGGAGCATTATCCTGTAATGATAGCCTATCCTGACCAGGTCTTAATACAAAAAATCTGCAATGCTAAGTTCACTTTTCTGTATTTAGGGTTTTGGGCAGCTCAGGCAAATACTAACTCTTGGACAAGAGCTGTGACTTGACTTTGCTGAGAGTCTTGGCTAAACAAGGACTGCAATAAATTTTGCAATAAAGAGAATGTTAGTGATGCCAGAGGCAGTTGACAAACATTTTGCAAAAATTGGTCTCTGGTCTCTGAAACGTTTAGTAATATAAAGTTATGGGGTTGGAACAGTCAGGAAAAATGGGAGATAAAAAAGTTAAAAGAGTTAAGGTTGATGTAATGCTGGGTTTCATATGCATAGGCACGACACCGAAGGTTGCAAATGTAAACAAGATATGAACTGAATAAGGAAGAGACATAAAAAAGATAAAGACTGACACAGAGGCACTTTTAAGAGACAGAGAAGAAGACACGGAGCCTTTACCAGAAAGAAAAAGGAGGTGAAAGATGGGTTTAAAAAACATGGTTGGAGTGCTACAAAGACTAGTTTTTAACACAAGGAGCTCAACTAAGATAAAATAATGCATGGTATTAACAAGTGCACAAGAAGCAAGAAACATTAAAAAGTGGAGCCTAAAGTTAGTCTCATCCAACATCAATTATTAGCTGCCCGCATACATATTTAGATTTTCAAAAGTGCTCAGCATTCAACAGCTTCCATTGACTTCCTTCTTCCCTTTCTTGCTTAGCATAGTAAATGTATATGTGCTTCCAGCTAGAGCCTGCTGTGCACAGCAGCAAGGAACTGGCACATCACCAGCTCAAATGGAACAGAAACAAAAGGATCAAGTTTAGTTCCTAATTTTGAACCCAGGGAGCCCATCCAGACAAGCATGCTTGTGTAGTATGTGGTGCTGCAGACCCATCTGTGGTGCTGCACACCGCACGTGTCACACATGCAGGTGTTCTCCTCACTTCTAATTTGCAGCACAGGGGGGCTTTTTGACACCAGGTGTCAAAAAACCCTGTGCCTAAAAAAACCAGGATGGTGCATATGGTGGCAGCGCATTCTGCCTAAAACTAGAGTCCGGCTGGCTGGCGCCATGCTCCAGCTGAAGGACTGCCCAGCTGCAGCCCCTGAAGACCCCCAGGACCTCAGGTAAAGCTGCTGGGACCAGCCCAGGTGCTGACCCCAGCCTACCCTTCCCTACCCTGGGGCAATGTGTTGTGTGCCAGAGCGTGTGTGAACAGGGGTTCCCCAGGGACAGGTAATAGTGGCACATACAGTGGTGATGCTGTTTGTCCCCAGGGAAATGCATGTTCCTGCTCATGGGGACACACCCAGGATGTCTGCATAGATTCAAGGTTCTGGTAAATCTGTTTGCCTAGTCCTTGTTTGACATACTACAAAGTAATATGCATCATATTTCACCTGAGCACCAAGATAAATAAAGAACTGCCAGTAAATAAAGAGAGAGAGAAAAGAATAACTTCATAGCTTTCAAATTAATGGATGAAGTTCTCTTCAGAACAGCCATCCCAAGACTTACATTTTAATACGATGCTTTTAAAGTCAGTCTCAAGGCCTAAAATTTAGGCTTAGGGAGCTTTGGGATGGATTATGGATGCCCACAATTACAGTTTTATCTATTTCCTTTGCTCAGGGCAGGCCTTAAATACTAGCAAGATAAGTGGCAAGATAAGTGACTGCTTTGGAATCTTGTCCTACAGATCCTCAATCACCTATAGCCTGCTTCTGTTATGGCTGCAGGATTCAAGGGAGGAAAGAGACACGTCTTCTCCTGCCGTACATCTCTCCAACAGTAAGATCAGAAAGGAAGGCCTTACTTACACACACACACACACACACACACACGCACTCAGAGCCATATAATTTTGCTTCTCTAAATAGCACATGGCCACACACACACACACACACACACTCAGAGCCATATAATTTTGCTTCTCTAAATAACACATGGCATTTCAGTTGTAACTGTAAGTAACTGTTCTGTGTGTCCATTCCTAACCTATTGTAACTGGAAACTGCAACAGGGGTTAAAGTTACCACAGTTTAGTTACCTCACACACCATGATAGGAGCAGTACAGTTTGTCTGCCTTATAAACTCAGAGATAGCTGAAAATAAAAAAAAGGGTGAGGACATTAGATATTCCATCACTGATACACCATTACAAACAGAAAAAGTTAACAAATGTTCTCCATATAGAAAATGAGTGGGAACCATGGCCAGAGGCTTCCACGGCACTTGTCAATGAGTTTACAACTCCTAGATACATTGCTATGGCATTTCCAAATCCATTTCCCACTGGAGTTGTGGGTATATACTTGCCCAGAGTTAAGACTGTCAATCCATCCAACTATTTCAAATATTTGATGCACTGTAGTGATGGCAGATTTGCTAAAAAAAAAATCTCAATTTAGATTCTTCCCCATGGATTTCACAAGACAGTGGACTACTCGTTGGCACAAAACAATGTAAGATATAAAGAATAAGTAAACTGGTGGAAAATGAGCTGAAGGAAAGACTCAAAAGAGAACTTGCACTTGTATAAAAGCTAACATTTTAAAACTCCTATCTGAGGGGAATCCTGGTACACACAATAGGATGAACTCTTGGATATTATACAATTTGAGGACTCCCAACACTTTTCTTCACATTAAGCACAGTTGACTTATGCAATGCCAACTATTAGTTTTAGGAACAAATTACATATTTAACAGATGCACAAAAACCCCCTGAATACAAAACCATTAATTGTTCATGATTCTTTCAAGATTAGGCTAGTTTCTTTATGCATAAAATTATTTGACTGTGTTTTAATATTAAAGACTTTTTAACCTGATAAGTCTCAAAATGCACAAGTCTATATAATCATGGTGTTTTACAGCTCAAGGAAGCACCTTTGACACCTTGACAGTACTGTTGAGGAACCATTATCAATAAGAGACTATTTTGGCAAGGTTGCAACGTCAGTTAATCAAACTCTCATGATGAAATTTTAGCAGCTATCATTCACATGACTATTCATAAATACAGGATCAGGACAAAAATTATGTACAGCTAGTAACTGAAGCTCAGAGCAGGAAACAAACACACAAACAACAGTAATGAAGAGTGCTCACTTTATCTCTGGTATACCAACAGTAAAGGACAGAATAAAACTGAGAAATGACCATTTTATGAACTGACTCGATAGATTTACATTTGAATATTGGAGTGTCAACCCTGAAAAAAATGTACATGTGCATTACTGCTGTATTTAAATACATATCTAACTATGTAAGGAAAGGGGGAGTCCTGGGTGCAAATCCTCACAGAATTGTGTGGCTATATTCAATAGAAGGAAGTAAAAGGTAATGATAGTGCAAAAATTGCAATATAGGCTCCTCCACCACTCAAATTTTGTATGGTCCACAATACTTTACCCAAGAAAAGTTTTACTTTGTAATGTGATGGCTATTATTTCATTGTGTAACAGGGTCTCCACGAGGCCCTGTTGCTAAGGGAATGGGGGAAGCTGGAAATAATTCCCACGAGGAGGGCGGGCCCCAGCCCTTAAGGAGCCAATGGCGACCAGACTCCGGGGGATAAGTAGAAGAGAAAGAGGAGGAGGGAGGCCTTCGGGCACCACAGTGAAGAGCAGAGAGAGGTGCTGCAAGAGACAAAGAACCTCCAGAGAGAAGGATCTGGAAAGAGGGACCCAACACAGGATCAGAGGGAGCAGAGGGATCCCAGATCCTGGCTGACCTTGAGTCCTCAGCAACAGCGGTGAGTGCAGGGAGAAGTGGAGCCTCGCTGCAGGCTGGAGCCAAGGCTGACATCAAAGATCGGGGAGGCTACGGTGAGTCGAAGGAGTAGCAAGAGGGGGATGACTCCTATCCAGACCCCTGAGGAGTTCAGGTGACTCTAGGACCCCAAGGAGAGTGGGACGCAGAGGATCAGGAAGTCAAGCCCCAACTTGAGGGGCTCTGCTGGAGAAAGCTGCAGGCAGTGGCTGTAACAAGTCGCTAATTGACTCATTAGCAGCAATGACGGGACTAACGGTGGCCGTAACAAGCCGCTAATGGGTTAAATAGTAAAATGCAGTGTGGCATCCATTGATTGTAGCACTAGAACGGGGGCTGGCCAGGAGGCTGGAGACCCCAAGATTAACCCTTTGGACTGCAATCTCCCACAAGGGGAGTTTCCTGTTAACAACAGAGAGCCTTTGAATAAAAGCACTAAAAAGTAAGTTTTATTCAGCGTGGTACTTCCTGAGAGTACTTCCTTCTGTAACAACCACTTCCTCCTTATTTCATTTCTTTAAGATCCAAGTCGTGGCAGGCGGGAATTACAAGGATAGAGGGGGTACTTGGCTGACCTGCTGACACACTGCAACATGGCATCTGTATGAGTTTATGTTCAATCACATCAGTGGCCAGCAGCAGTCCATGATGCAAACAGAGCAGCAGACAAAACTACTATTCCTTATTTATTAGAAATTTACCCAGAGCATCCAGATGATTATATGTCAATAATAGAGTTGCTCTCAAAATATTACAAAAGAAGACAAGTATGGGTTAAATGAACACCTGCTTAGATTTTTTAGTGAGCCTTAAATTAAGTGCAAATACAGATAGGACTGAAAGGGATCCCCTTGGACTTTTAAGTCCAAGCCCCAGCTGTTGCAGGAAAATACATTGTATGATGCCTTTCATACACTGATTAAGCTTAAATAATAAGTTATTTTAAAAGGCAGCCTAATGAACCTTGGAGGAGTAAAACATTCTCTTCAGGGAGAGACAATTTTGAGGGAGATGTTTTGCAACAGCCTCTATTATTAGGAAAATTCAGAAGATGGAGAAAACTATAAATATGGTGTTGAGGATAATTTGTAACTCACAAAAGGATAGTAGCTGCTAGTAGAGGACCGAAAGCAAAAATTATGCATGCTGAAATGCCAAAGACATGACATAGACCTCAGTCATAAATGGAGTACCAGTTATGAGAACTACAACAATATGGGTGGACTTTTATATTTTATATGTACTGTAAAGCAAACAACAATAATATTGATGCTCAGCATCATGAAGTGCCAAATATGGTCTTTTCTGCAGAACAGCAGATTTTTGATTTTCTACAATTGCAAATAGCTGCCATCAGACACAATAATATCGCTGAAGTAACAAAAAGAATCATAAAACTGAGAGAAGGCTGGGGCTGGTAAAAGCATTATGATCAAATCTATTACTTGCACTTTGAACAGCGAACTTGGGGCTGAAACCTTTTTACTGTTGGCATCTCCAAGTGTTTCAGTTATAAATGATTCTAAGACCACTTTTCATTCTACTTTGCACATGAGAATGACAGAAACCTTAAAGAGATAAATGGTAAACTGGCTCAGAAGTTATAAACCAGTTTCGAAAATGACAATTTGATTATTGCTGATTAAATGAGGATAGTTGGCTGTTCATTACTTAAAAATATTGATGCAAGATTTAGACAAATGATGCCACAAGTGTAAGCTGAATCACTTGAAGAAATGTTTGTTTCTTTGCTTGGCAATTTGAAACAGTTGCCATCAAGTCTCGACTGTCTGATCTCTGAGGATTCAACTGTCTTTTAGAAATTTTGCAAAAGAATTCTTTGTTTTCATATATCATTGAAAATAGACTGACCCAACAAGTATTGAGAGTAGAACTGGGAAGGAAATGGCTCTCCTACTCTGCACAACTTTTCTCAAGTTTTCAAAAAAGTCCTATTCTGACTCAGAGATTACAATTTTTTTTCATGAACATTGAGAAAATTCCACCCTAGGATAGCCAGACTAGTGTTGTGGTCATGGCTATTGGTCAGATACAGGAAACCCAGGTTCTAGTTCACACACCGTCATTCTCACGCAAATGAGCTAAAAACCAGGTGACTTGATAATTTTGGAATGGATCTATCAATCTCTTGTGGTAGAGCTATTCATCTTTGTACAAATAATTAAATATTTATCAGAGAAAAGACTTGGACTGGCATCTCCCACACCTACATAAGCGTCATGAACCCTGAAGCATGTTCTCTAGCCCCTCTAATCTTAAGTCAGGCAGAAGGTAAGGCAGGATGGCACCTTAGAGGCTGACTGGTTCAGAGAAGTGTGAGCTTTTGTAGGTAACAATTTGTCAGATGTGATGAATACAACTTTTGCTAAAGCAAACTGTGATGCAGTACAAGAACCAGAAGCTAAATTGTTATTTGGTAGTGAATACTGACTTTGCTAAGAACAAATCTGTGGACAGATAAAGGACTGCTAGTGCCAAAGCTATATATGAAATTGATAAAACAATGAAGAGATGCCACTAAATTTAGGTATGCTGTAAATTTGCTAAAAGTTCAGTACAGGCAGTCCTTGACTTACAATGTTTTGAGTTACAACGTTTTACACTTGCAACATTTATAAATTGACGTCCTGTTTCAACTTTCTGACATCAGTTTCTACTTTACAACGCTTGATCTGACGCGACGCCACACCAGCGAACAAGTTTACTGCATCACCCATCTCCCTGGAGAACATCTGTTCAAACATCCTTGGACACTTTCTTTAAAAAAGCAGACAAGACTCCAAAAAAACCCTGCAGCCAAGACTCCTGAGAAGACTCCAGCCAAGAACCCTTCAAAAAGTCCATCCAAGAGCCTTTCAAAAAGTCCAGCAAAGTCACCTCAAAGAAGTCCTTCCAAATCAATATGACTGGTATTTACAATATAAATACATTTGTGTAGCTATGTTACTCATCTATAATTGACTGAGTACAAAATTCTGGGTTATTTTTGATGAAAATAGGGTATTGAGCCTTGGTTCAGGAACCAATCCCCCATTAATAACTTTGCTTCCTATGCGAAAATCGGTTCCAAGTTACCTGTACGTTTATAGAATCCACCTTATAGAATCCATACATGATTTGGAGGGTTTTGTATTTTGGAAAAACTGAAAAATTGTTTTCCCTTACAAGTTGGATAACACCCAGAGATTGTCTAGTTAAATAATGAAGTGTGCAACCTGTTAGCATTAAAATAAATGTCAGTGCTATCTTTCTTCCTCACACTAGGCAAGTTTCAAAACATAGATTATAACTACAATGACTTTATAAACAATACATTTAATAAAAAGCAGACTCTCCACTTAAGGAAAATCATCACATTGTGCGGCAGGTACTAAGAATGCGTAAAGCTTTGTACATACAAAGATTGCTTGCTCCAAATTTTAAATCAAGTATTCTTCTCCTGACACCTCTCAGCCCCAGAGGGCATCTTTGAGAAGGGGATAAGATGAACCACTGTATTCCAACTGGGCAATTCCTACCACAGATGCAACTTTGACAGTGAAGGACAGGAGGACTCCTAATGCCAGCACAGAAGCAAGCACTCCTGCCATTACAGGCAGAAGTATTCATGACCCCACAAATGGCCTCCAGGCCAGTTTGAAATACTTCAGTTTCCTGAGGCTAACAGCACACAGAGCTATCAAACCAATGTAGCTGAAAGTCAGAAGAACCATGCCAGACCTTTTATATTAGTGCTGACAAGTAAGAGAATACCTCTGGTCTCCACTGCCATTAAAAAGAGAAATCCTGAGGAATAACTAGGAAACCCCTGCTCAATTTTCCCATCCTTGTCTCCTTAGCATTACTGAAAAGTAAAACAATTGTTTTGCTTAACAATAAATAACTACTTCAGCTAATATAAAAATTTGTCATGCAAAAACAAGGTCAGCAGCACAGCTCTGAGAATAGTTTTTTAATTAATTGCTATGAAGTCACCCAGAAGAATACAAATTACAGGGCCCAAATCTGCCTTTAGTTATGAGACTGTACTTCACGAAAGTCAACAGGCTTCAATGCGTTCAACCTAAAGAAGAATTTGTTCTATTTCATCCACTTTACACAAAATTACTGACTATTGTGTTTTACCTTTTTTGCAAAGGAAGAAAAAGGTAATAGACAAGCAGATTTAAAGTTATCAACAATTTTTCTCATTTAACTATGAAAAAATGTGGAAGGTTTTCAACTTAAAACACTGAAAAACAGACTGTGAGCTTAGGTCTCCAAACCCAGTAAGATTAAACTCTCCATTCCAGCTTCCTGACCTAAATTCTTGGATTCTACTTCTGAACTCTGTGCCCTTCTCTATCTATATAAGGTTCCTCTGAACAGATCTTGTATAAACATTTTTTGAAGACTTCTGGGTATGCACACATATCTGAAGCATAGTGTCTCCAAACTGAAAAACAAAATCCCACCAATGTTAGGGGCAGTTTTTTAATAATCTCTGAAAAATAGATACCCATCTAGAAGAAGCACATGTACTGTGTGTGCACAAATGCAAAGTGACTTGAAGGTAGTAAAAGCTGTAAATTGGGGCATTCTGTGACTTCTGCAATTGCTATAATGAGAACATCAGTAAGATTCCTGCTAAGACAGAACAGAGTTTGATTTTATTATACTTGTGGCTGTTAATATGAAGCCAAGTCCTAGGAAGGACAGACCTTATGAGGAGGGGGGCAGGCCTTATAAGGAGAGGCTAAGGGACCTGAACCTGTTCAGCCTCCACAAGAGAAGGCTGAGGGGGATCTAGTGGCCTGCTACAAACTAGTCAGGGGGGAACAGCAGGCACTGGGGGAGTCCCTGTTCCCCCGAGCACTACCAGGAGTGACCAGGAATAATGGTCACAAGGTGACAGAGGGTAGATTTAGGCTAGATATCAGGAGGCACTACTTCATGGTCAGGGCGGCTAGGATCTGGAACCAACTTCCAAGAGAAGTGGTGCTGGCTCCTACCGTGGGGGTCTTTAAGAGGAGGCTGGATGTATACCTTGCTGGGGTCATTTGACCCCAGTACTCTTTCCTGCCATGACAGGGGGTCGGACTAGATGATCTACTTAGGTCCCTTCCGACCCTAGAAACTATGAAACTATGAAGTGAAGAATGCAACCTGGGAGGTGCTGAATGGCTTATGTATGTTTCCCTCTGAGGGATCTCAGTGAAACAGAGACTAGGGACAGAAATTGCACATAAACTGGTGTAAGTGATTGGAAACTGTTTCAAATCTGTAACACAACAGAAGTTCAGTGCACTTAAACTGCTTTCCAAATGGCCAAAATTGGTTTAAGATAAACCAGGATGGATGTAATATTAGACTTAAATGATTTAAGTTAAATCGCTTTGTTGAACTTCTGTCCCAAATCCCCTCCAGATTCATGTTAACTCACAGTCCCCCAGCATCTCAGGATGTGCTGCACCTTGCCTGCCATCCCCCTGCCCCATTGCAGGATGGGTGGGCTAGCCTTGGCCCAAGCTGTCTGCTACAGGTAAACAGGGAAGTCTGCTATAGCACCTCTTGGTATCTAGCCTAGGCCACTGCAGGCATATGGCTGCATTTCCACTATCAAAACTGAATGTCTGTTCACTTGCTTATCTGTCCAATCTGTGCATTTTAGACTAACCTGCAAGGATTAAATTGATTCAGCCTCAGGCTTTTTGACTGTCTGTACTGATCCAGAGACAAATCATTCACCAACTTCAGTTGAGGCAGAATCCAGCTGGAAGTGGAGGCTGAGTTATTTAACATTTGTAAATAAAACAGAAACATTTCAAGCAAAGAAAATAAAAAGCATCAGTGCAGTGAAACACTAACAATAATACTTATAAATTACACCTACAATTTCTTGCTCTGAGGCTGCTGAACTGGTTTTTAAACAAAATTACCCATGTTCACACTGGAATGGACCTTTTGGCTCATTACTAGGGAACTTTCCTTGTTGGCTAAGCAGGAGGAGAAGGATCTAGCAGAAAGCACTCCACTGCCCTGTTCCAACATCCATCCATTAGCTAGTCATAATCTACAGAGTACAAGGAGAAGTGGTACAGAAAGGAGAGGGCATAGGAGAAAAATCAGAACATACATAAAACAGAAGTATCAGACAGGAGGATGGCTGCAGAGAAACGGGTAGGTAACAGACAACCTGAGAGATGGTGCTGACAGCTGAACAAAGAAGAAACCTCTTGCTGATATAAAGCTGCTGGAACTCACACCACAACTGTCAGGGAATCCTGATAGAGCTCTATTACCCCTAGGTCCCTGTACTAGACCACCTGTGGTTGCTGACTTAGGAACTCTGACTGATTCTTTATTGTAGTGTGAGGCTCCAAAATAAACAAGTTTAAATGTTATAAACCTATTTAATTTAATGAAGATTAAAACTTGTGTTGTATACAGGTGCCCATTGTATTCATGGTATTTGCACCTTTCAGTTTCTGGACAGGAATTCTCAGAATGTGTGTTAAAGAAACCACCTGTGGAGAGACCCTAAAAATCATGACACAACTCCAGCACTTGCATCTGCGCTTATGGGGCCTATCACATGATACCAAATATCCAGACGGGACATATACCCTTCCAGGAAAGCCTACACCTTCCAGGACACACCCTTCAGAAAAGCCTACAGAAGAGGGGGTTATTATACACAACCAAACCCTTCATTTTGACATTCTGCTGATCTCATTTAAGCCTAAAAGATGGAACTCTCAGACAAAATCCCTACAGGTAACTTTTGGATATGAAAAGAAGTTTGACCACCCATTTAAATGGGTGTGTATTCCAGTTCTATACACTGAAAGTGCTGTATCTGAGTGGAAGTGGCAGCTCTCATGGGATCAGAATTAATAAAATATCACAACCAGAGCTGTTGATAGTCTATTTCCAGCCTGTGGGAAATTTCAGTATTTTGAATTTTTTTTTATCCATCGTTGACATCAGAAACTAAAAGTCTGTATTTCATTCTGACATTTTCAGATTAGATTTTTTATTTTCTCATATCAAAATATTTCCTTTTTATTTATTGAACTAAATAAAAATACATATTTTTCCCAGCTTGGTTCAGTACGAATATGTCCTCCTCTATTAGCACAATGTCTCATGGGAAATGTAGTTCAAGACCTTGTAGTTCTATCCTCCTATGTGGGTTGGGCTCCCCAGCAAGACTACATGTCCTATTATCCACTGTGGTTGCCTGAATCTTTAGATGCTATGAGAAAAATGGGGGCACAAGGCACTCAAACTACAACTCTCCTGAGGAACTACAGAAGCACTAGTAAGTCCAAATTAATGTTGAGCTGATCTGGAACATCTTGATTTGGATTGTTTGGATTTTGCTGACAAAAAATGGGAAGTTTCGGGTAAAAGAAGTTTCCATGAAAATGTTAATGTTATGGAAACTACATTTTCCACTGAAAAAACGCTGATGGCTCCAACCAACTCTAGTTATAATACCTGCATTCACTGAATGTGCTTCACCATGCAAGAGCTACATCATCCCACTCTGTCAGAAACTATAGAAAGTGGTTTTGGGGAGGAAATCTCTATGAAGCCTCCCTTATGGCAATTCCTTTTCTGGGGGAGGGGAAGTTCATGAGCACATGTACTGGATACACACTTCAGGCAACACTTACCCTTTATACTGACACCTTACTTCCACAATCAGATCTGTTTCTTCACATTTTTAAACTTGTGTAGAAATATCTATCTACCTGTTTCAGAGCCTAACTCCCTTAGTGCAACTATGTGAAAATCGCATATATTCAACCACTAGACTATCATTTCTGAAAAATATTAAGATCACATTTGTGGAATGGATGCAGAGAGAATTCAGAAGAATGAAGTCAGTATAAAACTCAGAAGCAAAACCTGTGCCATTTAAAAGCTTTTTGAAGTATCAATCCAGCAAGCAATCACCCAACCATATTCCATGTGAGACAGGTTAAAGACTGAAGAAAAACAAATAAAACCTCCAAAAAGAAAAAAAATACAATCACATGCTTTCAGAATGAAAAATTCCAACATCCAGGTTCTCTTCCTTTAACAAAGGGATCGACAGCCTGGTGAGTTCATGCCAGTCATTGTCTACACTTTTTATAATTCTATAAACATCTATGTTAAGCAGTCATTATTTCGATACACAGCCTTGATGAAAGACTGAAAACACATAGTGAGCTCTCTGATAAATCTTTTGTGTTTTTTAATTTTGTTGGATTTTTTAAATGTGTTAGCTCTTTTATATTTAAAGGGAAAGAATTTCCATGAACTCTTTTCTTTGTCAGGGTACCCCAACCACCCCCTTCTTCAACATCCCTTCTTTGCTAGACATTTGTGTAGATACCCCAACACTATATGACTAGCATTGACTCAAAGGTCATCTTAGTCAGTGGCCTCCTGCCTTAGCACTTTTCTTTATGTATTCCAATATTCTTTTCTCTGTATAGTACACACCATTACTGAATTCAGCACCTGCAAAGGAGATGAGCATCCCTGAGTACCAATGCCACATTAGCCAAGAGAAAATGCTTGCAATGAGGGATACTGTCATGATAAAAACTAGGATTCTAGTTCCAGAAACCACGGTTCTAGTATGTCAACTCCTGTGCTCCAATGGCAGAGGACATAAAAGCCCCAAAGCCTCTTCATTTCTACCATTGGGTCCTTTCCATCAAGAACTAAGGTCTTTTGCACACACACTGTTCTGTCACTGTGCCAACAAAAATGTTTGTTTGTTTTTTTACTTCATGAAAAGAGGAAAATAGCTTCAGTTGACTGAGAATGCAAATTGGGATTTCAAACATACAAAGTATTCTAGTTACGTTTCTCTTTAGAAAAAGAAAATAGATCTATTTCAGTAGTAGTTTAAGATAATGTTAAGTTGACCTGTGTAAAACCTGGTCATCTTAACATTATTATAGTGAATTGTAACAAAGGCCTCTTCAATAATAAAAAAATTATCTATCTATCTATCTATCTCAATTGTGGTGTTTGTACATTTCAGATACTTATAATACTACTGTTTCATCTTTGAAAAAATCAACATAAAACACTACATACAGATAAATGATCCATATGTTGAATGTATAAACTCTGCTCACAAAAAAATCAACTTTGAGAGAAAGCTGATAACAATTAAAATGTCACTATCAGAGTTCTGTTAGAGCTAACACTTCTGTTAGAAGCTAGGTATTATTATTATATTATTCTGTTAGAAGCTTAGGTATTAAAAGTAAAAAACAGGGACACATGAAAGAAAAGCTAAAACAACAAAATAATTATACCACAGAACATCTAACATAAATGCGCTATCTATTCACCTACCGGCAAAATACAGAGAAAGATAGCCACATTGCATATGCTGTATTGTGTCAAGCATCACCTGAAGTAAACTACATCAGAATTACTCTTCCTGAAAGAAAAGGTAGTATATTACAATATGACTGTACCTTTAGAAAGCTCTTATTTTCTCTGTTCAGGTTTTAAAAATCAATGTTGCAAAATTATTTCTACATTTTCATGGTTAAAATTGATAGTTCAGCACTTTTACAGTTGAGGATTGTAGCAGCACACACAAATAGGTTTCTCTCATGCTTTCCTGCTTATTTTTCAGTATACAGGACTGCCGTACATTGCGTACACAACTGCCTGCTCACTAAAATTTGTAAGCCATGCTCATTATCACTTGTCCAGTTTTGTGCACCCAGTGAGATGTGCTTAAAGTTTTTAGGTGTGCATCTCAAGGTGAAGCTTTACAGTTAGAGCTCCTAGATCTTAGGAGCTAAAGCTTTGCATCTAAGAAATGAAATGCCATCTACACTAGTTGAAACATTGGTATTCCAAACACAGCCTCCTGCTGTCATTCCACTGTTGGCATGGGACAGTCTTCAACAAGACTTAGAAAACCTCATTCAATATTCCACTCTGGAGGAGCTGACACTTACTGTGAATTCTCCTCTTCAACTTAAATACCAGTGTCTGTGGCAGGCCAATTCTATCATTGCAGATACAGCATCCCTCAGGCGAGGTCCAACCTTTCTCTTGCAGTGCACCCAGGGATTAGCTTGACTTCCCCTAAATTCTCTCCACTGCACAGTAAGAGCTAATCTTTCCTGTATGAAGCAGGAGATGGTGTTGCTATGACAACAGAGCACATTCTAGCAGTGGGACTACTGAGATGAGCCGAAAAGACGACAGTGAAACATGCACTCAGCCTTCCTCCGGGGCTATGGGCTTCTTCCTCTAGGATTTAAATCCCCAACAAGTTTACTGACAGGCTGGGATGTTGATTATCTATGTATTTTGCTACAGGGAGATTACTAGTTAAGAATACGGTTGAAAGATCACAGCATTATTTAATGAAACTGCCATTCTTGGTTACATTAAATTGCTGATTTTATATGCAGTGTAGCTGTTTTTAAACCACCACATGTTCATATACATTAGTCCTACACATAGCCTGTACTAGCCTCTCACCATCAAGAGGAAAATAAAGTCATGAGCTAAGTCCTGTCCTTCAACTCCTGTTTTCCTGTTGTTTATTATCCATTTATCCATACTTGTAAAGGTTAGATACACACATACATACATGCTTGTACACGCACACACAGCAGAATATAGCACCAGTGTTTGACGCGCTAAGATTTTCAAAGGTGGGGGAAGGGATGCTGACAAAAGCAAATCCCAGCAACCACATCTCTCATATAAACCGGAGTACAACCACAATAAGCTTAAGGAACCCTGATCATCAAGGGAAAAGGAAACTGAATAATCCACATGGCATATAACATATTTACAGCCACAAAACAATATCTGATGCTACATTTTAAAAACCTGTCTCTCAAAGAAAGTTCAAAAAAGCTGTAAGAATGTGTATTTTTTTTCTTATTTACTTATTTTAAATATTTAATCTTAAATGTTTAAGAAAATATTTTTCAGGGAGGTTGTTTTGTTTAACTAACTTGAATTAAAAAAAAATTGGGGTGAAAACCTAAGGATAATCGTATCATTTACTATCTCAACCATGTGCATATGCAACGAATCTTTCTTCTCTGAGAAACAGCAACTTAAGATATCAGAGCTGTATAAAATGGAGTTTTCAGCTATCCATTTCTACGGAACAGATTTCCCTTCCCCTTTGATTATCCATTATCATACTCATGTCTCATTCCCTTCTGCTACATGTCATATGTGCTGCTACATGCATGTTGCAGCAGTTGTGACAGCAGATCCCCTCAGTCTCTAGCGATTCTGGGTATTAATAACTAAAGGAGCTATAGATGGATCTAGTTGATGTCTCCCTGAGTAGAGAAATTAAAAAAGGACCACAGAAAAATTCTTGTCCTCCAAAGGAGCAAGAATCCAGGGGTCAGATGTGATTACAGTCTTCTGTTATTCCGCCAGCCAAGTCAGTGTGTGGGCTGCATGACAGCTTTCCCTGTATACCAAACATATACATACATACATACATACGTGTGTGTGCGTGTGCGTGTGTGTGTGTGTGTATATATATATATATATAAATTTGCAATGTATTAGTAAGGTACATTGTATTTCAATGCTTCACTTAATGTATTTTCAGCAAGAATCTCACAAACAAGAAATTACCTGCAACGTTTTTCAAGGCCATATAGTATTGCATTTGATAGCCCCTTTGAGCCTTGCTACAGCATTTGTAGAATTATACAAAGCATTTAGATTTGAATCTTGGCATACTTCTGCAAATATACCTGTTAAAAACAATAAGACTAGGTACAGACATTCAAAAAGCCCAAGGTGAATTCAGACTAACTTATGCAGGTTTCTCTAACCATGGACTAGGTTAGTTTGGCAGTGAACAGAATACAAGTTTGCCCTTTTCTGGGGGTGGGGAGAAGAGGACATGCAGCTGCCTGCACTGGCAGAGAGCAGCAGGCTGGGGGCATTCCTGCACTGCTAAGCACAGCTTAGTGGCCAGGCCACCCCGACTGCCTGCTGTGCACACGCCCCTCTCCCCCTGCTAGTCTTTGGTCAGCCACAGGCATCTGTCAGCTGCAGAAAAGCAGCACTCCCACCCAGGAACCCCTATCCCCCCATGAATGGGCACAGACCCATGGAGCATGAGCAGCCTGCTGGGTAAGCCAAGCACCCCTTACCTGCCATCATCACCAGGCACTGTGCTGACTCTGGTCTGTGAAAACCCAGAGGCAAAGCCAGCTGGGTACTTGGCTGGAGCAGCCAAGCACAGGCCAAGTTCCAGCATGTCACCCTGCAGGGTGGGGAGGTTAGTGGGGTCCCATAAAGAAGCCTGGGATGCTGGAGGACAGTGACTTAACTTGATTTGGTAGGGGATCTAGTACAGAAGTTTGATGCTCTGGACTAACCTCATTCAGATAAGTCTGAGTGCATGTAGATCCAGGAATACCTTGGACCAGGTTCCACCATTTTTAGTTTGGACTACATGCTCCAAACTTCTGTACGGTTATAGGTTTGCTTTGAATTCTGATCACTTAATGCTGATGATGTGTAACATCTGTACCTAGCCTAAGTCTCATTGGCCCTGACTCTATTCCCACAGCTTGCCATGAAGATGTAT
The DNA here is from genome assembly GCF_052110815.1 of Crocodylus siamensis. Lineage (NCBI taxonomy): Eukaryota > Metazoa > Chordata > Crocodylia > Crocodylidae > Crocodylus > Crocodylus siamensis. The sequence continues at coordinate 182,599,765 of NC_143397.1, forward strand.
TAATTTAATTAATTATAGCCAAACAATTATAGCATCTGTATTCGTTATTCTTTCATTAGTGTGCGATCTTTTCATTTTGGATTTTTCCACTCATGTTCTACACAATTGGAGAAAAGCCAAACTGTGTAAATGACATATGGTTTCACATTTGTAACCAACCAATCAGAAGTCTCAAACACTGAAGAGTCTCTTGGCTAAATGATTTTCAGCTTAAACAGTAATCTTTTACATCCTGTATTCCATTGGGAAACTCTGATATTTGCAGGCTTGCAAATTGGTCGGGGTGGGAGGAGAGTGCACATATTCAGATGTTGGATGTTACAGATTTCTTCTATCATATGTCTCTTCACAACATGAAGGGAATGGCTAACAGGAAGATTAACACCATGACAATAGCTAACCTACTACTGCAGCTAACGAAAGTGAAGAACCTCCAGATATCACAGTAGAAGATAGTAAATAATGCCCTCAGAATATCAACATTTCTTGCCTGTAGACTGTATATTAGGCTTCCAGTTGATAATTCAGTAAGATGGGAGGATCCTATGCTGCTACAAATGCCATATTTCAGAAGAAGTAGAAATCCTGAATGTTTTTCGTCATTGAATATCTGAGGACTTTTATATTCCACCCTTCCCCCACTACGTTGAAGCCAAACATCACCTAGTTAATAAACTGGATCCAAATCATCCATTGCACAAATTATTTCCACGCAGGACTGGAAGCTTCCTGAGCTGAATCTCAGAAATTCTGTCAGACCATTCAAGCAAATGCATTGCCCTTTCCCTGTAGAACCAAAAGAAGTTTAATTTTGCAAAGTCCACAGATCTCTGATGATGTACAGGAAGCCAGAGTTATCATCACTCCACAGGGCCCCTTGGGGCCCCTCCAGAAAGTCAGCTTCTTCAATAGGAACTTGCCCAGGCACAGGTTGAACAAAAAACTAAGGAAGAGTAGTTAAACAATCTGGTCTGAGAAAAAGCCAGTATGTGGCTGTAACACCTGGTTTCAGACCAGAATTACATTTCTATCACACTCAGCCTTTGCTCTAAGAGACCAGTAATCAGCTATCAGTCTGCAGCAGAATCACATTACTATGAGACAAAGTAAGTCTTCTGGACACTGAGGGCACATCCAGACGAGCCCACATATGTCTCTTGCAGCATTTCAAACTCCTATGAGATGCTGCAAGAGGCATGTGCAGGAAGGCGAAAATGTTCCCCATACTGCAAATTTGTAGCACGGGGGCAAAATAAGACCCCTGGATATCCAGGGGTCAAAAAAGCCCGCAGAGAAAAAGAGCAGGGCAGCTGAGGCAACTGGAGGTTGGGTCTTCCACAGAGACGCTTTGGCTGCCAGAGAATCTCTATAGTTGGCTCTTGCCCTGGTACTGAAGCACACTGCCTGCCCGTGCAGGGCAGGCAGCATGCCAGCCACAGGGAACAGGACCCAGGCTCCAGTGCTGGCAAGTAAGGGGTCGGGGAGCCTGGACCGGGGGGGGAAGGGACCATAGGGGGAACCTGTGGTGGCCCCACCCACTCCCCCAGGCCCCCGATCCCTGCCCTGCCCTGCCCAGCCCCACCCCGCCTGCTCCCCGAGTCCCCCCCGATCCCTGTCCCACCTAGCCCCATTCCCCCCAGATCCCCTGATCCCTGCTTCACCTGACCCCATCCCTCCCATTCCCCACAATCCCTGCCCCACCCCCGTCTGCCCTCTGACCCCCCCATCACTGCCCCACCTGGCCCCATCCACCGCCTGTCCCCTGAACCCTCCCCATGGCTGCCCCGCATGGACCCATTCCCTGCCTGCCCCCCAAGGCCCCCCAATCCCTGCCCCACCTGGCCCCATCCCCTACCTGCCCCCAAGCTCCCCCAACCCCCCCCATCACTACCCATCCCCCTCGATCACTGCCTCCCTCCCTCCAGTCTTCCAGCAAGGAAAATAAAACAGAGCCCCCACACCCCCTGCTCCTGTGGTGAGTAGATGCTTTTTTTTATTTTGACGTGCTGGAGGCTGGGCGGGGGGCAGCCACTGGGCCTGGGGATGCAAGCAATGGATGGGGCTGGGTGGGGCAACCATTGACGGGTCTGGAGAAGCAGGGGTGGGGTGGGGCACTCATCAGGGGGCTGCAGGAGCCAGTGGGGGATGAGACCAGGTAGGGCAGTAATCCAGGGGGCTGGGGGAGCAAGTGGGGGTGGGGCATGTGGGCTCTGCAGGGGGCGTGGTAGCTCCTGCAGGAGCCATTTGGCCCATGAGGGGGGGCTGTAACCCCTACGGAGGGGCTGTGGACTCTGTGCGGGGCAGCAAAACACATACATATTTAGAATTCACTTTATTATGATGATAGAGACACTGGTAGACTTCCAAATTGCTTTAACACTGTAGATATATCAATAAAACCTTGCCCAACTGATCGCTGTCTCTCTCTCTCTCTCTATATATATATAGTGGTCTTTTATTTTAATTGTGGTAGAACATGGATTTCAGGGTATTTAACAGAGTGAGTTTGGCTTTTTTTTATCAGGGATTTTTCAGTTTTCCGGAAACACCAGAATTCCTGCTAGTGAGGTCCGTGGCAGGACTCTGCCTGCTCAGAGCTGGCACCTTGGACCCAGCTGGCTGTGGTTGACCTCCTGGCCAACTGGGGCCAGAAGAACATGTTTTGCCAGTTCAAAGCAGGCCACCACACCCGGAACACCTTCTGGGTGATAGCTGTCCAGATGGCCGGGCAGGGAGCACACATGGCAGTAGTGCCGCACTAAGGCCATCTCTGCAGCCACAACCCACTGGCAGGTGGTCCAGAGGGGCAGATGACTCTACTGGCTGTGCAGTCCCCATCTGCGTCTGGCAGGTGCACAGCAGGTCACAGCCAGGCAGCAGCCCCCACTGCCAGACTGCTGCAATGGGTAAAGGGTGCAGGGAACTCTCAGGGCTGCTTCAGCAGTCCAGCTGGCACAAGGGTAGTATCCCCAGGTACCAATTAACTGGGCCCCAGAAGCTCCTGAGACCAAGTAGCCCTGAGCTACTTGACAGGGCAGCTTTTTGTACTGATGGGGCCAGGACCAGGCAGCTTTTTATATTGCTGGGGAAAGCGCCGGTGCTGCCCAGAGTGTCCAGGATGTGTGACTTCCCAGGAGGCAGCCCAAGTGAAATCAGCAGGAACTGCTGGATGGCAGAACAGGAATAGGATGCCACAAGCCCCTTGCAAGACAGTAATAAAAAACCTGTAACCTCTGTATTGCAAATAGTTGTATACAAGCTTCTGTACATAATAAAGAAGAGCTGTTTCCAGATCACATGCCTCAAGATACTACAATTACTTCTTGTGCTCCTGTGCCAGCTCTGCTGTATTACCTGGCATCTAGAGTAGAGTTTAAACTTTGCCTGCTTTCTGATTATATGTTTGGGCAGCAACTGGAGTCACAAAATGAAGAATAAACAAACGCTGGGGACACTGGCCCATCCAGGCTTATAGAGGGGATGTTTCTTACAACCCTTTGCAGATGCACAGATTCAGCCATTCTGTAGCTATAAAAAAGGACTTACAGATTTGTTCTATTATGAAGACGAAAATAAGAGAAAGACTATGAGTACAACATGAAATAATTAAATTACATGCAGAAAACACTGTTATATTTCCTAACTTTTTCTTAACTATGAAACAAACATTGAATCATCATAGATTTTTTAATATAACTTTTCCATGCCTTTGTTTTAAGAGTACTTTGAAATTGTTGGATGACATTTACCATATGCTATAAATATCACATTTTTGGTAGTACTATTCATTTGAAACTCAATTGTACAAAGTGCTTTGCCTGAACAAAGTGTTTAAACATATAAATCTTGCTGGAACAGAGGTAAAATGCTTCTTGCTTGGATGACAGGGAATTTCATCACCTCTAATTCTAAATATTTTCATATGCCTTGCTAATTCAGTACCTGATCCTATCACAACAGTACTGTATATGAGATGCTGAATGCCCATAACAGGGCAGTGAATAAATATCAGTAGTAAGTCTACCACAACTAAAGGTCTTGAGCACCTCACAGGTTCAAATCCTCAGTTTTAACAGTCAAAACATACAAACTGGTGATTTTGAAATAATAATAAGAAAATTGCATATGAAAATCTGGTGGAGGACTCACAAAACTGTAACATAATAAACAACCTTTTAAATTCTTGAATGTGGGTAATTTAAATTAGCATTTCTCCTCTGTAATTTTATCCTCTATCACTTAAGCTATCAAGGCCTAATTCTGATCTCATTTTCCCTGTTTTTCTCCATCTGTAATTCCTCTCGCTTCATCACAGATATTTCATATTTATGACAATGTGAGATTACAGATAGCTGAATCAAGGTTTCAGGGTTTCTGAATCAGAATAAATGGGTCATCCCTTATAAAAAGAAGAGATTGTGTAATTTTTAAACAGGCCTGCAGATGCAAAATATCTGTCTAGTTATAAATGTGTCTAGGTTCTTTGCATTTTCAATTTGTACCATTAAATCCAGAGGTGTAAACAGGTATAGACTACAAAAAGTCTCACATAGGAAGATGCATACTTTTCAACATTAAAAAGATCATTTCTACATGAAAATCAGAAATGTAGAAGTTAAAATTGTATAGTTATTTATTTTTTAACACAAAAATTGAGTTTGCAACCTTTTAAGAAATACATTTAAGCTATGGTAGCTGAAAAATGTTTAATGAAATAGATTTTTACTAGTTAAACTCTTTAGCTAGGAAAATATATTTAAACATATCCAAACTCCAGAATAATAGTTAGTTTATAGGAGTATGATTTCCAGTGTCATCGGTATACGCAACTATTCTGTGCTACACAGGAAACTATTTAGAATAAGTTACATAACCTGAAAGGAATTAATAAGGCCAGTTATAGTTAACCCTATTAAAACAAGTCATGAATTTCTGCTTAGTTTCATTTATGTGCATCTTACTTTTAGGACAAAACGAGTCTTCATTCATAATCTAGCCAAATCCTAAAAGAGCTAGTGAATCTGAGTGAGGCACTGTGCACAGTAAAGCACTCTGGTTTAGAGTTAATTATCTTGAATTTTTAAGCTCAATGCCAAAAACAGTGAGCTCAAGTTACCATTGGTGTACTTTTTAAACTGTATATCCACTTCACAAATAAACACCTTCCCCCATGCAAACACATTTAGTTTTAGAAGGCTTTAAAAGGCTCACAACAAGGGACAGTGGATGGGCCCAAGGACAATATGGTAAGGCTCACCTTTCTTCTCCCATCTTTTATGTATATTTCCTATTGGCCTGCTGCCCGTTGAGTAGCAGCTAATAGCTGTCCTAGTATAAGGCTTCCTGTTGTTTAAACACCGCCCCACAACCAGGGAATACGAATCAAGCAATAACAATATGGCTATGTTTAAAAGACATTTTTGTGTTTGTAATTCCAACCAATTTTTTTGTCAGAAAGAACAAATTCTCATGCTACTCTGATTGTTCACTATGGTTATTCAGATGCCATATCTGAGCATTCCAATATGTTTAGATTTAAGCTTAACCTTAGCTGTGAATTTTCTGGCTTCTAGTATTCTGTGTACATCTCTTTGCCCCATCACTTTGCTACCTGAAACATAATCCTCCTGTTTAACCAGTCAGAAGAAAAGTTCTGCTGTTAAAGGTATTGTAACTGGGTTTCACCCTTGAGGGCTGAAATCCCCTCACCATGAGGATGACTTTATGGCAGAATCTCTGCACACAAGCATTTCTGAAAGGCTAAGGATGTTTCAAAGAAAAGCACAGTGCTCTACCTGATACGGGGTAAGACTTTGAACTCCCTGCTCTCCAGTAGTCCTCTGAATGCTGAACTGAGGAGAATGTTTCAAGAACTTGCTGTCTTAGTGAATATGGAAGGATGAAAAAGACTACAGTTCTGACACTGGTTGACACCCTTTCCTCCATGTTAATAAGGCAGCAAAGTAGCAGAAGAACTTATTTTGACTGTACTATGTGAACCTTAAGAATGGATTTGCATGAGTATTAGGTACGAAACAGGGATTTTTTTCTGTGGTATCAAAACACAGAACTACAACAAAGCCAAAAACACCTTAAGAACATATTGGTGTCTTTAAGGAAGAAAAAATATTTAATACCTGTAAAGAATAGTGATACTGGCAAGACCTAACTGCATAAAACCTCATAAGTAAAGTACAAGAAAATTAGAGTGCTCATATTTCTGCTCAATAAATTGCCAAGACTATGCCAAGGTCTCAAGTCAGTGGGCATGACTTCATGTGCTATTAAGGCAAAGCAGTAAACTCTGGTGCTTATTGTGCTGGAATGTATTCCTCCCAGGCTCTGCATTTACACGTGTGCCCAGGACTGAAGCACACTAAGGCTGGAGCAGCCCTGGCTGGTGGGGAGCCTGGGATGTCAGCCTGACAGCCTGGGGCTGTTCCAACCTGGCTCAATGTGCTGTGGAGGGACTGGCTGGAGCATGAGGGTGCTCCAGTGCATGGCAAGGTAGAAGGCAGCCCCTGCACTGAAGGACCCCAGCCAGCCACATCAATGTCTACACGTGAGGTGCTGAGTAAATAAATTCTGTAGCAGGGTAGTACTTGCAATTTACTAATTAACTCTGAGGCAGGGTAGCACTTGTAAATAAAAGTACTACCCTGCTGCAGAGTTAATTAGTTTTTGTGGCCTAATAGGGCCACACATGTAGACACGAGATGTTTACCGTGCAGCTAATTAGTCTATTCCTCAGTAAACGTCTTGTGTAGATGTGTCCAGTAAATAGGAAAATGGGGACAAAGATAATAAAGTAAAGCAACAGAAAATGCAAGCCATAACAGAGCTGCTTTTTAAGCATCCAGCTATGCAGTCAGATCCAGGCTATGTAACAGCTTTTTTATTATGGGATTCCTGTACTACACCAACTATGTGTTTTGCCTAGAAATGCATCTCAAAAAGGACTGGCTGCAGTACTGTAGTAGTAACTAGAAAAACTAGCAGTAACTTGGCCCCGCTAATACAAAACAGAAATACCAAAGAAATAAGTATGCTGTCTACAACTGGTTATATTAGGTTTCATTTTCACTGAATACATAGAGAATAACCTTTTGACCTATGTGAAAACAATTGCTAAACTATGTCTCCTGGGTATGGATTGTGGAACTGCCAGATTTAAATTTTACTCTTAAATTAAATACCTCTTAGAAAAGATAGCAGTTGATTGATACAATCTCAATGAGCATCAGAAACAGAGGATTATGCTCAGAAAAATTCTTTAAGGATATTTCCTCAGAGGTAATTATGTTTATATGAAGGAAAAGAAAGGAGTTACACCCTTGACTGCTTGCTCCATTTTGTCCTCATTTCTCACAGAAAGACAATACTCCAGTGGTGGACCTTCTCACAAGGACAGAATTAAAAGGTCATCACAGAAATGACAATGATTTTTCTAAAATAAGAGAGTGGAAATATCATAACCATATGATATCACAATGCTGAAAGTAAGTAAACTACATGAATACTAGATGAATAACACCATAACAGGTCAAAACAAAGAGAAACAGACATCAAGTCAAGATGGTAGCTGGCATTTTCAGTAGACTGGTGAAATCTATGAACTTTGCTAACAGTTTGTTTCGGTAAAAAGTCTTATATTTCTCACCTTCTGTGGACAGAAAATTGAAAAGTTCTTCCCCTTGGCTGTTTCTCTTAGAAACTCAAGCAGTATGGCACAGATAATGCAGGAGGTGGATCACTGAAGTACAATGCAAGGGGGCCTAGAATGTCTCTGATAATACAACAGTGTAACTTACAACATCTAGGGATAAGGATAAAAAAGCTGATCTGAAACTTATAGGATAGTTGCTTTGACAGATTGGTTAGTCAAAAATACGTTGGTATAGAGGAGTCAATTGGGATCTGTATCGGGTTCAGTGGGCTTTAGATCAGGTTCATAATACAAAATTGCTGATACAACTGGCACTATTTTATCTACCATTACAAAGATAAAAGAAAGCTTTTTAATTGCATATGTTATACATGCTGCCAGTATAACTTCATTTATTACTGAGGCCTTGGTTTAATACCCACTGAAGTCAATGGAAAGACCTGAATAGGTTCTGGATTGGGACCTAAGTGTTTCAAAGGTGCTACATTTGCTGGGGAGATGTGGTGAAGCACTTAAGAAGAGTAGAGCCAAGAAAAGCTGGGGAGCTCCTCCCCAGTGAGCGATAGGCCCCAGGCTCCTGAAGCCACCACTGGAGGAGCAGCCTTGGGAGCAGTGCGAGACCACTCGGGCTGTTGGCACACAGGGACGGTGCACGGAGACACAGCCCTGGGGGTAGTGTGGGACTGCTTGGGTCTATCGCAGTGTGTGGTGTGGTGCACAGAGCCCAGGCTTTGGGAGCTGCAAGCAGCAGCTTGTGCCTGCAACCCCTGAGGACCAGTCAACCACCCAGTGCGGTGCACAGTGTCCCAAACTCTGGAGTGGTGCCGGGCTGCTTGGGTTTGCAGCCACTTTCCTGGCATGAGGCCAAGCACCCAGAAGCACCAGATGGTTGTGACAGGAGCCTAGAGGTATGGGTTTTGGGACCCACATGAGGCAGGCCAAGCCCCAACAAAAGGCAGAAGATGAAGTCCAGGATTCAGGACTGCACTAAGCGGCCTGAGCCCCAACAAATGAAGGAAGGCAAAAGCGGGCATTGGGACCCGCACAAGGCAGTCCAAGCCCCGACAGAGGATCCAAAGGACAGGGACCAGGATGGCACAACAAACCACCCATGACTCTGGAAGATCTCTCCCAGGTGGATCCTTGGGCTTGTTAGTACCTGGGGAACAGGTCCCCCATTTTTCCCCCCAGCAGGAATAGGGGAAGTACCAGGTTCTCTACCCAGAGGGAATGCTGAAGGGTCTCACTGACTAGAGTGTGCAGAAAAGGGAGGGAAGATTTGTGCCTTCCGTGTGGGAACCAGTTATATTTTAGAGATAGTCATAGCTATTGATATATATATATACATAAGATACTGATACACACACACACACACACACACACCAGTGTTGTAATGATATTAAGATGATTCAGGTTGGTTTGTTTGGTTGATGTGTACATTTATTGATAGATATTTGTGTTTATTTGTTTAAGTGTATTTATCTGCGATTATCGTAAATATTTGTTTCTTTTCTAAGCCTTATCGATTTGTATATATTCTTATTGTATGGTATATTAATAGCTATTTTATTATTGGGTTAACAGTAACAAATCTGTATATAGTTAAGAGTTTGTATTGGCCTGTCTCTATAGAGGAAAGAGGAAATTATCCTCCAATGACACACCCCTCTCACAGCACTCTTGCCTGAAAACCCCATCCCTTCCAACTGAAGACATGGCACACCTCAAGGGTGTACCTGGGCTATACACATAAACCTTCACCTCATTTTTAATATTGGATTTACCAATATTTTTCCAATTATACCAATATATTTGACCAAGAACTTTTTCACTGATGAAAGAGACCATGCTTTTTAAATCTCCACCCCTCCCCCCCGCCAAAAAAAAAAAAGAAAAGAAAAGAAAAAAGAAAGCATTAAGGGCCAGGAGCAATTTAGGGCATTTTCCAATTTGTGTTCCCCAATGAGAAAGATGGGTTTTTAGGGTTTTTTCAATGTAGTAATGCCACTTTGATGTGGCCAGTGGGCCCATCTTGTAGTGCTGCCTGAGACACCTGTGCCTCTCTTATCTTTCCCTGTGGTGTGTAGGTGTGTGCCAGTCCACAGAGAACAGGAGAGGTTTTCACAAGCAGCACTGGTGGGTTCAGCTGCAACATCAAAGGAACATTAAGCAGCATTCTTAAGTACCAATGCAAGTAAGCTAGAGAAGGCAGGTGAGCTCTCTTGACTGCAGACAGCAGTTGCATAAAACTTTTAAATTCTTCTTTCAAATAGGGAGCCAAGATTTTGCTTATTGTTTTAAAAACATTTTTGTTGCTGCTTGATGAAAATTAAGGAAAGAGTGAGAGGATGAAATCAGAGTACAGAAAGAAATCTAGAGAGACAAACATGGAGAATACGCAGATAGAAGGACAGAGAACAAGCAGAAGAGGAGAAAAAGACATGTAACATAAGGGGGCTTGGGATTATTACTTGAGCTCAGATTTTTTAATGATCTTTTATTACAGAAGGATCTACATGTCTCATCTTAGAACATGGAGCATTAAACAAGGCACTGTGCATGCACAGAATGTTTAAGCTGGCATGAGGACCTCATAGCATAAAAAGGTAAAATAAACAGTGGAATAAAGGCAGTATTATTATCCCTATCACTCACTCCAACCAAGTATTATGATCCCTACAAATGTGTAACAGAGATGAGGAGAAATTGAATGACTTGCCCAAGGTCACATGTAGAAGCCTGTAACACAGTCAGGAATTGGACTGAAAATTTCCTGAATCCAACTTCTGTTCTGAATTCAACTTCCTCAATCCAATCTTCTGTCCTTCTTCAAGAGATTGACTCTTATTGAAACAGCCAATAACTGGTACAAAATCTGCTCACTTTCTTGCTATCCTTTCTGAATGTTCACTTTCTTGCTATCCTTTTTACTAATCATCTATCTTCTCCAGGATCATAAAATTATTACATTTTTTGGAGTAACATATTTGATTCTTGGCTCAGTTAGCTGACACACCAATTAAACGATGAAATAGGTTATAATTTTGTCAGCAGGAAATGCATAGTAATAAGAAAAAACACAGGTGGGTCTTTGTATACAACTACCAGATACTTTTGGTGAAAGTTCTGGTCTCTCTTGATGTTCTGCAAATGTATGATACTGCTGGAAGAAACAAGATGAAGATACCTGTAGCATTACGATGATGCATAATGATAATTAACATACTTTGTCTGTAGGTTCAGACAGTACACTGATTATAGTGCATGCAAGTTTGCCACCTTTTCTGAATTATTAGAGATTGCCTTTCAACTGCAGTACCAGGACAAGTGAATTTCATCAACTCTTGTATTTGCAAGAGAAAATCTTTATGGTCACATATTGTGTAGTACATGCCAGGCTGAGCCCAAGTTATTGTATCTTACAATATCTAATTCAATATTTGCTGTTACCTAAACTCACTATTCAAGGTTCAGTATTTTTATAGCACATACCATGAAACAAGGGACTAGAACACATGATGAAGTAAAATTAGAGAGATTTTGTGTCTTCGCGATGTATACTGACTTTTTAAACAGTGTTTAAAATGCATTATAGTTTATTTTAATAGCATGTTACAGATTTGTATCTAGTATTTCCCCTTATCTGACTAGAGGCCAAATTATTTGATGCATAAAAATGTATAAGGACACTGATAACAGCAATTTTCTATTCCTGTCTGTCCAACTCAAGATGGGATTTTTAACTAAAAGTGCAGCAACATTCTATGCTTACATTTACTTTTTATTGTTTTTTTTCATATGCCCCCATTGTTATGGCTTCTGAGTGCTCAACGATGTAAAACACTTCACATGTTCATATTAACCCACAAGAAGCAGACAAGTAGCCTCCAATCATACCCTAACTATTCCATAATGTAAATATTTGACATATTTGAACAAAACATGTCTTCAATCATGCCCTGAAGTTCTGCAAATTCTGGTTCTGGAAGAATAACAATAGGAACAAATTTTAGAGCTTTCCATTAAAACACACACATACACACCACTAATACCTTCTCCAAGGATATATATCAAAGGAATGTCAGACCACATGTCTCAGTCAATGGGATGATAAACAGGGAGAGAAGAACCCTAAGAAATCTTGATCCTCATCGCCATGTAATACATACAACTTAAATTACACGGATAGTTAGAAGGTCAGTGCAATTCACTGAGCACCACTGGTAATGTTAAAGTGATGCACCCTACCTTCACACCCTAACTGCAGTTCTGTAATAGGAAAATACCCTGTAAATAATATAATGGCTATTGTCCTAGATGATCCTCCTAACAATATGATTATTTATATAAAGTGTTGCTTCTTGGGTTAGCCTCAAGGAAAATTCAGTACATCTCATCTTCCTGAGTTTCCCAAGGGGACAGCAGTAAGACAACCTCACTACAGCATCTTTCCATGCAACATAAACAATATGATGCAAGATACTCAATCTAGAATAGACAATAAGTATACTGAGTGTTTTATTAAGCTGTAATGATGAGTACAACTGTTAAACAGAGACGAATATGTTAACATGCTGAACCTATAGTATATATAATATTCCTTAGTTCCCACATTTAAAATGAGTATCACCCAAAATAGTAAGAAAACCCTTTCAAAATTCTTTTTGCCCAACTTGATGCATATAAACCAGGGGCTTATACATGTATCACCAAGGTTCAAGAACATTCTTAGCCTTAAGTAACATGTACAGTACATTGATTCAGTTAATAAAACCAGAATGAAAGATGACTTTCTCTACTGTAAAGTCTATATATAGTTCACTGAGTTGATGAGATTTATTAATTTATTTAACATGAACATAATACCTATATGGTTTAGATCCAATCTTTCTGATCTTTACATATAAGCGACAAGAAATATACAAAGTGAGTTTAAAATGATAAATATTTCTGCATTTATGACCTTACTATCCAATGTTCCAAAACAAGAACCAAAATTCCCAGATTCATCTCAGCGAGCTTTCAGGTATAAATACCTTTCATCAGGCTGAGGAAGCATGGGCAGCTGGTGTGTGCTCTTCCTGGATGGAATGAATAGTAAAGAAGCCAGAGGCTGGTATGTATGCAAGAGATCAGATTTATCCAAAGAACCTTGTCTGCCTATGTCCTTAGACCAACACAGCTACAACCTATACCCCAGGATTCATCTCTGTGTTGCAAGTAGTTTGAAAGTTTTTTTGTTTATCCAGAGATTTTTGGGTTTCATTCAAGTGCCCAAACCTAAAGTAATGCTAGTACTTCTGCCCATAGTTCCCTAAGATATTCATATTGATATTTTGTGGTTGTAGCAGGGAGACAGAGATTACTTTAAATCAGGGGTGGGCAATTATTTGGGGCAGAGCGCCACTTACTGAGTTTTGGCAAGCCATCGAGGGCCATGTGACAGGCAGCCAGGGGCAAATAAATACTAATTTTCTGATTTTTTAGGGGCCCCACTGGCCAGATAGAATGGCCTGGCGGGCTGCATCCAGCCCACACACCACATTTTGCCCGCCTCTGCTTTAAAGGGATGTTTCAGCAGGCTAAGTTTGCTGGGTAGCACCAGCCCCTGAGTAAGGGCTACCTGCTGGGAAACAAGCAGGTCAGTAATAACTGGCATAGGAGCTACCCTGGAGACAGGAGTATCTCAGGAACTTGCTGCATGGGGCTGAGCTAAGCCGCAGCAGAAGAAGGGAGACTGGTCATCAGGCCCAAAAGAGAAACCCCTGTGGGTGGTTGGAAAGCCACCTGAAAGGAGGGGTGGGGCTTTGGAGGCACGTAAAACCAGTGCCTCAGACCAGGGGGTTCATCTGGCTCTGCCAGCAGCAGGGAGAGAAATCCCTGAGACAAAAAGGCTTCAGGAGGCAGCCTGGCAGGCATCCAAGTCAGCCAGGATGAGAGGACTCCAAGGGGACATTTGCTTATGAGGACATTGACCCAGAATGTGGAAGACTATTAGTTTGCAAAGCAGCTTGCTTGTGTTTGTGTTTTGATTAGGCTACCCAGACAGCTGGGTTGTGGCTACAGGGGAGGTGTGGAGGCCAGAGAGAGGTGCCTGGTGAGATCCTCACTGTTTTGCAGCCTAGCCTGGGGTCAGGGACCCAGGGGCCTGAGGCTAGGGCAACCTGAAGCTGGGACAGCCCAGCCAAGTGGGAGTGCTCCAGCCTGGGATCAGGACCCTTGAGGGCAGGAGACTAGAGCAGTGGGAACAGCCTGGCTTCATCAGGCACCCAGAGGGCTGAGGGCAAGGATAGAGGTAAAGCAGCTGTACGGGGGTCAGGGGCCCAGGTAGAGGAAGGGTAAGACCACAGCAGGGAGGCTAAATCCAGAAGGAGGCTTTGGCCCGAGCAGGCTTAAGCCAAAGGGAACCAAAGCCTGGAAGGAGTCTGAAGCCTAAAATGGGTGGAAGCCAGACTAGGGCCTGGGGAGAAGAAACTTGTCAGGGCCAGCGGCTTGGCAAGCTAGGTAGATTGGTTGAAACAGAAGGAGCCAACAGGCTCAGCAGACAACTTAAAAGTAACATCTGCAAGGCATGGGCATAGTGATAGAGGTGGAAGGAGGCCATGAATAGCCTCATAAGGCAACTGGTGCCCTGAGGCAATGATGGGGCCAGGAGGGCAAGAGGGTACAGGAGAAACCTACTGGACAAAGCAGGTTAGGGCTTACTGGGACCCTGGGGCAGCCTCCCTTTTTTACAACAAAATAATTCTATCAAGACATGGCAGATGAGAGAAAAACAGGGGGTACCACAAGGGGCTGGAGTGGGACAGGCACCTGGTGTAGTCACCAGGGGGCATCATGACCACCCCTGAGGCTTGATCCTGCTACAGTGGAGATTTTAGAAGTTGTTGTTTTGGGGGGTTTTTTTAGGTTTCTGGCTTTTTATGGGACAGAAGACACTTCCAGACATGTATCAATGTTCATCTGCTGGCTGCCTTGGCCGATACAGGAGTCAGGCTGGAGACCTGCAGTGATAATCTTCCTTTTGCTTACTCCTGGGGCCAGAGTTGCCCACCCAAAAATGTTTTTTAACTGAAAATCTGCAAACTTTTTACTGATGACAGAACTTTTTGCTGACAGATATTTCACATTATGTAAATGCAACTCTTGTGCCAGATCTTGGATGGCAGTAAGCTGGGCCAGGTCCAAATTTTGGGGTTTAATATCAATTAGTCTTGTATAACTGCACCAGTAGTTTTATACCATGCTGCCTCCACCCTTAGGGTCCTGCCACTCACTCCCAAACCCTGATACACCCCAACCATACCCCATACCATGCTTCTCCCCCAGTCTACCCTCCACCAGCCCTGCTCCCTCATACCTGGTAGGTACCCTCACTTGCTGCCTCTCCCCCACTACCAGCCCCGCACCTCCATTTCAGCTGCACGGCCCTCCTCCCTACCATCCAGGCAAACTGCCAACAGGAACCAGAGGCAGCATCTTGGGACTATGGAGGCCACAGAACCCAGAGGACTCTTTACAGGGCACTGAGCTGTACTCCTGCTTAGACACAAGGTTGCTCTGCTCTGCTCTGCCTGTCTGTCCATCTTCAATCAAGCACAGGACTCCTCAGTTTGTCTGTTTTTTTATGGACAGCTTGATCTTTTAATAGGCTACCAGCAAGTTTTTTTAGTTGTGTTTTTAATAGATCATCCATAAATTTATACACAGTTGGCAATCCTGCCTGAGGCCTGGGCCTGCCTTCCAATCAAGGCCCCAGGCAAGGAGAGTGCAGAGAGTAGGTACTGCCATGAGCTGCCACTTGTCTTCTCATTCTTTGCTTAAGAAGTAGTACAGAATAAAAACATGCTACACCATAGAAGACACATAAGGTTGGCTTTCCTACTATACATGTCCCTTCTCTTCCCCACCCACTTCTATATGAAGAGAAAGGACCTACTGCCTAGGATGCTTGTGAAGATTGTACTTCGGCATTTGCACTGGAGGTTTCTTGCTGCAAAGTACATTGAGGATACACTAACTAACATGTGAGGTAGACCTCTGAATGTAGGGAAAGAATCCCTGAAGAGGGAAATTAAAAAAATTATGAGGCAAGGTTAACTAGGAATTCAAACATCTGGAAAAAATAAATCCCATGAAGGCTCCACCTCTGCTGCCAGGCATTTCCTTTAAACACTATATTTTCGAGTTTAAAAGAAAAATGTTTCCATTAGTTTTGCTACACTGAGGCTCTGTAAGTGATGCTCCATTAGCCTCACACAGCTTACATCTGCTTTTACTTAAATATAAAAAACATAATAGCCCATACTGATAATATATCTTGAATGTTTTTTTCACCAGTCACTTGTAGAATTCATTCCAGCCAAGTACAGAATGCTCAGAGGAGTTAGATAAATCCATTATTTTGCTTTTCACCCAACTCCCATCCCAGCCCACCTAAAGGAAATAAACCATTATCCCAATATAGATGCTCTTAGAGGCCCCTGGTGGCTGAATGACGGTTAGGAAAAAGAAGGTTGTAGTAGTGAGAAGTTAGAGCCATCTTTCTTATCCACAGGTTCTAATAGTGGGTTAGCATGGACCAAAGAGTAGATAGTATTATCCAGGGAGGTATTTAGATGTCAGGGTACATAATAACTACCTGAACAGAACAGACATAGCCAGAGTGGCTAGAAAATGCAGTACATCCTCTGAAAAGCTACATTGGCAGGACTCCTTTTTGAGCTCTAGCTGCAACCTAAGTTTACCTTTCCTTTTCAGAAACCCTCAGGGAGTAGTGGCTGCAGCTACACCACCTGTTCTCCCTCAAGGTGAATCTATGTTGGGGTAAGATGTAATTACACCTTTTAGCACCAGCTTGAATGAATATAGTCTTTTGTCATTTTGCACAAAAGAGTAACTGGCTACTGCACTGTTCTACAGTGGAAATGAGAAGGCCATTAAATGAACTGATTCTGTGGGTGGCTTTTAAAGAAGCGAAAGACCTTGTCATCTATATGTGGTAAGTGCTGTTTAAAATACAAAAAGAAAAGAAAATGGAATGCTTCCAGAAAGGAGAAAAAAATGACTAATATGAATGATTTAAACAAAAGTTCACTAAGTCAGTTCATAAAATATTTACCTAAACTTGTTTTAGCACTGTATAAATGATGCCACCTTTCTGAGGCAAGGTGTTCTGTACCAGTAAGAGGATTGTTTTTCAAACAGTATGTACAGAGAATGCACGATGCTTTACAAGATGAAGATTGACAGATATGGCCTCGAGAGTGTTAGCCATATTAAGATACCTGTAAAAATCAGTCCTTTTTCAGTGTATTTATTTTCCTAAATACTAGTCACCTATCACCACCACCATCACCTCCTTCTGTCTGGGAAAGCAGTATGAGGCAACAGTTAAATGCTACCCTAACAGTAGATAGGTAGTTTGCAACAAAAGAAGGGCTGGGCTTAGAGCAGGTATATGCCCAGGCCCTGAGAGAAGCCCAGCAGTAAGATCTGGGCCCTGCTGAGAGAATATTACTTCAGCAGGAGAACTGCAACTCTGGAGCACTACCACAGGGAGGACAGCTGAAGCAGTCTGAAGGTTTGGGTAGTAACTAAGGGGCTGGAGGAGGTTCCTAGGGACCCAGGCTAGAACCCAGGTGGAGCCCAGAGTGAGGGGCTTAGACATGAAACATCGTGAGGCCTGGGGGAGCCTGGATTGAGGGGATCAGCATAGAAGACTGATTGTGGGCTCCAGGTGAAGCCCAGAGATAGGGGCTCAGTATATAAGACCTAGAATGGGACTTAGGTCAGCCCACTGGGCTGACAGCTTAAGAGACCTGCTGAGTATCCCGAGTGGACTGTGAGTGCATGTGGGCTTTTAAGTGGAAGAACTGACCACTACAGAATCTTGCTGATAGTGGGGCCAGGGTCTAGAGAGAGGCTGAAGGCTGGAGGCAGCCACAGCAGGACACCTGCTGGAGCCAGAGAGGGGCCTGGAGTTCTCAACTGGCCCAAAGTAGGGCCAGGGCCTAAGAGAGGCCACGGTCAGAAAGGACCAGTGCCAGAGAGAAAGGGGGACCATTCTAGGACCTGCAGCCTAGAATGAAGATGGGCAAGCCAGGGTTACTTGAACAGTAGGAGGGCACAAAACAGAAGACAGAAAAGGGAGTGACCCAGAGAATCATGCTGGCCTTATAGCAGGGCCAAGGCCCAGAGAGGGGCCAAAGGCTGGAGGCAGCCACAGCAAGAGCTTGCCGCAGCCAGAGAGAGCCTAGAGTTCTCAGCTGGCCCAAGATGGAGCTATGGCCTGGGAGAGCCCAAAGGTACAGGTGTGGCCACAGCCAGAGAGGAAGGGGTCAGAGAAACTGGGGCCCAGAATGAAGATGGCTGGAACAGGGCCACCAGATGTTGAGAAGGGGTCTGAGACAGCACTGAGACCAGGGAGCCCAGAGGTAGGAGAACCAGGGCCAGAGGTAGCTTGGAAGAAAGACAGCTGACCCCAGAAGGGGGTTGCATGACAGCCAGTGAGATCAGGGCTCAGAAAGAAAGACAGCTGGGCCCAAAGGAGCCCTGAGGAACGACATGACAGCATGGCTCTGATGAAAAAGGCCAGGGCCTACAGTGGTCCTGGGTATGCCTGAACACTGCACCCTACTGGGGTTTGGGGTCACAATGGTGGGACTGCTCATGGTGGAGCAGCCCCTAAAAAGTGCCACCAGGGCAAAACTCCAGGGAAAGGTGAGTCTGGGCACCCTAAAACCCAGCCCCTGCTGCCTTCCAGGTTAACCCACTGGTGAAGAAAGGCTAGGGGAGTACACCCCAAAATAAAAGCAAGGGCAGGACCCAAAGGTACAGAGGTCCAGACAAGGGGCCAAGGAAGAGCAGGATCAAATGGCCCAGAGGCCCAGGCAGGGGCTGAAAAAGTCCAGCAGCCCAGGGCAAGGCCATGAGAGAGTAGGACCAGAAAGAAGGGTCTAGTGGCCCAGCGAGGGGCCAGGAATAGTGAGGCCCAGCAAAGGGCCACGTGAGAAACCAAAGGGTCTTCATCCCAGAGTAACGAGTGAGACCAGGGGTCCTAGCAGACCAGAGAGGGGCTGGCTGAGAAGCTGAGAGGTCTGAGGACTCAGAAGGAGGCTGTATGAGAGACCGAGGGTTGGAGGGGCCAGAGGAGGGCTACAAGAGTGTAGGAGTGTGACAAAGAGAACATCCATGACAAATGCCATCTGTGAGGCATGGGGCATGGTGTGGGGGAGGTATGAAGCCAGGCAATTAGCTCATAAGGGAAAGGACCACAGCCACCAGGTGGCCACTAGAACAAGACCAAGTCTGAGAAGCCCTAAGGCAGCCTCCCTTTTATAACCATAAAAGACATTAAGACATGGCAGGAAAGTGAAGGGGAGACTGTTCCCAGAGTGAGCAGGGCGAAAAGGGAATTTTGGGGGCCTCCAGGGGCTTACAGCCACCTCTGGAGATGCCACCCCGCTAAAGTCCCACTGAGAAATATTCATCGTTCAAGCCCTGTTTCAGCAAATATTTAAAGCATGTGCCCCAACAGTGGTCCCAGTGGCCCCAGTGCCCCATCAGCGGCCCCACCAGTGACTTCTGGTTGCCATTGTGCTACTAGCATGATTGTGTGGCTGCTGGCAGCAGCTGTTTTTTCTCATGACTCTCCCCACACCTCCAGTCAGCCACCCAGGACAGATGCCCTGGTTGCCCTACTCTAGTTAAACCACTGCCTGGCCCTATTCAGCAAACCTTCACTTGTGCTGAACTGTCAGTTCAATGGATCCTCCACATGACAGCTGCAAGACTTACTAAACTGGCCTGACCTGGCTCTTCTGTTTGGGAGGAGGACAAAAAAAAGAGCACTCAAACCCATTTCTTATTTGTTGAATTGTTTAAGTAAAAATTCTGTCTCTGAAGAAAGGAGAATAAAAAGAACAAATCCTAACTGTAAACATAATAATAGAAAGTAGCAGGTAAAGGACAACTGAGAAGTGTGTACCATATGTTTCTGGATTAACATTTTCTGGAACAATAGCAAAATGGTACCTAATATCATATTACTGAACAAGAAAAGATCAATTCACATTCAGCTGCAAAGGTCAGGCTGCCCATATAGGGGACTTCCTATGCCCTTGCTTGATTCACGTGCACACCTGCAAACTCTTGGAAGATACACTCACAGATCACCACATGAATGTGCAGCCCATTCAATGTTTTGTTTTATTTTGTTTTTCCTCAGTCAGCAGCAGCGCTTTTCTCTTGGCTGCTAGGTAATCTCTCAAAGGGAAGTCACTGATCTCAGGTGTTACTCTTTTTTTTATAATGGACACATTACCATTATTATGTTAAAGAATGAGCTGCACCTATATCAACTTTAATTTAATTTACCATTTTCCTTAAAAAATTAAGAGTGTCAAGGTAAAATGAGAACTTTAAAAGATGGATTGGAAAACCATGTTTGTGTTTTTTTTAATAAATCAGAAAACTAAAATGACTCTCAAATTAGGAGTCATTCAAAATTATCATAAAATGAGTAAGTTCAAAAACAAGATGCATTAAGGCAGAATTTGCTGCAAGGCTAACTGTAAAAAGAAAAGAACTCATCTAATGAATGACAATATGATGTAGTTCCTAGGTGGCTATACTTGGAAATCTGTTTTGTCACTTTTTCATTCAATTACGTGTTTTTTATTGTAATTGCTCCTTACTTCATTAGTACAATAAAACATTATTTAATTAAAAACAAGCCTAAGAGGTTAAAAAAATCTGAGGATTAAAAGATACACATCACAAAGCAAACAATTACTCTCTAATGAGATGCACTTTATATTGGATGAAACAGCAGATTTTTAATACTTGTAGAGATAATTGATGTTGGCAGAATTTTGATATCAGTAGACCTCTAGTAGTTATTACAGTAATTGATGATTATTTTTCTTTACTATTTTCCTCTAAAAACAAAAATAATGTTTACAAATAAAATCACCATGCATAGTTAGATACTAGTCACTATGGCAGTATTAGGTACATTAATTCTATACTGTCATTAAAAGTAAACTCTGAACCCCAAGATTATTCTCCATCTCTTAATATTTGCTCCTGCATTCTCTGTAATATATTTAACTATCAAAATTGCAATATTTTCCAGTTTTATTAGGAAGAATATTCTCTACATTCTCCTATAAAGAAAGTTGTTTTTGACAACTGAAATTTATAATCTAATGAAAAAAACTTCACAAAAAGCATATTCAGTATCCTGTGATTTAGCTAAATCAAATTATGCATTAAAGTTTGCTAGAAGATAAGGTTTAATCTTGGGCAGTAAAATATATTCCTATGGTAAAACAAGTCCAAAGCTTCATGAACGTGCAGTATGTTTCCTGATTGAAAGTGAGACTGTCAACAGCCTCACTTTAAATCTAAACAAATTTGAAAAGTAATGAATGTGGATCTCATAGACCAGTGGTCAAAGCACAATCTGTCAGCATCAGTCATGCCATTCACATCTACAAGTGGAAAATATACAGGTGGATAGTTTACAGAAAAAATTGGAACTGTCATTTCTAATAACACTATTACTGCACTGTCCCCAAAGCCACGCTAGGTAAGGTTGTGTCAGCATTCCTGTTACATGGCCCATTTTCAGGAGTCTTAAGTCTTAGCCAGAATCACGCTCCAAAGTCAGGCACTGTATGGTGTGCCAGTTTCATTATGGAAGTTTCACTTGTCCTGATGCATCTGTTCAAGGGTCCAATGAAGGGCCAAATACAAAAGTAAGTTAACTATTTTGTTTCAATAAAGCAAATCTTATGCTCCATGAAATATACAGCATAACAATGTTTTAAAATATACACTAGAATATTTTATACAATATTTTCTGAACATGCTGCCTAGAAAAGTTGTGGAATTTCCATCCCTGGAAATTTTCAAGAGCAGACTAGACAGACACCTGGATGGACTGGTTTAGTCAGGGGTGATCCTACCTTGAGCGGACTGGACTAGATGACTCCAGTCCTACTTTTCTCCAAGCCCTACTTTCCTCTGAGTCTATGAATTTTCAGACAAATATTTTGACTGTCCCCCCAAATAAATAAAATAAAAACAAAACAAAAAAATACAGCCACTACATTTCCATCCAGATTTTTAAAATTATGCAGGTTCTCAACTCCCATAAGTTTCCGTGAGAGCTGCAGATCATAAACCATCAAACTTGCCCTGGGTACACACTAAAATAAACACTAAAACATTTTGTTTTCAGATGACTGGAAATATTTTAGAGTCAGTATGGTAAAAAATTAGCATTTGTGAAATTTCTACAATAGCCTCATTTGATCTGGCTAAAAATAGCAAAATTGAATGCCCAAGACAGGAATCTAAAATAATCCTTAGGCACCTAAATAAAGCAGTGTAATATATTCAATGGTGTTGAGTGCCTCCAATGCCCAGTAAAGGAGTGTTAACTGCGAGGGCCTTTGAAAAATCAAGCTACCTTCAATTAGGCAAGTACACAATCATAAATTTAACTACCTGAATACACAGGTGGATCCAGGATTTTAAAGGGTGTGTGTGGGAGTGCTACCAGAGTAGGTACACCCCCACTCCAAGCCTTCCCTCCTCCCCACAAAGGTACCATGTCACAGAAGCAGCAACCAGGGACCTTTTAAAGCCCTCAAATCAGGTAAGAATCTCCCCCCACCCTAGCTCTTGGCATTGCCTTCCTTCTCCCCCATACTCAGCAGCAGCTCCCATTCCATGCCCCCTTCCCTCAATTTCTCTACTTATGTTTCTGGACTCCAGAAGAGGAGGCCTGCCTCCCTTTGCCACTGTCCCAGCCATTCCTCCCCACCACAGACAGGGCTGTGGGAACTGAATGTACAGGGAGCTGAGTTCAGCCAGGAATAGTAGTGACAGCAGACACATTCTCCCTCCCTTCATCTGCTCCTGGGCTAAAAGGGAAGGGGAACCCAACCACTGCTGATGTTCTGGGCTGAGCCTGGGCCTCTGTGCAAACCTGCTTCTCCTCACTCCAGGTCAGCCTGGAACAGCAGCAGCAACAGGTGGTGGTAGAGGGGAATGAGCATGAAAGAGAGGTACCACTGAGCATGAAAGGGAAGGGAAGGGGTACCAAGAGCAAGAAATGTGTTCTTATCTGCTTTGAGGACTTAAAAAAGTCTCTGGGTTCTTTTCCTGCAGTGTGGTCCAAAAGGGGGATGTGACCGTACCATCACATCTTCTCTGAATCTACCCCTGCCTGAATATAGGCACTCAACATTAAAACTTTGAACATCTAAGTATATCATATCATAGTGTTTTCCCTGGCTCTTTCTAGGAGTCAGTTTGCATACTATACCTATTACCAACTTGTGGTAGAGTTCATTAAATCCTTCCATTATGGTTACCCTGACTATACTGAATGGATACAATTCACCTACAACTTAATTTAAAAAGGAAATAATGTTGCTGCTTACATAATGAGCCAAACTGGATGCCAATTTTATAACTTTGAAAACCTGCATAAAGCAGTTGAAGGACTCAAACAGAGCCTAAAATGCCTAAAAAAGACTTACGTGAATTTTTACTGAACTTCTTCATTACTGAAGAAAATAATAAACAAAGTTCAATGTATGGGACATATGGCTCTTTTCCAGCCTTACAACGGTTGTGACTTAGAACATACTGACTGTACTATGTGCAATGAATTTTCTGTTGTCATGGCATCTTCCCATCATGATATAAGCTAGTGGGACACAGACAATGGACTTTGTTTGGCCTTCTGAATTTTTTGCCTCTGTCTCTCATCTGTTTCCTAAAAAAGAAAGGATCTTGACAACACCTGAAATAGAAAGACACAGGTAGGAAGGGCTGTATGGCAACTTAATCTTTTATGAATAGTTAAGTGACCAAGAGGTCTTCAAAACTTCCTGGTTTTCATAGACAAAACACTGCAGAAGTGAGACTTTTGAATAAGGATTGGAATACAGACTGGGAAGTTACAGGAAAGTATGGCTGGAAGGGACTTCATAAGGTCATCTAGTCCAGCTCCCTGCTCAGGGCTACATCATCCCAGCCAAATGTCTGTCTAACCTGCTTCTGAAAGCTTCCAAGGATGGAGATTCCACTTTTCTAGGTAGCCTGTTCCTATGCCTGATTACCCTCATAGTCATAAAGTACCTTCTAATTTCCAGCCTAAATTTCCCCTCCTGCAGCCTGAGTCCACTGTTCCTACTGCTATAGCCACAGACAAAAGCCCATTTCCACCCTTTCTGTAACCACCATTTAGGTATTTGAAGACCGTTCTCAAATCCCACCTGTCTTCTCTTCTACAGGCTAAATAATCCTAGTTCTGCCAGCTTTTCCTCGTAAGTTTTGTCTCATAAAGTACTTGTGCTTCGAAGTGTGTATTCTCCACTTATCACACCAAGAATTTTTCCTTCGAGAAAGAACAAGGCCACGGAAGGTATTTTTCCATTGTTTCCCTGATTGCTATACCCTGAGAAACACAAGATAAAATTTATAAATCTTTTTTAGTTGGGGAATCAAGCCTCCAAAACAGATGATTGCTTGGTTGTGTATATGTCATGCTTAGCTACTCAGCTAGACTGATGGTAGCTAATAAGCAAATCATATCCTTGTCTAAGAGTGTTGCCAAACCTGTTGATGATAAGATTGGCTGGGCAGGCTGTATAACATCAGCTGTAACATCTACTCTGCAGAAACTTCCTACTGTGTGACAGCAGTGATACAATGCTGCTGCTGCAAGACATCTTTTACAGCAGGCTGAATGATGCTAGAAGTGATTTGTAACTATTTAGTTAACTTATTTGTGAGGATTTTCAATGTTTGCAAAAATACAGCCTGCTAAATAGAGTTTTAGAAATACATTAGTCCCCAATATTTAATTAATTTTAGCACCTAGAGGTGTCCATCAGAAGTGCATTAATTACTACTCATTTGTTAAAACCATAAGAAGTGATTTAAATGATTTAAATGACCAACTATATCCGCTCTTGATCTGCTCTGTTCACACTTGTGACGTAAAGTAATACATGTAGTAAGCATCTGGTATTTTTTGTTTTGGAACCCTACAAAGACAATCAGTACCTAAAATAAAGAATGGTGTTAATTGTAGAGAACCCCAATTAATGGGATGGTATATGGCAGAAAAGTACTGATTATACTAATACGTACATTTAGCATTTCTACTGTAAACTAGGACTGAATAGTCTCAGTTGGAGTTGGCTTCTCAAGCAGGTACTAAAGTAATGAACCTCCTTTTCAAACCATTACAATCCAGCAACGTCATAACATGTTAAACCAGAAAATGGCAGTTATGCCAGAGATACAGTGATATTAAGAAGGAAACAGTCAATTAATGACTTAACTTCTATTTGCTTGAGGAGTTGGCAACTAACCAAAAGAACTATAAAATAAGGCTAGGAAAAATATGACTCCTGTAGCAAAGTGAGGTTCCTAGCTTGTTTAATTTATTAAGGACAATAATTTTTATCAAAGTTTTGTTTAAAAGTTGAGTAACAATTAGAATTAAAAAGTTAAGAAATCTATGAACTAATTCAAGTATTTGGTCTTACGGCCACAAAACACCCAAACAGGTTAGCTGGCTGAAAAATAAATTTAGGACTCAACAGGGCTTGCAATTATCAGCTAAAAACTGTGAATCCAAGCAAAACACCAGCCTTTTCCTGAAGACATATTGGAGATATTCAACCCTACATGGGTCAGTATGCAATAATGGCATGTAGTGAGTAAAGATTATGTTAGCCAAACTTCCTGGACTGTATTTTTAGCATCTTTTTTCTTCCAGGTCTGAAATACCCCTAAAAGGGTACATCACAATTGAAGTGGAACACTTAATTGGTAACAAAGGGTTGAGGTATTATAAGTTTGTGAGCTGGCTGTTCTCTTATTGGCCATGTACCTCTATTTCATTTATAGAGGTAAAGATGACATCTCAGAAAAATATGAATCTTAAAATATTGTTCAGAATTCTAGCTGAGATTGAAAGTCAGTCCTCTTTATTACAGAAAATACACTACCACTTTGTCAATAAAAAGAAACCTACATTTAATGTGCAGTTGTTGTCAAATAAGTGCATGCTGGAAGAAGCAATTCCAAATCAATTCCAGATGTAAAGGACGGTGTTTCCTTGTATAAGCTGCTCATGTTTGATTGAATTGTGGCACAGATTTAGCTTAGGATAGAATTGTATCAACTAACTCTACAGTTTCCTCTTCCCACTCCCCAACTTTTACAGTAGCCAAGAAACATCCCTCACCTGCTTTTATTCTCCAGACAGGGATGACAGTAACAAGTCCTTCCCTTATTGTTCTTTATCCTTTCAGTGGAATTCCTGGACATGCTACTTAGAGCTCTCAATAAATTCCAATATCACCAAATAAATAACTCAGTTTTTAAAATCCTCTCTTCTGGATTGTTTTCTTATTTTGCTGCCAGTGCCTACCACCTCTGTTCTGACCATCAGTCATTTTACTGGCATATTCTGGTATCTCAGGACTCTGAATAACCTAGAAGATTGACTTGAGTCCCTGAACATTTTTCTTTGTCAAAGACCCCTCCTTGCTTCATTGCCCTGACCCCAATGGCCTTCTGATTTAACTATGAAGATATGAAAGTAACATTTCTGATACTTGCTATTCCAGATAATATCACTGAACATTAAAGATTAATGATGCTCTGACTCAATGGAAATTGCTGTCACTCTACTTGTATGGATGGGTACTTTTGACAAAGTTGGTAATATTCCCCCAAATGCTCCAGTTGAAAATGATTCCTTTAGTACTACTACTTAAAAAGACAAAGCCACTAAATCAGGCTTTTGATTTAAATGCACAAGCAAATACTGTCATATTGCCTTGAAAACATTAGACTTTCCATATTAACAAGGAACAGATAACAGAGCCTCTTTCAGAATTTAGACAACATAAAATGTCATTCTTACCATATTACTTATTAGTTACTAATCTTGAACAGATTTTGATGTACCATATCAATCTGGAGTTTAGCACAAACATCTATTTGACCAGTTTACTATACAGAGACCAGCATGGTGGACTGGTGGGCAGTAGCAGGGACATTTGACTTACTGCTTCACTTTGGGCTTTTCAACGTGCCTACAAAATGCCAGGGTGTAAACGTGGACCTTTGTGTGCTTATACTGATGTGATAGATGTTTACTCTTTTTACTAGCCATTAAAAAAACAACTTTGTAGCCTGGATTTTTTTAAATAGTCAGGTCCAGGTCTTCAGTCAGCATAACAAAGCATAGTTCCATTGAAGACCTAGGCCATGTAGAGATATTCGGTTTCTCCTGAAAGAGTCACTGCTCACTTTCTCTCTCAATCCCAGCCCTTCCCCTCCAAAAAAACCCAAAAACCATAAGCATAGAGAAGTTCAGGATTTTTTTCCCTCACAGCAAAAATGGCTGCTCCAGGAGAAAAGTTACCTTGGAACAACCAGAGATGACCTTAAAGTTTTGTTATTTATATCCAACAATGAAGTCGCATAAAAAAGCTGTAGCTGGTAGAAAACATAGCAGCCCATTGCTTAGCAGTACAGGTTACCATGACCATATCATTGCAGCATTCTCTGCACTCTCTCTGTCTACCTAATCTAATATCCTTGATCAGACTAGCTCTAATTACTTGGAAAAATGTGTCTCCCTCTGTGATCACCACCTCTCCTTAAAACTTACCATCTATTCGACCAATGAAATTAGTGACCACTAGAATAACACTTATGAATAAGAAAAGAACTAGACCTAGATCATAATCTCACTCTACTCACATTTTCCCAACCTGTAAGCGAATGGGAACTATTACCTGATAGTATTTAGAATGTGAGAGGGAGTGTGTTGGATGTATGTATGAATAATTTGCTGGAACAGTACGAGACTCCAATTCTGAACATTAACATGAAATGCTCACAAACATCTGTTACTATGTGGCATGTGCCACGTATATACATTTATACACCTTTGGAGTTAGTGTAAGAAAAAAACCCTGTAATGGGTTGCCTAGCTTTCTGACTTCTGCAAGCATGCTTTGCTCCCTGAAGACTTCCTCAGCCAGTCCTCCCAAATAAAGCACGGTCTTTAAGCAACAAACAAGCAAACAACCACACAGATACTACCAAACCCTTTTGCTCTGTCCCAGTCATTAGAAGAGGAGCCCTTTGGATCTGACCCCCAGCAGAGCACTAAGGTCCTTTCTTGCAGGATCAGGGCCCTACACCACTCCCATGCATAAGAATTGGGGCCCAGTGCCCTGTACTGTCCCCATCCAGCCTCATAGCACCAAAATTGGGCCCCATGCCACTCTATTTGCCTGACCCAATGCACAGGGCCATGCTATCTGTTTCACAGAGCTTGATCCAATTTCAGAAATTTGGCAGCAGGGGAGCAGTGCCACTGCTCCCCCACTGCATAATTTCTGGACCCCTTGTGAGCCCTGTAGGCTGAATGACCCACCACCAGAGGCTAGATCTGACTCATGGCCCAAAGTTTGGAGCACCCCAGTCTAACCCAGTGCTTCTCAACAACAGAAGGTACCTGAGATCCTTTTAAGACTGCCATGCAATATTAGCGCTAAAACTAAGAGTTGGCATTTTCTGAAAGGTGCCTAGAGTCAATGAGGGGTGCCTTGAATCTAAAAAGGTGGAGGACCACTAGTGTAGGCCCATCTCTTGTGAAATTTTTATTTCTCTCACTTTCTGGTCTCACTTATTGGTTGATCATAGGGTGACCATATTTTCAGAATGTCATAATGGGACAATCCAGCATGCACACCTGTCTGAGCTCTGCTTGCAGCTGAGAATGCCAAAGAGGGAAAGAAGATACAACTTGCTGGAAAAAAATCTGCCAAAGACAGGTTAAAAGCAAAATATCTGTTTCTATTATATTTTAATAGATAGGGCAGTGTGGAAATTTGCCTATGGCACTGAACATGAATAGTACACAAGCACAGACACACAACAGAAAACAGTTATTCAGCAGCACAGACTGCTTGACCATATATGCATAGGCTACACCAAGCATATCACACAGATCCCTACATCAGGTTCCCCTAGGCCCCCTCCACTCCTGTTCTACAAACTGATATGCTATGGGGGTAGGAAAAGTAGACTGTGAAAAGGCAAGGAGTCTGCTCAGGGTTTAAGTAGGTATTCCTAAGATAGCCATGAAGTACCTACTTCTCTAGGAAATTACTATTCTTGCATTGAGCAGCAGTATGACTACTTAATTAATTCATGTACAATTCTAGATGTATATAGCTTACTTGACAGTGAGTAAGTGCTTCCCAAAATGAAGTTATTCTTCCTGTACCTCCCTCTTCTTGTATTGAGGGCAAAATTCTAAGTGGGTTTCTGTGGAAATCCACTTTCTCAGATGGCAGGCAGGAGACCAAGGTTCAAGAATCAACTTAACACTCTGCTTCTTCAGTTACTGTGGAGACCACGGTAAAGTTGTCATCTTTAGTTTGAGATGCCTGCCAACACTACATACTTTTTAATGCTAGTCTGCCACCATTCCACCATTTTACCAACTAAATGAGCTGATTAGGCATTTACTTCCAGGGAGAAAAGGAAAGTACATCAAACAGTACCTAATTCAAAGAACAACAACAAAACCCAACAGCATTTTCTTTCTTTGCTACCAGATCTCATATCTCAATTTTAATTTAAAAATCAAAAGAGGGCGAATTTGTAAACAATTCAATAATATGTGCAATTACAAGTCTGTGATTACAGAGTTACAAGTAGCATCAGGGATTGTGCTCTGAGCCAGAAATCTAAGCATCTGCACAGTTCATAGTGAGCACATGAATCTTCAGACCTAGTACAGAATTAGAGCAATCTAGGAGAAGGAAGAAATAAATGACAAAGTATAAGAACATACCTACTGATTTGATTTGCAGTTCAGTTTTGAATTCCTCTTCCATCCACATTCACTGCATGGGCAACTTCCTAATACTGAAAATGTTAGCATGCAAGTACTAGTGTCACGACTCCAAAGAAAAATATAATACTCCCCATCAGAGCCACAGCCTCAGAAAGATGCCTTACCAGACCATGGCATATTCAAGAGACTACGGTCCAAGCAGATGTGATTTTATTCAAAGTGCTCTGTTTCATTAGAACTAAGTCCAGTCCTGGTCCCATAGAAATCTGTGATTAAAATCCTCCAATGACATAGGAACAAGAGATTCCTGGGCCCAGATCCGCAAACGTAGTTAGGTGTTTTACTCAACACCTTTGAAGACACCAGCCTATTCTCTAGAAAGACTCCTACTGACATCAGTTTCTCTTATTAGAGTTCTTCCTATAGCAAAGCACAAGATTTCAGAAACCCCAGAAAAATCAACAAGTATCCACTTCTCCTTACAGCTTGCAAGTTATGATACTTTATAGATCAACTGTGAACTAGCAGGGGTGTCTAAAAAGACGCATGCAAGTTTTAGCTGCTTCAGTTTATTCCTTGCCTCCCTGACTCTAATGGCCTTGACTACACTGCACAAGTATCTGCTCTAGAGGTCCCTGCTTGGAATTAGAAATCCTTGGCTGCTCTTTAGGGTTGTTGGTTGTAGCCGTGTTGGTCTAAAGACATAGGCAGACAAGGTTTTTTGGGTAGATGTGATCTGTTTTATTAGACCAACTAAATAGTTGGTAAAAATTGTTCTTTGTAAACTTTCGGGCACAAACACCCTTCTTCAGGCATAGAGAGAGTTCACTGGTGTTTTGTGTGCTCCCCTGGGTGAAAATGCAAATGGTGGCAGGGAGCATGAGAGGGAATGGGAGACAATTGGTGTGAGACAGGTAAGTGGCAGGTAGAAAGGGAAATGTTGACCTGGTGACAGAATGTAGCTGGTAAATTGCAGACAGGTTACCTGGGGTTATCAGATGGCAGGCAGATTATAATGTGCCATAAATTCAATATCTATATTTAGTCCAGATTTTTTGTATCCAGTAGATTTATGAAGTGAAGTATAGACTCATCTGTGAGAGATGTTTTGTAAATTCCCTTTGAGGATTATAGATCTGAGAGATTGGAGTGAGAGTGGTTGTCTTGTGGGAAGTGTGCCCCCACAGGTAATTGGTAGATTTTTGATATGTGTTCTGTGGTATGCAGTTCTCGTTTGGTTTCTCCTACACATTTTCCATGGGGACATTTGGTGCACTGGATGAGATGTATTACATTTCTGGAGGTGCAGGCATAAGATCCAGGAATTGTCACGGTTCTGTTGATAACTAAAGATGCTAATAACTAAAAAGATTTCTGAACTTATACTCTTCATCCTGACACACAACTTCATTTTCAATAAGCAACACTTCCTCCAGACCACAGGCACAGCTATGGGCACCAAAATGGCCCCACAATATGCCAACCTTTTTACCTGGAAGAAGAATTCCTCAAGAACTGCACAGTTAAACCCATGCTATACCTAAGATATATAGATGACATCTTCATCATTTGGACCAAAACCCTGCAGTCTCTGATTCGATAACCCTAACCCGTCTATCGGACTCTCTTCAATACTCCAACACCAACATTTCCCTTTTAGACACTGCAGGCATGCCTACACGTGCATTTAAGCATGTCTAAATTTAATGTGTATTAGGATTAATGCACATTAGGCAGGCATCTATATGTGCAGGCCTTAATACACCTTAACACTGTCTGTGGACTGACTTAGGACTAACTCCCAAGTCAATTCACACACACAGCGTTAAGGCGTTTTAATTTCATAGTTTCATAGTTAGTAGGGTCAGGAGGGACCTGAGGAAATCATCAACTCTGACCCCCTGCCATGGCAGGAAAGAGTACTAGGGTCAAACGACCCCAGCAAGGTATACATCTAGCCTCCTCTGAAAGACTCCCACAGTAGGAGCCAGCATCACTTCGCCTGGAAGTTGGTTCCAGATCCTAGCCGCCCTGACAGTGAAGTAGCGCCTCCTGATGTCTAGTCTGAATTGACACTCTGCCAGCTTATGACCGTTATTTCTAGTCACTCCTGGTAGTGCTCGGGGGAACAGGGACTCCCCCAATGCCTGCTGGTCCCCTCTAACTAGTTTGTAAACAGCCACTAGATCCCCTCTCAGCCTTCTCTTGTGGAGGCTGAACAGGTTCAGGTCCTATAGCCTCTCCTTATAGGGCCTGCCCTGCTGCCCCCTGATCATGCGAGTGGCCCTCCTCTGGACCCTCTCCATGCTGTCCACATCCCTCCTGAAGTGCGGCACTCAGAACTGGATACAGTACTCCAACTGCAGCCTGACCAGTGTCGCAGAGGGGGAGGATCACCTCCTTGCACCTGCTTGAGATGCATCTGGGGATGCATGACAAGGTACGGTTGCCTTCCTGATCGCGTCCCCACAATGTTGGCCCATGTTCATCTACATGTTCGTTAATGTGCTTTAACTATTCATGGCTAAATTTGATACCTGCATTTGTAGGTATCACATTTAGGCACAAATAGCCTAAATTTGCCTTCTTTAAACCACATTAAGGATGTGCATGTGTAGACACGTGCCCTCATGTGCCTTAAATGTAGGTGAATGCTCCTTAAAGCATCTTGTGTAGATGCACCCATTGATCAATATCCAGAATGGTAAAATACAAACCACCATATACAAGGAACCCGTGGATCAACATATATATCAACACAGAACCAGTACACACCAAGAAAGCTGCAATATAAGACAAGACCTTCAGTACAATTGAATTTTCGCTGAGATGAAGACCCACGATCATCACCTCAGAAATCTCAAAAGGGCTTTCACCCAAGGACACTCCTCCAGAGAGACAGATCATACTTTTGAAAGAACCACCTGGATACCACATGAAGAACTGCTGAAATTCAAAAAGAAAATCCCCACAAATCACACACCATTAGTTATGACATACCATCCTTCCCCAGAACCTACACGGAAAATTCTCAAACAAGTACAACTCATACTAGAAGAAGACCCAATTCTTAAAGAGATCTTTTCAGAACCACCCATCCTAGCCTTTAAACAAGCACCAAACCTTGCCAACCTCATTACCAGGGATCTAGGTTTTCCATTTACCATGGAAAAACAGAGTAAAATGTGGATTTCCCCCCTTACTGAAGTAAAATGCAGATTTCTTATTTTAGCAGAGAAATCCAAGGATTTTGCAGTTTTCCAACAAGCTCTCTGCAGGCTGACAGAGTTCCAGCCTGCAGGGGGCTGGGAGGAAGCAGGAGAAGGGTGGTCAGTTAGGGGGTGCCATGTGCATTTATATGCACATGGCCCCAGATAGCCTGTAGAGCAGCTCCTGCAGGTAAATGAGGGAGGGATTGAGGCCCCCATAGGGAGGGAGGGAGGGAGGGAGTTGGGCAGGGCTGGGGCTGCTGCCCTGCCAGGCAGTGTGTGGCGCTTTGGGTCTAGGGCCACAATATGCAACTGCAGGGCCCCAGTGGGGAGCAGGACAGGGCTGCAGGTGGCTTGTCCAGGGGCGAGGGGGTGGGGCAAGGTGGCTTGTCTGGGGGTGAAGGGATGGGACCAGCTCATTGCCACTGTGTGAACTCCCAGGATGGGGGGGGGACCTGTGCCCCCCAGATCTGGGGTGGGGTGGGGGTGGGGTGGCCTGCCCACTGCAGGCTATGGCTCTTGCATTGCTGCAGTGCCTCAGGGCCTCCACAGCCTGGCAGGTGCAACCTGGCACTTCAGGGCAGAGTGCAGCCATGCAGGAAAGCTGCTTGCCACTGTAAGCTCTGTGCTGCCCTGGTGATGTGTCCCCTGCACATTTGGGGGCAGCATAGGTGGTGCCACAGGGCTGTGGCCCTCACTGCTGCTGTGCACACAGGAGATGTGCCACCAGGGCAATGCAGAGCTCATGACTGCAAGCAGCTTTCCTGTGCAGCTGTGTTCTGCCCTGCAGTGCCAGATCTCACCCATGGACTGCAGAAGGGCAGAAGAATGAGAGCCCAAGCCTGTAGCGCACACCCACCCCACTCCTGCCCTGCACACAGATTTGGGGGGCACGGGTCCCTCTTACCCCCCCAGGAGTGCACGCTGAGGTGGGGAGCCGCCCACCGCTTGCCTGAGCCTGCCTCAGTTCTAATCCTCAAAGGGAAATTACAAAATATCTTTTGTAGATGAGCCTATGAACTTCACTTCATTTATCTATTAGATACAAAAAATCATGGATTAAATATAGACACTGGATTTATGGCACATTATAACCTACCTACCATCTGATAACCACAGGTAACCTGTCTGCATTTTACCTAGCTACATTCTATCACCAGGTCAACATCCCTTTCTTTCCCCTCCTCACCTACCTGTCTCACACCTATTGTCTTCCATTCCCTCTGATGCTCACTGCCATGCATTTGCATTTTCACATACCTGCATTTTGCATATTGGTTTCTATTCTACTCAGGGGAACATACAAAACACCAGCAGACTCTCTCTAAGCCTGAAGAAGGGTGTTTATGCCCAAAAGTTTGCAAAGAACAATTTTTCCAACTGTTTAGATGATCTAATAAATGATATCACATCTACCCAAAGAACCTTGTTTGCCTGCTCTTGGAATTTTTACCACCTCTTTCTGTCAAGAGCTCTCGATGAGCATTACCATTTATAGAAAAAAATATGTACTCAAGCGTTGTTCCATACTAGCCCTCTATCTTTACTTCAGCTGGCTATGAAGTCAAACAACAAAGAAATGGCTTCCCAAGAAAGGTTTAGCTGGTTTGTCTTCTGCCATGCAAACCACATGTTCAGCCCAATGAAGTTGTGGGGATTTCACTACATTCACTTTACCTGGTTCTTCACAGACCTTCCATAATTCCTTACTAAATGTTTTTCTTACTGGTCCAATAGTATAAAACACCGAAGTGCTGAAAAGTACCATTCTTTTGGTCTCTCAAAACAATAGGTCCTGTATAGCTGAAAGTTTGATTTTTCTCAGTAGCAATGAGAACTAAAAATTCTCTACAGAGATTTTATGATTTTAGGCATTTAAAGGGTTCTAAAGCCATCACTTAATACATGTGAGCAACTTTAAAAGGTTTTTAAAATGGTGGAAGTTGCCTTAATTAAACTCTGTAGTATCTGTTTTAAATGTAAGGCAAGCTGCAATAGTGTCTCAGCTTATCTAGTTTGTCTTGAACATGTATTTAACTGGGGCTTCCCTGCAGCCTCAGGCTGCATTGGGCAATGTGTGGCATCCCCTAGCATCTACTCTACTAAACTACAACAAGGCATGAAACTCGCGCTAAGGCATGAAACATCTATTAAGTTTGAAGGTGCTGTACCTGAAGTGCTTTAAGTAAAGTACAAAGGTTAAAGCACCTTTGGAAATGCCAGGCCTATTTTAGGCACCCTGAAATACCAGCATTCCCACTCAGTACCCATGCCTTAATTTTCTCCATTATTTTGTATTAGGAATTTAAAATTACTATCAATTTAAACTGCCTAAATTGTTAGATATCTGTGGTTACTGACTGATAGTTAATCTTACTGAAATTTAGCATCTTGGTCTACAGTCATGTATTTAGTTTTATCTTCATTGATTATAGGGCCTATCTTCCTTGCTGCATCCTTCAAGTCTCCAACTCTCCTTTGTGCCTTCTCTTGCTCTAAAACTGATATTTTGGCTGTTGTAGAAGCAATACATTTGTGCAGGCCAAATAAATTCATCCCATCCCACAAATTTTACAAGTGATTGTACTGCTTCTTCCATAGCTATAGTAAAGAATACCAAAGATGGTGCATTTCCCTGCCTTAGAATAAACAAAACAATTTTAGTGTTTCAAAAAATAAACAGATCCTGTTTAAAAACAGTGCTTCTCATTTTAGAATAGTACAAAACACTGAAAAGTACCATTCTTTTTATAGGCAAAATATTTGCTTTGTTTTTAGCAAATAACTCTTAATTTTAGCTATTCAGCATCATAAAATAGTCTATCAAATGAAAATTTTAAATTCCAATGACAAAAAAACCCTGATATCTCTAGGGAATTTTATGCTTGGAAAAAAACATTTTAATATCTTCCTTAATTAAAACATAACACAGTAAAAAAGTAATTGCTAAAATTTATTATTCTAGTAAGCACATAGTTTTACATATCTTTATTAAAGTAACAATGGTTTATTAGCTTTTTACTGAATTAAATAGTCAAAAACAATGGAGTCTGAGCTTACTTTACATTAAGAGTAGGGTTTTTTGTTTTTTTAAATTATTATCTATTTTATATTTAAATTAGAGAAGGCAGCCAAATTTAGTGTCAATCCAGGCATACCTCTAGTTCTCACTGGTTTACCAGTACATATCTGAAGGAGAAACTGGTCAAAACTGGTCTACTGGACAAGTAAAATTATCATCAAGACAACAATATTTCCATACTGTTGATACTATGCAAAGATAAAGAAGGACATTAATTAGAAAAAAATGTAACATTAAAAAAAAGCTATTTAGCTTGAGTGGAATAACGTTTTTAGGTTTGCTCAACTGAAATCAATAAAAAATTGGCTTGGGTGAATAACTGTTTGGGAAAGAGATGCCTTGGTCAGTTAGTGGTCATTTCCAGTGAATGAAATTAATTGATTGGCAGATGGCTTGTGTCAGAGTACCACTTAAATCTTAGTTAAGATCTATTCTGAGAATGCTAGTGTATATAAGCCTGAATTGGTCTTTTATCTAGAGGTAAATCCACTCAACACTGGCTGGCTGATACAAAATGGATGGATGTGCCTAGAATGGAGCATCTGCAAATATTTTAGCATTGTTTGTTTAAAGATAAGTTTCATTTTTGAGCTATTATTGGCTGAAAGTATTCCCTCATGTAATTATGCAATAATAGCTGAGAACTTGATTGTAACCAACAGTTAGTAGTTTGTTGCTAACAAGTCAAACACGACAAACGATTTTGAGGCAATTATTGTCATTACAAGCCATACTCAATTGTTCAAAGCAGGAGTAATAGAAAGTGACAGTTGTGCAGCTGGGATGGTAGTGTGGAAAATGTGATTGTTGCCTGGTCGCAACAGACCAGTCAGAATGCAGCACAGAATCTGCTAAATGCATAATTCATGTTTAATAATATTTGAGTCTCTAAAGCAAATTACAGTTTAAATAAAAACAAACATAGGCATGTTAAAAAAGAAACAGAAGTTAAAAAAGGATTGGAGAACATATGTAGTTAGAAATTAAGACAGAGAAAAGGCAGCAGATACACTCTTCAGCACAATGAACTCACAAGATGATTGCAAATCTGAAGCATAAAATAAGAATAAAAGAGTTTTGCAATGTTCTCTCTCTGCACTCATTCTCTCATTCACTGCATTACCATGAGGGGCATATGTCTCTAAATCCAGATCTGACCCTGAGTTAACTTAACAGCATTAATATCAGAGGAGGAAGTAATATTTTTATGGGAAGTAGATAGTAACATTTTATTGAAAACCAGCATTGAGCTACACAAATCAAAATCAGGTTTCCATCTACCACCTAACAGAAGTACTGTACATCATACACTTGCCTACTTAAGAAGATACTCCAATGGCAATGCAAAAAAAATCAATTGCCACATTAGTAGAAAATGGTATATTAAGATACTTGATTTGTTGAAAATTCCACTCAACTCTCCACAGGATCATTAATGATGTTAGAAACTAGAAGTACCTAATACAGCTACATTGACATTTAGAACTGGTGCACAGACTCAGTACAATACATTATCACTGACACTGTATCAGTGCTGAAGAGTCATTACAGTATTGTCCACAAAACCTTGTGCACTACCACTGATATCATTTCAGCTCCAAAGATATCATTAACTTTTAAATGGAACTTGCTTTTCTGCAACTGCATTGATATTAATTATTATTTTAG
Source organism: Crocodylus siamensis (assembly GCF_052110815.1). NCBI lineage: Eukaryota > Metazoa > Chordata > Crocodylia > Crocodylidae > Crocodylus > Crocodylus siamensis. Next base: position 182,637,315 of record NC_143397.1, read on the forward strand.
TGTATTTTTTCTCCAGTTAACACATTCATTTCTGCATCTAATTACATCTTCACAAACCAGCAGGCCAAATTCATTTCTGGGTGTAGCTCCATTAAGTGACATTAATAGTGTTGCCATATGCCAAGTTCTCAAGTTCACTTAAACTCTGTTTAGGTGAACAAGGTATTAATTTTCTCTCAAATGGAATAAGCTATATTGTATCACTGTCTGAAGAAACCTTTGCAATTTTGACATGGATAAGATAACACTTCAAATTTACCTCAATTCAACCCCCAGGCTTATTCAGTAACGTGCATATATGAATGTCATATTTCTTTTCTTTATTTAAAGTGAACTCAGTGTTTGTGGAAGGTGGTAAGTTGACAGCCATGGGGACAGAAATCCTCTTGTTTATACCCAGAAAGGATAATGGACAGTATAAGTAGGCAGCTTCCTCATTCCACCCTGCGAATGTGCCACAGCCCTAAACCTTTGGGACAATTTTATGAGCAAAGACTGTTTGGTGTTTATGCCTACTTAGTCCTTTATCCTCCAGCTGATATTAGCCACAAAGATAAGCATGCCATTTTTGTTGGTGGTTTCTGTGACATAATTAAATGTCCATTGGGAACTGGACCACTATCAGATGCAACTGACAATATTTTATTTATGCTATTGGCATTCTTCTAATATTCTCCTCCCATTCTTTCCCACTGGCATAATTGGGTATCTTGGATTAGAAATCACTGGAGGAGATTAACATTTTACCATGGAAATCTTCACCGTGTACAAAGAACATGGTTCTGAGTACTTCTAATTCCATTGACTACAGAGTTCTGAGGGGTTAAGCACTTCACAGGACTCCACCCCCTAATTAGTAACATACTGTAGGACTGTGCAAAGCAGCAAGTATTAATTTTGGATTCGGATTCAGCTGATTTGGAGTGACTCCATTCAGAGATTCAAATCGCTGTCCTGATTCGCTTTGACTGAATCAGATCTGAAAGATCCAGCGCTGCTTCAGCACTGCTTTGGAGATTCAGCCATAGATTGAACAGGCAGCTGACACAGCTGCCTCTCCCTGGTAAGTCTGTTGGGGTTGGGGGAAGAAAGGGGCATGGGGAAGGAAGGGGCTGGGGCTGGGCCTGGGACAAGCTGCCCAGCCAGGGTGCAGGGACGCATTACTCAGGGATAGGGGCAAGAGGGTGCAGGATGTGGGTGCAGCAGCACTGGGAGTGGGGGCTCTGCCCTGCTGCTACTTGCTCAGCTGAGCTGGGGGGGTGGGATGCGGGTGCAGCTTGCTCTGAGCAGAAGGGGGAAAGAGGCAGCAGGGCAAAGCCACTGCTCCCAGCACTGCTGCACCTGCATCCCCCCATGCCAGCTGGCAACCAGTGGCAGCGCCTGCCCCCTGCCCTGGCTGGCAAACTGCAACAGTACCTGCCCCCTTGAACCCCCCTGTGCCAGTTGACAAGCAGTGGCAGCACCTGCCCCCTGTGCTGGCTGGCAAGCAGCCACAGCATCCGCCCCACTCCCTGTGCTTGCTGTGCCAGCTGGCAAGCATCATCAGGGCAGACTCCACGCTCCCAGCACTGATGTGGGTGCAGCAGCACTTGGAGCGATGGCTCTGCCTTGCTGCCGCTTGCCCAGCTGACATGGGGGGAGGGGGTACAATGTAGGCATGGCTTACTCTGGGTGGAAGGGGACAAGTGGCAGCAGGGCATAGCCCTCACTCCTAGCGCTGCTGTGCCCGCACCAACACTGGGAGCGGGGACTCTGCCCTGCTGCCACCTGCCAGCTAGCACAGCAGGGCATGGGCACGGCAGCACTGGGAGCAGGAGCTCTCCCCTGCTGCCACTTGCCCTCTTCCCCATGAAGCAAGCTGTGCTGGGCAAGTGGCAGCAGGGCATAGCCCCACTCCAAGTGCTGCCACACCCAAATCTCCGCCCCCCCCACTCCCTGAGTAATGCCCCACCCCCACCCCAGCTGGGCAGCTTCTCCCAGCCCCAATCCCTCCCTCCCCCATGCCCCTTCCCTCTACCCTCCCCCAACAGACTTACCAGCTGGAGGCAGCTGGAGGCTGCCTGTTTAGTCTGTGGCTGAATTTCCAAATCAGCTGAATCTTTCCCAAAGCTGTTATGAGTTGATTTGGAGGCTCTGACTTGATTCAGAGCTTTCAATTGGTCTCCTGATTCAGTTTGGATTTGGAGATTTGGTCACTGAATTGGGCTGAATCTCCTCCAAATCAAATTGGCTACTGAAGCTTCACACAGCCCTAACATACTGTACAGTATATATAATTTCTGTAAGAATTTAAGCAGGATTTTGTGCTGCTGATTATTTATTTATTTATTGTTAATATGTCCACAGCCTTTCTCTGCATGAAGGTACCTGATGCAACTCACCTGTATTAAATGTTTGGTTGAGACTCAGAATTCATTTTAAAAAGAATAAAATGAACAGTGTGAGTATGGCAGACTTTCTGTTATTGTTTACCTACTCAGAAGACAATGATTCTCAGGAGTTTATTTCAAATGTTTCACTCTCAACATAGGGAGACACACATTTGTGTCTACTTGGTCTTTAGCCCCAAACCCAACATGACAGCAGCCCGTGGAAGTGGTTACATCCAAGTAACTGTTTACTAAATCTAAGCACCATGCAGCACTTAGCAATGCATACTCACTGCTGTTCTGGTTGCTATGGAAACAGAATAAAGCAACTGCCACTAGAGGTCTCACAAACTATTTAAAGAACTACTGCCCTGTTCCTGTAGATTTCAAATATTCATTCAAATCCCAGCAATATCAATAAGGGTCTACAAAAAAAATTCTGGCTAAAGTACAGACTTGATATTTTTAATCATAACTAATATCTAAAAGCATCCGTCTCATATCATGTTAACAAGGAATGCTTATATGGAGGAACTGTATACATTTTTAAAGTTATTTTAAAACATTAACTATGTTTTTAAAATATTAATTTAGGAGGAAGCAAGCCAAGAAAAGTACAAAAATCCAAAAAGAGACTTTGATTTACTTCAGGGATTTTTAGTATGGTGATTTACCATGAAGAGGTAAAGGCTTTATTCTTCTCTAGTTAAAAGTGTAGATAAAACAGTCCTATTTACCCCTATCCCAAATCTGCTTTGTTCAGTAACTCAACAACACACAGCAAAAACCTCAGCATAACATTTCTCCCCAAGACTTACTGCTTCTAGGGACTCACCTGTACAAATTTCTAATTCTAACCGTCTCTAGGACAAAGCTTCCCCCCAGCTCTCTGAAATCAGAGTAGTTAAATTGCTCCAATGAGCAAGAGGATTTTGCTCAGTTTTGCAAGAGTTTGTAACTCTTGCTAACAGGACAGACCAACAAGACCATTCCTGTATCCTCCTACAGAGCTTATATATCTTGTTAGCCTCTTACAGACCCAGTTAAAGGTCAGCTTTTTCCTCAAAACCTTACTTTGTAAGTTCTGAAGCATTAAATATAGTGATCCTCCATTAAAAACTACACTGATTTATTTTTAAAAATGTTTATCAACCTTTTCTTTAGCCTGTGGACTGCTGGCTCTAGTCTGATAATACTAGTGCCCTCAGGGCACTCTCAGGGGCCATACAAGCAAAGCATAACTTGAAGAGTGGAACTTGTATGCAGGGAATGATACAGAAGTGATTTTTCTCACAAAGAATTAGCTTCAGACAAGGGAATAAAAAGCAGAAAAGAGGAAAAAGACCTAGGATTCCCAGATGTGCATGTGTCTGGCAGGGTCCCAGGGGAATTACGTGATTTACAGGCATATTACCTAACTGGCATGTAGAAGCTAGAGCTGTAGCAGCCCCACCCACACCCTACCCTGTTGCAGGGGCAGAAGTGTCCAGCTGCTGGTCCAGTAGGAGATATGACTAAGGCAGCTGGGAAATAAACTGATTGCAAATTATAGCTGCCTTTCTTTGCAGAACCCCTAGGGACAGAGTGGGAGAACTTTTTGCTCAGCTCTTCCTCTGGCTGCAGTGACCCTGCAGATGCTTCGGATGTTATTTTCATTGCTTTCACTAGCTGATGTGAATCAAGGCCTTATTGTTTAAGAATGTATAGTGGGAACTGCCCTTAATGATATTACTGGAGATTCTCTCTCTTATACACACACACGCGAGCACACAGACACATGCGTGCGCGCGCACACACACACACACACACACACACACACACACACACACAGACAAACTGGCATTATATAGTGACAGCCAGGCAGAATGGGGACAAACAGAACTCATCCTCAACACACAGGTAGCAGTTCAGTTGCTGTGTGACTATTATCCCAGCATGTGGTGAAGTAGTTGCTGCTGACCCTACATGAGTTTCTAGCTCTTCTAATACACCTCTCCCAGTGCCCTCCTACCGCAAACTAGCACAGAGTTTCCTTTGAAGCTGTCAGAGTGCTTACAGGGTTAATATTCTCCATATACTTCACTGCATGAAGAACTTCCAAAGAAACATAGAACTATGCTTGTCTCCAGAACAGCAGCAGAACTCTCAACTTGTATATGAATTGTTCTTAAATTTGTCCTTTTAGAATTTAATTTCAAACTATCTAAGTATGGGAGGTTCAAGAGGCACTGAACTCCTCCCATCTCTTCAAAAGGAAGAAGTGCTATCACTAGCCATCCTCAGCTCAGCCATGCCATAACAAAAGAGCCCCAAACAACTCTTTCCCACTCACAACAAACGCTTCAGCAAGAAGCTGAAGGAGGAAGGGGAGTGACAGCAAGAAGTTACCTGGAGGTTGCGGAGGTGAAGATGGAGTTCAGAGAAGGGGGGAGAGGAGATATAAAGGCAGCCTGCATGATAATATTTCTTGTACAAAACCTGCAGCCTCTTTGATACAGCTTCAAAAACAAAAATTGAGAAAAATTGGAATACCTTATTTATTTCTACATTAATTTGCAATCATTCTTTAGCCAAAAATGTTCAAGCAAACATGTATGAAAGGACACACAATATACACCTATATGTTGGAAATTACCTTTATACAAAGAACAAAGAATTCCCAAGAGTAAACTACAATCACTAAAAGGTAGTTCCACACTGATGAGTGAATGTATAAAAAAACACGTCTGCTTTCTGGAGCAGTGGTTAGCATAAGCATTAAATTAATACGTACATTGCTCAGGCTTTGCTGAAGGATTGCCCACCGTAAGTCTCACTACAGCTGAGACATATATGAACTGCTTAACCTGGAATATGAATACACATTTAGGTTGTGCAAATTTATCAAAGCTGGTAAGACCGGTACTAAATGCTTTAGAACAGCAACATAACAAAAATGTTACAATATGTGTAGAACTGCCAGAAAAGGGTGTAATGTAGACAGACTGGTAAAACACAGATCAGGATGTATAACAGGTACCAGATACAGAATGCTTCATGATACCAGAGAAATGTGATATGCTTAGTATTGCTTTGAGCAGTCTATAAAAGAAAGAGCTAGGAAACCTGGAATCTTGTACTGGTTTGGAAAAGGTGTTTTTATATGCATACCATTGTTCTTCAAATACAGAAATGCCTGTTGGATTGATCTCAGTACTGTCTTGTAGACCAGTGGTGTCAAATTCACCCTGTACCCCAGGCTGGATCCAGACCATGGGGCTCCTCAAAGGCTGCATCCATGGAGAAAGTGACAGGATCAATAGGAGCAGTGGTGGAAGGGTCTACAGCAGCAGTGGCTGCAGCAGCAGTTGAAATAATGGCCAACAGTGAAAGTGGAGGAGGTACATGTGGCAGGGCAATCAGCTGTAGGGTAAGCATGGCTGTGTTGGCACAGCTCAAGCTTGCTCCCTTGCCACCAAAGGCCATGTCCAACAAGGCCCTGGATTTTGCAGCAGGCTCCACCCCACTCTAGCTGCACCCTGAATTCCCTGGCCTGCCAGTAACCTGGCAGGACAGATGGAGCAGCTCTGCAGACTATAGGTTTGACACCCTTGTTGTTGTAAATAATCCTGCTGAGTTTCCACCACCAAACTGTGCCTGCGATCTTTCTTTGCATATGCTGTGATCTTCATACACTGGGGGCAGAGACAAGCAGACATTGACCACACAAGTGGAGTACAACAGACAGTATTCACAGGACTATATCGACAAACTTAAAAAAAAAATTAAGGGCAGTGTCTGAAGTTGTTGATTCTAGAAATCCAGGAATGCTGAGAAAAAGGATGCTGAGAGCTATTCTTCCTTGTGCATCATCAAAAGAACTGCTCATTTATTTACATCAAAGCAAACCCAGCAAAAATAAGGTTTACTGTCAGGGACTGTGATTTCAAAGATTTCATAGATTACAGAGTCAGAAGGGACCCGATGGATCATCGTGTCCAACCTCCTGCTCCTGGCAGGAAAGAGGACTGAGGTCAGATGACCCCAGCCAGGTGATTGTTAAGCCTCCTCTTGAAGACCTCCAAGTTAGGTGATAGCATAACCTCTCTTGGAAGCCCATTTGAGACCCTGGTCCCCCTTATTGTAAAAAATTTCTTCCTAATGTCTAACCTAAATCTACTCTCCACTAGTTGGCACCCATTATTCCTAGTTACTCCCTGGGGCGCTCTGGTAAACAGTGCATCCCCAATTCCCTGCTGTCCTCCCTTGATAAATTTATAGGCGGCCACAAGGTCACCCCTCAGCCATCTTTTGTATAGGCTGAAGAGATCCTGATCTCGCAACCTCTCTTCGTAGGGTCTTTCACGGAGACCACTAATCATGTGAGTGGCCCTCCTCTGAACCCTCTCCAGATCCACCATGTCCCTCTTGAAGTACGGTGCCCAAAACTGGACACAGTACTCCAACTGCAGCCTGATTAATGTCACATAGAGGGGGAGCATCACCTCCCTCGATCTGTTGGTCATGCATCTGCTAATACATGACAAGGTGTGATTGGCTTTGTTAATGGCCTCATTACAGTGCTGACTCATGTTCATCTTGGAGTCAACTATGACTCCAAGATCTTTCTCAGCCTCTGAACTACTGAGGAGGACATCCCCCAACCTGTAGGTGGGCTGGGGATTCCTCCTTCCTAGGTGGAGTACCTTACATTTATCTTTGTTGAACTGTATCCTATTACTTTCCGCCCACAGATCTAACGTGTCCAAGTTGGCCTGTATCTACTCCCTGTCCTCTGGTGTATTAACTTTGCCCCATAATTTGGTATCATCCACGAACTTGGACGGGGTACTCACCACACCCTCATCCAAATCGCTGATGAAGATACTAAATAACACTGGCCCAAAGACTGAACCCTGTGGGACCCCACTGCCTACCTCCTTCCAGGCTGAGAATGACCCATCAACCACCACTGTCTGGGTGCAGTCCCTAAGCCAGTTAGCCACCCACCTGACTGTATAGGCATCCACTCCACAGCCCGTTAGCTTCCCTATGAGAATAGGATGCGAAACTGTGTCGAAGGCCTTCCTAAAATCCAGGCAGATGATATCAGCCTCAGCTCGTGTGTCAAGGCAGTGTGTGACCTGGTCATAAAAGGCTATAAGGTTTGTCAGGCAGGATTTACCTGTGATGAATCTGTGCTGGTTTCCTTTCAGCATCATTTCCGCTGCTGGACCTTCACAAATATGCATTTTGATGATTTTTTTTAGCATTTTCCCAGGGATACAGGTAAGACTGACTGGCCTAATGTTACCCGGCTCCTCCCTTCTCCCCTTCTTAAAAATGGCACCATGTTGGCCTTTTCCCAGTCCCCAGGGACCTGTCTGGAGCACCATGAGAGCTCAAACAGACATGCCAGTGGCTCAGCAATGACACTGGCCAATTCCTTCAGCACCCATAGATGGAGGTCATCCGGGCCAGCTGACTTGTACCCATCCAGCCCTTCCAAGTGCTCTTTAACTAAGTCAGCACTAACCTTTGGTGGTCTGGTGCCTTTTGGATATCTGTCTATGCTCAAGGTGGGGGGCTTTATCTTGGTCAGTATTAAGGAATACTGAAGCGAAGAACTCATTGAAGAGCTCTGCCTTTTTCTCCATGTCAACCACCAACTGACCTGATTTGTCCTGCAGGGGCCCTATGCTACTCTGAGCTTTCTTTTTGCTCGCTATGTATCTATAGAAGGACTTTTTATAGTCCTTAATTGTTGTAGCCAGTCTAAGCTCCAGTCCTGCCTTGGCCTGCCTAACTGACTCCCTGCAATAGTGCGCCAGGGTGGTATATGCCTCCTTGGTGGCTGCCCCCTGTTTCCACTGCTTATACATCTCTTTCTTTGCCCCCAGTCTTTCCTGAAGCTCCCTGTTCAGCCAAGAGGGCTTTTTTATATCCCCTTAGCCCCTTTCTTGCGTAATGGGATAGACTCCTTTTGTGCCCCAAGGATCACTCCCTTGAGAAACTTCCAACCCTGTTGGACCCCCACTAGTGCGATGCTCTTGAGTTCCACCACCTCACTAACTAGGTTTCTAAGTTTACTAAAGTTGGCCCTTCGGAAGTCTAAAGCTTTAGCATCACTGGGTATTTTTCTCACCCTTCGCTGAATAGTGAACTCTACCAAGTGGTGGTCACTATCACCCAGGCTACTGTGTACCCGCAGGTCCCCCACGAGATCATCCCCTGTTGCTAAGACCAGGTCTAGCAAGGCGCTACCCCTTGTGGGACTGGATACCATATGGATTAGGTGGAGGTCCTGCACAGTGTAAGAACCTCCTTGAGTGGCTTGTTTTGGCCTCCTGTTCCTCTCAGCTGATGTCCAGGTAATTTAGGTCCCCCATGACCACTGCCCCACTCGCCTGTAAGGTATCTGAGAGCTGCTTGGAGAATAACTTGTCTAGCTCATCATCCTAGTAAGGAGGTCTGTAGTAGACCCCCACTACCAAGTCCTTTTCCCCTGCCCCCCCCCCGGATCCTGACCCACAATGTCTTGGTAGTCCCCTCCTCCACTCCTGCCTTGATGACGAAAGATGTGTACTGCTCCTTAACATAGAAAGCTACACCTCCGCCTTTTCTCCCCACTCTGTCTCATCTATACAACCTGTACCCCTCAAAGCCTGCCGCCCAGTCATGCACAGAATTCCACCATGTTTCAGTTAAGTTGACTAGCTCATGCTGTATGCTAGCAAGTGATCAAGCAGGCCTGGCTGGGCCAAGCAGGGAAGTTACCACACCTGCCCCTGGTCCCTGGCTAATGTGACTGACTAGTCACTTCTCTGCAACTAGATTGGCTGCTGACAATACTACTCTCCCCTTTTAAATGCACCTGCAGCCTCAGGCAAGCTGATGGCTACCTTACAGGGGCTGCAGGCCCAGATTACAGCACTGCACACCCAATGTACCCCACTTCCTGCCAACTGGGGAAACCAACGCACTCAACATACCCTGAACCACAGATCCCACTGTCTGACAAATCTGATGGAGACCCTTGCTGCTTCTAGGAGTTAATTAATCAGTGTTGCCTTACATTTAGTCTCTGTCCCAGAACCTATCCTTCAGATACAGCCAAAGTAGGACTTATCAGTTTGTTGACTGGTGATGCCCTGGCCTGGGCTTCTCCACTTTTGAAATCAGCAAGCCCTCTCCTTGACAGCCTTGAAGATTTTATCCAAGCCATAGTGAAAATCTTTGGTGACCTCTATTGGGTCCGTACTGCGGAGCCCTCTGATATGGAGTGGAACAAGGTGGCTCAACATTTCCACTTCTGCCTGGGGCTTCAGGGCTGCATTAAAGGCGAGTTGGCTCAGGTGGAGCTCCCAGCTACTTTGGACAGACTTGTTGATTTTAGTATTTGTACTGATGCCTGTCTGTCCAAGCAACAATAGGAGGACTGGACTTCAGCTCTCAGGGTTGGCTAGGCCCTTGGAAGCTCTGATACTACCCCCAGTGGAGGCCATGCAGATAGATGCAGCTAGGAAAAGGCTCCCCCTTGGAGGAGAAAGTTTGTTGTTGTGCCTAGGGCCTCTGCCAGTACTGTGGGGAGTCTGGGCATTTTGCCCGGATCTGTCTAAGGAAAGGAATGGCCATCTCCTCTTTGAGAAACTACCTGACCCAGCCTTGATAGAGGGGCATTGTCCGGGCCTGCCACAGATCATTCAGCCAATGCCTCCAGTTCACAGTAAACTCTTGAGAGCCACCAAGCCCTAAGACTCACCTTTGCTAGTTGCCGTTCACCTACAGCACCCCTCTGCTCCAGGCCTCTTTGACACAGGAGTTTCTGGTAATTTCATGGACTCGACCCTTGCAGAACAACTCGACTCTACCAGTTCAGCCAAAACAGAACCCCAAGACAGCAGAAGCCATGAATGGATTCCCTCTCTCTTTGGGCCTTGCCACCAGTAAAATGGTCCCACTAGAAGCCTCAATCAGTAATCACCCAGAGTCTCTTTGTTTTGATCTTATCCATTCCCCTGACCTTTTGGTTATACTGGGAACCCTTTAATTATTCCTCCATAACCTGGGACATCATGTGTGGGTTACAGGAACTCTGTTTCAACTCACTTTACTGCTTGTACTCTTGTTTAGAGTAGATTTCTCTGGCCATTACCCAGGGCTGGAAGCAGAGCCAAAAATATCAGGTTGCTTGCAACAACCATATAAGATTTGAGGCTGGCCTTCACAGACAGAACATATGCCCCAGACCCTCTCCCATCTCTCCCTGCCAAATGCCAGGACTTGGCTGATGTATTCAACAAGAAAGGAGTGGACCAACTTCCCCCACACTTCCCTTATGATTGCCATTTGATACTGTGCCAGGGGCACAGATTCCATTCAGGCACATTTATTTACTCTGAGCCAGAGCTCAAAGTGCTCAAGGAGTACACATTAGAGAGAACCTCTGTAATGGGTTCATCAGGCATTTTACAACTCCTGCTGGGGCCCTGATATTCTTTGTGGCCAAGAAAGACAGCTTTCTCTGTCCCTGTGTTGAGTACAGGGCCTAAAACAGGATTAAGATTCCTAATCATTACCTGCTGCCATTAACAAATGAATTATTTGAGAGGTTCCATCAAGCCTAGATTTTTTTTTCAAGATTGGATCTGTGAGAGGCGTACTGTATACAGGAAGGGGACAAGCAGAAAACCACATTTTGGTCCCACTATGGGCATTCTGAATACTTGGCTATGCCCTTTGGACTCTGCAATGCCCCTGCTACATTCCAACACTTTGCTAATGGTATATATCAAGATATGTTGGAACAATTTGTTACAATTTATCTAGACGATATTTTAGTTTTTTCTAATGATCCTGCCCACTATTTAGAAGATGCGTGTCAGGTCCTACTCCAGCCCCAAGAGAACCACCTGTATGTTAACCTAGAGAAATGCAAGTTTGATCAGACCTCAACTGAATTCTTGAATTCTTATATTATTTTCACCAAGGGCCTAGTAATGGCCCACAAGGTAACCGACATCACTGAATGAGCTGCACCATATGACATTAAAGGGATTCAATGATTCTGGGCTTTGCTAACTTTTGTAGATGTTCAAAGAGAGAGTTGTCGCACCTAGTAGCCCTGCTGACTACCCTTCTTAGGAAAGGGGTACCATTCAAATGGTTTCCAGAAGTACGAATGGCCTTTGAGATACTGAAAAGGACTTTCACTCTGTGCCCTTCTTGTGCACCTGGACTCCATGAAACCATTTACAATTAATCTGGCCATAAGGAAATCCGGGGCATCCAGGACACTGCCCCTTTCCCCCACTACTCTCCCAAGTCAGTGGTGCTGTTGCAGGCAGAGGCAGGGGCAGGGTGACATGGTGTGCTGGGCAACTGAGTGGATGGGCAGCGGTGCCTGCCTTCCTGGTTGGTGTGCTGTGCTGTCCACCACGCCAGCAGATTACACCCCATTCCCCTTCATTTTCAGGATGCTCAATTTAATGCTCATCAGCCTCCAAAATCCAGAACTGTCCTGGCTAAACCGGGATGTACGGTCATCCTATTTATAGTGGAAGCTGACTGCTTGAGCTGCACCATAGGGGCTGTTCTGTCTCAGGCTTCATACACCCCAAACAAACTGCACCCTTCCACTTTTATTGCTGGTCCCTTATTCCTTTCAAAAGGAATTACAACATTTCAGATTGGGAACTGCTTGCATCAACATGGGAACTCTTTGAGCTGAAATGCTGGAAACTCCTCACACTGACATTTGGGATTGGGAAACTGTTCCCCCCACCCATGATCATAGAATCATAGAAGTAGGGTCGGAAGGGACCTTGTAGATCTTCAAGTCCAACCCCCTGCCTGGGAAGGAGAAAAAACTGGGCACAAATGACTCCAGCCAGGTAGGCATCAAGCCTCCTCTTAAAGACCCCCAGGGTAGGAGCCAGCACCACTTCCCTTGGAAGTTGGTTCCAGATCCTAGCTGCCCTAACTGTAAAGTAGTTCTTACAGATGTCTAATGTAAACCTCCTCTCCAACAATTTGAGGCCATTATTCCTTGTTATGCCAGGGGGCGCTAGGAGAAACAAGGCCTCTCCTAAACCCTTCTGGTCCCCCCTAGTGAGTTTATAGACGGTCACCAAGTTCCCCCTCAGCCTTCTCTTGTGAAAGCTGAACAGGTTCAGGTCCCGCAGTCTCTCATTGTAGGGTCTGTCCTGTAGTCCCCGGATCATGCGGGTGGCCCTCCTCTGGACCCTCTCAATGTTGTCCACATCCCTCCTGAAGTGCGGCCCACAGAACTGGACACAGTACTCCAGCTGTGGCCTGACCAGTGTTGCACAGAGGGGGAGGATCACCTCCTTGACCCTGCTTGAGACGTACCTGCGGCTGCACGACAAGGTCCGATTAGCCGTGACCTTGCATTGTCGGCCCATGTTCATCTTGGAGTCAATAATGACTCCAAGATCCCTTTCTGCCTCCGTGCTCTCAAGCAGGGTGTTTCCCATCTTATAAGTGCGCTGTTGGTTACTACTGCCCAAGTGCAGCACCCTGCACTTGTCAGTATTGAAACGCATCCTGTTTTTGTTAGCCCACCCCTGTAACCGATCCAGGTCTTACTGAAGTCTTTCCCTCCCTACTAGTGTGCTCATCTCACCCCAAATTTTGGGATCATCAGCAAATTTAAACAGGTTACTTTTCACACCGTCATCCAAATCGCTGATAAAGAAATTGAACAGTGCAGGCCCAAGGACCGAGCCCTAGGGACTCTGCTGCCCACTTCTCCCCAGGTCAAATATGACCCATCCACCACCACCCTCTGAGTACGACCCTTCAGCCAATCTGCAATCCATCTGACTGTGTAGGCATCAATGCCAGTCGCCCAATTTTTTAATGGGGTGGGAGACAGTGTCAAGGGCCTTGCTGCAGTCCAGAAAAACTACACTCACAGCAACACCTGCATCCAATGCTTTTGTGACCTGATCATAAAAGGCAATCAGGTTGGTCTGACATGACCTACCCCTAATGAAACTGTGCCGGTTCCCTTTCAGCATCATTTCTGAGGCCGGCCCATCGCAGATGTGCTCCATGATGATCTTCTCAAAGAGTTTCCCTAGGATTGAGGTAAGACTGACAGGCCTATAGTTGCCCGGGTCTTCCCTCCTCCCTTTTTTAAAGATGGGGACCACGTTGGCTATCTTCCAATCATCTGGCACCTGGCCTGAGCACCACAAGCGCTCGTAAAGCTCTGCCAAAGGCCCTGCAATAACCCTGCTAGCTTTCTCAACACCCCGGGGTGGAGAGCACCTGGACCCGCTGATTTGAACACGTCCAGCCCCTCCAGAAGCTCTCTAACCCGGTTCTCCCCAACCTGAGGTATGGAGGCGTTCCCCTCGAGTCCATCTTGCATCACGCTGGGGAAGTCCTGGTCCCTGCCCAAGAAAACGGAGGTGAAGAATTGGTTAAAGAGGTCTGCTTTCTCCTCTGGCACAACCACCAGATTGCACAGAGGATATTGCAGGGGCCCCACATTTCCCGGTGCTTTCTTCATCCTCCCTATATATTTGAAAAAGAACTTTTTGTTATCTTTGATTTTGGATGCTAGTCCTAGATCTATGTCTGCCTTAGCTTTCCTGACAGCCCCCCTACAGGCCCGAGCAGACAAGGTATACTCCTCTTTGGAGATAGCATCCCACTTCTGCCGGATGAACACTGCCTTTTTGGCAATCAGGCATTCCCATACACCCTTGGTGAGCCAGGGGTCTTTAGGGCACTCCTGCCCCCCGCCGCTTTTTGTTGGGATGGTTACCCCTTGGGCCCTGAGTATTGTCTCCTTAAGAAACGACAACTCATCTTGGGCACTGAGCTCCCCTGCTCTCCAAAACCCCAGTGCCTCTCCCGCTAATCTCCTCAACTCATTGAAGCTGGCCCTCTTGAAGTCTAGGGCTACCGCCTTGCTGCAGGCCCTTGAGACCCTGCGCTGAATGGTGAATTCCAGCAAGCGATGATTGCTATCACCCAGGTGGTCAAGGACCTGGAGGCCCCTTACCAGGTCGTCGCCTGTGGCCAGGACCAAGTCCAACAAGGCATCTCTTCTGGTAGGACTGTGCAGCTCCTGAATTAAGTGGTGATAGTGGAAGGTCCAATGATAGTGGAAGGTCACAAGGAATATATCATAAAGCAGGGTCTAGACTCCAAACACAGCCTTCAAGGAGTGGCAGCACCTTCTGAAGGCAGATTGCTACCCCATCCAAGGTATAATAGTTTCATAGTTAGTAGGGTTGGAAGGGACCTGAGCAGATCATCAAGTCTGACCCCCTGCCATGGCAGGAAAGAGTACTGGGGTCAAACGACCTCAGCAAGGTGACTGTCTAACCTTGTCTTAAAGACTCCCAAAGTAGGAGCCTGCACCACTTGACTTACAAGGTGGTTCCAGATCCTAGTTGCCCTGACAGTGAAGTAGCGCCTCCTGATGTCTAGTCAGAATTTACCCTCTGCCAGCTTGTGACCGTTATTTCTAGTCACTCCTGGCAGTGCTCGGGGGAGCAGGGACTCCCCTAGTGCCTGCTGGTCCCCTCTGACTGGTTTGTAACAGACCACTAGATCCCCCCTCAGCCTTCTCTTGTCGAGGCTGAACAGGTTCAGATCCCATAGTCTCTCCTTGTAGGGCCTGCCCTGCTGCCTTCTATCGTGCGAGTGGCCCTCCTCTGGACCCTCTCCATGTTGTCCACATCCCTCCTGAAGTGCAGCACCTAGAACTGGATGCACTACTCCAGCTGCGGCCTGACCAGTGCCGCATAGAGGGGGAGGATCACCTCCTTGGACCTGCTTGAGATGCATCTGTGGATGCATGACAAGGTGCGGTTGGCCTTCCTGACTGCATCCCCACACTGCTTGCCCATGTTCATCTTGGCATCAGTGATGACTCCAAGATCCTTTTCTGCCTCTGAACTGACGAGAAGGGAATTCCCCAACCTGTAGGTATGGTGCTGGTTCTTCTTCCCCAGGTGCATCACCCTGCACTTGTCAGTGTTGAATCCCATCCTATTTTCATCCGCCCTCCCCTGTAACCTGTCTAGGTCCAATTGTAGCCTATTCTACAATTGTAGAATTGTAGCCTTCCTTCCAGCGTGTCCATATCCCCCCACATCTTATTGTCATCAGCAAATTTGAACAAGGTGCTTTTTACCCCCTCGTCCAAGTCACTGATGAAGATGTTGAACAGCGCGGGCCCAAGGACCAAGCCCTGAGGAACCCCACTGCCCATATCCCTCCAGGTCAAAAATGGTCACTACTCTCTGGGTACGGCCCTCCAGCCAGCTAGTGACCCATTTGACAGTGTAGGTGTCAACACCACAGTCCCCCAGTTTTTTAATGAGAATGGGGTGCGAGACAGTGTCAAAGGCCTTCTGAAAGTCCAGAAAGACTATGTCCACTGCTACCCCTGCATCTAAGGATTTGGTGAGCTGGTCATAGAAGGTCACCAGGATGGTCTGACAGGACCTGCTTCTAATGAACCTGTGTTGGTTGCCCCTAAGCATAATCTCTCCTGCTGGCCCCTCGTGGACATGTCCCCAGAATAATTCTCTGAAAAAGCTTACCCAGGATCGAGGTAAGACTAACTGGCCTGTAGTTCTCCAGGTCCTCCTTCCTCCCTTTTCTGAAGATGGGAACCACACTGGCCCTCTTCCAGTCCTCTGGCACCACACCAGAGCACCATGAGTGCTCGTAAAGCCGTGCTAGGGGTCCCGCAATCACCTCGGCTAATTCCCTCAGCGCTCTAGGGGGGGAGATCATCAGGACCAGCTGATTTAAATACATCCAGTCCCTCCAGAAGTTCCCTGACTAGATCCTCACTGACCCCTGGCCTAGGTGTGCCTCCCCTGGGGCCTGAGGGGGGCTCAGTGGGGGTGCTAATCTGGTCCCTGCTCACGAAAATGGAGGCAAAGGGTCATTAAATAGGTTAGCTTTGTCGTCTGGTGTGACGACCACATTTCCTAGCATGTCTTGCAGGGGCCCCACATTACCCGGTACTTTCTTTTTGCCCCCTATGTATTTAAAAAAGGACTTCTTGTTGTCTTTGATCTGGGTAGCTAGTCCCAGTTCCATCTCTGCCTTGGCCTTCCTGAATGCCCCCCTGAATCCCTGCGCAACTGCAGTATAGTCCTCCCTGGTGATGGCCTCTCCCTTCCATTGGGTGTACACCTCCCTTTTAGCTAGAAGACATTCCCGAATGCTTTTGGTGAGCCGTGGGGGCTTTTGTGCCCTCCTGCTCCCTTTGATCCGTGTTGGGATTACCTCCCTCTGCGCTTGGAGGATCGTCTCCTTAAGGAGCAACCACTCTTCTTGGACACCCAACTCCCCTCCCCTCCGGGACCTCAGTGCTTCCCCGACTATTCTCCTTGGCTCATTGAAATCTGCCCTCCTGAAATCTAGGGTTGCTGCCTTGCTGCAGGCCTTTGCCACCTTGCACTGAATGGTGAATTCCAGCAGGCGATGATCACTGTCGCCAAGGTGGTTGAGCACCTGCAGTCCCCTCTCCAGGTCATCACCCATGGCCAGCACCAGGTCCAACAAGGCGTCTCCCCTGGTGGGGCTGTGCACCTCCTGTGTTAGATGAAGGTCCTGCATTTTGGCTAGGAACCTATGTGAGTAGTCAGACCTGGATCATAAGAACTAGGAATATTTGCACACAAACCAGAAACTGAATTTTTGACAGGTCCACTGGTCCCTGCTTTTCCTGTTTTAATTTCATAATCACATATTGCCCAGGGGCCAAGAACCAGAAGGCAGACTATCCCATAAGGATGAACTCTCTGCTCTAGACCCATCACCCACAATCATGGTCATGGTGGATACATTAACTAAGATGACCCATTGCCAATTAAATGACCCATCTATTTCTGAGACATATATTTTGCCTACATAGCTGTCCATCTCAGGTACTCTCTGGCCATGGTCCCATTTATTTCATACTTCTGGCATGAGTTCTGTAAGGTTCTGGGCATGGAACCTCTTCATTCATCTATGTATCACCTTCAGACTAATGGTCATATGGAGTGCATAAACCAGATCCTTGAGCAATACCTCAGATGCTTTTAAATTTTCATCAGTATAATTGGATGTTCTTGTTCCCCCTGGCAAAATTCACATACAAAAATGCTATCTATACTTCTACAGGCCAGACCCACTTTTTCTCCAACTATGGACTCCATCCTCATTTCCACCTAGCATTGCCTACTTTCCCATAGGTCCTCACATCGAATGACCTTGTATTGGAACTCCAAGATGTTTAGCAAAAAATTAAAGGTTCATCTCAACACAGCCAATCACATCTAAAAATAATGCCAGCAATATTTTGGCCCCACCATTTCACTTGGTAACAAGGTCTGGCTCTCTTCAAAGACTATCAAGATCCCAAGACCACCTGCCAAACTGGAACACCAATATCTGGGCCCCTTCAAGGTTGTGGAACAAATAAGCTTTGTTGCATTCAAGCTATGGATGCCCAAAACACTAAAAGTACACCTTGTTTTCCACATATACCTACTCAAACCTTGCATAAAAAAACCTTTTCTGACTGCCTAAACCTGCTCCCCCCACACCCATGATAGTGGAAGGTCACAAGGAATATATTGTAGGGCAGGTTCTAGGCTCCAAAGACATCTGAGGCAAGCTCTATTAATTCATCAACTGGGAGGGCTATAGCCTGGAAGAATGATCTTGGGAACCAGATGACCATGTTCACACCCTCCCCTAAACTAGTATAAGATTTCCACTGAAAACACCCAGAAAAGCCTGGTCCCAGGCTGCCTAGAAGAGGCCATCTGGGAGGGTGGGATGGGGTGGGAGGGAGCAGAAACTCTCAGGAACACTGATCAAGCAGGCCTGGTTGTGCCAAGCATTTGAAGTTATCACATCTGCCGCTGATCCCCAACTAATGCAACTGACACTGTTCTCTGCAACCAGACTGGCTACTGAAAGCACCACTCACCCCTTTTAAACACCTGCAGCTTCAGCCTCAACACATGCAAGCCTTAAATCAGCCTCAGTCTGTTCTGGCAAGCCTTGCATTCATAGCTCTCCCTGGCTTTCCTGACTTCTGACCTGGGTTTGACTTTTCATGACTATGATCATGAATCTACCCTGAAACTTGGTGCTGGCTCTGCTTTCTCTGGTTTCCCTGACATCCTGACTTGCCTTCATTGCCTTGACCCTTATCTCAGCTTTTCCCTGGAACTTGGTCCCATGATCTCTAATCCACCTACTCAGACCATGACTCAACGCTCCAGGAACCCGTGCTCCTGCCCTGCTGACCTCCTAGTTGCCCCCCAGGGCCTATCCACAGGCCTGGCTGCCTATTCCCAGCCACACCCTCACAGTTACACAACTCCACGGGAATAATCTGAAAACAATGAAATAAAGATGTAACTGGGGATGGAATTTGGCCTAAACAACTATTGTCATAATTTGTTTATTGGCGCCATCATAGTGTTCAAAGGCTCCAACCTTTACTGGGCCACATTACACTAGATGCCACATAAAACACAGAGAGGATACGGTCCTTTCCTGAAACTCTCATAATTCAGTTATTGGTGATGTGAGATGGAAAGAACCTATCTTAACGTTTATATTTGCATTGCTTTTTCAGAGTGGACAATTAGAAAGAACCCTTTTTTACTTGATTATTGGTCTGTAAATTCTGACAAAATAATAAGCACAAAGTTCTACTAAGTGTTTTTACAGTCCTTTCTAAAGGGAGTGTCAAATTGCAGCTGGGGCACCCTGGCAAAAGACTGGCACCTGGCCTATGCACCATTCATGTCACACGAAAGACTTCACATCTGTGGTGCATAATCCTCATGTGAACTCTATTCTCCAAGCTGAATGACACTTTAAGACAGTAGTTTCAGATTCTTTCTATAATGACAGTTGAATTCCATTTTTTATACTGGTTATTGCAGCAAGATATAAAACTCAATCCAAACTCCCCCCAATTCAAAACAAAATTTCCATTCATGTCAACAACAAACTCACACTGATATAAAGGCAGAAGTTTGCTATTTGTTGCCCCATTTTTAATGATTAGATTTTAACTTTGTACCTCCCCTTCTTCTACTTTTATGTTCCTCTTCCTTCACTATCCTCCCTTTTTAGTTTTTCTTTTTCTGCCTTATCTTGGTTCATCACACCTGTTCTTTCCTATGAATTTCCTGTCTTACAGGAACTTCTAGGTCTCTAGCCACTGTGCTTCATTACCATACTTTACCCCCATTCCATTTAGTAAAATGATCAGCGATTTAACATCTAACATTGACACTGGCTTCCAGTCCAATTAGACTAACAAGTTGAAGGTGGGACAGAGGCATAACAGAGAAGCTGATCACCTAGGGCACCAGCAGTGACTTCTGGCTGCTGGTACCACCAGCACAGGTGGCAGCTATTATTTTAATGCTTCTCTTCAAGTTGGCACCTGGGGCTGCTGCCTTGGTCTCCCCACCTTAGTTATACTACTAGCTCATAGAGCAGTAGGGGTGGGCAAAATGTGGCCCATGGGCCGCATGCAGCCTGCCAGGCCATTCTATCCAGCCTGTGGGGCCCCTAAAAAAATTTAGAAAATTAATATTTATCTGCCCCTGGCTGCCTGTCATGTGGCCCTTGATGGCTTGCCAAAACTCAGTAAGTGGCCCTCTGCCCAAAATAATTGCCTGCCTCTGTCATGGAGGCACCTTAGAGACTTACTTTGCCATAGCATCTGATGAAGAAGGCTGTAGCTTATGAAAGCACATGCCTCTCTGAGGGCACGTGCACATGTTCACAAGACCCAATCTATGATCACGAGGATTGCTTAAAGCCACATGATCATAGATGGGACCCCACTTATACACATTCATTGGTGCTGGTCGGGGTGAGGCGGGGAGGATTGGAAGGGGCTACCACTTCCAAGGGAGGGGTTTGGTAGGTCCAGGCCAGAGGGATTGCATGTTTGGGGGTTGGGATGATTGGAGGTCTAAAAATAGTCTGGTCAGGGTGAGAGGTAGGAAAAGCATAGTCCTGCGGCTGGGGCAAGTTGCTGGGCTTTCCCAGCTCCAGGGCTGTGCTCCTAATAGCTACATACATTTCATTAGATCAGGCCTGGGTGAGCCTGATCTATGTAGTGGTCCTCCTCAGGTGAACTAAGTTAGATATGGCCAACCATTTTTTGCCTGATCTAAGTGTAACATCTGCATATGCCCTAAACAAGTTAGACTATAAAGCCACTAAACTAAACTTGCCTTCTCTCTATTAGAGTAACAATTAACCAAGAAATTCACACTTCTAAGCTACTGTTTGAAGCTGTTTGTCAGCCCAGTATAATTAAAAGTAGTGACATCTTCCAAAGTGTAGGTACCTATGAACGATTCTGTGTCGACTAAAAGGGGTAGGGATTTATCATTCAGTAGCTAGTCTGTAGTAACTGCCTGTGTGTAAGCCCTTACCCCATGGATATTAGAAGCTAAAGCATGGTAGCTTCTGGGAAATATGATTCCACTAGCATGGCTTAGCTTTTACTTCCCATGGGGCATACACACAGAAGGTTATGCCATGGACCAGGTACTGTGAAATAAATTGCTACCCACTTTAGCCCACAGTAAATATTTAATTTGTCCATCCTTGAAGTTCACATATGCAACATTTTCTTTGCAATCCTAAAGACAAGAAACTTACATTTAAAAGAAATAAATGAATACACACATTTTTGATTTCTGGACTGGCTATTTCTGGCGGGCCAAATACAAGCACCAAGTGAACCAGATTTGGCCATATATTTGACATCGCTTCTTTGAGTGACAGCCTTAAACTATGAACCCTTTCCCCAAGGAAATTGTATATACTGGTATCTACAATACACATGAGGAAAACTAAAGATGTACTGCACCTGCATTTGCTCTTTGTCTTGCTCACATAGGGCATTTTTACACATGCTTTGGGACACAGCACCAGAACAATACTTTAATTAGAGAACCGCATTTATTTAAATGTCCGTGCATCATGTGTATCAGCATCCCTGCACTGAAAAAATGGTGGTGGAGGGTTCTGAACTAAAGCTCATCCAATGTGTTTTATTTCAAAGTGCCCTGCCGCCATTTTTTCAGCACAAGGACACTACCGATACACATGATGCGGAACAGTGCCAGAGTGTGTCAATTTCCGTTCTCCAGCAGATTTGATTAATTGCTGGATTTCCAGCATGTCAGAGCAGACTCCCTGCATGTCTAATAGGAGCCCGTTAATTCTAATCTTTCCATTTATTTAGATGTCCTGTATAATGAAGAAAGTGTTTTACAGAAAATTTTGTTGCAATTTTGTTGTGCAGCCCAAAAACAGACTACATTATGATACAGGTATAACCTGTGATAAGAATAAACTGTAAAAAGAAACAAGCTACCTTAACTATGGGCTAGAATATACCTGCAGGACATAGTTCAGTCCATTACTTTGCCATCCCCAGGTAATTTCAGAGAAACAGCTTCCTCTCTCTTTTCTCCTTGCTGCTGGGGAGAAGTGCATTGCTGCTGAGAGCCAATGTGTCAAGATTCAAATTCTTAGTAAGTCGCACAAGGAAAAAGGGGAATTTTACTTCCACTTATGCCCATTTGCAGGCCAACTGTATATTTAATATAAAAATACCCAAAATGCAATTATTTAAGTCATCTAAGCAATCTAAGCAATAGTTAGTCTACCAAAAAAACAGCACAATCGTCCTTATTTTGCAGCAAAGTGAACTCATCTCAAATTATCTGAGGAAATGCATTCCCAATGAAAGGGTATAGAAGATGCTAAATGAGGGCATAACATAGAAAAAGGGCAGTATCTTTTTTATTTAATAAAAAGGCTTACCATCCTGCTGGCCCTGAAGATTCTGAGGACTTTGCATTCTCTCTTCAAGATTAGAACTAAGGTCTGAGTTCACAGCTGACATCCTGGTTGAGTCACTCATATCAAATTCATCACTTTCTATGGAACTTTCATCCTGCAATTCAAAATTCCCTGTTTCATATTAGGAAACACCCAAAAAATACTTCAAATAAGTTATTCAAACTAAAATCATTATTTAGTAATTCATATTAATAACTGAGATACCCTTACTGAATTAGTAAGTAAACAAGCAAGCTATAAGAAGAGCAAGTATAATTAATCACAAAGTGGACTGTGATCATTTGACAGGTGCCACCAAAGTTTAATCAAGTATGATAATACTCCAAATATAATACTAAGTGGCTTTCTAGAATACTTTGTAAAGGCAGAAAAATGTTAGTGTTCTGGGAACTCATGATAGCTCTTTTCTATTCAATCTTTGTTGAGGAGACATCTCCATTTTTGTGCCCAAATTGTTCATTCTAGTTGAATAATCATTGCCAGGAAGTACATAAGATTTTAACGAAATGCTGAATCTATCAAAGACAATGGCTAATCGTATTTGATTTCATCCTTAAGCTGTAAATATGTTCAAAGAAGTGACTGAAAAGTGGCATTGTCTTACTCAGTCCAGTCCTGATTTTGTTCACAATGAACTCAATTGCAAGGCAACTCGCAAGTGTGAAAGCAGGGAAGAGTTTATTCTGGCTCACACACTTCCAATATATTTCATAGAATCATAAAAGTAGGGTTGGAAGGGACCTTGTAGATCTTCAAGTCCAACCCCCTGCCTGGGAAGGAGAAAAAACTGGGCACAAATGATCCCAGCTAGGTAGGCATCAAGCCTCCTCTTAAAGACCTCCAGAGTAGGAGCCAGCACCACTTCCCTTGGAAGTTGGTTCCAGATCCTAGCCGCCCTAACTGTAAAGTAGTTCTTACAGCTGTCTAACGTAAACCTCCTCTCCAACAACTTGTGGCCATTATTCCTTGTTATGCCAGGGGGCGCTAGGGGAAACAAGGTCTCTCCCAAACCCTTCTGGTCCCCCCTAGTGAGTTTATAGATGGTCACCAGCTCCTCCCTCAGCCTTAGCTTTCCTGACAGCCCCCCCTACAGGCCCGAGCAGAAGAAGTATACTCTTCTTCGGAGATAGAACGCCCCTTCCACTGGTTGAATGTTGCCTTTTTGGCAATCAGGTATTCCCATACACCTTTGGTGAGCCAGGGGGGCTTTCGGGCACTCCTGCCCCCCTTGCTTTTTGTTGGGATGGTCATCCCTTCAGCCCTGAGTATTGTCTCCTTAAGGAATGACCACTCATCTTGGGCACTGAGCTCCCCTGCTCTCCAGAACCCCAGCGCCTCTCCCGCTAATCTCCTCAACTCATTGAAGCTGGGCCTCTTGAAGTCTAGGGCTACCGCCCTGCTGCAGGCCCTTGACACCCTGCGCTGGATGGTGAATTCCAGCAAGCAATGATCGCTATCACCCAGGTGGTCAAGGACCTGAAGGCCCTTTACCACATTGTCGCCTGTGGCCAGGACCAGGTCCAACAGGGCGTTTCCTCTGGTGGGACTGTGCACCTCCTGAATTAAGTGGAGGTCCTGTATCTCGACCAGGAACCTACTGGAACGATCCAATCCGGCTGACTGTTCCTCCCAGCAGATGTCTGGGTAATTTAAATCACCCATGACAACTACATCCCTTGCCTTAAGTGCCTCTGCAAGCTGACCTGAAAATTCCTGGTCCAGCTCCTCCCCTTGGTTGGGGGGTCTGTAGTAGACCCCTCACCATTAGATCCCTCTCCCCATGGCCCCCTTGTATCTTGACCCAGAGCACTTCCACTTGCCCCTCTGACCCCATTTTGCTGGCAGAGGATGTGTATTGCTCCTTGACATAGAGCACCGCACCCCCACCTTTCCTTCCTTCTCTATCCAGCCTGTAAAGCCTATAGCCCCTAATGCTATCAATTTAAAGAATCTCCAGTGCTGGTGATGAAAACAATGACTTGTTAGCCAAAAATCCAATTTCAATTTCTGATGCTCATTTTATTGTTGCAGACAGAAGATCTAGGCCCCAGCCAAGCAAACATTCATTCACCTGCTTAAGTTGACTCATTTTAGTAGTCCCATTGATGTCAATGATTAGGGACAGAAGTTACACATAAACTGGTTTAAGTGATCAGAAACTGGTTTAAACCCGTAACAGAACATAACTTCAGTGCACATAACCCAGTTTCAAAATGGCTGAAACTGGTTTAAGATAAACCTGGTCAAATGTAGTATCAGACTTAACTGATTTGGATCAAACCAGTTTATGAAACTTCTGTTCCAGACCCCTTCCTAGTCTAAGTTAAATCACAGTCCTCCAGCATCTCAGCATGCTTGACAGCCCTGGGCTGGGCTGAGGTGTCTTAGAAAGGTCTCTTGGGGGGAGGGGTTAGGCAGGGACTGCCCTCCTCCAGGCAAACCCTGGCTGGGGGCAGGGAGGTGAGTTAAACTTCCCTTCCCCAGAGTACAGAGCTCCCCTACACTGCTAAAAACATACTGCTGGCTGCAACTGTGGATTACAAATCCCAGAGGCACCTGGAAGCAGGAAGAGGAGGTGATGAGCAGCCCTGTAGAGTCCTGCTGCTGTGATTCTGGACTACACATCTTAGAGACCTCGGGGACAGCAGGAAGAGGAAGTGAATGCACAGCCCATGCTGGCTACATACAGCCATGCTCTAGCACCCTCTCCACCCCCCACCCCTCCCAGCTTCTGGTCTGAGCCACTGCAAGTATGTGACTGCATTTCCTGAATCAAAAGTGAATGTCTGTCCAGTTGCTTCTCAGTTTAATATCTGCAGTTTAGGCTAACCTGCAAAGATTTAATCAATTCAGCCTCAGGCTTTTTGACTCTCTGTACTTAGCCAATGACTTCAAACACCTGCTTAAAGTTTAATATTATGGTCACAAGTTTTGATCTGGAAGTTGCTGAGAAACAGAAAGCCAAAATTATATTTTTCAGTCACTTTTCTGAGTATAACAGAAGTTTGCTGAGGGCCTTCCTGTCAAAAGACAGGAGACTTTAAGAATAACTGAGTTGATGATTTGTATTCACCAAAGAAAAAAATAAGTTCTTTATTTGGAATATGAATTATACTTATTAGGTCTTTCTACAATAGTCAATTGCCTGCCAGTTACAGTACTTTATTTTTGTACTCATTAACTAGAAGTGATCTAGAAATATATAGCTAATGCCAGAATTTGATATCAATATGTTTATAGCATACCCATCTGGATGGAAATGAATATAGTTAGTCTCTTTTCTCTGTGAACAGCTGGCCCCTGAGCAAGCTCCACTCTTTTGGAAGAATCCCTGAACTGGGCATAGCTACCATTAATACCAATATGTTTTAAGAGTGGAATCAAAGTGCCAAGAATCTCCTCCTGTACCCGTGCACAACAGCTTATGACAAAACACGTTACCCCAAGCAATACTCTATACAACATAAACATTGAAAAAGGGAAAGCTTCTCCAACTGGTACTTGGGTTATACAATCTAACATAGGAAACAGTCAGATATAACGTGATGAACAATGTCCTCATAGCGCTTACACAAAGTGTAAGAAATGCTGGAAGCTAGAGTCCACAAGAGCACTAGCCTTCCCATGAACTTCTCTCTCTCTCTTTCTCTCTCTCTCTCTCTCCCCACTCCTCCCCCCCCCCAAAGCACCAGCCAGTAGAGCCAACGTTGTACAGGGAAAATGCATTCTGCTCTCTTTCAAAGGCTGAATCAGTGTACATACCACCTCTACCCATTGGAAAGCTTCCATCTTCTCCAGGCATGGAGGGCTACAATCTGGAGTTGGCTTGTACCTCACTGACACCTGTCTTGTCTTCCAGTGCAAACTACAGAAGCCTTGGCTGCCCATACAGTACAGACTAGTTGGGGAATAACCAGGCATAGGGATATTTGTGGTTATGCCTCCACTTGTTCCTGGTCCCCTAAAGAGCAATGCTTCCACTGTCTCTATAAATATTGTGCACTCTATTGCACCCCTATGTGTGTGCATGCAGCTGCTAGTGGCTGAAGCTGGTGGTTAATGGTCCCCTTGTGCCAGCTGCAGCATTGAAATAAATTTCCCTGTGCAGCTGGGTCTTTCTGTTGGGCCATGACAGTTCTGCACCACCCCTTCCAAAGGTTTCAGCTTAACAGTATGACTTAGGCTGAAGTGGTCAAGGTGACTGATTACTACTAACAAGATATTCTCAATTATTAGGCACGCTAGCAGTGGTAACTAAGTTACTTCTCACCTCAGATCCTCCCCTCCACTGTAATACAAAGATGCTTTGTGCAACCTTGGAAACAGAGCCTTACTGTAAAATCAGAGGGTGGATTTTTTTTAAACCATACAAAGTAATTTGAAAACATGTATCAGAAACACTCCTACTTTGCACTGCTATCTTCCTACTGCCATTTTGTTCTTAGTGCCAGACTAATATCATTGCAATGACAGTACATATCTAGAGATAAAAATTAAAAAAGAGCATGAGATCTTCACTTGCAACAATGGTGCTTATTGGCAAGTGCGTATCATGCAATGGAAAGACATTAAAAATTGCAACACTATGCATCACTGCAATGAGCCAAAGGTCACAATGCAAGACTGAGTGTGCCAAGTTCAAGTGGGAATGCTCTCAGTTATAAGTGTGGGGAGGGCAGGAGTTGTTACTTCCTACTACCACTGTCACATCAGCTGCCTGATTTCAGTGAAAAAATGGTACACTGAAAGGGGCCTGATTCATGTCATCAGGCCAGAAAGGACAATACTAAAATGCTTAAGCTATGATAGAAGAAGAATGTACTATACCAGATGGCTGTGTTCCAACATTAGTGTTTTGCCCCATGTAGCAGGAAGAAAGAATTGTAGGAGCAAGGAAAATAACGTAGCATTAAACTTCACTGTAAAGATAAAGCCTCCGGCCCACTGCTTGCCAAGAGTCAGCTTCTCAACTTGGGGTAGCCGACACAAGGAAGGCCTAGTTTTGGGAACAGAAGACCAAGCTGAAGTTGCATCAAGTGCTCCTGGAGAAGTGTAAAAGAGATAGACATGTCTTCTACAAAAGAAGAGATCCCTGATATTTTTAGAAAAGTACTGACAATTCCCTGCTTTTGTGGGGTTTTGAATAATTCATATATCTCCATCAATAGTTCATATCTACTTATTATGAAAAATAATCTGGCTGGCTTTACAGAACTCAAGAGTCAATCAGGGTCTTTGCCATAAACCAGCTGTTTGGGTTGTTTTTAAAGGTTTTTCTTTTTAAGGAAAAAAAAAGAAATAAGGAATCAAATTCAGATTATTTCTTCCAGGCAGGCAGAAGGGCACAGCATGCAGGACTGCTTTTGGTTGGCACACAGCCGGGCTCCTAACTATTTGGCAGCTTGCATGATAAATGAACACATTTCTCACAAAATGAGTTTATTACAAATAATTTGCCAGCTCCCCTCCAATTCATGAAGCACTTCTCAAAATTTGAAAAAGATCTGCATGAATCACAGAAAAGAAATAATTAAAAAAGCAGATTATTTCCAGTTCCCTTAGATGAAGTCCAGTTCTCAGCCTGAGTCTCCTTTTCTATATTTAATTAATTCTGACAGAAATTCAAATGCAAATGTATAGGTGCATACATGAATTTCTTACTGGATGAGGACCGATTTAATCACGGAGTTAATTTTAAGTCCATGTTTAGTACTTTGCCGTATTAGAGTTGGAGGTTCTATTTCCCCATAAACTGTCCAATCAGGGCCTCTGTCCTGAAGATCCCAATCACTTTGTTACTGCTCCCACACACATTCCTTTGCTGTTCTGCATCATGACTAGTAACCTCAGCATTTGAATGGCATTCACTTCAGGAGCTAATGAAAGAACACTTTCGTGCACTGCTAAGCACAGAACTCATCCATGGTGGCACATGTTGCCTCCTTATTCTTTCCATCCCAAATTGACCCTAGCAGTTGATGTACAATGCCCAACATCTGAACCAAGATCTCTATTAAAACAGTGTGGAATAGTGTACTGTTCCAAAGCCAGAGGGTATAAGAAGATCTACAAGTTTTGAACAGGATATTTATTATATCATATCATACAGCATTTTAAAGAGATATCTTGCTATATTGACAGTATTCAAAACTGTTAACAGAGGGTCACATTCCTCCTTGGTTTAATTCATTAAATTCTGTGGAATCACACTATGGAACAATACAATCTGCAATGAACTATAAATAGATTTTGAATATTTTATTTTTACCTCATCTTGTTGTGAGTTCAGTAGCTGCAGTTTCATGTGCTTCATGTAGGCCATAGTAATTGGCATGTTGTAATCAATCATACTAGTCACCAAAGTCGGAGGTTTTCCATTATCTGTAATAAAAATATTTATTATGCATGATATGTTAATTGTGGAAGCTACCTCAGTATAATCTGCTGCCAAATGCCAAACTGTTTCTCAGTTGGCTCCAACTTTGGCATTTTCAATTGCCTTTACAGATAGCCATTTCCATGAAAAGAAAGTAAATCAAGCATAAGCATGAAAAATTATAAACTCTGCTATCTTAAATGACTACAGCAGATGTGCCCTATCCATCGTTTATTGTTATATGGACATACAAGCATTTCCATAAGAAAATAAATTATTTTATCCAGGTAAAATCATCTTTCTTTTAGAAATGAGTATGGCACTACACTCCATCCTTTAAGGAAATACTAAAGATTCACTACCTTCTAACTTAAGTGAATGAGAAGATCTGATCTGTTGAACTGTTCCAGTCTACCAAATTTTTATGAACCTTTACTTACACTAGGAAAATGTAAATGGGTATCAGGAATAAAATTACTTTACATCCCACTATTTGACACTACAACTACCTTTATGATCCACTCCATCTGGGTTTAAATGCATTCTTTTCTGGCACTCTGAGCAGCTCATTAGAAACCGTGTCACCGCTTCTCTCGGTAGGAAGGCATAGGTCTCTGAAATCTGAAATGAATAACAAAATATAGGTGTTATTATATAAGCTGATTGAACATGATTTAACAGAGCTGATTGTTATATTTCCGAATAAGGCATATTATCCTATAATGCCAGGAAGCATAATGGAAGCATGCACTGCATACTATGCAACATTTCAAGAAACATCTTTCTAATCTAGCTACTTATCATCTAATGGCTAATAATAGCTAAAACTGAGAAAACCCACTCATTTCAAAAGCAGCTTAGTTGTCTGTTTATAGTTTCTGTAATTTCTTTTCAGCAAAAAAGACTCGTATGTAACAGACATCCAAGTGAGACATTATTTAGGGGAAAAAATCCTATTCCCCACCCCCTAAAATATACTACAAAAATGTGTTGAAAAAATACTGATGCTTCTCATAACTATTATCACAAAAACTTTCTGTGCTTATATTATTTATTTAATTTTAATACTACACAGATTTAATTTTAATTTTTCACAGAGTCAACAAAAAGATGCTAGAAATGGTAGGTAACCAAGGTAGTCCCCTTAATGTTCTACCTTTGTGTAAGTTTCATCTACTGTTGAAAATACTCTCAGACAGTCAATGATAAATGTAACTATTTAAATAAATTATTTCCGCTAACAGCTCTGGAATTTTAAATTTACCATCTCAAAAATCTTAAATGTATCCCTTCACCTGAAACTTGGAGCACTTGAAATAATATATCTTGGGCACTCATTCCAGAAGAATCACCTCTTCATACCTTAAATTCACAAAGAACTATGCATCTTTATTCTTGACATGTACATCTACACATGCATTTGATCTGGGATCACTTTACTTGCAAGTAAACTACTCATTAGCAGGGATCCTGGTTTTCCATTTCCCATGGAAAAACAGAGAAAACCATAGATTTCTAATTTTTATCAGAGAAAATGCAGATTTCTCCTTTTAGCAGAGAAACCTGGGGATTCCCTGCTTTTACAAACAGTTCTTCAGGCTGGTTGAGCTTCAGCTTGCAAGAGCTGTTTGCCAACAGAGTGGGAAACCCCAAGCCCTGCCCAGAGGGGAAGGGAAAGGGAGAAGGGTGGGGCCTGAGGCTCTCAGTCAGCCACAGCTCTGCTCAGCTTAGCTTCATTCCTGGAGGCTGAGGTAAGTGTGGCTTGCAGGGAGCATGGGACCCCTCTGGCGGGGCTGGGGGTGTTATGGGTCACGACTGGGGGCACCAGCAGGGCTGGGGGAGCCAGCCCTGCCCCCACCTGAGCAGGCAGCAGCAGTGGGGGAGCCAGCTCCATGCTGCTTCTGCTGCAGCTACCTGCTGTTGGGGGCAGGGAGCTGCAGACTTGGGGGGCCCCATAGCACTGGGAGCTGGGGGGG